>NC_135898.1:89002447-89602447 GCF_964194155.1 Cetorhinus maximus | reverse complement strand
CTGTACAACATGAATTCCAATACTCATTTGTGCCATGCAGGGGAAATTCACCGCATCCGATCAGTTTATAAGCATGAAACTTGAATAAGGAAGTACGAGTAAGTGTAAGAGATGTATATATATTTCCTCTTTAACATTTGGCATGTGTTTGACAATCTGATCTGCATTTTACTGGTACAGATGAAATATATGCAAAACAAATGGGTAATCACACTTCAGACCTATTATTCATTTGACAAGTTTGTCGTGACCTGACTTACCTGTTTAGGAATAAGAGGATCTGAAAGAATCAATTTTTTAACGACGTTCTCTATGAAAGCAGATGTAACTTTTTTTTAATATTAAATGGTTCCCTGTCACACACAATTTACTGCCTTCACCTAGAATACCTAACAGAGGCTGCTGCCAGAACTCTGTTAATGCATGCTTCAGCTAGTAGCTAGAAGTTGCATGAGAAAGACCTTTTTCTCTTCCTTTCCCACCACCTACCCTTGCCCGTACCGTACCCCCCCCGCCCCAACTGCCTTCCAATGTTTTCAACTCTTCCTGGTATTCATTCTGTGTTTCTCCACTTAACCCCACTACCACTAGCATGAGTTGTAACTGAATTTGTAATGTTGAACTAAGTTCATAATTACTGCTAAACTGCCAACCTGGCCCTGAAAGAGTAATTTTATATTTGTTGGGTGTCAAATTTCCCCAATATGATAAACTCCACATTTTTTTAAGTTCATGAAAGGATTAAAACAGAAGCTATGTGTATGTCCCAATTATTTCTGTAAAATGTAAAAAAATTGAAGGATTGTTTTTTCCTTCTTCCTGCTTTGCTGTCTGAGAATACTTGAATATGATTTGTTACTCTGCTTGATAACATCACTGTAGCTGGACGCCTGGAGATCCCCTGGACTTGGCACCAGGTTCAAACTGATGTTGGGAAAGGGTGAAATCCATGCCACAGAGATTTCTAGATCTTTGTTGGCAGGTTTCTTTGAGGTGAGTGCTGTTGCTTCGTCACTGACCATAAAATCCAGCCCATGATATTCAGTGATTGCTGTTAATCATGTTACTTATTTAGGCCATAGCTTCACTTGAAATTCCAAAGTACTCAATGTGTACATCTGAAAAGTGTGTTCTATTTGTGAATTCCTGAGGGTTATGTTAACTGACAAATGTTGTAGATAAATTATTGGTAAGAGGTTATTTATTAATTCTAAATATTTGATCAGGATGCACAGATACAATTATACAGAAGTGAAAAACACAGATGCCAGAAATCTGAAATGGGATAGAAGAATATAGCAGAAAAAAAGCAAAATTCTAGTTCACACTGGTGTAGCAAAGGAGCATCCATTTGAGTTGGGGCTGTAGCGGATTTCTGAGATGAAGCACAGGGAGCTTTGTTGCATCTAAGCCATGATTTCTCAAACCTGAGTGCCAAAATATGTTCAGATATTTAGTGCTGATATTGCACACGTTGATTATCAAAGTAAAGGGAAGAATTCCAACTTCCTGTGCTGTAGAGTACTCTATGGCCAGAACTTTCTCGTCTGCGTGCAGGGGCGGGCCCCACACGCCAACACGTAAAATGACATGCGGTGACATCGTGCAAGCGTCCCAACGTCAGCATGCGCCATCGCGATATTTCGGTGGGCGGGCACACGATGATCTCCGATGCGCGCCTGCCATTAATTAAGGGGCCACTTAAGGCCCTTGAGGCAGCAATTGACGGCGATTTTTCGGGGCCCGTGCGATCTTCAGGGTCGTTGCACAGGTGCAATGGGTAGGCCACATTTGTATAAACCTCATCCATGGGTGGGATAAGAGGGGTCGTGAGCGTTATTTAAGAGACATTTAATGCTTAAAGTTACTGATACTTGCCTGTGTGAGCAGGAATACATCAAAACTCTTCACAGCTGCTTGGACAGGAGTTAACAGCCTTCAGGTCAGGACTCTGAGTAAACATCATTTCTGGGGCCTTGCTGGGTTTCAGGAAGCCTTCATTTAGCCTGGGAATGGGAGTTGTGCTGTCCACTGGAGGCACCACCTCTGAGGAGGAAGGGAGGGCCAGAAGGGGGAGGAGGCCAGGAGTCCACATTCAGCCTCCAGGGGAGCCACCTTTGGGAGGAGAGGCGCAGGCACAAGGGGCGCAAGGCCAACAGGAAGTCTAAGACGGAAGGGGCCGCAGAGAACGCCACTATCCTGCTGCCAGGATATACCGGCGGCGAAGCAGCTACCTCAATATGCCTGAGGTGCACTGCCAAAGGAGGCTCCGTCTCTCAAGGAAGACAGTGACCTCCATTTGTCAGATGATAGGCCCTGAGATCTGCGCCAACTGTGTGGGTGGGCACCCCGGGGCAATGGCATTGAAGGTCATGGCTGCCATCAACCTCTATGCCTCCGGCTCTTTGCGGGTGTTGGTGGGTGATCTTTGCGGAGTCTCCCAATTAGCTTGTCCACGCTTGTGTCAAGCAGGTGACAGACGCTCTGTTAAGGCGTGCATTGACTTTCATCCACTACCGCTAGGATGAGGCCAGCCAGACAGAGCGAGCCAGAGGCTTCGCGAGCATTGCTGGCTTCCTCTGTGTCCAGGCTATAGACTGCACACACGTGGCCATCAAGGCGCCAGCAGGTGAACCCGGTGCCTTCATCAACACTCCTCGAAAGTGCAGATAGTGTGTGACCACAAGTTGCAGATTCTGCAAGTCTGTGCAAGGTACCCAGGCAGTTCCCATGACGCTTACATCCTCCCAGGTGCCGAGGCTGTTTAGTGCTCCAGCCCAGCTGGATGGATGGCTGCTGGGTGACAAGGGTTATCCCCTCAAAAGGTGGCTCATGATGCCCCTCTGCCATCCAAGAACAGAGGCTGAGCAGTGGTACAATAGGAGCCATGCCTCCACAAAGGCTGTGGTAGAGAGAACCATCAGTCTTGTCAAGATGCGCTTCTGATGCCTGGACTGTTCAGGGGGCGCATACCCGCCGATACCCCCCAGATCGTATGTTGCTGATAGTGGTTGCATGTTGTGCCTGCCAAAATCTGGCGCTGGAAAGGGGAAAGTGGAGGAAGAAGATGTTGACAAAGTTGCTCCGACTGCACACGACGAGTCTAGTAGTGAGTCCAAGGATGAGCACGCACAGGAGAACGCTGAGGGGGTAAACGCTGACCCGGCCTTCCTCCAGGGAGGCAGGGACACCCAGGAGGCTTTAATCCAACAAACCTTCAGCTAGCCCACCACAGATGGACCTCCAACATAAGCCAGGGCTGCAGGCTCCACACTCGATACCTGAGTGCAAAATCTGTCTGGGTAGGAACATTAACTAAGTGCCTTGTCAATAAAGCTCAATGTCAAACAAGTCACTCATCACATCATGGGTTCCCGTCGACCTGCAGAAGCAAGGAATCACCCTGAGGCATGCTCCCATATCAGTTTAATGATTTAACAAAATGGAGCACAGAAGAAAATAATAGTGAATCACACCAAGTGGTCATCAACTAATAGCGGGGCAACATAAAACCACCAGTGAGAAACCCGTGGTGTGCCTAAGGTGCCATAAGTTTACGTTTACAGGTGCTATGCCTGGATGCTCCCTCCTCACTGGCACTGGCATCTAAGACAGCCTACTCACTGTGCTGTCCTGTTGATTACCTTGGTGGGCGTCCTCTGGTCCGTGGAGCCTTTGGCCCTGCCTGGGAGGGAGCGGCCAGTTCCACAGCTGGCATCTCCCCAGTCGCCCGCAGCCTCATCGGATCCCACAGTCACTGGCAGAGAGGCGGAAGAGCTGCTGCCCTCATCCGGAGTGCCCTGAGAGGAGCCTGCAGAGAAGACAGGAAGTTCCCGCGCTGACGTGAGGCCGCTTCAGACCTCCCTGCTCGACATTGATGGATGGGCACCGAACTGGGATACTTGGTGCCCAAACCATCTCTCACACTGGCACTGACCAACTGAGGTCAATGCCGCTTTGAGGGCTTGCAGGTCCGAGCACAACCCCAGGAGGCCCCGATTGTTCTCCTGGAGGAGCCTCTCCACGAGAGTCGCCACCCTCTCCATGGAGGAAGCATGGTGCTCAGCCATGAGGCTCACTGCATCGGTGATGCTTTGCGTGGACTCCTCCAGCACGGGCACCATGCCACGCATTGCCTCATGTATCTCCGCCAGATCCTCCCGCATACCCTGCTGCACTTCCAGCATCTGCTGCCTCACGGACGACTTCATAGGCACATCAGCTGAAAATCGAGCATGTGGCTGGTCCCCAGCAGCCCTCTGACTGCCGGCGCCTTGGGCACTCTCTGCGCCCGCACCTCAAGTGAGTGTGAAGTGCCCTCACCGCTGTGCCCCGGGACACTAGCCGATGATCTAATTCCCACCAAGGTGCTAGTTTCTGCACTGGTGCCTGCCTGGCAGAGATGGTGTGACGCTGGTGATTCCCAATTGTTCAGGGCCCTCAGGTGTGAGAGGTGGCCCCTCTGCCTCCTCCTCCTGGCCATGCTCCGATGAAGCTGAAAGGAAGCACAAGGACATTTGATTAGTTAAAGTGGAGACAATGTCAAAGTGCATGCCTGTCCCCCAGATCAGTATGCGGTCATCCTTCCATAATCAATGGTCAACCCATGTTGCAAGCTTCAATCACTGAACATTCAGCAGTGCCATGGCTGCTGGGACACACATGGTGACCTCAGTGCTGGGCAATCTTACCTCCCCTTGGCATCCCAGCCTCACTGCCATCGGTGGACCTGGGCACATGGCACCTCTCCAGATCCATCGCCTCCTGCTCGTATCTGGTGACGATGGCCAACTGGGCCTGGCCTCCGCCAGTCTGCATCCGCTCAGCGGCATTGTGTGCAGTCTGCAAAGGAGAGAGGAGCATTGATTAGTCCGCCCTGTATCTGGATTCCCATCACATCCCTGCCACCCCAACCAGAATGGGACATTGCAGGGCTCCAGTGCTTCATCACCCCGCAGTGGCGGCACAGTCACACCAAGAAGCCAGGGCTGACCCCCCAACCCCCTGTTCACATGCTGCCTCCATCACATTTGACACCTCACAGTCTAACCTTGCAAAGCAAGGAGGCACAAACGCATGGAACGCCAAGGGCAGCAGATGGATCAGTGCCCCGCCATCTGGAAGCTCCCCTCCCAACATGTCAGCACCCTGACTTTGACATGTTTCGCAGTTCCAGCACTGCGCCTAGGTGCAGATCCTTGAGGTTGCCCCCAAAACTATACTCTGGGTGTAAGTGTCACACATGCTGCGAGTGCAGAACCCATCTCAGCACAGCCCTCTCGGGGTGAACAAGGCATGGGCAATATCTGGTGGCCCACCCAGCGAGGGAAAATGCCGTGAAGGATTCAATGCTGTAACTGCACTCAGAGTTCGGGGGGCCTGGGGGGAAAGCCTACCTGCTGCGTTGTGACCTCTGCCAACATGGTAATCACCCTTCCCAAGCTCAAGAGGTCATTGAATCACTTGCAGCACTGGAGCCACTGCGTCGCACCACGTCATGGGAGCTGACTATGTCTGCCGCCTCCTCCCAGGTACATTTGGTCAGGTGGAGGGGCCTCTGCCTCCTGTCCCTCGGAACGAGGACCTCCCGCCGCGCTGCCACCTCCAGGAGGGCAGCTAGGCACTCATCAGAAAACTGAGGGGCACCCTGCCCCGCTGCCCTACCCTCCTGCCTGGCCTGCTCTCCAGCAGCGCTCTGGGGAGCCCTTCCGCTGACTGTCAGCACTCTATTTGAACAGGCTGCCGGGTCACCATTGGACCTGGCGGTCATTGCACTCCCACCGCCGTCCGCCCACACCTGCTATCCTCGGGAGTCACTCTTCACGTTGGGCAGGCCTTAATTGGCCCATCCACATAAATTGGCGGCGTGGAGCCGATCATGGGTGGCGATTGGCTCCGCCCGCACCCGGTCCCGAACGACCCACCTAACGGGGACAAAACTCTCCCCTATAAGTTTGTGCTTGTATCTCTACGCACAGTGTATCCCTGATCTTAGTCACATTGGCCTGGATTTTGTAGTTGTAATGACAGTGAAACTATCAAGGTTCACTGTCATTATCCTGAGGAACTGACATAAACATCTGGGGTCTGCACATGTGCAGTTAAACAAATCTATTATTAAGGGAGTCTTAACAAAGCACTTAGAAAATTAAAGTATTGTTGGAAAGAGATAACATGGTTCTTGAAAGAGAAATTGTGTTTGACAAATTTATTAGTGTTTTGAGGATGTAACAAGTAAGGGTAGTTAAAGGGGCACCATTAGAGGTAGTGTGCTTGGATTTCCAAATGGCATTTGACAACGTGCCACACAAAGGGTTAATATGTAAGTTAAGGGCTCATGGAGTTAGGGGTAGTATCTTAGCATGGATGGAGGATTGCTCAGTGGATAGGAAGCTGAGGGTAATGATAAATGGAGCATTTTCAAGTTGATAGGCTGTAACAAATGGAGTGCTGCAAAGGGCAGTGCTGGGGCTCAGTTATTTGTAATCTATATTAATGACTGAGACAGTGTGACCCAGAGTAATGTATCCAAGTTTCCCGATGATGCAAAGCTAGGTGAGAATGTAAACTGAGAGGAGGACACAAAGAAGCTGCAAAGGGATATATATGGGTTAGTGAGTGGGCAACAAAGTGGCAGTTGGAGTATAATGTGGGGTCACAGGTGTGGGTGTCGCTGGCTGGGCAAGCTTTTATTGTCCATCCCTAATTGACCTTGAGAAGGTGGTGATGAGCAGCCTTCTTGAACCACTGCAGGCCATGTGGTATAGGTACCACCCACAGTGCAGCAGTAGGAATAGAAAAGCAGAATTTTTTTTTAAAGTGTGAAACTTGTAAATGTTGATAATCAGAGAAACTTGAGTTACTCCTACAAGGAACAATGAAAGTTATCATGCAGACATAGCAAGCAATTAGGAAGGCAAATGTCACGTTGACCTTTATTGCAGGGGATTGGAGTACAAAACAAGGAAGTCTCGTTGCAATTGTATAGGACTTTGGTGAGCACACCTGGAGTACTGTGCACAATTTTGGTCTCCATACCTAAGGAAGCATGTACTTGCATTGGAGGCAGTACAGCGAATTTTCAGTAAATTGGTTGCTGGGATGAGAGGGTTGCTCTATGATGAGAGGCTGAGTAAATTGGAAGTGTACTCTCTGGAGTTTAGAGGATTAGGAGGTGGTTTTGTTGAACATACAAGATTCTGAAGGGGCTTGAAACAGCGGACACTTGAAAGGTTTTTTCTCTTAGCCTGGGGAGTCTAGAACACGGGCAAAGTCTCAAGATGGGGGTTGGTGGGACGATCATTTAGTAATGATATGAGTTAAAATGTCTTCCTTCATAGGGTTGTAAATCTTTGGCATTCTCTATCTCAGAGGGTTGTGGATGCTGCATCATTTAAGGCTGACATAAACAGATTTTTGAACACTCAGAATCAAGGGATATGTGAAGTGAGCAGGAAAGTGGAGTTGAGGTAGAAGATCCGACATAATCATATTGAATAGCAGATCAAGGGGCCATATGGTCTACTTTTCCTATTTTCCATGTTCTTAAGTTGCTGCCAGTGATTCCCTGTTGCTCCACAAGGTGCAGTGATGAAGCCCTCACAGGTGACAGTCTTAGAAACCACTGAATAGGTGAGAACATGCCCTTTTATGTTTTAATTTTTATTTTTATCCATTCTTGGATTGTGAGCATCACTAGGAAGATCAGCAATTTTTCCCCATCCCAAATTGCCCTTAGGAAATTGGTGATGAGCTACCTTCGTAAACTGCTGCCGCCTGTATGGTGTAGATACACCCATAGTGCTGTTCGGAAGGAAGTTCCAGGTTTTCGATCCTGCTTCAATGAAGGAAAGGTGATATAATTCCAAGTCAGGATGGTGTGTGACTTGGAGGGGAACTTGCAGGTGGTAGTGTCCCCATGCATCTGCATATGTCTCAGATCCTGCAGTGCACCTTCTAGCTGGTACATACTACTACCACTCTGTGCTGATAGTGGATGGGGTGCCTATCATGCGAGCTGCTTTTTCCTGGATGGTGGCGAGCTTCTTGTGTGTTGGTGGAACTGCAGGCATCCAGGCAAGTGCTGAGTACTCCATCACACTCCTGACTTGTGCCTTGTAGTTCGTGGGCAGGCTTTGGGAATCAGGAGGTGAGTTACTTACTGCTGAATTCCCAGCCTCTGACCTGCTCTTGTAGCCACAGTATTTATATGGCTGGCCCAGTTAAGTTTCTGATCAGTGGTAACCGCCAGAACCCCCCTTCCTCACCCAGGTTGAGGGATTCAATGATGGTAATAATGTTGAATATCAAAAGGAGTTGCTTAGTTTCTCTCTTGTTGGAGTTGGTCATTGGCCAGCATGTGTGTGGCGCAAATGTGACTTGCCGCTTACCAATGCAAGCCTCAGTGTTGTTCAGCTCTTAGTGCATGCAGGTACAGACTGCTTCATTATTGAAGGAGCCATGAACGGTACTGAACATTGTGCAATCATCAGCAACTATCCTATTTATGACCTTCAGATGGAGGGAAGGTCATTGATGAAGCAGCTGAAGCTGTTAGGGCCCAGGACATTACCCTGCGGAACTCCTGCAGCAATGCCCTGGGGCTGAAATGATTGGCCTCCAACGTTCACAGCCATCTTGCTTTGCTAGGTACCACTCCAACCAATGGAGAGTCCCACCCCCCATTTTCCATTGACTCAATTTCTACTAGGGCTCCTTGATGCCAGACTCAGTTAAGTGCTACTTTGATGTCAAGGGCCATCAGTCTCACCTCATCTCTGGAGTTCAGCTCTGCATCACTGAGCAGCTTATTGCTGTGTAAATGCTGTTTGAAATCAGTGTCAGTGAATGACACCTTCCATCACTTTGCCGCTGATTGGAAGTAGACTAATGGGGCAGAAATTGGCCAGACTAGATTTGTCCTGCTTTTTGCAGACATGACATAGCTGGGCAATTTTCCACATTATTGTATATGTGCCAGTATTGTGGCTCTACTGGGTGTTTGGCTAGTGGTACAGTAGTTTTGGAGCACAAGTCTTCAGTACTACAGCTGGGATGTTGTCAGAGCTCAAAGCCCTTGCTACATCCACTGCCTTCTATCGTTTCTTGATATCATGTGGGGTGAATTGGACAGACTGAAGACTAGTATCTATGATGGTGGGGCCTCAGGAGGAGTCCGAATTGGATCATCCACTGGGCACTTCTGGCTGAAATTGGTTGCAAATGTTTCTGTCTTCTATTTTGCACTGATGTGTAATGTCGCTGTTAAAAATCCCTAAAAAAAATGTATGCCTTGTTAATGAGGTGTAACTGGGCTTTTATTGGTGTATTAAGTCATAACTACTACTGAATAATTTTTCACCTAGAAAACTGACTTTATATGTTATGAAGCGGCAGATGATGTGTGCCAGGCAGAACAAATCCACGATGGTTTTGCAATTTGTATTTATTTCGAGATACATGCCCTGAATTCAGAAGTAATAAGTCCAGTAAGACTTCAGAGATTTTTTAGAAAACTAAATTAAACATTTATTAACAGAAGAAAAAATTTCAAGCACATACATAGGTCTACAAATTACTACTATAATAACTCCTAAAACCCCTAATTAATTTGGCTTCGATTTATACCCTCGTTAAGGCAACAGTTTAAAAAAAAGACTTTAAACAGATCCAGGCAGGCCAACACAATACCCTTTTCCCAGCTTTGGTTTCTGTGGACAGCAGGCTTAATGCACATACTGGAGACTTCTCACACTTCTGTTGGTTCTTACAATGCCTTCCCTAACACACAGCCTCATTCTCCTTTTATACATGTTTTCACTCTTTAATGTAAATCCCATTGTTCCCATATGTCTTTGGAACTTTACCTTTCTCATCATATAAGCCTTTTCATGGTGCTAATACTGTCAGTAACCTTTGGGAAAAATAAACACACTGCTTGGCCTAGCTTCTCTGGCTAGGTCTAAACATCCGACTATCTCTTTGAAATTCAAACTGCCCTGACTTATCTAAAAATGCAAATTCTCCTCACCTTACATCCTAAGACCAGCCATGTTTGCATATTTAGCATTTCAAACCTAGCTTCTTTTGATGAATCAAAACCTCTAGACCAGCTGTCTCCAATTCAATTATATCCCCCACACACAAACACACACACACAAACTATCCAAACACCACTATTAACCTACTTTTACAATAAATCACAATAACATTACAAGAATTATTATACTTTCATAACACCCCTCACGAGAAAAAGAACCGTCATAATTTAAAAAGACGGCTTCATTTTCTTAACCCATCTTACACTACCTCCTATACTTATCTATATGCTCAAACTATTACATTACCAGATGCATGCATTAACATAACTATATATATATAAAAATCCTTGGTATCAACAGAAATTTCAGTGCAGTGTCTAGGTTTTAAATGTCCTATTTCCCTTTGAACTTTAAACTCTCAACAATGCATCTGCAATTAGATTTTCTCGTCCAGCCACATGTATAATCTGTAGATTAAATGATTGCAGTAATAAACTCTATCTGAACAGCTTTGCACTTCTGATTTGAAATTTGTCCAGAAACTTCAAAGGATTGTGGTTTGTATCAACAATTGTTTCCGACAAATTGTTTGCAACGTAAATCTCAATGCTGCAACGCTAACACCAGACCCAGAGTCTCCTTTTCAACCGTTGAATATCTCCCCTGTTGTACATTCAACTTTATGAAAAATACCCTATCGGTTTCTCAATTCAAGTTTCATTTTCTTGCAACAGTACAGCCCCAATGCCTATATCGCTTGCATCAATGACCAACTTAAATTGCTTGGCGTAATCGGGTACTGCCAAAACTGGTGTCGTAGCCAATACAGTTTTTAAACTGTCAAATGCCTTCTGACATTCCTGTGCCCATCGAAACTTATTGTTCTTTTTTAATAGTTCAGTCAATGGAGCAACCACACTGCTAAAATTTGGTACAAATTTCCGTTAAAACCCACTCATGCCTCTCATTTTGTTGTAGGCATGGGGAAATCCCCGATAGCTTTGACATTCACATCTCTCAGAACCACCTTACCATGTCCAATGGTATGGCCTAAATATGTAACTTGCGCTTTTGCAAATTCACTTTTAGCCAAGTTCATCACCAAATTAGCTGCTTGTAGTCGACTAAATAATTCTTCCAGATGTTGTAAATGCCTCTCCCACGTTTGATTGAAAACTATCAAGTCATCAATATAAACAGCACAATTGCTCAGTCCTGCAATTAGTTTGTTTGTCAGTCTTTGAAATGTTACAGGTGCATTTCAAATGGCATGACTTTAAACTGATATAGTCAACCTGGCATCACAAAAGCCAATATCTCCTTTGCTCTTTCCGCTAACGGTACTTGCCAATATCCTCTTAGCAAATCAAATTTTGTGATAAACCTTGATTGTCCCACTTTCTCAATGCAATCTTCCAACTGTGGTATTTCAATCTGCTTTTGTCACCGCATTCATCTTTCGATAATCCACACACACTCTTTGTGTTCCATCTGGTTCAGGTACCAGTACAATTGGTGAACTCCAGTTACTGCAACTAGACTCAATATCATTTTGAAGCCATGAATTCAATTTCTTTCTGTATTTGTGATAACTTTGCTGGATTTAATCTATAACGAAGTTGCCTTATCAAAGATGAAATTTCTACACTCACATCATGTGTAGCTAAATTTGTTCCCCCCCCCCCCCCTCAGCTTATTCCCACAAATAACGTTGTGTGACTGCAACGGCTTCTCCAAATCACTTTGACACTTGTCTGGAATGTAACTCGGTATTGCATTTAAATTTTCAAGTACCCCCTCATTATCCAATTTGATTAGAGGAAATCAATTTCAGAATCCTTCATTTCTACCTCTTACTCCTTATCTACCACCACTAATACCTCCTTTTGGTCCTCTTCCCTGTCAAAGTACTTTTTAAGCATATTTACATGACACATCCTCTACTTCTACTGGAGTATTTATTAAATAATTTACTTCACTCAGTTTCTTTTCAATCCTATAAGGCCCACTAAGCCTTGCCTTTAACGAGTCACCCAGCACTGGTAACAAAACTAACACTTGTTCCCCAACAACAAAACTACGAGCTGTGGCTCTCCTGTCTGCTTTCACTTTCATCACTTGCTGTGATATCTTTAAATGTTCCCTAGCCAACTCTCATGCTCTATCTAATCTCTCTCTGAAGTTTGATACATAACCCAGGAGAGTAATTTCTGAATTTTGACCCACCAACTTCTCATGAATCAACTTCAGTGGTCCCCTTACCTCATGACCATAGACTAATTCAAAAGGACTAAATCCAGTCGATGCATTAGAAGCATCCCTGATAGCAAATAACAAGAATGGAATTCCCCTTCCAATACTGTGGATAGTCCTAACTATACGCTGTTGTCATAGTTTTTAAAGTTTGATGCCATCTTTCCAAAACCCCTTGTGATTCAAGATGGTAAGCTGTTGATTTACCGTTTTATTTGTGGATCTTTCTCTGTAAATTTACCAGCTGCCTTGAGCTAAATACCTCAGCTGCTTTCTCCTCCATTCTTTCCTTCTGAACAATCTTATCAAAGACAGTGGGCTGAATTTTCCCAGAATTGACTAAGTGCGGTAGCGGGCGGGTAAAATGGAGTCCTACCTCCATTTGGCGGGCTCTAACACTGTATCTTCCCGAGCCTGCCTCATTATGCATTCACTCCTGCAAAACACGCCATTTCTATGGCAGGCGGGCTCTCATTCACCCGCTCGCCATCACCCTTGTTGCATCATGCTGGCTGCCATCTTTAAAAGGCAGCCACCAGCAAAGCGCTGATCGCCACCAGCTCACCACTGCTGTCTGGAGACATGGCCTGCAATGGCAAAATAACTGCAGCCCCCTGCTTCAATGACGGGTCCCTCGAGCGACTGCCGGGATGTGCTCTACTCCAGCTCTGGCCTCAGGATGCGTACCAATGTCACCAACCCGGCTTGAGAGGCAGTGGCATTGCCAACGCCCTTCAGAAGAGGACAGCTACCCAGTGCCGCAAAAGGATGAATGATCCGCCAGGGTAAGTCACTCTTTTCATCACCCCCAACTCAGACACTCACAAACCCATCACACACCCACAGGGCCCTCACTCACTGCCAGTGCAAAGGACATCACCATTCACTCTTTCATACACACCAACATTATCCTCATCTCATCCACGGGATCACTCACCACCCACACAGGCCAGGCATACTTATCATCTGGCCCAGCAGGAGTGTTGATACACTCTCCCCATCTCTATCCGTGCAGGACAAACTGACTCACAACAGGAGGGAAAGGTTGCAGACAGGTGGAGGGATGCCAGAATTCAAAGTTCTCACAGAATTTGAAAACAGAGCCATCCAGTTGGCCGGCGATGACTGGGACCGGTCCTGTGCTGACGGTGAGGTCAGAGCTGCTCTACCTAGTGAGGATCCAGCAGTGCAACACCCATCAGATAACCATGCCTCTTTCACAGGTCACTGATTCACATGCACTAATTATTTCCCTTTGCTTTCGCAGGCACACCTGGGAAGCAGCAGACGGAGTCCACGACTGAGAGCCTCCAAGCAAGCTCTGAAGAAACCTCTGAAGAGGAATCTGAAGGCACCCTCCCTGAAGTCCCGTCACAGCACTCACCCACACCCTCCACCAGCGCAGTGCCACACACCTCAGTGGGACCTAGCTTTAGAGTAGCCTCGGGATCACAATCTGGTGAGCACATCGCACTTTCTGACCCACAGCAGGCGGAGGCAGGGACTTCCCAGGACCCCAGCACTCAGAGGACTGCTGGAGGCCAGAACGTTGCTGCGTCCGAGTCAGATGACGAGCCTCTGGATTCGGTCATGGCACAGTTGCTGGAGCTGCAATTGCAAGCTAGGGAACAACAGGAAGGGATGTCCACTGCACTCCTCAGATTGCAAGGTATGATGGAGGAGCCCGTCCGTCTTCAGGCTGAGGTGATAGCGCCAGCATTGCAACGCACCAAGGTCAACACTGGCAGGATGGTGACCGCCGTGGAGACCTTGGTCCAGGACATCGCTCCTGCACTGCTGCACGGACTTAACTCATTGCTGATGCCATAGTTGGCCTCCGACAGTGTGTACGCGAGAGGGCTGCTGGACAGCTCGATCTCATTCCAGCTGCCCCTTCCGCGCACGGAGTCAGCCAGGGGTACTTGGGCACCCATAGGGAGAAGGATCAGCAGGCGCACGCTCTGGGGCTAACCACCCAGGTGACTCTGGGAGTGACCGGCCCACCTGATTCCCCTCTTTCTGTGATCTCCGCAGATTCAGATTCACAGGCCAAGGAGGGTGCCACTGCCACATAGGACCCCGAAAGCAAGCCAGGGTCCTCCAAGTCTCAGCCCTCCAAGGCATGCCCACCTAAGCCATCACGGACAGGGCGTCACAGTCAGCAGGCTGCCTCCACCTCCGCTGTGGATGTCCGGGGAGCACCAAGATGTAGCTGCAGTGTTAGGACAGTTAAGGAGAATTAGTTGCACAGCCTGGGCATGGGTGTTAATCACTTATACATAATATTCACTACTGTCAATATAACTCCCAAGAATGTCTCCCTGTCTATGGCTCCTTGTTCTGATGAGTAGTGTTCTTGTCATTCAGATGTGGATCCTTTCTACACAAGATAAATGGCAGGTGTCTCAGTCCAGGGCCTCTTCCCTGTGCTCTGTGTAGCCTTCAGACCACAGTGATGGTCCAGCCTCATACTCCCTGGAAAGATTACTGATGCCTGCACCTCGGCAGTGCTGTCATTGCTGTCAGAATGTAGTGGGCAGGCGCCACAGAGTTCTCTTATACTCTGTGCTCTCAGCACCTTTAAGGTGGGACTGGCCCCCATCACACCAGCATCTGCAACCAGTGATGCTGTGCACCAGCTCCTGAAGGGCTGAGGTGCTGAAGGCGAACACAGCATCAGATGCATCTAAAGTTTCATGGCTGCGTCTCTGAACTGGCCCTGATCATGGAGCGGAAGCGAGCTGCCCTCGGCCAGACAGGAGTCAGACATTCTCAGAGGCCATGTGAAGATCTATGGAGTGTCCTCACTGCGTGTTGTCATCATCCTCCTGCAATCGAGCGACTATTAGGGCCTCCGCTGTATCTCCATGATAGGAACATTCTCTCAGAGGGCATTGGCGCTGAGATAAGCCAGACTGGAGTCAAAAGTTCACAACCAAGTTGTGAAGATCTACGTGGACACCTCACTGCATGTCACCATCATCCTCCACAAATCTGGCAGCTATGAGGGCCTCTTGAGTGCACCTGCCTCATCTAGCCATTGCGAGAGCCTCATCCCTGTCATTGTCACCACCGAGGACCCCCTCACCCTCATCCCGTCAGCGTCCTCCTCATCGGAGGAGACATGCTGCTCCTCCATCTCTTCCTCAGCCAGCTCCTCACCCCATTGCCGCACCAACTAGTAAAGGGTGCAGCATACGACGATGCGTGACACCCTCTGTGGACTATATTGCAGGGCTCCACCAGACTGGTCCAGTCACCGAAATGGCATCTTCAGCATCCCGATGGTCTGCTCCACTATGTTGCGAGCTGCTGCATGAGCCTCATTATAGCGTCGCTCTGCTGCCGTCTGAGGCCACCGCATGGTTGTCGTCAGCCACGGCCTCTGCGGTCCCCAAGGAGCCAACCCTGCATTCTCTGTGGATCCTGGAAGACTGCAGGGATCTGTGAGCAACTCAGGATGTAGGCATTGTGCACACTCCCTGGAAACCATGCGCATACCTGCAGGATGTGTTTCCTGGTGGTCGCACACCAGCTGCACATTCAGTGAGTGGAAGCCCTTGCGGTTGATGAAGTCCACTGAGTGTAGCGATGGAGACCTGAGCACCACATGAGTGCAGTCAATCGCACCCTGCACCTGTGGGAATCCCGAGATCAGGGCGAATCCAATGGCCCTTACATCCTGGCTGTCCCGGTCCTGGGTGAAATGCACAAAGTTGTTGCCATGGAGAAGATGGCATCCGTGACCTCATGGATGTATTTGTGGGTGGCGGATTGTGAAATCTCACAGAGGTCACCTGTGGAACCCTGAAAGGAGCTACTGGCATTGAAATTGAGCACCACAGTCACTTTCACAGCCCCTGGCAGTGGATGGCCTTCATGTCCCCTTGGCGCCAAGTCCTGCAGTAAGTGGCAGATGTGAGCCACCAGGTCCCTAGACATGTGCAGCCGTCGGCGACACTGGTTCTCAGTCACCTGTAAGAATGGCAGGCGGCGTCTATAGATTCTGGGTGTCACTAGGCGCCGACCAGCCAGGGCTCACTGTCGCTCCTGGGCAGCGTGTGCGGGAGCTTCTGCCCCTTCTTCCTGAGGTTGCTGCTCCTGCCTTTGCACGGCCAGGTGCCTCAGTCACTCTCCCATCTTCTACAGTCTCTGTAAGCCATCAGGCACACAGCTAGGTCACCAGGATCCATGATCCTGACATGGTCCTCCTGCAGCATGAAAAAGAGAGAGAGACGTGGTTATCATGGCTGTACTTAGCACCTTTCCTGGCCCTGTGTGACTGCCCCTTAATGCTTCCCGGAGAGTGCTGGTCACCCCTCGGATGGCCAGAGATGAGTGCGCTGCATGGCTGCCCTGTCGACCTGCGACATGGGGGACACTGGTCCAAACCAGGGATGCTGAGATTGCAAAGGGCTGTGAGCTCCTCCAGCTACATGGCCAATGTTGGCGAGGAGATTGTACAACGTGTGCAGTCCAACTGCTCCGCGGTCCAATAAAGTGGTGGTGGACTCGAAGTCTGCGCTGGGGGGGCGGGTAAGGTATGGAGCACTTGGTGGCCCCTTGATGCCTCCATGATGCTTCCATGGGCGGGCAGGCTAGGAGCCTGACCCCAATCACATCATTGTGGCTGTGCCTGACCTGTCTTAGTTGCAGAGGCACGGTCAGTTTATACAGGTGTCCCTAATGCGTGGCCATTTCCCTCGCTTACCCTGTGCGCAGGATGCAGGCCAGGGCAGCACACCCCCCCACCCCTCAGTACTCACCTTCGAGGCTGGCCAGCACTTGCCCCCAGAGACCCCCCCCACCCCTCAGCAGTTGCCTGCGGGGCCAGGCATCAGTTTCTCCTGCCCCCCACCCCCCCAGTGCCGCTGAGGCCAGTAAACAGCGGGCGAGCTGTGGTGAACGCTGCTCACTCACCTCAGTTCCCCCAAAATGAAGGCCGCCCAGTGCACGTCACCTGCGTGCTGTTGTGAAACACATCGGCGTGCTTTCCCGCCGATGTGGATGGATGATACAGCGGGGTTCCAAGAGCCTCATGGGATGGCCTTTTAATTATATGCTAATGTTTTACAATTAGCTCCCCGCCAACCGATGGCAGGAAATGCATCCCAGCGGGCTGAGCAGAAGATCGCGACCTGCCTTCACGCCGTCGTGAAGTAGGTCCCGTCATATTTTCTGCACACGCCGCCCATCACACCCGCCACCAGCGGCTCAGACAAGTTCAGCCAGTGTCAGCTAATTGAACTTCAACACCTTTTCCCTGCCTTTTAACTTCCTCCTCTTCATGTTTCAATCTGTGAGCTTGTGAACTTGTTACCACATGATCTGGAAACAATCCAGGATGCTCCTTCTCCTACACTTCTGTTGAAAACACCTCTACAGGATGCTCAACTACCATAAACATCACCCACATCTGTGACCCAGCTATACTATTACCTAAAATAAATTGAACCCCTACAATGGGCATTTTTTCCACTACTCCAACAATCACCTCACCAGTTTTCCACTTACTCTTTAAATTTACCTCCCACAATGGAATAGGTTTAGCATCTCCACGAACTCCACTTATTATCAGCTGTGCCTGCAATACTGCCCCTGAACAGCAAATATCACTATCCCACAACATTAAGGATTGACTAGCCCCTGTGTCTCTTAAAATTTTAACATCTTTACCCTACTCCATTCTGTACACATGGAAAAACTTCCCCTTCACATACAAATTCTTTAAACATCTCTGCAGCCTGCTCCTTAGAACTCCCTTGGGTAAATTGTGAACACATTCCCACTTCTTTAACTTATCACTGATTCTTTCTGTTTTACCTTGTCAGGAAGATGTAATAAGGTTATTGGAATTTATGGTAAAGTAGTGGTATCTGTCTGTGTGTGTGTGTGTGTGTGGCTTAATTGGATTAAAGGCAGCTGGTCTGAAGGCTTTGATGTATTAAAGATAAGCTAGGTTTGAAATATTAACTAGATCGATGTGAGAGGTAAAGGGAATATTTGCATTTTTAAATAAACCAGACCAGATGGTTTTCAAAGGAGAGATGAAATGTATCACCTAGCCAGGTGAAGTTCAGAAACAGTGTGTTTATTTTTCCCAAAGATTACTGGTAAAATTAGTGCTATGAGAGATTTTTATTATTAGAAAAGTAAAGTCCAAAGACATAGTGAAATAATGGGAATTTGCATTCAAAGGGGAAAATATGTATGAAGGAGCAAATGTGTGTAAGGGTAGGCATTTTAAGATCTGACAAACGTGAAAAGCCTTCAGCATCTACACCTCAAGCTGCTGTCTACAAAGAACTGAAATTAAGGAAACTCACTTTGAATTGGATTGTTCAAGGTATCACGGCCAGGATTTTACATTCAGCGTGTGGGCCCGACACGCCGGAACATAAAATGTCGCGCAATGACTAACGGTTGGCAGGCAGGTGAAAAGGCCAAGCGACCTTTACGTTTTTTGCGACTTAGATTAAAAACTTTATCTGAAAAATAAAAACATGTTCCATCTCATGTGATGCGGTCACATGAGGGGACTTGTTTCATTAAATTTTTATTGTTCCTATTTATTTTTTAAAAAAGCACTTCAATCTTCCTGAGGCAGCTCTGTGCCTAAGGGAGACTGAAGTGCTCTTTCGCGTGCACGTGCAAAAGAGCGCTGGACCCGACTCTCTCTCCTCCCCCCGCCTGCACAGGTAGCGCTTGCTACCGCTCACGTATTATGTTGGGCAGGCGTATTTGGCCCGCACAAGTAAAATGACAGTGTGGAGCCGATCACGGGCGGCAGATGGCTTCACGGCCGCCCCGCCCACTCCCACTGAGCCCACCCAATGCGGGAAAAATTCAGGTCCATGTTCCTTTGCCTGGGTCTTTTAAAATCTATGGGCAGAATCTTCTGTTCAGCATGCGGGGGCGGACCCCGTACGCTGATGCATAACTTGACGCGCGGTGATGTCGGGCATCCCCTCCTGACGTCACCGCGCGTCATTCCGATCTTTAGTTCAGAGGGCACGCATCGGAGTCGGCTACGCCCGCCGAACTGGCAAAGGCCTGTTAAGGCCACTAATAAACAAACTGAAGTAATTGTCGGGGCTGCCCGTCCAACCTTAAGATTGGCGGGGGGGCAGGCAAAGAGCCCAGGCGGCCTTCGCATTTCTCATGAAACCTCATCCACGGGTGGGATGAGGTTTCATGAAGGATGTTTTAATGAAATAAAATTTTTTATCAAAGTTCATAAACATGTCCCAGCTCATGTGATACTGTCACGTGAGGGGACATGTCTGAATATTTCTTTTCTTTTTTCTCAATGCTTCATAATTAAATTAATCTCCCTGAGGAAACAAATAGTGGCAGTTGTTTCAAGTTTCCCTTTGGGATTTGGGCAGCTCAGCATTTACCATCGGCTGTGCCATAACAACCTGTACACAAACCACTGGTTTTTCCTGTGCCTGAACCTCAGAACCCACAGTACTTTTCCTTCCAGAACTTCTCTGAGTCCCAGTAATTCCAACAGATTTACCCTGTAATCTCCAACACACCAACTTTGTGTGTCCAACTTTATTACAATGAAAACACTTCAATTTTTGAATGTCACTTCTACCCTCAGCACCTTCCTTTTTAGTCTGAGAAAAAACTTCCTGGGAATTTCCACCTACTCTGACTCTTCCCTGACTACCCACCTTCCTTTTATCTTCCCATTTTCTATCCTTCTCTGATTTAAAAGGGTGACACAAAAAAGGTTTAGACCTATGAACTAACTCAGACTCATCAGCTATCTCTGCTGCTTGTCTTACTGTTTGAAACCCCTGTTCCTCCACATGAGTTCCCGCTACCGAAGGAATTGAATCTTTAAATTCTTCCAGAAGAGTTACCTCTCTAAGAGCTGCATATGTTGTCTCTTTCTTTAACGCCCGTATCCACTGGCCAAAATTACTTTGTTTTACTCTCTCAAACTCAATATAAGATTGCCCAGGCTGTTTTCTTATATTCCTAAATTTCTGCCTGCATGCCTCAGGAACCAACTCATATACACTCAAAATAGCCTTTTTTTACTGCATCATAATCCACTGACATTTCTTCTGGCAGTGAAGCATAAACCTCATGTGCTCTACCCACCAACCTAGATTGTAACAGCAATGTCCAGTTTTCTTGTGGCCATTTCATCTGTTCAACTATCTTCTCAAATTAAATAAAGAACGCCTCCACATCTCTTTCTTCAAACTTAGGAAGAGCTTGCACAAATTTAAACATCTCCCCACCCCCCTGGGTTTTAGGTTAAAGGTTGTTTCATCATCAGAACTTTCCTCAGCATCCGAGGTATCTTTTTTTAAAATCCAGCTTTTTAAGTTGGTACTCTCTTTTTTCCCTTCTTTTTCCTCCATTGCTAACTCCTCCCTCTGGAGATCAAGTTTTCGCATTTCCATTTCTTTTTGAAATAATCTCTTTCCCTTCCTTTTTCTGCTGCCTCTAGCCTTTGCAATTCCAATTCTTTTTCTTTTGCCTGCAATTCAGGTTTTTTAAGTTCCTTTGCTTGTTCAAATTCAAGCTTCTTCATTTCTAACTGATGTCTCACTACCTCCAGCTGTGACTCGCCTAGTGTCAGGTATCACTTCCAACTTTGAATGCTGTGCTATCACTTCAGCTATGTCTGCTTTGTTTGCTCCTGTAGGTAACCTCAACTGCAACTTATCTGCCAACTCTGTTAACTTACCCTTCGATACTTTTTGTACCCCAATTGGAGTTATATCTTCTACTTCCAAAAAAGTTCTAGCCATGGATACAGCCATTTTTGCAATCTCACCACTTTAAAAATCACTCTCACCAACTCCTGAATTCAAAGTGCTTCTCATTCTTGTAACCTTAAGATTCACCAACCCCAACCAATCAAGGAATTTCAGTAATCCCGCAAGAAGCCCCCAGTTTTGTTATGACGCAGCAGATGATGTGTGCCAGGCAGAACAAATCCACGAGGGAAACTTGATCACGCTGTCATAAAGGTTTTGCAATTTGTATTTATTTCGAGATGCATGCCCTGAATTCAGAAGTAATAAGTCCACCAAGACTTCAGGGACTTTTTTAGAAAACTAAATTAAACATTTATTAACAAAAGAAAAGATTTCAAGCACATACATAGGTCTACAAATTACTACTATAATAACTCCTAAAACCCCTAATTAATCTGGCTTCCAGTTACATCCCTGTTAAGGCAACAGTAAAAAAAAAATAGATTTTAAACAGATCCAGGCAAGTCAACACAATACCCTGGACAGTAGAATTCAAAGTGGCTTTTCCAAGTTTTGGTTTCTGTGGACAGCAGGCTTAATGCATAAATACTGGAGACTTGTTACACTTCTGTTAGTTCTTACAATGCCTTCCCTGACACACAACCTCATTCTCCTCTCTACATGTTTATCCCTTTTAATGTTAATCCCATCGTTCCCATATGCCTTTGGAACTTTACCTTTCTCATAATATAAATCTTTTCATGGTGCTAATACTGTCAGTATCCTTTAGGAAAAATAAACACACTGCTTGGCCTAGCTTCTCTGGCTAGGTCTAAGCATCCTACCATCTCTTTGAAATTCAAACTGCCCTGACTTATCTAAAAATGTAAGTTCTCCTCACCTTACATTCTAAGACTTCAGCCATGTTTGCGTATTTAGCATTTCAAACCTAGCTTCTTTTGATGAATCAAAACCTCCAGACCAGCTGTCTCCAACTCAATTAAATCCCACAGACACACACAGAGAAACTATCCAAACCACACTATTAACCTACTTTTATAATAAATCACAATAATATTGAGATTTATTATACTTCCATGACAATATTTGTGTAAAGTCAAATTTTTTCATTGTCATTATTTCACAGGTTTTAATATTTTTGCTTGTTCAGTATTTCAGCTTCTGATGTCTATATTCCAATCCTTATTGTGCTCTCTGTAAAAAAAAAAAATTGTAAAGATTGAAATTGCATTTTACTGTATGATTTTCTATCTGTGAGATTTCATCATTGTGATTGACTGCTTACTCTGCCTAATGACATTGCTGTTGCCGGCTGCCTGTTGGCTCCCCTTGATGACACGAGATTCAGATCCACACCAGAGAGATTACTACATCTTTTTAAGCTGGTTTCTTCGTCTGCCTTACTGTTGAGCGCAAAGCCATAGGGAGGCCTCAGTTGCAGACCAGAAGCTGTTCTATGCAGAGAGTCAGCAAGTCACTCCTTGCGCATCTGGCTTCCAGCTTTAAAAGCCTGGATGTGGGCTGCTTGGCATCCCATCAATCAGTGGCACTTGACATGAGAGAAGGTAAAGCAGAGAGTAGAACTGGCAATCTACACAAGTGATGGAACCAGGCAAACTATTCCAGCAGGCAGCTATATGTGGGAAAACTTTATAATCCCAGAGTCTTCTATTGAGAGAAAGACTGGCCTCCTGTACTGCTTTGTAACGTGTCTAAAATAATAGCATTCCTTCTCATGTGGGAGACCATGATAACAACATGAGTTGGGGGAGGGAGGTTACTCAAAGAACTTGTCACCATTGGCAAATGATGCTGTATTTAAACACCAAGGCACTTGCATTATGTGCAAAATTTTTAAGTACATGTTGAATATTGCAAAAATAGACCGACATAACTAATAAAATTTTTGTGATTTATTAAATATTTGACATTCACTGCACTGCACAGTTTTGTGTAGAATACATACCGAGGTGAAAGGTACTCAGCAAGTGGATTGTAAATTTGATTTTCCATTATAATCCATCGCCTGTAATGATGAGTGGATAAACAATGGCCATGTTTATCAGGCATATTGCACTTCTAAATAAATTCCAAATGCAGAGAGAAAAAATTGAAAGGACAATTCAGGTTGCTATGGCCAATAACAGAAGACATATTTTATATGCTGAAATTGCTTCTCGCAGTAGCCTCTCAACTCCATGTTGCTATTTAAGCACTTTACCAAAATTTGTGGACTGGTGTACAAGTGTCACAGGGTATAAGTGGTATTGTGGTCAGTTCAGGTCTCACCGTGGCAAGTTGTGAAATAAAATTCAATAAGCTAGCACCAAAATAAAATTGTCATAAAGGTTGCTGATTGAACCAGCTAGATTTTTATGACATTCATGCCCTACAAGGCAGGGGGCCTGCCACCTCTGGCTTAAATCTTAATGCTCTTTAAAGTGGTCAGGCAAGCCTTTCAGTTGTACAAATAGTTGCTCAAAAAGATGGCTCTCCACATTTTCCACAAATGTCACCTTGTCATGCCAAGGTCAAATAACTATAAAAATATCACATTTCAGAATATAAATTAGAAATTGATCTTCCGTGGGTAACCCTTTATTAATTTCTGATTAATCATGTAGATGTTATCCCAATTTTAGATTGAGTGATGTTTTCCGTGCACTGAGAATAACCTTCACCATGGCCACCATTTATGGAACAGTGCGTTGTTCCTTACGAAATTTTCCTGTGGTTTCTTTAGCTTTATACTCTCATCCCCAAGGTCATCAATTGTTGCGAAAATAATACATTATGGATTAATTTTATTTTAAAATCTGGATTGGACCTGTATCGATTTAATTTGTTTGAATTGTATTCTGTGGGCCAACTCCAATATTTTATCTGTCTTTGACATAATACTTTCAATATTTAATCAACAATTACACTGGGATCCATTTTAACACCGGTTGGTTCCCCTAGACTTTTAGACATTGAATTGTATTTTTGATATACCCTCTAAGTGGCTCAGGCTCTCTGGATCTCTGTTTTACCCCTTTCTTCTAATCTGCTCTCTGCACAAAATGGTGTCAAATGAAATCTTGTACACCCTTTCAACATCTTGGATTATTTACACCGACAAGCAAATCTCTCACGGTGAGTCAAATTATACTGATGCAAGAATTCATCTCCGCTGGGAGAATTTAGAAAGTTTGTAAAGGATCACTCCAAATACAATGATCTAAGTTATTTTTTCACGGTTCAATTTGTGGAAAATAATGTTTTCCTTATCTATTGAAAGTAGATAAGATAAATACCACAATAATGTAAATAAATCCCAACAGATATTATGAGAGAGCAGTTCTTTATTGGCCACATTTTTAGGGTATAGCTATTTATAGCAAAAACTGGTAACTTTGGTCTTATTTGGATATTTCCTTTTGTGCTAATAACTCTGCAACAATCCTTGATGTACTTAAGTAGAACCTTTTAGTAAATAAAGGCATAGTTTTATAGTGATAATAAAGGCATAGAAGTTGCCGTTTTATACAAATAATTATTGTTTGAGTTTAGTTTAAATGAATCAGAGACAGCTGCTGTAGTCATTTAGAATAAACTACAGAAGATAAAACTTCACTTTAGACTTTATTATTGTTTAAAGTTTTGCATTTCATACACGTTTCCTGATGCCTGATCACGTGATGTTTGATTACAGTACATGATTTATCACGCCACAGTTGGCAAATGTTCTTGCATTTATATTATAAAGGTTGGGTGACCTATAGTTGAGTGTCTTTTCTCGCAGCTTTTATTAGTAGCTGTCATGCAAGAATTTCTGGGAACTGTGAAGCCACACATGAGCAGTTCAAGCAAGTGTGCAGATGCAAATCACAGGCACAAAGCTCTACCTTTATCCCAGGTCACTAGCAGCAATGTCTCTCAGACAATCCTGGAGGGTTGGCAAACTGTTAATGCCATTAGAAAAGACTATTTTTCTTACCATGATCACCATCACACATGTTGTACTGGTCTCAAAGTTTACACCTTTAGGATTGAAGGCTAGACTTTCAGATTTCTCAGAGACTTTGGGCATGATTTTTCAGATGGCATGGTTTCCTGCCCCACCATGGCAGGGAATGCTTCCTGGCCAATATCGCTGACCTGTAGGCGTTTAACGTACCATGGAGCCTTAATTGGCTGGAGATAGGACTTCCCCCCACCTCACTTGGGAGGAGATCCCATTTCAGAGAGCTGCTGGTTAATCTGATTGACCAGCAGCTCTGTAGTCCCAGCAGTGCCAGGTTTGAGCAGTGGCCGGTGCTAGGATTACAGGCAGTCCCCGAAGAGGAGGAGCTAATGGAGGCCGGACTTTAGGTAACTCCGGGGTATTGGTGGGGCCTGGCTGGCAGGTCCCTGTGAGGCGGTGTGGGGGGCTGGGTTTGCGAGGTCATGGGTGTGGGTTAAAAGAGTGATATGACCTTGTGGGGGGAGGGGGTTGCCTCTGATGGGCACAGGGGACCCCCAGAGGAGGTCCCCTCGCCGCTTGCCCGACACCAGCTTGCCATGTAAAAGCTGCCAGGCTACTCACCTGGCATGGGCTTCTCTCCCTGTCGTGGGTAAAAAAGGCAGCAGGAGCAGGATGAGGCACTTAGGTGGCCATTAATTGGTCACTCATGGGCCTCAATAGGCCCAAGGATGGGCCCAACGTCTCCACCACCCCCAGTGAAATGGGATACAAGTTGGGGAAAATGAGTAGGCCTCAGGCAGGCTGAAAGCTGCATGTTTCAACCACCCCCCCCCCCACCCCCACTCCCACCGCCCATCACCTTCAAACCTGGAAGACCGTAAAATTCCACCCTTTGTATCTACACATGGCTTTATAGACGGTAGAAAAATTGCTGAACATAAAACTCTTGAATTGAGAAAGGTGATAAAACATGCAACTATCCACAGGGCTGAACAGTGTGACTAAATAGCAAGTGAATTAGATTTATTTAATGCAATGGCTTTCCCAAGACTTCATTCCTCCCTTTTACTTTGGTGTCCCATTCTGGTTAGATAGTTTAATTTCTAAAATGAGCTCTCCTCACTGTTTCCTTATATGGCTAGGTCCCAGCCAGAGACAGTAAGATGATTTGGGCGTTTTATAAAGTTTAAAACATTTCGGGGGTGGGGGGAGCAATCTCCAGCAAAAAGTCCCACTCAACACATTGGGATTTTTCACAGTAATAAAACCTCTCCTATTGCTCAAGAATATTTCAGACTCATGTTTTAAACTCCTACAGTCTGAAGATTTTCCACAGAACTGGTGGGATCATGGGTTGGACCAGTGGGAAAGGAAGTAGGCAGGCACAAACCAACAAGGCATGCTCGTCCTTTCTTCTGGGTTACAAGTAGCAGTGTCTGAGAGAGTCATTTTCCATTCTAAGGAAACTCACGGACAACCTAGTAGGGTGAATAATCCACTGTAACTCGTGTAATGTGCTGTAAGCAACCTTTTGAACATAGTAACCCAAGGTACTTTTTCAGAAAAATTACCTCAAAAAGCTTTCATGATTTACCTGGTCTGTAGATTTAAACAATAGGGCACATTCAAATTGCTTTCATTAGAATTTTATTTTAAACAAGGGTTTTCATTATCAGTAATTTCCTATTGAGCCTTTTCAGCTAGCTGCACTGCGTTTGGTGACCAGGTTTAAAAAACTAAGATTTGCCTTTTTGAGCAATGTCCTGGTATTACTTTCTATGCGATTGCTATTAGTCTGCATGTCCCCATTAATTGATAATGAATTATGTTGCCCAAAAGCCTGTATTATAGAATTTCACTGTTAAACACATTCTATTTTATTACTTCTAAACTTAACAGCTCAGTGGCAGACATTCCTCCAAAATGTCATAGCAACCAGTGATCTCATGTGTGTAAACACGGACAAAATTTATAATGTAAAATCCTCACACAAAAAAACTATGCCATAAAAGTGGTCACCGGAAGTATGATTTGGTGGACAGGATGTGCATGAACAACTTGTGTTTATATGGAAGGTTTAATGTAATAAAATGTCCCAAAGCACTTCACAAGAGTGTTATAAAACAAAATTTTATTTTAACGAACATCTTAAAGAAGGAAAGAGAGGTTTAGGAGGGGAATTCCAGAGCTGAGTGCATTGGCAGCTGAAAGTAAGGCCACCATGGTGGAACTCAAGAGGCCAGAATTAAAGGAGGGAAGATATACCTGAGGAGGACTTGTGCCGGAGGACATTACAAGGATTGGGAGGGATGAGGCCATGAAAGGATTTCAAACCATAGATGTGAATTTTAGGGCTAAGCAATGTCTCTGTTTTAATGTAGGTCAGTGAGCACAGGGATGATGACTGAACAGGACTTGGTGCAAGTTAGGACACAGGCAGTAGAATTTTGGATAACCACAAGATTATGAAGAGTAGAACGAGGGAGGCTGGGTCAGGAGTGCATTGGAATGGTTAAGCCTAGAGCTAACAAAGGCCTGGATGATTGTTTCAACAGTAGCTGGGTTGAGGCGGGGATATAGTCAGGTATAGTTGGTGATGGGTGGTTGGAAGTTCATCTCAGGGCCAGATATTATGCCATTGTTGTGAAAAGTCTGAAATAAAAACAGAAAATGCTGAAAATACTCAGTAGATCGGGCAGCATGTATGGAGAGAAAAACAGAGTTTACGTTTCAAGTCTGTGATCTTTCATCAGAACCCAGGGAGGGAAGTTGTGTAGTAAGTAGCCTAGTGGAAATAGGGTTGAGGGAACAGGAAGCGGGTCTCTTGGGCAAGATGGACTTGGACAGGGTATCAAGGGAGATGGGAGAGAAACTAAGGAAAGATACGAGTTCAGGGCTAGGGCTGCGAGCAGCCTTAGAAGAAAGTCTTGTCTGATGGGTTAGGGCAAGGGAGGGAAGTGGCAGAAGTAGCTCATTAAATGGTCTCAATCTTAGTGATAAGGAAGTCCATGAGCTCCTCACACTTGTAGGAGGAGACTGAACAGGAGTTTATGGTAACAGTTTGCAATAGATAAAAGAACCAGGAGTTGTCTTTGCATTCCAGGATGATCCTGGAATAGTGAACCGTTTTAGCAGACGAGCAGAATCCACTGGTGCTTCGTGTGGGCCAGCTAGATGCGACAGTGAATGGCTAAACCAGTTGAATGCCATATTCGTTCAAGTCTGCATCCCTTGTACTTAAGGGAGTGGAGATGAGGGCCGTACTAGGGGAAAGACCAAGGTGAGAGAGTGCAATGGTTTTAACTGGGACTAAGGTATCAAAATTGGAGGTGGGGATGTGGTTGAGCTGATCAGTAGCTGCAGAAATGTCACAAGAACCAAAGGCTAGACTGTTGGGAATGCAAGTTATAAGTCAATTGGGAGAGAAATTTTTCCAGAGGCGTACACAGAAAAGGAAGTAGGGTTTGGCTGTGGAGAGAGATATTGGGTGGAGAGTGAGACAAGGAAGTGATTAGAGACGGCCTTGTCTGTATTATGATGGGAGTAGCAGGCTACATGAGATGGAAAGGTCAAGGGAGTAACCATAAATATGGGTTGGTGAATTTGCCTGGAGTGAGAGATTAAGTGTGTATAGGATGGCAGTAAGCTTAGAGGAGCGAAAGAACATGATGAATTGAGATGGAGGCTGAAATCACCGAGAATGAGAAGTCACTCAGTGCAGAGACTGAGGGAGGAAAGCAGTGAAGATATCTTGGTGAGAACATTTTTATGTTAATTTGATGGGTGGTAGAGAACAAGCATTGTAAATGAGGTGAGAGGGGTGGAACAAGGTGAGATGCTCAAAGGAAGAGAAAGTGTCAGAGGAGTAAGGGGACTGACCGAGGTGTGATGTAGATGTTGGATTTTTAATAATAGGTAGTGAATAATAGAGATGACAGGGCTGATCCCTGGGGAGCTTCATCTGCCACAGTTACCCAGCAGTAATCATTGCCCTTTGTTTCCTATATTCTTTCATGGGATGTAGGTGTCGCTGGCAAGGCCAGCTGTCCATCCCTAATTGCCCTTGAACTGTTGGCTTCCTAGGCCATTTTGGAGGGCAGTTAGGAGTCAACCATGCTGCTATGGGCCAGACCAGGTAAGGATAAGATTTCCTTCCCTAAAGGGTGTTAGTGAACATCAATGATAGTTTCACCATTACTGATTTACCTAGCAAATTTATTAATTGAATTTAAATTACACCAGCTGCCTCTGGATTACGAGTCCAGCGACATTACCACTACGCCACCATCTCTCCATGTAATGCAGCAAAGTTATTACCCATTGTAAAACTCAATCCTGCATACCAAGAGCTGTCACTTCAGCCACAGGTCTCTTGTACAGCATTTTGTCAAATACCTTTTAAAAGTCAACACACATCATCATCATTTATCAATTCTGTTATATCCTCAGCTTCCAATGAATTGTTGCACATACTATGCCTTTCAAGCATTTATGCTGACTTAGAATTACTCTCTCCTGCTGTTCAATTACTTCCTTTATAACCAGACTGTAATCTTTTTCCTAGTATAGATGTTACAGAACTATAATCTTCCAGACATATGCACCTAAACACTTTTCTCAATAAATAGCCGTATTAGCTACTTTCCTTTCTGGTCCTAATTAATTAACCTTAACCCTGTAATTTAAATTTTAAAAAGTCATCAGGCTTCATTCTGTTCAGTTCCATCTGCTCCTGCCACCATGTTTTAATTGATCATTTAAATATTTATTTTGGTTTTCTGTATGATCTGCGTGCACATGGAAAACCCAAGATGGATAATATCAGAGCTTGGATTGGCATTTCAATAGGACAGGCAGTGAGGGCAGCGGAGAATAGAAATCAGCGGAGAAAGATTATTCACAGTGCGGCCAACCCTCTGAATGAGGACGGATGAAAGATAAGTGTGATCTGCACTCCTCAAAGAATAGATCACTCTACTGTCGTGAAAACACTTCTATAAAGAAAGGTTTCAGTTTTTAATTTCTGATTATTTCATCTTTCTGATCTTGCAAAGTGCTTTACTTGTTCTTCAATAACTTGCCAATCAACACCATAGCCCAGACACTTTTTTGAATTCTTCATTATCCATTACATAAGAAGTAAGAAATAGGGACAAGAGTAGACCATTGAGCACCCCCATTCCTGCCCTGCTATTCTGCACGCATGGTTGAACTTCCATGTCAATGCCACTTTCCCTGTACTATCCCAATATCCCTGGATTTCCTTAGGTCCTAGAAGTCTGTCGCTCTCGGTCTTAAGTATACTGAACAGCTGAGCTTCCGCAAGCCTCTGGGGTGGACTATTCCAAACATTCACAAACATAAGAAAGCTCTTAATCAAAGCTGGTGTTAGAGTATAGTACCCAGGATCGAGGCCCAGGAAGCTGGGGCGGGGGCAGTCAGTGCCAAACACTGGGGCTGGGTGCCCCAAGCTCGATGTTGTAAAGAGAATTTCTCATCATCCACACTGAGCAGCCAGAGTTTCAGACCTGAAAGGCAGACTTAAAAAGAGTTCAGGCTGAGAGTTCTGATTATTTTTTTAAAGCTGTTCTATCAGTGTCAGGTCAATTTCACTGAGTTGCTGCTCCACTTGTGGCCTTCAGGCAGCTTCATGATTCCGGTTTTTAAAATTTTTTTTGAAATGCCCACCAGAAAACCATGAAGCTGCAGATCAACAGCAGCAGCGCAGCAACTGAGAGGGTTCTTGCTTGAAAAATTTATGTCAAATCCCAGTAATTTTAGACCCAATTGGATGCGGTATATGTGTGTGTGTGTCTGGAAAGGTGAGGGGTTGTGGGGACGTTGGAGGGAAATTGGAGGAGGTTTGGGGGACGTTGGAGGGTGAGTTGGGGTGGAAGTTGGGGGGAAGTTAGCTACAGAGTTGAATTGTTTTGTAAATGTATTTATTTTTCTGTAGCCACTTTCCTAACATCAGTTGATTGCTCAGTTATTAATTATCCATAGAGAGTCAGCACTGGGCCTCCAATTGCATCATTACTACAGTCATTCTGCCTACTGCATGCAGGTTTAATGAATGAAAGACAAAACCTACATTTATACAGCATCTTTCATGATGTCCCAAATCGCTTTACAGCCAATTAAGTACCTTTGCGTTGTAGCCCCTGGTATAACGTAGGCAATGTTATCAAAGTAGGCTTGCAGAGCCAAATGGCCTATTCTTGCTCCTAATATGTAAATTTGTATGTCATTCAGGGATGGATGAGATGAACAGGGAGAGATATTCTTTGTCATCCATAATTATCTTGCAAACAGAGGGTGGAATCATGACTGGAGTTTTGTTTATTTTGTTGCTAATGAAAGTTTACTGTGGGGTGAGATTGCCAGGGCAGGAGTGCGTAGTGGGCTCATAGTGAATCAGTAACCTGTTTTACACTGCACATGATTCTCCAGAGTCTTTTCCATTGACTTCAATTTGTCCTTTTGTCTACTTACCTATTATCCCGCTCTATCTTGGTGCTTTTTTATGAGTTTTTTGTGGTATTGAAATATTGCAATAAAGTTGCATTGCATAGTAGATATTGAAAATATATTGTAGTGAGAAGCACATTTAGCAGAATCTTCAGACTTTCTGATCAAGAAAACACACATACAATTGTGAACCATTCAATCTTTGTCCTCTGGTCTCTTAACAGTTGTGTCGAACAAAGACACCTGAGGGATCCAACGCTTCTCACTGCCATTGACGACCTATATTGTTCAATCATTCCGCTTTGTTGCTCAGGGGTCATTTGATCTTCTTACCCTGTGAGATTACTGATTAAAAGAAATCCAATTACACTCCTTGTGTGAAATAATTATATTGAATAATATCATGCACCCAGGCAGAAGAAAGTCACCTTCTACTTTTACACAATGGATAAGATCGTGGGCAGTTTATCTGGATTGCAAGTAGTGAATCCTGCCCCCAAATATGAATTTACTGTCACTGTGTCCATATGTGCAATATGCAGAACATGTTAATGAGGCTGAGACAGCCACTGAAATCAGTATTTTTGTCTACACAGCGTTATAAATAACTAATGGGATATTTTCCTTTCAAATTAACAATATTGCACGAAGCTGTTAAAGTAAAATTTGTACTTTCTGGTTTGTTTAATAGTCATAATGGGATCACCTATAGGGTGCACACAAACTAATACTGCAATATATTGTTGCTGCTCTTAACATTGACGACCGATGTTGCATATATATCAGGCGATATTTGTAACCAGATGCCAGCAATGGGTGTTATCGTTTTGCGAGGACCTTTCTGTGATTGTTTGATGAATTGATTGGTGAATCTTAAAAGGGGAAAAATATCATGCATGATTGAGGGGGAGGGTTAAGGGACCCATAAACAGGAGAAGCACCAGGGCCCATGATTTCTCTTCCTGGCCCTGCTTAGGATGCAACAGGACATGCTGTTGTTTTGGATCATGTGTTAAACCTATATTACGTCTTTTCTGTTCAGGTGAACATTAAAGATTGCACAGCATTATTCAGAGTAGAGCAGGGAATTTTCTTGAAATCATGGACAACATTTATCCCTTAACCATTAATGTTTGTGGGATCTTGATGTGCATAACATAGATCCTGAGTTTACCTAAGTAACAGCCGCTGCAATTCGGAGTGATCATAAGTGAAACACTTCAAAACATTTCTGCTAGACCTGGTGAAGCACTCTATAACTTTGAAAAACTTTCTTCATTCATTCTGACTGGGGCAGTTCGCTGGATTTAGCTTTAGCAAAGTTAACTAGGAAGTTTATAAATTCTGAATGCAAAAGCTGTTATATGCACAACTAAAAATTATTGCTCAGGTGGGCGGGATGAGGTCATGGAGGGATTTGAAAATGAGGATGAAGATTTTAAAGCCAAAACACTGGGTGATGGGCAGCAGATGGAGTTTTTTTTAACTCCATCGGATACTTAAAGTGACATATCAAACACTCTCAGGTCCCATTCACTCTATGCTAATTCAGTACCTTTCATTATTTGTTTCTGACCTACAACTTATAAGGCTATGTCCAATACTTAACTTTTATAAATATTAAATTTCTCACAATGTAAAATTTATTCTCTGGATATAGATATTGCTGGAAAAGCCAGCAATTATTGCCCCATTCCCAGTTGCATTTGCGAAGGTGCTGATGAGCTGCCTCCCTGAACTACTATGGTCCTGTGGTGAAGAGAGACTCTCAGTACTGTTAGGTTGGTACAGGATATTGATCAATAACTATGAAGGAATAACAATATATTTCCAAGTCAGGATTGTGTGTGACTTGCAGTGGGACTTACCGGGTATTGGTGTTCCCATACGTCTGTTGCTTTTGTACTTCTCGATGATAGAGGTGGAAAGTGCTGTCAAATAGGCCTTGGCAAGTTGCTGCAGTACACCTTGTATATGGTACACACTGTTGTCACAGTGCACCGGTGGTGGAGAGAGTGGATGTTTAAGGTGGTGAATGGGGGGGGTTGATCAAGCAGGCTGCTTTGTCTTGGATGGTGTCAAGTTTCTTGAGCTTAATTGGAGCTGCACTCCGGGTAAATGGAGAACATTCCATCAAACTCCTGGCTTGTGTCTTGTAAAAGTCACCTAAATTTAGGAAAGCTCTCATGCCCTCTGTCTTTCCTGCCTTCCCTTTTTCTTTTTAATGGCCTTCAACAAATTATCATGTTGAAGTCAGTGAATTTTGCTGGAATATTACTCTATAATGCCAGTAGCTCTTTGATACTTCACCTAAGTAACTATTCTTCCTGTGTGGGTCTGAACAATGAGTAGCAGTAGGCTATTACAACTTTGGGGTCTCACAGTTGAAACATCCTCAGTAAACATCCAAATGGAATTGTTTCAGATTTTTCCCACGAGTAAATTCACTGTTCTGTCATTTCCAAGCTTGCCTTCTGACAATATTTGAAACATATATAGGTAAGGGAAGATCAGAGCTTCTGTTCTTCTCTTATAGAAAGCAGAAGAATTTCCTTCATTAATGATTAACATGGGCTGGAAGAATCTCTAATGCTATAATTGATAAGTAGGAGCAAATACTTAATTCCGGACATTAATTTTAATTCAATTTCCCCCTCCAGTGTAAGAACAGAGGAAGTTGATTATATTGAGTCTCCCAGTTATGAGTGAATTTCATCAATAGGCTATTAAAGTTGTATCACATCAGTTTCTCATTTAAAATTATTCTTCTTGATGGACTACTATGAGGTAAAGATCAAAAACTGTTCATTAAAAAAATCTTTCTAACCTGCCCGGGCTACTCAAAATAATTAATGTAAGGGCATCGATGGCTGTGATTGTGAAAATCCCAACTTCTGCCTTCAAACCGCTGAACTGTAACCTGCAGCAAATGCTGTTGCCCTCATTGCAAGAGACTTCATGTGGCTGAATTAATGTCCAGTACTACAAAGGGATTTAGATTGACTGTTGGTAGGTGGAAGTGGCAATATTCATTCTTTTCTCTCCAAAGAGAACTGCAGGATTGGATTGTGGGATTAAATTGGGCAGCTCTTCAAAGAGTTGGCTCAGACATGATGTCCCAAATGTGCTGTGAGACTATGAAAATCTCCCCACCTTCCCTAAAGGCACTGTAAAATTCTATGGGTGCCGGCCACACTCCAATACCTTAAGCAAGTTGACTGTTCTGTTGAACTATAGAGAGAGTGACTGGCAGCACTAAAGTCCAAAGTGTCACCGACAAGCCTGATTATAGGAGGACAAATCACAGAATCTCACAGTGCAGAAGAGGCCCTTTGGCCCATCGAGTCTGCACCGAAACTTGAAAAACATCTGACCTATCTACCTAATCCCATTTACCAGCACTTGGCCCATAGTCTTGAATGTTATGACGTGCCAAGTGCTCATCCTTTTTAAAGGATGTGAGGCAACCCGCCTCCACCACCCTCCCAGGCAGCACATTTCAGACTGTCACCACCCTCTGGGTAAAAAGGTTTTTCCACACATTCCCCCCTAAACCTCCTACCCCTCACCTTGAACTTATGTCCTCTCATGACTGACCCTTCAACTAGTTGCTCTCTATCCACCCTGTCCATGCCCCTCATAATCTTGTACACCTCGATCAGGTCACTCCTCAGTCTTCTCTGCTCCAACAAAAACAACCCAAGTCTATCCAACCTCTCTTCATAACTTAAATGTTTCATCCCAGGCAACATCCTGGTGAATCTCCTCTGCACCCCCTACAGTGCAATCACATCCTTCCTATAATGTGGCGACCAGAACTGCACACTTATTATTTAAATGGAGAGAAACCTCAGAATGCTTCAGTGCAGAGGGATCTAGGTGTCCTCATGCATGAATTGCTGAAAGCTAGTATGCAGGTACAGCAGGTAATAAGGAAGGCAAATGGAATTTTGGCATTTATTGCTAAAGGAATACAGTATAAAAATAGGGAAGTGTTGTTGCAACTGTACAAGGCATCGGTGAGATCGCACTTGGAGTACTGTGCACAGTTTTGGTCCCCTTGAGGAAGGATGTAGTTGCATTGGAGGGGGTTCAGAGGAGGCTCACTAGATTGATTCCAGAGATGCGGGGCTTGTCTTATGAGGAGAGATTGAACAGTTTAGGCCTATGCTCGCTAGAGTTTAGAAGGATGAGAGGAGATTTAATTGAGATATATAAGATGCTAAAGGGGATAGACAAAGTTGACGTGGAGCGGATGTTTCCTCTTCTGAGGCATTCTAGAATGAGAGGCCATAGTTTTAGGCTAAGGGGTGGTAGATTTAAATCAGAGATGAGGAGGAATTACTTTTCTCAAAGGGTCGTGAATCTGTGGAATTCACTACCTCAGAATGTAGTGGATGCCGGCGCTGAATAAATTTAAGGAGGAGATAGACAGATTTTTAATTAGTAACGGGTTGAAAGGTTATGGGGAGAGGGCGGGAAATTGGAGTTGAGGCCAAAATGAGATCAGCCATGAACATATTGAATGGCGGGGCAGGCTCGAGGGGCTGAATTGCCTATTCCTGCTCCTAGTTCTTATTACACTGTACTCCAGCTGTGGCCTCACCAAGGTTCTGTACAACTCCAACATGATATCCCTACTTTTGTAATCTATGCCTCGATTGATAAAGGCAAGTGTCCCATATGCCTTTTTCACCACCCCACCAACATGTCCCTCTGCCTTCAGAGATCTATGGACACACACGCCAAGGTCCCTTTGTTCCTCAGAACTTCCTAGTGTCATGCCGTTCATTGACTACTTCCTTGTCAAACTACTCCTTCCAAAGTGTATCACCTCACACTTTTCAGGGTTAAATTCCATCTGCCACTTATCTGCCCATTTGACCATCCCGTCTACATCTTCCTGTAGCCCAAGACACTCAACCTCTCTGTTAACCACCCAGCCAATCTTTGTGTCATCAGCAAACTTACTAATCCTACCCCCCACATAGTCATCTATGTCATTTATATAAATGATGAATCATAGGGGACCCAGCACAGACCCCAGTGGTACACCACTGGACACTGGCTTCCAGTCACTAAAGCATCCTTCTGTCATCACCCTCTGTCTCCTACAACTAAGCCAATTTTGAATCCACCTTATCAAATTACTCTGTATCCCATGTGCATTTGCCTTCTTTATAAGCCTCCCACGTGTGACCTTGTCAAAGGCTTTGCTGAAATCCATATAAACTACATCAGCTGCACTACCCTCATCTACACACCTGGTCACCTCCTCAAAAAATTCAATCAAATTTGTTAGTCATGACCTCCCTCTGACAAAGCCATGCTGGCTATCCCTGATCAAACCTTGCCTCTCCAAGTGGAGATAGATTCTCTCCTTCAGAATTTTCTCCAATAGTTTCCCTACCACCGACATGAGACTCACAGCCCTGTAGTTCCCTGGCTTATCTCTACAACCCTTCTTAAATAGCAGAACCACATTAGCTGTTCTCCAGTCCTCTGGCACCTCCCCTGTGGCCAGAGAGGAATTAAAAATTTGGGTCAGAGCCCCTGCGAACTCCTCCTTTGCCTTCCTCAGCAGTCTGGAACACAAATAATCTGGAACTGGAGATTTGTCCACTTTTAAGCCTGCCAACACCTCCAATACCTTGTCACTCCCTATATCAATTTGCTCAAGAACCTCGCAGTCTCTCTCCCCGAGTTCGATAACTTCATCCTCATTCTCTTGGGTGAAGATGGATGTGAAATGTTCGTTCAACACTCTACCAATGTTCTCTGGCTCCACCCATAGATTGCCCCCTTGGTCCCTAATGGGCTCTACTCTTTCCCTGGTTATCCTCTTCCCATTGATGTACTTATAGAATATCTTGGGATTTTCCCTACTTTTACCAGCCAGAGATTTCTCATATCCCCTCTTTGCTCTCCTAATTGCTTTCTTAAGCTCCACCCTGCACTTTCTGTACTCCACTAATGCCTCCGCTGATTTGCTCCCCTTGTACCTGCTAAAAGCCTCTCTTTTCCTTCTCATCGCATCCTGATATTCACTGATATTTTAGTTTCATTGCCTGGTGATGCCAAGGTGGATTTTAGAGGCTAATCTGGGACCAATGGACAGAGTTGAACCTGGAGCATATTTTTCACGGAATCACAAAATCTTAACGGCATTGAAGGAGGCCATTTGGCCCATCGTGCCTGCACCAGTTCTCCAATGAGCATTATGACCTACTGCCATTTCCCTGCCTTTTCCCCATACCCCTGTACCTTGTATCTATTCAAATAACCATCTAATGCCCTCTTGAATGCCTCGATTGAACCTGCCTCCACCACACTTCCAGGCAGTACATTCCAGACCCAAACCACTTCTCACATCACATTTGCTTATTTTGCAAATCACTTTAAATCTGTGTCCTCTCATTCTTGATCCTTTTACGAGTGGGAACAGCTTCTCCCTATCTACTCTGTGCAGCCCCCTCATGATTTTGAAAACTTCTATCAAGTCGCCTCTCAGCCTTCTCCTCTCCAAGTAAAACAGCCCCAACCTCTCCAATCTATCCTCATAGCTGAAGTTTCTCATCCCTAGGACCATTCTTGTAAACCTCTTCTGCACTCTCTCCAATGTGTTCACATTCTTCCCACAATATGGAGCCCAGAACTGTACACAATACTCCAGCTGAGGTCTAACGAAGGTCTTATATAAATTCAGCATAAGCTCCCTGCTCTTGTACTCTATGCCCCTATTAATAAAGCCCAGGATACTGTATGCTTTATTAACTGCTCTTTCCACCTGTGCTGCCACCTTCAATGATCTCTGCACATATACACCCAAGTCTTTCTGCTCCTGCACCCCCTTCAACATTCCACCCCTTATTTTATATTGTCTATCCATGTTCTTTCTACCAAAAAGCATCACCTCACACTTCTCCACATTGAACTTCATCTGCCACCTATCTGCCCACATCACCAACTTGTCTATGTCCTCTTGAAGTTCCACACCGTCTTTCTCGCAGTTCACAACACTCCCAAGCTTCGTATCATCCGCAAACTTTGAAATTGTCCCCTGTACACCAAGATCTAGATCATTAATATATATCAGGAAAAGCAAGGGTCCCAATACCGAGCCCTGGGGAACTCCACTACAAACCTTCCTCCAGCCCGAAAAACATCCATTGACCATTACTCTCTGCTTCCTATGTTTCGGCCAATTTTGTATTCACATTGCCTACTGTGCCTTTTATTCCATGAGCAATAACTTTTCTCACAAGTCAGTTGTGTGGCACTGTGTCAAATGCCTTTTTAAAGTCCATGTACACCACATCAACAGCATTACCCTCATCGACCTTTACTGGTTCAAAAAACTCCAGCAAGCTAGTTAAACACAATTTCTCCTTTAGAAATCCATGTTGGCTCTCCCTTATTAATCCATGTTTTTCCATATGACTAATAATTCTATCCTGAATAATTGTTTCTAGAATCTTGCCCACCACTGAAGTTAACTGACTGGCCTGTAATTGCTGGGCTTATCCTTACAACCTCTTTTGAACAAAGGGTGTAATGTTTGCAATTCTCCAGTCCTCTGGCACCACCCGAGTCTAGGGAAGACTGAAAGATTATGGCCAGTGCTCCTGCAATTTCTACTCTCACTTGTTTCAATATCCTTGGATACATCTCATCTGGTCCCAGTGCTTTGTCAACTTTAAGCACCGACAGCTTATTCAACACTTACTCCTTATCAATTTTTAACCCTTCCAGTTTCCTCATCTGTCGCCGTGGCCTGGGTAGCATATACCTCCTTGGTAAAGATGGATGCAAAGTATTCATTTAATACCTCACCCAAATTCCCTTTTAGGTCCCTAATCAGCCCTACTCCTCCTTTTACCACCTTTTTACTATTTATATGCTTATAGAAGATTTTGGGATTCCCCTTTGTTGGCTGCCAGTCTTCTCTCATAATCCCTTTTTGCTTCTCTAATCTGCTTTCTCACCTCCCCTCTGAACCTTCTGTATTCCTCTTGGTTCTCAATTGTATTTTCTACCTGACACCTGTCATGAGTGCACTCAGCTATGGCTCAGCTGTGCTTGCTGAGTTACATTGGCTCCCAGTTAAGCAACTGCTCAAACTTAAAATGATCAACCCTGTTTCAAATTCCTCCATAGCCTCGCCCCTCCCCATCTCTGTAACTTTCCCCGGCTTTACACATCTCCATGATATCTGTACTCCTCCAATTCTGGCCACTTGCATATCTCTGATTTTAATCACTGCACCATTGGTGTTCTCAGCTGCCAAGATCCTATGGTCTGGAATTCATTCTCTAAATCTTTCCAACTCTGTTCCTTTATTTAGTCTTTTGAAATGCTCTTTAAAACCGACCTTTTGGTCATCTGCCTTAACTTCTCTTTGGGACTGCTGGATGGCAGATTTTGTTCGATAACATTACTTTGAAGCGTCAATGTTTTATTACATTAGAGGCGGTATATAAATATATCTTGTAATAGTTGGATTTGTTGTGCTTTTTAGCTACGAGAGCTGGGGTGTGTTGACCCTCCAGTATCCTGATTGGAGCAATGGCAGGAAGTGAGTTAAATAAGGGAGAATGGTGTACAGAGGCCACAGGTCTCTGAGCGCCGTTCCCCCGGGGCCACTTATAGTAACGTAAACTGCCTTTTGTGGCAAATTGCTATCATACAGAGAATTGGAAACATGAGGCACGGCTGTAGAAGCTTCTATATTTATACGTGGTAATCCTTTCCTATAACACACTCACAGCCTCTATAATGAGCATTGTTCTGGCTTCCTGTTTGACAGAGAATGTACACAAAGAGCTTTCATTAAGTAGCCTTTCGCTAAAATTTGGTTTTAATATGACTTCTGAATGAAAGGTGGAAGGTTGGAATGAAGGGTTACGGGTTTCTGTTTTAAATGCATTTAAAAAATCAGCATTGAATGGCTTTATTGTGATTCTGATTTTGGTTTACTTCCACTAAATTCTCTTAAGCGTCATTTTTAAAGGCACTATTCTTCACTATCTGCATTTAGCTTGCACTTGTATTGGCTTTGATCAACTTTACAACAGGGAAATGTTCTGTGGCTGACAGGAATTATAGACAGGAATTTGGGTGGCATAGCGTATGGATGCCTATCACTGCTTTCTGGGTGCATGTTGCACCGTTGGCCACTTCCTGTGCAGCATTCTGGGAGGAGAGGCCACATGTCAGGGTGTGGGGTTTGGGGGACTCTAATATTGGCGATACCCTGATGTAACTGAGCCTGATCAGCTGATCCAATGCCAGCATTCCAAATTGGGCAACACAAGAGCAGGCAACAAGTTAATGTACCATCACGTACCAAAGATCAGATGGGCTCTGAAGCAGAGCTAATTAAAGGGCCTAGAAGTTGCAGGTAAAGTGTATTTTGAGTAACTTTTACTTAGGGCCTAATTGAGTGAAACACTGTGCTGGGTTCTTGGAGTTGCTTTTTGCCACTTTCTAAATGCAGTCAAGAAAGACCTTCAACTGAGACCGGAGGCTGGGTGGGAAGCCAACCCACTCCAAGAAGACGGGTTGGAACTTTAAATGTGATGAGGCTGTGAGCCTCGTTGTTATTCAGGTTCTCAATGTTAACTTTCCTTGGCCAGGTTTCCCGAGTGCTGGGGAACCCGATAGCTTCATCGAGCTGCGGACTTGGTGAATTCAGGATTTAAGTGCTTTCACATCTACCTCTTAGGGTCAGGTGCATGCCTGAGAAGCCTCTATGATTGGGCATCATATGCCCCCCCCCTCAAGCAACCTTAGCCCTCCAATCTGAATCCACTTCCCCGCCATCACCAGACCCCAATTGCCCCCATACCACCACCATCACTAGGCCTTGATTCGCCCACCACCACCAGGCCCTGATTCCCCCACCATCACCACCAGGCCCTGATTCCCCCACCATCACCACCAGGCCCTGATTCCCCCACCATCACCACCAGGCCCTGATTCCCCCACCATCACCACCAGGCCCTGATTCCCCCACCATCACCACCAGGCCCTGATTCCCCCACCATCACCACCAGGCCCTGATTCCCCCACCATCATCACCAGGCCCTGATTCCCCCACCATCATCACCAGGCCCTAATTCCCCCACCATCACCACCAGGCCCTGATTCCCCCACCATCACCACCAGGCCCTGATTCCCCCACCATCACCACCAGGCCCTGATTCCCCCACCATCACCACCAGGCCCTGATTCCCCCACCATCACCACCAGGCCCTGATTCCCCCACCATCACCACCAGGCCCTGATTCCCCCACCATCACCACCAGGCCCTGATTCCCCCACCATCACCACCAGGCCCTGATTCCCCCACCATCACCACCAGGCCCTGATTCCCCCACCATCACCACCAGGCCCTGATTCCCCCACCATCATCACCAGGCCCTGATTCCCCCACCATCATCACCAGGCCCTGATTCCCCCACCATCACCACCAGGCCCTGATTCCCCCACCATCACCACCAGGCCCTGATTCCCCCACCATCACCACCAGGCCCTGATTCCCCCACCATCACCACCAGGCCCTGATTCCCCCACCATCATCACCAGGCCCTGATTCCCCCACCATCACCACCAGGCCCTGATTCCCCCACCATCACCACCAGGCCCTGATTCCCCCACCATCACCACCAGGCCCTGATTCCCCCACCATCACCACCAGGCCCTGATTCCCCCACCATCACCACCAGGCCCTGATTCCCCCACCATCACCACCAGGCCCTGATTCCTCCACCATCACCACCAGGCCCTGCTTCCCCCACCATCATCACCAGGCCCTGATTCCCCCACCATCATCACCAGGCCCTGATTCCCCCACCATCACCACCAGGCCCTGATTCCCCCACCATCACCACCAGGCCCTGATTTCCCTCACCATCACCACCAGGCCCTGATTTCCCCCACCATCACCACCAGGCCCTGATTCCCCCACCATCATCACCAGGCCCTGATTCCCCCACCATCACCAAACACTGATTGCCCCACCACCACCAGGCCCTGATTCCCCCACCATCACCACCAGGCCCTGATTACCCCACCATCACCACCAGGCCCTGATTCCCCCACCATCATCACCAGGTCCTGATTCCCCCACCATCACCACCAGGTCCTGATTCCCCCACCATCACCACCAGGCCCTGATTCCCCCACCATCACCACCAGGCCCTGATTCCCCCACCATCACCACCAGGCCCTGATTCCCCCACCATCACCACCAGGCCCTGATTCCCCCACCATCACCACCAGGCCCTGATTCCCCCACCATCACCACCAGGCCCTGATTCCCCCACCATCACCACCAGGCCCTGATTCCCCCACCATCATCACCAGGCCCTGATTCCCCCACCATCATCACCAGGCCCTGATTCCCCCACCATCACCACCAGGCCCTGATTCCCCCACCATCACCACCAGGCCCTGATTCCCCCACCATCACCACCAGGCCCTGATTCCCCCACTATCGCCACCAGGCCCTGATTCCCCCACCATCACCACCAGGCCCTGATTCCCCCACCATCACCACCAGGCCCTGATTCCCCCACCATCGTCACCAGGCCCTGATTCCCCCACCATCACCACCAGGCCCTGATTCCCCCACCATCACCACCAGGCCCTGATTTCCCCCACCATCATCACCAGGCCCTGATTCCCCCACCATCACCACCAGGCCCTGATTCCCCCACCATCACCACCAGGCCCTGCTTCCCCCACCATCATCACCAGGCCCTGATTCCCCCACCATCATCACCAGGCCCTGATTCCCCCACCACCACCAAACCCTGATTGCCCCACCACCACCAGGCCCTGATTCCCCCACCATTACTACCAGGCCCTGAATTCCCCACCATCACCACCAGGCCCTGATTCCCCCACCATCACCACCAGGCCCTGATTCCCCCACCTTCACCACCAGGCCCTGATTCCCCCACCATCACCACCAGGCCTTGATTCCCCCACCATTACCACCAGGCCCTGATTCCCCCACCATACCACCAGGCCCTGATTTCCCCACTGCCACTGGCCAATGTGCTGGTCTCTCACTGTGGCCCCGCTCTGGGCCATTTTCCTTCTGGGAGGATTGTGGTGGTGAAGGGGGATGAGGGGGGAGTGCGGAATGTAACAATTACCCACCTAGAAGGAGCAGGTAGCCCAATTGGGGGACTTATTCAGACCCGTGTCTACATGCTGACTGGGAATGCCCCACTGAAGCTGAAGCAGCCAAGGGATGGAGGAGGCTTCCTGACAGAAGGAGTACAGCCAGTCAGTGAAAGCTATGACTAGGCAGTGTGCCTCTGGTCCTACCTCCACTGCCACATTAAACTCTCCCTTTGTGATAGTCCTTGTTTTGCTGGGCGAGGTGTTCCATTGTTGACAGCAATTGCCATGGTTAAGTGTGATCATATCACATGCTGACTAATCCACAGGGCAATGCGGTCATGCCAGAAGTGGGAGATTCTGAGGGCAACCAGGCTCTCTCCCCTCCACCAGAGTGGAGCAGAACATTGTGACGGCTTCAGCTGTCGAAAAGAATAATTTTTAAAGAGCGGTAACAATCATTACATTACAACAGTGACTACACTTCAAAAAGTACTTCATTGTCTGAAAAGCGCCTTGGGACATCCTGTGCTATGAAGATGAAAAAGCTAAGAAAGTAACATTCGTGCTTGTATTCATAACTTTCCAAATCTTGGAGTAGATAACAAAGTTAGCATGTGGTAATTAATTCACAGGAATAACGCATGGAAATATATTTTATTGTGGATTGTTTTCGTTTTCTCTCTCCCGCAGATTTTCAATGTAGAATGGGGTCAGGTCACCTTTACCTTGGCTAACCATTTCACAAATAGCAATCTCCAACTGACACTAAAAGGTTAATCAGGGAAGTTTGACTGAGGAAGGAACGAGGGAAACACGAATTGGAAACTTTCCCCTACATATGGTTCTTTCTTTCTGTATTTTCTCTCCATTTTAGTGAAGCACTTAGATCTTCCTTATTGCTTCCCTTAAATGTCAGGTCAAGATCAGGAACTCACAGTGCAGAAAAGCATTGTCACTCACCTGTTTCCTGCCAATCTTTGGGGGGGGGAAAACACTAACCTTCTCACTCGCACGATTTGCTCAAACCTGCAGCTTTGTCATTACAATGCATTAAGGGAGTGCCACATAAAATATTCTGACTATTTTGAGCTGCAGTATACTGATGACTGGCCCAGCCACCACTACATTTATTAACTATTTCACACTTGAAATGACTTGATGCCCCTTAGTATAGGGCAAATTTCTCTTTGGTTGTTGAATTAATTTTTGTCCGAATTCCTAAAATTGTTGCAAGCGGTAAAGAAGTGTGACACGTGTTAACAACAATAACTTGTATTTACACAGCACCTTTAACATAGTGAAAAAAAAGTCCCAAGGTGCTTCACAGGAGTGTCATCAAACAGAAATGAACAGCAAGCCAAAAAAAAGGAAACATTAGAGCAAGTTGCCCAAATGTTTGGTCAGAGAACATAAGAACTAGGAGCAGGAGTAGGCAATTCAGCCCCTCAAGCCTGCCCCGCCATTCAATACGATCATGGCTGATCTCATTTCGGCCTCAACTCCAATTTCCCGCCCTCTCCCCATAACCGTTCAACCTGTTACTAATTAAAAATCTGTCTATCTCCTCCTTAAATTTATTCAGCATCCCGGCATCCATTGCACTCTGAGGTAGTGAATTCCACAGATTCACGACCCTTTGAGAAAAGTAATTCCTCCTCATCTCTGATTTAAATCTACCACCCCTTAGCCTAAAACTATGGCCTCTCGTTCTAGAATGCCCCACAAGGGGAAACATCCGCTCCACGTCTACTTTGTCTATCCCCTTTAGCATCTTATACACCTCAATTAGATCTCCTCTCATCCTTCTAAACTCTAGCGAGTATAGGCCTAAACTGCTCAATCTCTCCTCATAAGACGAGCCCCGCATCTCTGGAATCAATCTAGTGAACCTCCTCTGAACCGCCTCAAATGCAACTACATCCTTCCTCAAGTAAGGGGACCAAAACTGTGCACAAAGTACCACTATTCAATCATCTCCCCTAGTCTCTTTTAGTCATTTTTCTGTCTGACAACCTACAAGCTTTTAAAGCCCAAATCAGCCTTATTTAATCCCTGCTTCCTGATTTACCTTGTCTTCTCTCCTGTTCTTTCCTTAGGCCTTGGGCCTAGATCCTTGGGTAGATTTCTCAATTTAAGCACAAATATAAATTGCATTGCAGGTTATTTTAATTTAAATTTTTAATACTGTCTGTTCTGTGGTAGAGTATGGGTTTGATTTCTTCTTTACTCTCCCTCCTTATTCCCACCATAATGTTTTTAAATAGTTTTTCTGGATGATGAGGCTTCAGCCAGTGTAACTTGGTAAACAGTATCTAGGGAGTATTAACAGAGCAGTTTGACGTCATCAGATTCCCCCACGTCCCTCTGTAAAAACATTTCTCCTGTTTGGCGTCTCCACCAGTGATATAGCCATGGTTACGAACACACCTTTTTTTTCACTTTGAGCTGTTTTAGGTGCACTTTTACCCTTAGTGCAAAGCATGTGCTAAAGGCACTTTTTGTCACATTTAGTGAATGTGCTAATTTTTTACACTTTGCATCGAGCAGAGATGCATTACATAGAATTGCATAGAATATGCAGCAGAGAAACAGGCCACTCAACCCAAACAGTCCATTCGGGTGGTTAGCCTCCACTCAAGCCTCCGCCCATCCTTCAACAACAACAACAACAACAACTTTTGTGCCTTTAACATAATAAAGTTCACAGGAGTGTTATAAAGCAAAATTACACACCTAGCCACATAAGGCAGTATTAGGGCAGATGGTCAAACGCTTGGTCAAAGAGGTAGGTTTTAAAGAACGCCTTAAAGGAAGATGAGGGGTTGAGAGGCAGGGATGTTTAGGGCGGGAATTCCAGAGGTAATAGGGCCTTGACAGCTGAAGTTCACCTCCGCTCACTCTATCAGCATAATTCTCTATTCGCTTCACACATTTATCTAGCTTCCCCTTAAATGCATCTATACTATCCACCTCAACTATTTCTTGTAGCAAGTTCCACATTCTCACCACTCTCTGAGGAAAGAAATTTCTCCTGAATTCCCTATTTGATTTCTGAGTGTCTATCTTATTGTGATAGCCTCTAGTTTTACTCTTCTGGCAAGTGGAAACGCTCGCTCTGTCAAATTATTTCACAATGTTAAAGACCTGTATTAGGTTACCCTTCAACCTTCCCTTTTCAAAAAAAAAAGAGACCCAAACTGTTCATCCTTCCCTAACCTCACCGTTCTGGCATCGTCCTTCTAAATCTTTTTTGCACACACTCCAATACCTCTATATCATTTTTATAATATGGCAACAGAAACAACATATAGTATTCCAAGTGTGGTCTAACCAAGGTTCAATACAGGTTTAGCATAACTTCTCTACTTTTCAATTCTATGCCCCTAGAGACAAACTCCTGTACTTGGTTTGCAGTTGCTATGGCCTTATTGAGCTGTGTTGCCACATAGTGATTTGTGGATTTGTACTCCCAGATCCCTTTACTTCTCTACCCCAATTAGGTTCTTATTTTCCAAGTATTGAGAGACCTGCTTATTTTGCTTACCAAAAGGTAAAACCTCATACTTGTCTATATTTAAATTAATGTACAACTCATGTACGATTCTGTGAAATGATTCTGAACAACACAGGCACAAATGCTGTTGAACCACATGTTAAACTCAACAGGCTCAAGCCTGAAGTGTAGTCCTGTGTGCCACCGAATGGTTAGTTTGTCACAGAGCTAAAGGCTGATCCTGGGATCTTCCTGGCCTTCGAGGCTCAATTTTACGCTGGACAGTGCGTTTCCTAACTGAGCTATTGGGAGCCCACATGAGGACCAGAGGGGGTGAAATTCAACTCTCGGCTGCTCATTTTTCTGGATTAAAATTGGCATAAGACCCTCTGAATTTTGTGTTGTACACTCTGCTGAGCCTGAAGTGTGCTGGAAGCCATATTGGCTTGGGTGAATTTTAGATGTCGGGGTCGTCCCCCTGATCTGGTGTTAGGCTCCTTAACTGTGCAAGTCAGGATCTTACATTGATTCCAATCAAGGCACAAATGGGAGGAGGCATTTTGGCATTCCTTGTCTAGTTGCCCCAGGTCAAGTGACCTAACCAGCAATTGTTAAAAGGGTAGTGAGTACAGAACAAGGAGTGAACCTTAAAGTTAGAGATAGGTCTTTCAGGGTGATGGCAAGAAGCACTTCTCCACAACAAAAGGTAGTAGGAGTCTCGATTTCCTCCCCCAAAAAGCTGTTGGAGGCTGTAGTTCAATTGAAAATTTAAAAACCAAGATAGGGTTACGGACCCAAGCCACGTAAATGGAGTTCAGTTGCAGCTCGCCCATGATCTAACTGAGTGGCAGAGGACAGGCTTGAGGATCGCGATGGCCTGCTCCTGTACGAGGATTTGTTTTATTCAATCACTGGATGTGGGCACTGCTGACAAGGCCAGCATTTATTACCCCTCTCCAATTCCCCATGAGAAGGTGGTGGTGACCTGCTGCCTTGAACCGCTGCAGCCTGTGTGGTAAAGGTACACCCACAGTGCTGTTAATTAAGGAGCTCCAGGATTTTGACCCAGTGATGATGGAGTGGCAATATATTTCCAAGTCATGATGGTAATTGACTTTTTCTTTATTTGTTCATGGGATGTGGACATCGCAGGCAAGGCAAACATTTATTACCAATCCTTAATTGCCCTTGAGAAGGTGATGGTGAGCCACCTTCTTGAACCACTGCAGTCCATGTGGTTTAAGTAGGCCCACAATGCTTTTCGGGAGTTCTAGGATTTTGCTCATGCAATGGTGATTTGCTCATTTGGAGAGGCGGTGCAGAGACGATGGGCCAAATGGCCTCCTGTGCTGTAACAATTCTGTGATTTGACATAGCAACATTGAAGAAATGGTGAGATATTTCCAACTCAGGATGGCAAGTGACTTGGAGGAGAACTTGCACATGGTGGTGGTGCCATGTGTGTCTCATTGTTCTTTAGGTGGTAGAGATCTCAGGTTTGGGAGACATTGTCAAGGTTAAGTCTTAACCTTAACGTTAGAGCTAAGCCTTTTAGGGGTGGTGCCAAGAAACGCTTTTCACAGTACATTTTGTAAAAATGGTGCAAATTGCAGCCATGGTGCCTCAGTGATAGAGGGAATGAACATTCAAGGCAGTGTGTAGGGTGCCAATCAAGTGGGCTGCTTTGTCCTGGATGGTGTTGAGCTTCTTGAGTGTCGTTGGAGCTGCACTCATCCAGGCAAATGGAGAGTATTCCATCACACTCCTGATTTGTGCTTTGCAGGTGGTGGAAAAGCTTTGGGGAGTCAGGAGATGTGTTACTCACTGCAGAATTCCCAGCCTCTGACCTGTTCTTGTAACTACAGTACTTTTATGGCTGCTAAGTTTCGTTTCTGGTCAATGGTGACCCCCAGGATGTTGATGGTGATGGATTCAATGATGGTAACACCTTTGATTGTCAAGGAAAGTTTTTTAGATTCTCTCTTTTTGAAGATGGCCATTCATTGGCACTATGTTATGCAAATATTACTACTCATTTACCAGACCAGCCTGAACATTGTCTAAGTCTTGCATACGGTCACAAACAGTTTCAGTATCTGAGGAGTTAGAAATGGAACTGAACACTGATCAGGAATTTCTATTTTTGTGGTCCCTGAAGAAGCAGGAGTTCTGTTCCTGAATCCAGAAAAAAACAACTCCAGCGAACCTACTGTCCGGCGCTCAAGAGTTCCCCCAATCCGGGGCCACATGCCAGCCAGTCCATTTTAGCAACGCAAACTATTTTCCACCGTCTCCAGCTGACAAGCTGAAGGGCAGCATTTAAATGAGGCCCCTAATGCATTTGACAGGCCTCTGGCCATTACATGGAGTCGTCGCTCTGCCAAGTTTGTACCCTTTTGGGTGCAAGTTGATTTTCTCAGCCATAGTCTTTCCTTGGATTGCCTGATGGTGTTAATTCCACAATGTACAAAAATCTAAAGTAAATCCAGGAGGCTGGGACAAGGGGGAACTAGTTAGGTGGAGCTGACTTATGATGGTGAAAATGTGCAAATATTTCTGTGAACAAAGTCATCTTAGAGCCTGGGGCAGAGATTCTAAAGTCACACTCATTTCAACAGAATTTGTCTGTGTTCTGCCAATTGGAAATAGTTGCAGCTTGACATGAAGCCTAAAGGAAAACATCAGGAAAGTTGAGCAAACCTGACTCATTTCCTGCACACAACGTGTCTCACTTTTTGCAAATAAGACCAATCACAGAACCGGAAATAAAGCAAAGCAGAAGAAAAAGGTGAAAATAATCTTTTTCTGCTCTTCGAATAAATTCTGGCTATTTTCTATGTAAAAACAAAGTAATCTGCGCAACCCACACAAGGAAACACTTCAATAAACTGAGGATCAGAAAAGGGACTTGGGAGACATATTTAAGATATCTTAAATGCATGACAATAATATTTCAAGCACAGAAGGGTGAGACTCATTCCCCAGGAGACAAGACTGTAGCTCAGTTAGATTGCCCAGTTAATGCTGAACAGATGCACAGTTCACATCCATCAAATTCATACAGAAATATGATAGGACAGAAGGACGCCACTTGCCCCAACGGATCTGAACTGGCTCTTTAGAAGAACAATCCGGTTCATCCCACTCACCTGTACTTTCCACATATTCCTGCAATTTTCTTTTTCTTCAAGTATTTATCCAGTTCCCTTTTGAAAGCTACAATTGAATCTGTTTTCACCGCTCTATTAGGCAGTGTATTTCATGTAAAAAAAAAAATCGACCTCATGTTGCCTCGTATTCATTCTGAGCCTTCTGGTTATCGACCCTTTAGCTATTGGAAATAGTTTCTTTTTATTTACACTATCAAAACCCATCTTGATTTTAAACACCCCCATCAAATCTTCTCTTAGCTCCTTCTGTTCTAAGGAAGACAAGCCCCAGCTTCTTCAGTCCATTGTTGGGCTTCAAGAAAACTGTAGGACTCTCCCATTGGGCCAAGTACTTTTAAACAGCGTGGGCAGTATTTAAAGAGCAGGAAATGTGGTGGGCAGGCAGACCTAATTAGGCAGGAGCCAAAGTCTCGGTTTCCTGACGTCAGGTTGAGTTTGTGAGATGTAGTGGGCAATGTGTCAGCGGCAGAGCGGCCAACATGTCATCATCTGGCCGGAACCAATTTAACATTCATTTGCATACCATGAATACTTATTAATAGGATGCACACTAAATTAAGCCCCACTTTCAAGATTAAGTCAGTAGCGCGCAGGAAACTTGTGTCTCTTGTTTCCCAACATCTTAACGATGGTGTGCGCCAGGCGAGATTGTTCAATCCTTGGATCTGAGGTGAGGTTTTGTCTTTGACTAACTCAGCTGCACAGGGGACCTGGGGAAGATGGTCCAATAGCAGAAAGGACGAGATGGGGATGGAGAGTATGGTGCTCGGGTCCTCAAAGCGCAGAAGTTGAGCTGGCAAGAGGGTGGAACTTTTGCTTGGATCCTCAAGTGGCAGCACAACAGGGCACTGGCATATTTGGGGGCGAGGAGGGGCAGAGGTGTCAGAAGGGAGCCAGGCTCCGGACTGTAGGGCAGGGTCCATTGTTGCAGTGCTCGCCCTTTGTTCCTAAGGGAAGCAGCTGCACCACACATGGCAGGTCAACAATCAGAGAAGGAACCTTGAATTTGAAGCAGGGCAGGTCCAGCTGCAGGGGGAACAGGTCAGTGGTCTATGAGGGAGGGTTGAGGGAAAGCGAAGGTCGATGAAGAATGATGGAGGGAGGCTCCAAGATGATAGCAGGAAGGTCACGGGTAAGGATGGGAGGGTCAAGGGTGAGAGATGTAAGGTTGAGGGTCAATGTCTCCGGATCAAGGATGATGGTTGAATGATCCAGGATGATTGGGGAAGGAGACGGGTAAAGTTGGGAGGGTCAAAGGAGATGGGAGGAAGCTCGAGGATGACAGAGGGAGCGTGGAGGTGGGTGAGCTCAAGCTGCAGGGTCACAGTGTTAGTGTCCGTTGACTTAGCCAATAAGAAACTGCTACATTGCTGGAGATAAGGTGCTGATAGGAAACATTTACCTCACAGTAGATCAAGTTCTTATGGGAGGAGAGCACTGTAGGATGGGAGGAGTTCTGGGTGTGGACCCTGGGAGGGCATTGGATTCCCATTGGTCAACCGCAGCTGCTCTATGAATGAAAGCCCTGTCAGCAGAGGTTCTCATATCTCTGCCTGCCTTCTTCACATGGTTCACTTTGTTGATTTGCGATAGGTTTTTGCAACCTCAGACGGCGGAGGAGAGGATTTTCCAGAGAAGGGCATTGGCTGCATAACAACATAGGCCAGAAAGTTGTCAAGATGGCACCGGCTGAGCAGGAGGGAGGTTGGGAGGAACCCAGCCAGGACCATCTTCATTGCCAAAGAGCGCTGGCACACTAGCACACATTGACCTGTGTGTGCTCCTACAATAAGACTTGCAGCCCCATGGCTTTGGAGGGAACCCCATGTCAGCCACCTTCAAGGTAACTGTGGCCCTATTCTTCTCCTCTAGTGGTTGATTCTAGGGCTCCACAGGGTACATGTGGCATTTCCCAGGCTGTAACAAATAGGTGCATATGGGAGGTGACCAAGGCCAACAAATTCATCATATTCTCAATAGATGCTGACAGCCAGGCTGCCTAAGCAGTTGGCTTTGGGGCCATGGCATGGTTCCCACAGGTACAGGATATAATGAACTGCATATATGTGGTCATTAGGGCCCCCTGGGAACAGCCAGGTGCATTTGTAAATTGGAAGGCATTTTGCTCCCTTAATATTCGAGTTGTCTGTGACCACCAGCAAAACATTATGTGGGTGTGTGCTCATTTCCCAGGGAGCTTTCATGACGTATACACCTTAAGGAGCTCCCAGCTGCCACAGCTACTTGATGCCCCTGCCCAAGTGCAGGGTTGGATCCTGGGTGACAAGGGCTATCCTCTCAGGACGTGGTTCATGACAGTAGTGCATCCTCCCCAAAGCCCTGAGGAGGAATGTTACAATGGTGCACACTGCTCAATAGGGCAATTGTAGAGCAGACCATAGGATTGTTCAAAATGCACCTCTGATGCCTTGATTGTGTCACAGTGGGTGTCCAGGATTGTCATTGTACATGGCACAGCAGACAATGCAGCATTGCAAAGGGGAGGAGAATTGCCAATCGAGGATATGGAGATGCTGCTAACCTCCTCAGATGAGGATGATGGGAAGAATATGAGGAGGAGGAGGACAGATCTCACGGCAGCTCTCCTAGATGCCAAGGCCATGGAGAGACATGCCAAGGCTGTCTGGGATAACCTAATCTTCAATCATTTTAACACAAATGATGCACCAACCTGACCATCATTTCCTCGCCTGAAAACCTTTGCCTGCTCCAGTGGCGTGCCCACTTCTGCCAACCTCCATGATCTCATGGCTACCTCACTACAAATGTCCTCTACCCCCTAGAAGACCAAGAGGAGTGGACCGTTTTCACACAGGATGAAAAGCGATGACTCCCCCACCCCCAAGGATACTGGCTTTGCACTGACACAAGTCAATGAAGCTATCATGAGCTATCTCTCAGCCCTTTGCCCAGATTGTCAATGCCATGATTGCACAAGCAGCACATCACTTCTCTCACTCATCAGTGACCTTGGCCAATCTCCTTGGCATGTCATTTATAGGGAGGCCAGCATGATGCTGCATGTTCAGCCACGACGCATTGTCTTGAGAATACAAATCACACCACACACATTACCATCCAAAAAAGACTGACCCCTAACACACTGCCACATTATTGCCGGGACATGTGAGATGTCTCTCAATTCCCTTAATTCAACTACGACTGTCAAACATGAAGCATGACAGTGCAATATGCCCTCCAAAGGAGGACAACCCAACAAATGCACATAATGCATACAATAGTCAAGTGAACAAAATATATTATGATATCCATATACATATGCTTACCATAACAGCATCTCAGCACCTGTGTCACCATTGTGGCCTCAATACTACTTAATTTTTCTTTTATAATCATTACACCTTGTTGTAACCCTGATATCAGCAACTGATAAAGAGGCAGACTGCTGAGAGTGAAAATCGCCCGCCACGTGATTGCACATTCTAGACATGTCCGTCATATGCATGTGAAAGTTGCATTGTGATTTGCATGGGTGGCGGCTCCTGACAGGTAAGTGGAAGTGGCGCTCACTTTACGTCCCACTATCGGGGAACTGTGCTCATCTTATTAAATTCCACCCCTTGCATCTATGCCATACAAACTAGGAATGCTCCAACTTAATTTCTTGATGAGTGCCAAGTTAACTCATCACTGCAGGGCACAGAAGTATCCACAAGGAGGGTGGAGCAAAAAAAATCTGGCAGTGCTCCCACTCTTAGTGGAGGTAAGATATGTGTATGGGCATTGGGTAAGGACTATTGTGACATCCCATGGTGTTAATGCTCATTGTTCAGACTCCCACATAAGCAATGACTACAGTACAGACAGCAGCCTATATCTGTGGAGACCTATCCCATGTGAATCAGTGTCCACAGGTCAGGTATTGGCATTGAACCTTCTCAACAAGTTTCCCTGTAACAGCAGCAACTTGTAGTTATACAGTAGGTTTAACGTGAAAAAAGTCCCAATACACTCAAGTGGCCATTGACTCACATGAGGTGTGATTCCATAGGTGCAAGCTGTCTAGCTGTATGGAAAACAGACTTGAAGGTGTGGCTAAAAGCTTGGTCAAAGACAGATGTAAGGAAATTTTTAGAGGAGTTAAAGCTGGAGAAGTTGACAGAAGGGGTTTCCAAAGATGCTTTCTCTTCTAAATTCTCCTTTCTCACATAAGCGTCTGTTTTCCATACAGCTAAGCATTCGGAGAAGCAATGATGGGAGGTGACCTTTCAGACTGGTGAAGTATACGCTCTGTCTGCTGAATCAAGCTAGCTTTCCCATCGGAAATGGGGTCTTCTTTCATGTGCTTATACCCTGTCCCACAACCCAGGACATAACCTGATAAACTGTCTGCCATTTTCAGATAGTTTTCACGATGGAGTGACAAATAAAGAAGGATCCAACTGCACCTGATCATCAAAGAGTCAGTCAGTTTGACTTTGAGACACAACATACTGGAAGTCTAGGTCAGTGTAGTCCAATAGTAATCCAACTGACCACAGGTGTGGTTATTGTGACACTGTGTTAGCCACCTGCACTCATTTTAGTAGAACGTACACTCATGTTAAATTTACCTCAAGATGTTTTTATTTAACAAACATCTATCACCATTCAGTAACCAAGAATTGCAAGCACTCAGAACCACCAGAAAACACTCCCATACTCTGCTTTTCACCAGCAAATCCCAAAATAGGTTAAAGTTCATTTGTATTTGCAGTATGAATATGAGTATTCAGATCATGTGCCCAACAACCATGTCTATTACTCATTTCTCGTTCATTAAAATTCATTCTTGGGATGTGAGCATCGCTGGCAAGTCAGGAGGCATTTGTTACCCAGCCCTAATTGCCCTTGAGAATATGGTGGTGAACTGCCTTCTTAAACCAATGCAGTCCATGTTGTTAAGACACACACTGCTTTGGATTTTGACCCCGTGACAGTGAAGGAATGGTCATATAGTTCCAAGTCAGGATGGTGAGTGACTTGGAGGGTAACTAGCAGGGGGTGATGTTCCCATGCATCTGCTGCCTTTGTTCTTCTAGGTGGTAGAGGTTGTGGGTCTGGAAGGTGCTGTTGAAGGAGCCTTGATGAGTTGCTGCAGTGCAACTTGTATATAGTACACACTGCTGTCACAGTGCGCTGTTGGTGGAGGGAATGAATGTTTAAGCTGATGGTTGGTGTACCAACCATGCGGGCTGCTTTGTCCTGGATGGTGTTGAGTTTCTTGTATGTTGTTAAAGCTGCACTCATCCAGGTAAATGGAATTCCTTGGAAATGGTGGACAGGCTTTGAGGAGTCAGGAGGTGAGGTACTCACCACAGAATTCCCAGCCTCAACTTATGAGCCCCCACTGTGAAGCAGCAGTCTGACACTGTGGAAGCTTTTGAGTTCTCTAGCATGGCAGGCATGTAAAAGCCGATCCAGTGTCTGCAAAAGATGTTGCCAAGGAACAGCACAGTAGCAGCAACATGCACGATCAGGACTTCATCATAGATTGTTGGGGGGAATCTGGTGGTGACAAGGTAGTCAGGAACAGAAGCCATTGTTCTCTCTATATTCAAACCATGCAAAAGCAGTTCCATAGAACTGGACAATGGAGGAGAAGTGTTGGAGGAGGAGGTCAACCATGACGAAGGCCATGGGGAGGGACAAAGCGCTATAGTCAGTCACAGAGGATGTAGTTGATGACTTCAGTTAGAATTTAGTTACTCCCTTCTTTTCCTCTAATTTTCATTTTGATATTTCTCTCTTTAGCAGTTCTCTCCTCGAGGGATTGACTCATATTGGGCTATGCTTCCGTATATACTAGTGACTCACCCATAACTTGCCCAAAGTGTTGTGAGCCTACAATTGTCAGGATATTTGACTATGAAGAGAAACTCATGCTAAGTTCGTCATCCTACCCAAAGGCTACTGTTACACTTTAGGATTTCTGACTACTGTGGAAGAAACTAGATGTAAAGAATGTTAAAAATGCTACCATTGAGTTACACTTAGCTCTTAAGGTGTTAAATGTACAGGACAACATGGCTAGGAGATGTAGATGAGAATTTACTTAAGTAGCATATGCAGCACTGAAGCAGGTTATTCAGCCCAACCAATCTGTGCCAGTGTTTATACTCCATACAAGTCTCCTCTGATCCTATCTACCTTACCACAACCTTCCAGCATATTTTTCTATTCCTTTTTTCCCTATCATCTAAGTTTCCTGTTAATAGGGACCCCTTCCTCCAACACTTCTCCCCCATTGTCCAGCTCCATGGAACTGCCTTTGCATGTTTCGAATGCAGACAAAGCAATGGCTTCTCTTCCTTGTCACCAACAGATTCCCCCAGTGATCTATGATGATGCTCTAATCTTCCATGTTGCTGCTACTGTGCAATGAATGTTAATTTTGACATTTCAGTGACTGTTAGCAACTATTCTGTTTGAGGTGACTCAATTTAACTGAGTTCTGTGGAGGGTTGCTAGGCTAGTTTTGTGAAATTCTGCTTCCTAGCAATGAGGAAGGAAAACCCATGTTTGGGTCATTCAGGTCAAAGGTTGGGTTACGGACAGGAAGGGGATTAATTTAAACAGCCCTGATTTCTCTTCTCACTACCAGTCCATAAACAGAAAGGTGTTTTTGATTTCTGATCTCCCCCTTTATAAGTGGTGGCATGTTTTCACTAACCCTTCAGTTTGGAGTGATCCAATCCTCTATTAACAATCCCATAACAAATTCGAGATAAGGTAAAATAAGATGGTTGGTTTATTTTTATCCACACACACAAAACAGGCGAAGGGGGATTTGCAATGTCTGCCCCTTTTTGCACTCGTACGATAAAAGAGGGATAAGGGAAAGAAAGGGACACAGAGCAAGACCACGATAAAAATAAGAGTTATGGTTTCACATGAGTTCAGAATCAAAAGTCCAGTGGCGTATTCCTTCAGAAGTTAGCAGGCTGAAATTGTTGCAGGGTAATACGTCTTTCCAGAAGCGAGAACTTCCATGATGGGAGAAGGCATGTAGAGATGAATTAGTCTTGAAGGCATTGTTACAGAAGTCCCAATGTTCCAGGTGTAGATGAGGGCCAGGCAATTTACCTGGACAGAGTTCTTTCTGCTGCTACCTGTTAGATGGTAAAATGATAGACTGTTTGGGTTCAGATCCACACAGCAAGATTACAGGTTCCAGCAGCTTGGGGGAGGTCATGTGACATACCTCCCACTTCTTCTCCTGGGTGTTGGACAAAGGATGTATTTTCCCAGGTCTGGAATTTTGAGGTGTTTAATAGAGGAGTCAGCATCTCTTTTGTCCTTGCAGTCATGCCTCTCTGTTGGCCAGCTCTGCCTTAGAAATGTAAAAGGATAAAAGCAAAATACGGCAGATGCTGGAAACCTGAAACAGAAAATGCTGGAAAAACTCAGCAGGTCTAACAGCAACTGTGGAGAGAAAAAAAAACCAGAGTTAACATTTCAAGTCCTTATGGCTCTTCTTCAGAGCTAAAGAGGATGTTGGTAGATTTCTTTGGAATTTGATTTTCTGCAGTCACAGGGTCATTAGTGCCTCTTTAAAGCTAACGAGGTCACTGCTGGTTTCTGAATGTTAGAAATTTCTCTGGTATGAATCATGGCTAGTCAGGGTAAAGCCTTGGTTAATTTAAAAAATAAAATAATAAGTTTATAGAGTAGCCAGGTTGACTTGGATATATATAATTTGTAGGCCTGTGTCATTCTTGAAGAAAATATGGCTGGACAGAAATTGATTGCTGTAAACATGCAAGTCCGATTCAAGGGTGGCCAACTTAACAGCCGCAACCGTTCTCACAAATGCTTTGCTGGACTCCACTTCCACTGTCATGTTGGATATTCCCGAAAGGATCTTGTGTTAGCAACTATTCTGTTTGAGGTGACTCAATTCAATTCAACTGAGTTCCGTGGAGGGTTGCTAGGCTAGTTTTGTGAAATTTTGCTTCCTAGCAATGAGGAAGGAAAACCCATGTTTGGGTCATTCAGGTCAAAGGTTGGGTTACGGACAGGAGGGGGATTAATTTAAACAGCCCTGATTTCTCTTCTCATTACCAGTCCATAAACAGAAAGGTGTTTTTGATTTCTGATCTCCCCCTTTATAAGTGGTGGCATGTTTTCACATGAATGTAAAAGGATAAAAGCAAAATACGGCAGATGCTGGAAACCTGAAACAGAAAATGCTGGAAAAACTCAGCAGGTCTAACAGCAACTGTGGAGAGAAAAAAAAAAACAGAGTTAACATTTCAAGTCCTTATGGCTCTTCTTCAGAGCTAAAGAGGATGTTGGTAGATTTCTTTGGAATTTGATTTTCTGCAGTCACAGGGTCATTAGTGCCTCTTTAAAGCTAACGAGGTCACTGCTGGTTTCTGAAGGTTAGAAATTTCTCTGGTATGAATCATGGCTAGTCAGGGTAAAGCCTTGGTTAATTTAAAAAATAAAATAATAAGTTTATAGAGTAGCCAGGTTGACTTGGATATATATAAAATGTATATATTTTCCTTCCTGTCTGGCTGGGACAGTTGTGAGAATGGAAGGTCAAGGCCTGAATTGAGAATTCAGGTAGGGAAGTGATTTCTTTCTCAGCTAGAAGCTGAGCCAAGTGGAAATAAAACAAATATTGACTATTCTGTCAGCAGATAATCCAATGTGTTTTTCTGTTGTTATGGGATTTATTATGGGAGAAGATCAGAGATGTATGAATTTTGCAAAATAATTAGGTTTGTTTCTTTGTCTCAGTTTTTCCAGCATGTTCTGTTTTTGTTTCAGATTTCCAGCATCCGCAGTATGTTGCTTTTTCCTTAGGTTTGTTGTTGACCTTAGTATAGAACAATACAGCACAGAAAGAGGCCATTCAGCTCATTGAATGAGCGAGGTCTTCCAAAGAGGAATTTGATTAGTGCAGGTTCCACAAAGAGCAATATGATGAGCAGATAATCTATTCTAGTGAGGCTGGTTGATAAATATTAGCCAGGACACTTGGGAGAACACCCCTGCTCTTCCCTTTTAACAGTACCATGGGCTATTTTATATCCACCTGAGAGGGTAGACAGGCCCCAGATTAACACTTCATCTGAAAGATGGCATCTCCCTCAGTACTGTGTTGGAGTATCAGCCTAGAACTTGTGCTCCAGTCTCTCTAGTGGGACTTGAACCCACAAGCTTCTACCTCAGAAGAGAGTGCGCTAACAGTTCAGCCAGGAATGATATACACTGAGACACGGCTGACACCTATATGCAAAACTGGCACTACATTAGCAATTTCACTCAGAGAAGCCACTGGATAGCAGGCACGGAAAATGTCATGGTGGTACAGAGGAGTTTTCCACTGAGCTTTGGGCTTAGGGATATTGTTGGGCAGAGTTGCACAATTTTACCAACATACAAAATAGGAGCAGAAGGAGGCCATTCGGCCTCTCGAACGTGCTCCGCCACTCAATAAGATCGTGGCTAATCTGTTTGTGTTTTGAATTCCACATTCCCATCTACTTCCGATAACCAATGATTCGCTTGTCTAACAAGAATCTATCTACCGCTGCCTTAAAAATATTCAATGACCCCTCCTCTACCATCATCAAAGGCAGAGGGTTCCAAAGTCACACAACCCTCAGAGAAAAAAATTGACCCTCATCCCTGTACCAAAAGGGCAACCCCTAATTTTAAAACAGTACCCCCTAGTTCTGGACTCACCCACAAGAGGAAACATCCTTTCCACATCCACCTCGTCAAGGCCTTTCAGGATCTTATATACTTCAATCAAGTCACCCCTCACTCTTCTAAACTGCAGTGGAAATAAGCCCAGCCTGTCCAACCTTTCCTCAAAAGACAAGCCACTCATTCCAGGTATCAATCTAGTAAATCTCCTCTGAACCGCCTCCAAAGCATTTACATCCTTCCTTAAATAAGACCAAAACTGCACACAATATTAAAGATGTGGTCTCCCTAATGCCCGGTGTAACTGAACCATACCACCCTTACTTTTATGTTCAATTCTATTTGTAATAAAGGTTTGCATTCTACTAGCCTTCTTAATTACTCGCTGTACCTGCATACTAACTTTCTGTGACTCATGCGCTGGAGCACCTTGGGATCCTGCATCAGTTCTCCGTTTAAGTAATCGCTTTTCCTTCAGTATCACTCTGCTTTTTTATTCTTCCTGCCAAAGTGAACAACTTCGCATTTTCCTACATTAAACTCCATCTGCCAGATTTTTGCCCACACACTCAACCTATCTATATCCATCTTCAACTTCCTTATGTCCTCTTCACAACATACTTTCCTACCTATCTTTGCGTCATCTTCAAATTTAGCTAGCGTGCCTTCACTCCTCGCATCTAAGTCATTGAAGTAAATTGTAAAAAGTTTGGGTCCCAGCACAGACTCTTGTGGGACTCCACTCGTCACATCGGGACTCCACTCGTCACATCGGGACTCCACTCGTCACATCGGGACTCCACTCGTCACATCGGGACTCCACATGTCACATCGGGACTCCACTCACCACATCGGGACTCCACACGTCACATCGGGACTCCACTCGTCACATCGGGACTCCACTCACCACATCGGGACTCCACACGTCACATCGGGACTCCACACGTCACATCGGGACTCCACTCGTCACATCGGGACTCCACGCACCACATCGGGACTCCACTCGTCACTTCGGGACTCCACTCGTCACATCGGGACTCCACTCGTCACATCGGGACTCCACTCACCACATCGGGACTCCACTCACCACATCGGGATTCCATTTGTCACATCCTGCCAATCGGAAAAAGACCCATTTATGCATATTGTCTGCTTTCTGCCAGCCAGCCAATCTTTCATCCAGGCTAATATGTTACCCCCTACACCACAAGCGTTTATTTTCTGCAATAACCTTTGATGTGGCACCTTATGAAATGCCTTCTGGAAATCCGAGTACAGTCTGTCTACAGGTTCCCCTCTAACCACCGCACATGTTACTCCTTCAAAGAACTCCAATAAATTGGTTAAACATGACTTCCCTTTCACAAAACCATGCTGACTCTTTCCGATTACTTTGAGTTTCTCTAAGTGCCCACCTATAACCTCCTTGATGATCGATTCTAACACCTTCCCCACAACAGATGCCAAGCTAACCGGCCTATAGGTTCCCACGTTCTGCCTCCCTCCCTTCTTGAATAGAGCGGTTATATTTGTTACTTTCCAGCCTGATGGAACCTTTTCAGAATCTAGTGAATTTTGGAAAATTAACATCATTGCATCTACTGCCTCATTAGTCACATCTTTTAAGACCCTAGGATGAAGTCCATCAGGACCAAAACTTGTCAGCTCACAGTTCCATCAGTTTGCTCAGTACTGCTTCCCTAGAGGTTGTAATTTCATTATGTTCCCCTTTCCCTTCCAACTCCTTTACAGCTATGACTGGAATGTTTTTTGTATGGTACTACTACCGTGCTTAATTTTGAACAGATCTAGCAAATCAAGACTGGGCATCCATGAGGCATTGTGGACCAACAGCAGCAGCAGAATTGTGCTCAACCACAATCTGTAACCTCATGGCATATCCCCCATTCTACTATTACCACCAAGCCAGGGGATCAACCCTGGTTCAATGAAAAGTGCAGGAGGGCATGCCAGGAGCAGCACCAGGCATATCTAAAGAAGAGGTGTCAACCTGATGAAGCTACAACACAGGACTACTTGCATACCAAACAGCATAAGCAGCAAGTGATAGACAGAGCTAAGTGATTCCACAACCAACGGATCAGATCTAAGTTCTGCAGTCCTGCCACATCCAGTCGTGAGTGGTGGAGGACAATTAAGCAACTCACTGGAGGAGGGGTATCCACAAATATCCCCATCCTCAATGATGGTGGAGCCTAGCACATCAGTGCAAAAGACTGGAATATTCACAACAATTTTTAGCCAGAAGTGCCTAGTGGATGATCCATCTTGGCCTCCTCCAGAGGACCCCAGCATCACAGATGCCAGTCTTCAGCCAATTTGATTCACTGCATGTGATATGAAGAAACGGCTGAAGGCACTGGATACGGCAATGGCTATGGGTTCTGACAGTAATTCAGCAATAATACTGAAGATTTGTGCTCCAGAACTTGCCACGCCCCTAGCCAAGCTGTTCCAGTACAGCTACAACACTGGCATCTACCCGGCTATGTGGAAAATTGCCCAGGTATGTCCTGTACACAAAAAGCAGGACAAATCCAACCCGGCCAATTGACGCCCCACCAGTCTTCTCTCAATCATCAGTAAAGTGGTGAGGAGGCCATCAACAGTGCTATCAAGCGGCACTTGCTTAGCAATAACCTGCTCACTGACGCTCAGTTTGGGTTCCGCCAGGACCACTCAACTTCCGACCTCATTACAGCCTTGGTTCAAACATAGACAAAAGAGATGAACACCCGAGGTGAGGTGAGAGTGACTGCACTTGGTGTCAAGGCCATATTGGCCGAGTGTAGCATCAAGTAGCCCTAGCAAAACTGGAGTCAATGGGAATTAGGGGGAAAACTCTCCACTGGTTGGAGTCATACCTAGCACAAAGGAAGATGGTTGTGGTTGTTGCAGGTCAGTCATCTCAACTCCAGGACATCACTGCAGGAGTTCCTCAGGGTAGTGTCCTCGGCCCCACCATCTTCAGCTGCTTCACCAATGACTTTCCTTCCATCATAAGTTCAGAACTGGGTATGTTCACTGATGATTGCACAATGTTCAGCACTCCTGAGATACTGAAGCAGTCCATGCCTAAATGCAGCAAGAGCTGGACAGTATTCAGGTTTGGGCTGACAAGTGGCAAGTAACATTCGCGCCACACAAGTGCCAGGCAATGATCATCTCCAACATGAGAATCTAACCATCGACCCTTGAAATTCAATGGCATTACCATACCTGAATCCCCCACTATCAACATACTGCGGGTTAACATTGACCAGAAACTGAACTGGACTAGCCATATAAATACTGTAGCCACAAAAGCAGGTCAGAGGCTAGGAATAGTGCGACGAGTAACTCACCTCCTGACTCCCCAAAGCCTGTCCACCATCTACAAGGCACAAGTCAGGAGTGTGATGGAATACTCTCCACTTGCCTGGATGAGTACTGCTCCAACAACACTCAAGAAGCTTGACACCATCCAGGACAAAGCAGCCCACTTGATTGGCATCACATTCACAAACATTCACTCCCTCCACCACCGACGCACAGTAGCAGCAGTGTGTACCATCTACAAGATGCACTGCAGGAATTCACCAAGGCTCCTTCGACAGCACCTTCCAAACCCACGACCACTACCATCAAGAAGGACAAGGGTAGCGGATAGATGGGAACACCACCACCTGGAGCTCATCATCCTGACTTGCGAATATATCGCTGTCCCTTCACTGTCGCTGGGTCAAAATCCTGGAACTCCCTAACAGCACTGTGGCTGTATCTACACCACAGGGACTGCAGTGGTTCAAGAAGGTAGCTCACCACCACCTTCTCAAGGGCAATTAGGGACAGGCAATAAACACTGGCCCAGCCAGCGCCACCCACATCCCGTAAATGAATAAAAATAAATCCTCTATAGTAAAGACAGAAGCAAAATATTCGTTCATATCATCCGCCATTTCCATATTATCTTCTATTAACTCCCCACTGTCATTCTCTAGAGGACCAACACTCACTCACTTTACTTACTATTTTCCTTTTTAAATATCTGTAGAAACTCCTGCTATCTGTTCTTACATTTCTAGTTGGCTTGCTTTCATATTCTAATTTCTTTCTACTGAATAACCTTTTAGTCATTCTCTGCCATTCTTTATATTCCGACCAATCATCGGACCTGCTGCTCATCTTTGCGCAGTTATATGCTTTTTCCTTAAGTTTGATGTTTTCCTTAACTTCTTTAGTTAACCACTAATGGTGGGTCCTCCCTGTAGAATTTTTCTTTACGGTAGGAATATACTTACTCTGAGTATTCTGAAATATCCCCATAGATGTCTGCCACTGCTTCACTATTGATCTATCACCCAGCCCAGTATCCCAGTTCACTTCAGCGATATACTTGACTTTGATTTAACAGCAGTTCTCAATAATTGGAATATGTACCACTATCTTGTACTTAGATCAATCTCCTAGATGAACATAAATTTAATTTTAAAAATGAAAGAAAATATTAGAACACAAAACAAGAATTAATTGAAACACTTAATAAGTAACAAATTATGTGCCTCATTTGTTAAAAACTGTTTTAATAGCAACCTTTGACAATACTCAAAATTGAGTCACTAAACTTGTGATTTTGTTTCATATTTCTATGGGGAAGAATATTGACTGTTGAAACTTAACTGAAGCAAGTTGCACAGCGATTTATGAAAAAAAAACTAAAGAAACAGTTGCAATAGTGGGGAAAGACTAGGTGTGTGGCTATAGACAAGACAATGAGTCAGTCATTGTTATGGCCAGCTGCCAAGAATTGGCAAACACCAGGTCTAGAGCCTTAGGCTGTCTTTATCTTGGTATTCCATGATAGTGCAACACTTCAAAGCACTTCTAACATTTTGCTCCATAGAGTTGTCAAGATGGAAGATTGTAGCAGTGATTCACCACACAATGAGTTCCCTATCTCAACCATGCTGCAGTGAAAAGGAATCAAGTGAAAGCCAACCTTTTCCCCATTAAAAGAAATAACTTGCAATTATATAGCAACATTAAAATGTCCCAAAATGCTTTACTGGAAATTAAGTACTTTTAAAGTGTAGTCACTGTTGTAATATAGGGACCCCCTAAGATAATGAGGATATAAAGGACAGTTGATTAATACACCTCTAAACATTAAGGTATACAGTTGCATTAGTTTTATACTGATGACAGGTCTTTCCTTATCTACTCAGCCACAGAAACAACTTGGTGCAGGAGAACATAGGTGAGACAAAGACAATGAATTATCCTCCTCCCTCAAAATAAAATCTTAAATACTGGGTCCAATGCAACTGTGACAGACAAGAAGGGTTGGTCACATATAAGTTTATGGAGTGAAATTGGTCTAACCTGATGGTACAAAACAGATGATAGTGAATCCACAGCCTATTTTACACCTTACTTGATCTCCAGAAAGCTGGCTCTAGGTTGGGAAAATGATGGCTATCAAGAATTATGGACAGCATCAAGAGCTGCAAGGTGTCATAAAAGGAAAAAAGTCCAACCCAAATAAAATGGGGATTTATACACCCTGCATGGTAAACAGCCCACTTAACCCTGTTTTGAAGACAGGAATTTATGCTAAGGCACAGTCCTGTGGATTAGTACAATACACATGTGTCACATTTGAGCCCTCAGGGTGGGTCAGTCAACTACACTGGCGATGTTGAGGCCAATTATAGCACTGCCATTTCAGCTGACAGTAACTAATTCAGCACAGGCTTTCAAACAGATCTGGGACCTTCCTGATCAGTACAATGCCTTATTGAATCGAAGGAAGGGAGGGAGTGTACCTCTAAAACAACCTGGTAACTGCATATCCTGAATAGCCAGCAAGTTGAGCAGAGTAGGCCTAGTTGCTTCTCTAGTTTTATTGGTTAACTACATACACACAGGACAATTGCTAAATTTTGCAATCTGGGTTGAAAAAGGCATTTGCTCTTACATGATTCATCTGCACTGCTCACCTGTTGGCTCTTAAACACTCACACAAGAATTTTCAGGAATCATGCTGGTTTCTGTTACTCAGGAAAGGACAAAATATCATATATGTCAGATCTTGCATGTCTATGTCCAATTGTTTAACAAGCCAGAATTTGTCCAGCTAGTTCACTTAACAATTGTTGCTAAATCCAACCAACCCTTTAAATCTCTATTCAATTCAATTATCATTGTAGGTGAATGAATTGGGCCAACAAATTGAAGCAAACTATTGATATCTTCAAAATACAAGGATAGGATGGAAGAGTTCTTTGATTTGAATAAGGTAATGGTGATGTGTCAGGCAATACAACTGAAACATGTCAGATTGAGGTGGATGTACTTTCAATTTTACTTTTTAAAATACAGAATTTAGAGAATACACATTTGAACCTGAGAAACCTATACATCAATGACAGGAAACTGGACTCTTTTTCTTTTATTCATTCATAGAATGTGGGAGTTGCTGGCTGGGCCAGCATTTATTGCCCATCCATAATTTTCCTTGAGAAGGTGATGGTGAGCTGCTTTCTTGAACCACTGCAGTCATGTGGTGTAGGTACACCCACAGTGCTGTTAAGGAGGGAGGGAGTTCCAGGATTTTGGCCCAGCGACAGTGAAGGAACGGCGATATATTTCTAAGTCAGGATAGTGAGTGGCTTGGAGGGGAGCTTGGAGGGGTGGTAGTGTTCCCATGTGTCTGCAGCCCTTGTCCTTCTAGATGGTAGTGGTTGTGGGTTTGGAAGGTGATGTCTAAGGAGTGTGTCCTGACATCAACCCACGCTCGCGCGATATTTCGGTCAGCGGGCGCGCTTCCAACTTCTGCGCGCGCCCGCTGACAATTAAGAGGCCAATTAAGGTTATTAAAGGTGCAATTGTCTCTGATTTTTCATGGTCCTTCCAACCTTATGGTTGGCGGAAGGGCGAATCAGCCAGGCGGACTTTGCATTTTTCATGAAACCTCATCCAAGGACAGGATGAGGTTTCCGTTATTAAATGAAAGAAAAATAAAAATCTATGGGCAGCATTTTTATTATTTACATATTCAGGTGACAGATTGTGATGCTTAGACCTTCTATATTCAACTTCCTAAATTTGGATTTCGGGGGTCCTGACTCATGGACCTAGCCTTTAAGAATACAAGTTAAAAGTAGACCAGTATGAAAGTAACTTAAACAGGAGATGAGAAGAACATCCAAACTAGTGCTCACACATAAAGACAACGGTGTACCATTGCTCTAATTATGCATTGAATAAAGAAGAGTTTTTTCCTGATTTTAAAAACTTTATTTAATGCTTTTAAGCATTCTCTCTGCCTTCACGGAGCTTTCTACCAGCGCTGCCCAGGCCCACGCTGACGTCAGCGCCCACCCTCCTCCCGCCACCACCCAGCAGCGCTGAACTCCTCAGCGCGGGCTGCAAGGCGATCTGTTCACTGGCTGATCCCAGACCCGCCGATCGCGCCCACCCACTGACCTAAACGTTCTGCCCTTGGTGACTTGCCCTTAAGGGGATTTGAATTTATGGAGAAATTTTTTGATGCTGGCCTCTGTTCTTTATTCAATGTATAATTAGAGCAATGGTACACCATTGCCTTTATGTGTGAGCACTAGTTTAGATGCTCTTCTCATCTCCTGTTTAAGTTACTTTCATACTGGTCTACTTTTAACTTGTATTCTTAAAGGCTACGTCCATGAGTCAGGATCCCTGAAATCCAAATTTAGGAAGTTCAATATAAAAGGGTTTTTAAATTAGTGCTTGAGCCTCTAATAATGGGAGTGTGCGGTAATCTGAACATTGTCAAGAGGCACAAATTGACAAAAATAAAAGTACCCAAAGATCAGTACTATTTGTTTATAGTGAGCAAATGAGTCAAATTAACAGCATAGGATTCTGGAAGTTTTACTAGTATTTCAGTACTCTCATTCCATCCATTCCATTCCAGGAATTCACCAAGGCTCCTTTGACAGCACCTTCCAAACCTACGACCACTACCATCTAGAAGGACAAGGGCAGCAGATAGATGGGAACACCACCACCTGGAAGTTCCGCTCCAAGCCACTCACCATCCTGACTTGGAAATATATCGCCGTTCCTTCACTGTCGCTGGGTCAAAATCCTGGAACTCCCTCCCTAACAGCACTGTGGGTGTACCTACACCATATGGACTTCAGCGGTTCAAGAAGGCAGCTCACCACCACCTTCTCAAGGGCTTTTAGGGATGGGCAATACATGCTGGCCTAGCCAGCGAAGCTCACATCCCGTGAATGAATAAAAAAAATGAATTTTATAATTAGGGCCATTGGTTTACAGTGACCAAATAGGTGAGATTTAATATTATTGCATGAGATTGTAAGGTTGTCTGGGATTCTGGCCAGTGTTTCTGGTGATAGTTTCTGTAATTCTGTTCATTTTTTGGTGAAAAGCTGAAAATCAGTGAACTTGCCAATAATATTCTACTTAATATTCTACAAGCCTATTGCCTAGCTATGTAATTTAGATGAATAAGGCAAGAATTTTCATTACAAACTGAAATAAAAGGTGATTTTTAACAAGATGGCAGTCCGCTTCTCAACCAGTATTTGAAAAAATGGGGGAAGGGACACCTCAGCTGACCCATGCATCCCCAAGGCCTGTCCAAAACAATTTTCAGGTGGGCTTGTAGGCCTGTTTTAGGCCATAGGCTGCTTACATTTGCAAATCAGCAATCTATCCTGGTTGTCGAAACTGGAATTTTTAGGCACAACAACAACTTACCGTTCTATAGTGTCTTTAACACAGTAAAAGTCCCAAAGTACTTCACGGAAGTGATTAGGAAACAAAATTTGACAGTGAGCCACATAATGAGCTATTAGAGCAGATAACCAAAAGCTTGATCAAAGAGCTAGGTTTTGGGAAGTGTCTTAAAGGAGGAGATACAGATAGACAGGTAGAGAGGGTTTTTGGAGCGAACTCTAGAGCTCAGGGCCTAGGCAGCTGAAGGCAATGCTGCCAATAATGGAACGATTAAAATTGGGGATTCCAAAGAGGCCAGAATTAGAAAAGCACCGATATCTCGAAGGGTTGTGGGGCTGGAGAAGATTAGAGAGCTAGGAAGGAGGCAAGATCATGGAGGAATTTGGAAACAAGGATGGGAACTTTAAAATTGAGGTGCTGCTTAACTGTGAGCCAAGGAGGTCAGCAGCACAGGTGATGGGTGAATGGAACTTGATGGAAATTATAGTATAGGCAGCAGAGCTTAGGATAACCTAAGTTTATGGAAGGTAGGATGTTGAAGACAGGCCAGGATTGCATTGGAATAATAGAGTATTAAGGTAACAAAGGCATAGATAAAGATTTCAGCAGGTGAGTTAGGCAGCAAATGTTCTGAGCATTTGTACAGGCGGTGAATGGCCGAACCTGTTGGCCCTTAACAGGGAATGTATTGAGGCTGATTGCCTCAAAAGCCGAAAACATTTTTGGAGGGAAAAGTTTTTGCAGGGCAGGAGGAGCATTCCACAAAAATACTCCACAGCTTCAGGCCCACTTATGGACTGAAGTCAAGAATGTGCTCTGTAGAGTCTTGACCAGTCTTATATCAGATCTCTATATTGTTGATTTCCCCAGCCCTACCTGCACAATCCACAAACACAATTGCTGAATTTTTCTGTGGGACTATTTTTTTTAAAGAACAGTAAGACCATAAGACATAGGAGCAGAAATTAGGCCATTCGGCCCATCGAGTCTGCTCCGCTATTCAATCATGGCTTTCTAAATCATGGCTTAAAGACTTTCTAATTATATGTTGATTTGTTACAAGGTATGGGATACAAACAGCTCAAATAGAAAGCAGTTTGCTCATTTTAATGGATAGATGAATCTCCTCGTCAGCTAATCGGAAGGAAACTTTATATTTCTGCCCACGAGCACTATCACATAGGCCACATTAAACTATTCTACTTACAGCAGCAGGATGTTTAAATCATGCAAAAGTGAACTGTGCCTATTTAAGGTTTCCTTCTGGCAGAAGCTCGTTTCATTTCCTCTAACCATTGACTATTAAAAGGCTTCAATTATCCAGGAGTTGCTAGCACCCTGCTACATCATGTAGAGGAAAGGTATTTATCAAGTTAAACCTAACCTGCCAGCCAGTAACGAACTATAAGCATTAACATGAGCAATGGCCTGTCCCAGTATCATAGCCAGGGCATTTTTTTTTTAACTCATACATTGGAAGTGGGCATCTCTGGCAAGACCAGCATTTATTGCCTATCCTTATTACCCAGAAGCTGGTGGTGGAGAGCTGCCTTCTTGAATGCAGCTGAATAGTTTGCTAGGCCATTTCAGAGGCGGAAGTAGGCCAGGTCAGGTAAGGATGGCAGATTTCCTTCCCTAAAGGACATTAGTGAACCAGTTGGATTTATGACAATCCGACAGTTTCATGATCACCAGCCCTGGTGTTAGTTTTTTATTCCAGATTTTAAAGGACCTTCTGCACTGTATGATTCAGCTACACATTGACCGCAAAATTCCATGAGGTGATTTGCATCAATAAATTGTGCCCCTGTCAATATTCTACAGAGCTGTAGCTGCCAGAATTTTGTGGGACTGCTCAATTACACATCCATGGGAGGATCCATTGGTGTAAAGAAAGGAACAAAGTGCTGGAGGTCCCTCAAAATTGGAGCGCAATCTTTAAAAAGTGAATTCTGACTCAAGGATGCAGCAGCTGTTGGAAGGACAGCACAGAGGACCCCAGTTTCAAGCTTTGACCTGTGCTAAATCAGCCTGGCTTGGATAAAGATGACTGTACTACAATTGGCCTTGGCACAACTGGGTTCGGGAGAGAAAAATCTGCTCGAGTTCCTGCTCTTAACTGCTATTCAGTGACTCCTGCTTCAGAAGGGGATCAAGTGAAAATATGACTTTGCATGGTAAAATATGCACCAACATTCACCGTCAAAGTTTATGCATGGAGTGGTCTCATGGGTGTCACACTGGGTCATATGTGTTGAACTGCATCCAAGCATGTCAGCATCTTTAAAGAAGGGGAGTACATTAGAGGGAAAGCATTTGTTAAGTATTGATTTAGGTTGGGTTAGGTTGGTTATGTTACTGCACTAGTAATCCAGGGGCATAGACTAATGATCCAGAGACATGCACCTGGGTTTTTCCTATGGCGGATGGGCTGGGCGGGCGGGGGGAGGAGGGAGAGTCGGGGCCTGCATTCTTTCCCACTCATGCAGGGAAGACCGTAGCAATCTCCCTGAGGCACGGAGCTGCCTCAGGGAGATTGAATATATAATAAAATAATGACAGAAATGATTTAAAAATTTATTTAAACATGTCTCCTCTTGTGACTGTGTCACATGCGTGGGGACATATTTGTAAGTTTATGACAATTTATTTATTCATTAAAAGCTTCAGGAAACCTCATCCCACCCATGGATGAGGTTTCCTGAAAAACGCAAAGGTTGTTTGGGCTTTTCGCCTGCCCGTCAACCTTAAGGATGGATGGGCAGAGTTCTTAATTGCTTTAATTCATTTCTTAATGGCCTTAATAGGCTGTTGACATTTCAGTGGGCGCGCAGCCGATTCCAGCACACACCTGCCGGAAACGAAACATCGCGATGGCGCACGTTGATGTCAGGACGCACGCCCGACTTCATCGCATGTCATTTTACATGTTAGCGTGTTGGACCTGCCCCTGCACGCCGGCCAGAAGATTCTGCCCATGAATTTAAATCCCACCATGGCAGCTGTGGATTTTAAATCTCAGAGTTCACTGTCAGCTAGCTGCCCTAAGTGGCATAGTCTAAAAATTAGACCCAGACCTTTGAGTGAAATTATGAAACACTTCTACATGCAGAGTGGTAGAAGTTTGGAACACTCTTCTGCAAACAACAATTGATACTAGATCAATTGTGACATTTAAGACAAATCAATAGATTGTTACACAAGGTACTAAGGAATATGTGGCAATGATGGGTGTATGGGGTTAGGTTGCAGATCAGCTCTGATCTCATTAAATGGCACAACAGGCTGAGGGGATAGGTGGGCTACTTCTCTCCATCTGCAGTGGATTATATGTTTGCCACACTTATCAAGAATGTCTATCCAGTAATAAAGGTTTGGTTTGCAGCACCTACATTACTAAAGTTGAGATTTTTAAACTTATCACTGGATCCACTGACTGGGCTTGGAACTCTGTGCAATTATATGGGTTGCATGGCCCTAACACTACCCCTGTGAGGGTCTGGCAGAGGCAGTCTCAAAAAGGACAAGGGCACAGTCAAGTTTAGTGTGTCTAACTTTCAAACCATTTCTTGAAAAAATAGCAGATAGGAGAGGCCGTCCCTTGGTCCTGCGTTGAAGGAAAACTCAAATGTGTCTTGTGTCACGGAAGGAATTGCCAATTGTGTGGAGTACCAACTGATTTAAGCCCCACCAAACGCCACAATAAATTCAATAATCTGATCAGAGGAGTTAACATAAGACCATCCAAAGCCAACAAAGCTCCCTAACCACCTCTGGGTCACAACCTCCCCGATACATTGGAGCATCCTTGGAGTGAATGGAATGTAGTAGTGCAAGCTGGAACTTTGTGTCTAGTTCCAACAAATTTGGTTTCCTACCTTGAGCACCCTGGGTACAAGTTAACTTTTCATCATCTTAAAATTAACACTGACAGGAGGGTCAGTAGCCAGAGGACATAGATTTAAGGTAAGTGGCAAAAGAACAAAAGGGGAAATGGGGTTTTTTTGGTACAGTGCATTATGATCTGGAATGTACTGCCTGAAAGGGCAGTGGAAGTAGATTCAATAGTAACTTTCAAAAGAAATTGGATACATACTTGAAAAAGAAAAATAAATCAGGGTTATGTGGAAAAAGCAGGGGGTAGCTCTTTTCAAAGAGCTGCCATAGGCATGATAGGTAGAATGGCTTCCCTCTGTGCAATAAGATTCTATCATTTCATTATTCCAGTAAGGGTTATTTACCATGGTTACTTGTGCTGTCACCCTTACCTCATTCTCTCCAGTGCATCAGAGGGATCTATAATTTAAGTTGTTCATATGGTGCACAAGAAAAAAGGCTTGTATTTGTATAGAATCTTTTCATGTTTCCCAGAAACATCTCAAAGTACTTCATATAAAATGATTAACTTTGAAGTGCAGTTACTGTTGTTGAGTGCTGTATGCTAATACTTAATATATTTCAAACATGTCAGCCACATCTTCCTTTCAACAATAAAGTTTCAGTAGGCCTTCTGCTCATCATTAGTAATGACCTGGCTCCCATCCATTTTCTAAGCTTCCTGTATATCACTGCCTGTATTGTCAGCTTTGGCTCAGTGACAGCACCTTTTGCCTCCGAGTCAAAAAGTTATGGGTTCATGCCTCACACTCGAAAGTTAAGCAGATAATATAGGCCAGAGATGTCAAACACAATTTACATGGTGGGCCAGCTCCAACATCCTGGCATTTTCTCTGGGCCACATTCAGAAAAACTTATTTGAACACACTGGGGAAATATTGGCGTGCAATTTACCCATTTTCTTTGAGCGTAAAAAACAGTCACATTCTATACCAATTGCTGCGCCTAATCTGTTGCCATGTTGGTCCTCACTGTTTGTCGTTACTGCCTGAGGTCAGCTTTGGATCCATTTAAATATGTAAGAAGGGTCCTGTGCCTGTTTCGAGATCCTTCTGTAAGATGCGTGAAATACTAGAGTGCAGCATGTGTGTGCAAGTTCCGACTAGTTTTTCCTGTTCTACAGCTGGAGGCTGCTGAAGAAATGGTAGGGGAAGTTTTTTTTTTAATATCCCCTTCCTACTCACCAAACTGCTACCGAGCCATATTTTCTGCCTGCTGGAATTCCCTTGTGACCCTTGTGATAATTTCCCAGAAACAAGGGGAAGTGATTAGTCAATGTTTTCATTCACCTAGCAGAACGTCATCCTTCGCTGACCCAAGAACAAAAAACAAGCTCTACATGTCGGTGAAGCTTATGGAGTGGAAATATTAGGCCTTGATTCCCTCAATCTGCGCCTAGTATTCTCTGAAAAAACTATATCTAGTTCTTTTGGTTGTCACCCCTGGAAGCGAGACTATTACTGCACCTAGCTTGGTGTTTGCTCCACCTGCTAAGAAACAATTTTTACCGCTGTACTTCAGATTATGTGTTACATATCAATGACATTTAAACTGGTGATAGTGGTGCATGATGTATGCTGTGAGAAGTCCATCTTTTTTTCTGTGACCTCTGCCTCTCTCTCCTCCTCTTAAGACATTTCTTAAAACCTACTTTTTGACTTAACTATTGGTTACCTGTCCTATCATCTCCTAATGTGTCTTGGTGTCAAAATTTGTTTTATCACACTCCTGTGAAGCACTTTGGCATGCTTTACTATGTTAAAGGTGCCAAATAAATGCTGATTGTTGTTATGAAAAATTCTCTACAAAAAATAAGACCAAATCAATACTGCGAAGCTTTCAAGAAAATGTGGGTTAGATTTTGTGCAAGTGTAAAATGATAGTGTATCAATAGCCAGTTTTATATCTCCCCTAATTTTACCTATATGGACTCCCAAAGAGGTAAAGATCCAGACTAATCCGTAGGATGGCGGGATTGTCTTATGAGGAGAGATTGAGGAAACTGGGCCTGTATTTTCTAGAGTTTTAAAGAATGAGAGGTGACCTCATTGAAATTAGAGGTTGTGACAGGGTGGATGTAGATAGGATGTTTCTCCTGGCTGGCGAGTCGAAAACCAGGGGAAATAATCTCAGAATAAGGGTAGGCCATTTAAGACTGAGATGAGGAGGAATTTCTTCACTCAGAGGATCGTGAATCTTTGGAATTCTCTATCCCAAAGGGCTGTGGAAGCTCAATTGTTGAGCATGTTCAAGACAGAAGATTTCTGGAGACCAATGATATCAAGGTATATGGAGATAGTGCGGGAAAGTGGAAGTTGAATGGTCAGCCATGATCTAATTGAATGGTGGAGCAGGCTCAACAGGCTGAACGGCCTAGTCCTGTTCCTATGCTCTTAGAGATGCCTTCTGATTCGCCATCAACTATTTTATATCAGAAAAAGTACCTCCAATGACTTCAGCCCTAAGGCTTTATTTCCATCTATCTCTGGTGTGCAGATTAGTTTTCTTAATCTGATTTCAACAAACCTGAGATGTTTTGTGGTCCTTATTACACAAAAATTACAGGATAATTTCAAATGAGGAGGGCCATTTGATCAATATTAGTTCAACCATCTGGGACAGATCCTAATGTTCTCCCAGCTTTCACTTACTTCTTAAATGAGTCCAAGGTTTTTGTCTGCATTACTGTCTGGATGTTTAACTCCATAAATGTATATTTTGTTATTATTCACAGGATGTGGGGATCGCTGGCAAGGCAAGCACTTACTGTCCATCTTTGATTGCCCTTGACAAGGCAATGGTGAACTCACTTCTTGACAACTAAGTGACTTGCTAGGCCATTTCAGCCTGTTGAGCCTGCTCCGCCATTCAATTAGATTATGGCCGACCATCCAACTTCCACTTCCCTGCACTGTCTCCATATCCCTTGATATCATTGGTCTCCAGAAATCTTCAGAAGGGTCAATCACATTGCTGAGGGTTTTGAATTACATACAAATCAGACTGGGGAAGGAAGGCAGATTTTGTTTCCTAAAAGGACATTAGTGAACCAGTTGGGTTTTACAACACTCTGGTAGTTACATGGGGCAGGATTTTCCGCTTAGCGTGCGGGTGCACGCCCACACACCCGTGTGTGAAATAGCGCGCAATGACTTTGGGCGAGTGTCCTGATGTCATCACGTGATAATTCAATCGGCAGGCACGCGTGAGAGTTGGAAGCGCGCCCGCTGACAATTAAGAGGCCTATTAAGATCATTAAAGCGTTAATTAAGTGCTATTTTTCGCTGCCTGACCAAACTTACGGTTGGAGGGCGCGCGAATAGGCCAGGTGGCCTCAAACAGGCGGGATGAGGTTTCCATAATTAAATTTAAAAAAAACATTTTTGGGCAGCATTTTTCAAATATACATGTTAAGGTGAATGAGTTTGTTGCGTGTACATTTTTTCCAGATTTTTAAAAACTTTATTAATTGGTTTAAAATTCTTCAGCTCCCTGCCTTCAGGGAGCTTTCAGTGTACGCTCCCCTGCGCCCACGCACAGACTTTTGCGCTCGCACTCCTCCCAGCCCCCACCCCAGGAGCACTGAGCTTTTCAGCGCGCCTTTCACGCTGGCTGGGCGTTAATTGGCCCGCCAGCATGAAATCGCCGTCGGGTGCCAATCGCAGGGGGCGGGCCATTTCCCAGCCCACCCAATAACCCGAAAATCCTGCTCGTGGTTACAATTACTGTTACTATCTTTTTATTCTAGATTTATTTAAATTGAATTTAAATCCCCCAGTTGGATTTGAACTCATGCATCCAGACCATTAGTTCAGGTTTCTGGATTATTAAGCCAGCATGTAGAGGTCTGGATTTTGAAGTAGAAATGATGGCAAAACTGACAGCGTTCACCACTGTTATTCCTCTGAAACCGACAACAACTTCTGGAGTTCGCCATGAGGAAATCCAAAAGTTGCTGTCAGTTATTCTGTGCTTCTCCTGAGGGTGCGCTGCTGAAGTCCCCCCCACCCCACCGAATACAATCGATTAGGAATCGTGGAATTTATGAGAATTTCCACTTTAACTCCCTGACTCAGTGTAAAAACCCTTGAAAAAGTTACATCTTGTTGAGATGTAACTGGGATTTTAACGTAATGAGGTCATACTTACTCTTTCAGGGCCAATGTGCCATTTAAGCATTAAGTTCATATTTGTTGAATATCAGATTTCTCTATTTAGATATGAAATTCCACAATTTTAAAATTATTTTTAAAGTTTGTTTAATGTGTATATCCCTATCATTTATTTCGCTATCTGTGGGATTCACTGCATTTTGCTTCCTGGTTTGCTATCTGGGAGAATACTTTGATGTGACTGCTTGCTTAGCGTGTTTGATGACATTACACTTGCTGAATGCCTGGAGATCCCCTTGACAGCACTAGAATCAAACTGACATTGGAAATGGAGAAGTCGGTAGCTTTCTTTGACGTCAGCACTGATTTGCACTTTTTTAAAAAATTCATTCACGGGATGTGGGCTTCACTGGCTGAGCCAACATTTATCCCCCATCCCTAGTTGTGCTTGAGAAGGTGGTGGTGAGCTGCCTTCTTGAACCACTGCAGTCCATGTGGTGTAGGTACACCCACAGTGCTGTTAGGAAGTTCGTTCCAGAATTTTGACCCAACGACACTGAAGGAATGGCGATATATTTCCAATTCAGGATGGTGAGTTACGTTGAGGGGAACTTCCAGGTGGCAGCATTCCCACCTATCCGCTGCCCTTGTCCTTCTAGATGGTAGTGGTCGTGGGTTTGGAAGGTGCTGTCTAAGGAACCTTGGTGCATTACTGAAGAGCATCTTGTAGATGCTACACACTGCTGCTACTGTGCGTCGGTGGAGGGAGTGAAATTTTGTGCATGTGATGCCAATCAAGCAGGCTGCTTTGACCTGGATGATGTCAAGCTTCTTGAGTGTTGTGGGAGCTGCACTCATCCAGATAAGTGAAGAGTATTCCATCACACTCCCGACTTGTGCCTTGTAGATGGTAGACAGGCTTTGGTGGGTCAGGAGGTGAGTCACTCTTTGCAGGATTCCTCGTCTCTGACCTGCTCTTGCAGCCACAGTATTTATATGGCTAGTCCAGTTCAGTTTCTGGTCAATGGTAACCGCCAGGATGATGATAGTGGGGGGTTCAGTGATGATAATGCTATTGAATATCAAGGGGTGAGTGATGATTAAACTCTCTCTTGTTGGAGATGGTCATTACCTGGCACTTGTGTGGTGCGAATGTTACTTGCCACTTGTCAGCCCAAGCCTGGATACTGTCCAGGTCTTGCTGCATTTGAACATGGACTGCTTCAGTGTCTATGGAGTCGCAAATTGTGCTGAACATTGTACAATCATCAGCGAACGTCCCCACTTCTGACCTTATGATGGAAGGAAGGTCATTGATGAAGCCGCTGAAGATGGTTGGGCCGAGAACACTACCCTGAGGAACTCCTGCAGTGATGTCCTGGAGCTGAGATAAATGACGTCCAACAACCACAACTATCTTCCTTTGTGCTAGGTATGACTCCAACCAGTGGAGAGTTTTCCCCCTGATTCCCATCAACTCCAGTTTTGCTAGGGTTCCTTGATGCCACACTTGGTCAAATGCGGCCTTGATGTCAAGGGCAGTCACTCTCACCTCACCTCAGGAGTTCAGCTCTTTTGTCCATGTTTGAACCAAGGCTGTAATGAGGTCCAGGGTTGAGTGGCCCTGGCGGAACCCAAACTGGGCATCAGTGAGCAGGTTTTTGCTAAGCAAGTGCCGCTTGATAGCACTGCCGATGACCCGTTCCATTACTTTACTGATAATCGAGAGTATACTGATGGGGCGGTAATTGGCCGGGTTGAATTTGTCCTGCTTTTTGTATACAGGACATACCTGGGCAAATTTCCACATTTACGGGTAGATGCCAGTGTTGTAGCTGTACTGGAACAGCTTGGCTAGGGGCGTGGCAAGTTCTGGAGCACAAGTCTTCAGTACTATTGCTGGAATGTTGTCAGGGCCCACAGCCTTTGCACTATCCAGTGCCTTCAGCAGTTTCTTGATATCATGTGGGGGAATCGAATTGGCTGAAGACTGGCATCTGTGATGCTGGGGACCTCCGGAGGAGGCCAAGATGGATCATCCACTCGCCACTTCTGGCTGAAGATTGTAGCAAATGCTTCAGCCTTATCTTTTGCACTGATGTGCTGGGCTCCCCCATCATTGAGGATGGGGATATTTGTGGAACTTCCTCCTCCAGTGAGTTGCTTACTTGTCCACCATCATTCACGACAGGATGTGGCAGGACTGCAGAACTTAGTTCTGATCCATTGGTTTTGGGGTTGGTTAGCTGTCTATCACTTGCTGCTTATGCGTTTGGCACGCAAGTAGTCCTGTGTTATAGCTTCACCAGGTTGACACCTCATTTTTTGGTATGCCTGGTGCTGCTCCTGCTATGCCTTCATTAAACCAAGATTGGTCCCCTGGCTTGATGGTAGTGGTAGAGTGGGGGATATGCCGGGCCATGAGGTTACAGATTGTGTTCGAGTATAATTCCACTGCTGCTGATGGCCCACAGTGCCTCATAGATGCCCAGTCTTGAGTTGCTAGATCGGTTATGAAATCTAACCCATTTAGCATGGTGGTAGTGCCATACAACACGATGGACGGTATCCTGAATGTGAAGGCGGGACTTAAGTCTCTAAAATGGCTGTATGGTGGTCACTCCTACCTATACCGTCATGGACAGATGCATCTGTGGCAGGCAGGTTGGTGAGGATGAGATCAAGTATGTTTTTACCTCTTGCAGACCCAGTTTGGCAGCTATGTCCTTTAGGACTTGGCCAGCTTGGTCAGTAGCCAATCTTGGTGATGGACATTGAAGTCCCCCTTGCCACCCTCAGTGCTTCCTCCAAATGTTGTTCAAATGGAGGAATACTAATTCTTCAGCTGAGGGAGGGCGGTATATGGTAATCAGCAGGAGGTTTTCTTGTCCATGTTTGGCCTTCGTGGGGTCCAGAGTCAATGTTGAGAACTCCTAGGGCAATTCCCTCTGACTGTATACTACTGTGCCGCCACCTCTGCTGGGTCTGTCCTGTCGGTGGGACAGGACATACCCAGGGATGGTGATGGTAGTGTCTGGGACAATATCTGTAAGATATGATTCTGTGAGGATGACGACGTTGGGCTGTTGCTTGACTAGTCTGTGAGCCAGCTCTCCCAATTTTGGCACTAGCCCTCAGATGTTAGTAAGGAGGACTTTGCAGGGTTGACAGGAGTGAGTTTGCCATTATGGTTTCCGGTGCCTAGGTCGATGGTGCGTGGTCCATCCAGTTTCATTCCTTTTTGAGGCATTTTTTCAGAAGACATTTTAGAGTCAACCACATTGTTGTGGAGTCGCATGTAGGCCAGACCAGGATGGTAAATTTCCTTCCCTAAAGGGCATTAACAAACCAATCAACAATGATTTCATGGTCATCATTGGACTTTTAATTCCAGATTTTTAATTGAATTCAAATTCCACCAAGTGCCCTGGCAGGATTTGAACCCAGATCCCCAGCACATTACCCTGGGTCTCTGGATTACTAGTCCAGTGACAATACCACTACGCCCTGCTTTTAGCAGTCAGTTGCTTTACCACTGACTGCAAAATCCAGTCCCAGCTCTTTGCTGGCATTCCTGACAGTGTTCAGGAATATTAGACAGATGATCTCTGTTCCAAGAGGTTCTCCAGCCAATCCTTATTTACCTGTTCTCGGGTATACAGCTAGAATCCTCTCTGTAACTGAAGAGACAAATAATTTTACAAGAAAATCAATTAATATTTATTTACATCACCTTTCCAAATCATTTGTGGTGGATTACTTTCAAATCCAGAAATTTTTTAGGGGTATCAAATACAACGAATTCAGTGGCATAAAAAGCTTGCTTCTGTTCTTACAAGCCTGTGATCTTTCCTCCATCAGAGTAAATAGATAGAAGACTGTGGACTGGCAAGTATAGAAGCAGAACATCTACCCAGTCTATCAGGCGTATATTTGATAATGGTAGTGCTTTATATTGTCCCACGATGCATCAACTGTTGAAAGTGGTTCACTGATGGTCACATTGTGAAGCTCCTCTAGTCAGTTTTCTCTCTCATTTCCATTTCGTGTTGTCAATCCACAATGATGAAAGCATTACTCAATGCTTTCGAGGCACGAACCACAGACCCACATCAGCTGCAAGATGGTCTGCACCCCAATGTAAAATTCCCCCATGATAAGTCCCCACATAATAGAGCTGTTACATTCTACTGAGGTATCTTTTCCTCCATCCTCCACTGTCTCCACCCCACCCAACTGCACAGTTTTCACCCCTCTTCTGAAGGCAGTGATTTATTTTGGGTGCAGTTCTGTGGAAGCAATGACCCTCAACGCATGGTGTCATATTTTTGGGTGCAGGCCATTCAGTTTGGGATCTATTGATCTCCTGGCATCTCTTCGTTCACCTCATACATTCAGCCTTGAAATGCTATATTTGGGGCCAAAAAACCCAATCCTCATCATAGCTTTTAATGGGATCCACTGACTCATGGGACTCTGTCATTTATATTCAAATACCTTACCATACCCTGAGATTTTCTGTAAGTCTGTTGTGGGAGCTCCTCTTACACGCTGCCTCTTTTCTCAGCTTTTCCTTTTCTGCTGAAATCTTGTAACTGCTTCAATTACAGTCAGTTTCTCTGAATTGGCAGGTAATAAAATATTTGACTAGTCCAGTTTACACATATACATTATCTCCTGTTAAAAGACAAAAAAAGTTAAGTAACTTTCCCATAAAATTGACAAAACATATGGAATCATACAGCAAAGGAGGCCATTTGGCCCATCAAGCCTGTGCTGGATCTTTGAAAAAGCTATTCAATTAGTGCCACTTCCCTACTCTTTCCCATAACCTTGTAAATGTTCCTTTAAGTATTTATCCAATTCCCTTTTGAAAATTACTATTGAATCTGCTTCCACCACCCTTTCAGGTAATTAGCTGCATTTAAAAAAAAGTGTTTTAATCTCTCCTCTGGTTCTTTTGCCAATTATGTTAAATCTCAGACTTCTGGTTACTGACCTTCTGCCACTGAGACCAGATTCTCCCTATTTACTCCATCAAACTATTCATAATTTTGAACACTTCAATTAAAACTTCCTTTAGCTTCGCTGCTCCAAGAAAGCCAATCCCAGTTTCTCTAGTCTTCCACATAAGCTCCTCATGCCAAGCAGCATTCTATAAAATATGAACAGCAATGCTGGAAGCACTCAGGGAGTCAGGCAGGCAGCTCTCGCTGTGGAGAGAGAAAACAAAGTTAATGTTTCAGACCTGTGACCTTTTGTCAGAACAGTAAAATGTTACATTTATGACAAGTCTTAAGCAAGTATAGGTGCAGGAAGAGAGGAGGAGGACAGGTAAGAATAAGAGCAAAAGTCTGTCGTAGGATGGAAGACAACTACAGCAACAACTTTTATTTGTATAGCCTTTGGCATCCGTCCATCACTTGAGTCAATGGACTGCGCCCAGGGTGTATGTCACTCTGTTTTGAACATCCTCTTTTGTGGCTGCAGAGGCTGATTCATGGGGCAGTCCTTCCACAAGACTGGCAAGATTTGTATTCCTAAAGGAGGAAAGTGAGGTAGAAAGGCAAAGAGCAAATAGGTTATTTCAGAGCTTAGGGCCTAGGCAACTGAAGACACGACCATCAATGGTGCAGCAATTAAAATTGGGGATGCACAAGATTTAAAAGAGCGCAGATATCTCTGAGGGTTGTGGGGCCGGAAGAAATTACAGAGATAGGGAGAGACACAGCTATGGAAGGATTTGAATACAAGGATGAGAATTTTAAAAAATCAAGGTATGTCTTGACTGCAAGCCAATACAGGTCAATGAGCACAGGAATGTTAAGGGAACTGGACTTGGTGCGACTTAAGACACCATGTGGTTTTGGATGGCCTCAAGCATATAGAGAGTAGAATGTAAGGGACCAGCCAGGATTGTGTTGGCAGGAGTGATGTTATGAATAACAAAATCATCTAGTAGCACCTATCGAAAAAATGGGAGCAGTGGTTATGCTCTGAAATTATTGAACTCGATTTTGAGTGTGGATGGCTGTAAAGAGCCTATCTGAAAGATTGAGGTGTATGATATCAAGGAGAAAGCCCTGCATTTATATAATACTTTTCATGACCTCAGATTGTCCCAAAACACTTTATGCTTTTACTGTTGTAAGAAGCAAGGTAGCCAATTTGCACACAAGCTCTCACAAACAGCAATGCGATGATGACCAGAAAATCTATTTTTAGTGATGTTGATTAAGGGTTAAATATTGATCAGGACACCAGGGATAACTCTCCTGCTCTTCTGAATAACGCAATAGGATCTTTTACATTCACTCTGGAGAACAGATAGGGCCTCGGTTTAGCGCCTCATCCAAAAGATGGCATTTTTGATGTTGCAGGACTCCCTCTGTTTTGCCCGGAGTATCAGCTTAGATTTTTGTGCTCAAGTCTCTGTAGTGGGACTTGAACCCACAACCTTCTGGCTCAGAGATAAGGGTGCTACCAACTGAGCTACCAGACAGGTAAATCACAGTTGAAGCGGGACAGCAAATTAAACTGACAAGCAACCAGAAGCACAGAATCACCCTTCTAAATCAGAGATGTTCAGCAAAGCGATCATCCAGTGTAGAGGAGACTGCATCACGAACAGCGAAAATAATTATAACAAACTGGAAGTAGTACAAGTAAATCACTGTTTCATCTGAAGGAGAATTTGGGGCCCCTGGACATTCAGAAGGGAGGAAGTAAAAGATAAGGCTTTTTTCTGATTCATCCATGGATGTGGGCATTGCTGGCAAGGCCAGCATTTATTGTCCATCCCTAATTGCCCTTGAGAAGGTGGTGGTGAGCTGACTTATTGAACTGCTGCAGTCCACATGGTGTAGGTACACCTACAGTGCTGTTAGGTTGGGGGTTCCAGTATTTTTACCCAGCAATAGTGAAGGAATGGCAATTATAGTTCCAAGTCAGGATGGTGAGTGACTTGGAGGGGAACTTGCAGGTGGTAGTGTTTCCATGTGCCTGCTGCCCTTGTTCTTCTAGGTGGTAAAAGATCAGAGGTTTGGAACCTGCTCTCAAAGGAGCCTTGGCAAGTTGCTGAAGTGCATCTTGTAGGTGGTACACACAGCTGCAAATGATGGAGGGAATGAATGTTTAAGGTGATGGATGGAGTGCTGGAGTGCAGGCTGCTTTGTCTTGGATGTTGATGATCTTCTGGAGTGTTGTTGGAGCCACACATCCAGGCATATGGAAAATATTCCATCATGATCCTAACTTGTGCCTTGTACATAGTAGAAAGCTTTGAGGAATAAGGAGGTGAGTTACTCACTGCAGAATTCCCAGCCTCTGACCTGATCTGGTAGCCCCAGTATTTATGTGGCTTGTCCAGTTAATCTTCGGGTCAAATATAATCCCCAGGATGTTGATCATGGAGTATTCAGTGATGGTAATGCCTTTGAATGTCATGGGGAAGGTAGTTATATTCTCTCGTTAGAGTTAGTTATTGCTGGGCACTTGTGGGGCATAAATAACATTTACCCCTTATCAGCCCAAGCCTGAAAGTTGTCTGGGTCTTGCCACCTGGGTCATGGGCTGCTTCGTTAACTGTGGAGCTACAAGTGGAACAGAACACTGTGCAACCATCAGCAAACATCCCCCCTTATGATCTTGTGATGGAGGGAATATTCTTATGAAGCAGCTGAAGATGGTCAGTTCTAAGACATGGCAGAACTCCTTCAGCAATGCCCTGAGTCTCAGTTGATGGATCTCCACCACAACCATCTTCCTTTGTGTTAGGTATAACTCCAGCCAATGGAGAGTTTTCCCCGAAACCAATTGACTTCAAATTTATTAGAGCTCTTTGATGCCACAATTAGTCAAGTGTTGTTTTGGTGTTAAAGACAGTCATTCTCTTGAATTCAGCTCTTTTGTCCATGTTACAAACACACACATGATATATGGATTATTTGCTGGAGTAGGCTTCTAAAACTTCAATGGATACAGGCCCAACTTATTCAACCTTTCCTCATAAGATAACTCCTTCACTTCAGGAAACAATCAAGTGAACCTTCTCTGAATTGACTCTAATGTAATTATATCCTTTCTTAAGTAAGGAGACCAAAACTGTACACAGTACTACAGACGTAGTCTTACCAATGCCCTGTACAAATGTAGCAAAACTTCCCTACTTTTATATGGGGGACGGTCATACGGACTTAAACTATTAACTCTGTTTCTCTCTCCACAGGTCCTGCCAGACCTCCTGAGTTTTTCCAGCATTTTCTGCTTTTATTTCAGATTCCCAGCAAACGCAATATTTTGCTTTTATCTTTTCCCTACTTTTATATTCATTCCTGTTGCAATAAACAACAATTCAATTTCCCTTCCTAATCGCTTGCTGTACCTGCATACTTTTTATGATTTATGTACCAGGACACACATCCCTCTGTATTGCAGAGTTCTGCAATCGCTCTCCATTTAAGTGGTATAGAATCACAGAATTGTTACAGTGCAGAAGGAGACCATTTGGTCCATCATGTCTGCACTGGTTCTCTGAGCAACTCACCTAATACTATTACAGTCTGGAGCCAAGTGGTCCTGATGGAACTCAAACTGAGCATTGGTGATCAGGTTATTGGTGAGTAAGTGCCGCTTGATAGCACTGTCAATGACACCTTCCATCAGTTTGCAGATCGTTGAGAGTAGACTGATGAATTGGTCAGATTGGATTTTCCTGCTTTTTGTAGATAGGATATACTTAAGACAATTTTCCACGTTGTCAGGTAATGCCAGTGTTGTAGCTGTACTGGAAAAGCCTGGCTAGGGGTGTGGCTAGTTCTGGAGCACATGTCTACAACACGAGAGCTGGAATCTGATCAGGGCCAATAGACTTTGCTATATCCAGTGCAGTACTTGGCCATTTCTTGTTTTTACATGGAGCGACTGAAATTTTCTGAAGCTTCAAATTTGTAATGCTGGAGACCTCAAGAGGAGGCAGGGATAGATCGTCCAGTCAAGAATTTCTTGCATGCAATATCTTTTGCACTGATGTGGCATTGCTGCACTTGCTTAAGAAAGTAAGTGGTGCTGGGGGTGCTGCAAGACCCAACCAAGACCAAGGGGTGTGGAGGGAACAGTCTTTACGTTTACAGCACAGGCCATTCAGCCCATCAGGTTCTAGCTGGCCAACAAAGATCTGACTATACTATTCCCATTTTCCAGCGCTTGGCCCACAGCCCTGGAGGCTATGGCACCTCAAGCGAATACCTAAATACTTCATAAATGTTACGAGAGTTTCTGACTCAACCACCCTTTCAGGCAGTGAGTTCCAAACTCCCACCATCTGGGTGAAAAAATTTCTCCTCAACTCCCCTCTTAGACTTCTACCTCTTACCTTAAATCTATGCCCCCTGGTTATTGACCCCTCTACTGATGGAAAAAGTGCCTTCCTATCCACCCTATCTATGTCCCTCATAACCTTATACACCTCTATCAAGTCCCCTCTCAACCTTCGCTGCTCCAAGGAAAACAACTCCCGCCTATCCAATCTTTCCTCACAGCTCAGACCCTCCAGCCCAGGCAGCGTCCTGGGAAATCTCCAATACACCCTCTCCAGTGCAATCATATCCTTCCTATAATGTGGAGACCAGAACTGTACGCAGTACTCCAGTTGTGGCCTAACCAGCACTTTATACAGTTCCAGCATAACCTCCCTGCTGTAGTGCTCTATGCCTCAGCTAATAAAGGCAAGTATCCCATATGCCTTCTGAACAATCTTATCTACCTGCCCTGCTACCTTCAGGGATCTGTGGATATGTGCACCAAGGTCCCTCTGATCTTCAGTACTTTCCAGGGTCCCAGCATTCATGTGTGTTATCCTTTGCCTTGTTAGTCCTTCCCGGGTGCATTACCTCACACTTTTCCGGGTTGAATTCCATTTGCCACTGCTCTGCCCACCTGACCAGTCCATTGATATCCTCCTTCAGTTTACGGCTATCCTCCTCACTATTTACCACCCTACCAATTTTGGTGTCATCCGCGAACTTCTTGATCATACCCCCTACATTTAAGTCCAAATCATTTATGTACACCACAAACAGCAAGGGCCCCAGCACAAAGCCCTGCGGAATCCCACTGGAAACAGACTTCCAGTCACAGAAATATCCCCCAACATCACCCTCTGCTTCCTGCCTCTCAGCCAATTTTGGATCCAATGTGCCACTTTGCCTTGGATCCCATGGGCTCTTACTTTCTTGACCAGTCTTCCACGAGGGACCTTATCAAAAGCCTTGCTAAAATCCATGTAGACCACACCAAATGCATCACCCTCATGAACACTCCTGGTTACCTCCTCAAAAATTCGATCAAATTTGTCAAGCACGACCTTCTCTTAACAAATCAATGCTGACTATCCCTGATTAATCTGTCTCTCTCCAAGTGCAAATATATTCTGTCCCTCAGAATTCTTTCTAGTAACTTCCCCACCACCGAGGTTAGACTGTCTAGCCTGTAATTTTCTGGTCTATCCCTTCCTCTCTTTTTTAATAATGGGACAACATTAGCAGTCCTCCAGTCCTCTGGCACCTCACCTGTGGCCAGGGAGGATTTGAAAATTACTGCCAGGGCCCCTGATATCTCTTCCCTTGCCTCCCTCAACAGCCTGGGATACATCTCATCCTGCCTGCAGATTTATCCACTAAGGCTGCTAAACTCGCTAGTACATCCTTTCTCTCTCTGTTAATTTCCTCTAATATTTCACAGTCCTCCACCCTGATATCTATACCTGCGCTGTCCTTACCATTGTGCAGACGGTGCAAGGTATCCATTGAGGACTGTACCATCTCTTCTCGGTCCACATAAAATTACCTTTGTGGTCCCTAATCGGCCCTACTCTTTCCCTAGTTATTCTCTTGCTCTTTATCTATTTAAAAAAACCCTTGGGTTTTCCCTTATTCTACCCACCAGTGCTTTCTCATGCACTCTCTTAGCTTTCCGAATTTCCTTTTTAAGTTCCCTGCCTGCACTTTTTATACTCCTCTAGGGACTCTGCCGTATTGAGCCCTTGACATCTGCAATAATCTTTTTTACTTAATCCTAACCTTTATGTCTCTTGACATCAAGAGTTCTCTGGGCTTGGTCCCCCACTTTGTCTTTCCGGGAACATATTTGCCGTACTCTCGCTATTTCCTCCTTGTACGGCTCCCATTGCTCTGACACAGTTTTATTTGCAAGTAGCTGCTCCCAATCCACTTGGGCCAAATCATATTGCATCTTAGGAAAATTAGCCTTTCCCCAGTTTAGAACTTTTATTTCCAGCCTAACTTTATCCTTTTCCATTACTTTCCTAAATCTAATTGAATTATGGTCACTGTCTTCCAAAATGCTCCCCTGATACGCCTTCCACCCGCCCAGCCCAGGCTCATTTCGGGATATTGGGTCCTGAACTGTCTCCTCCCTTGTTGGGCTTTCTACGCACTGGCTAAAAATGTTCTCCTGGATGCAACTTAAGGATTTTTCTCCCTCCCTACCTTGCACGCTAAACCTATCCCGGTTAATATTTGGGTAATTAAAATCCCCAACTATTACTGCCTTATTATATTTACACATCTCTGAAATTTGGTTACATATTTGATCCTTTCTCCCTGACTGTTTGGGGGCCTATAGTACACACTCAACAGCTCGTTTGCCCCTTTTGTGTTTTTTACTTCTACCTATATGGCCTCATTTGATGATCTTTCCAGGATATCATACCTCCTCATTGCCATAATTGATTCCTTGATCAATATTGTGACACCCCCTCCTCTTCTATCCCACTCTCTCTCTATCTGAATACCCTATAACCAGGAATGTTGAGCTGCCAATGCTGCCCTTCTTTTATAAAAGCAAAATACTGCAGATGCTGGAAATCTGAAACAGAAACAGAAAATGCTGGAAAAACTCAACGGGTCTGACAGCATCTGTGGAGAGAGAAACAGAATTGATATTACTGGTCCGTATGACCCTTCTTCAAAAGAAGGTTTATACGGACTTGAGGCGTCAACTCTGCCCTTCTTTCAGCCAAGTCTCAGTCATAGCTATGATATTATACTCCCACATGCCTATTTGTGCCCTCAGCTCGTCTGTCTTATTCCTCAAGCTCCTTGCATTAAAATACATTCCATTTAGCCTTGCTAAACTCACTTCTTTCTTATCTAGCCTATGTTTCCTCTGCTCTCCAGACTCACTCACTAGCGTTTTAACTTCTAATTCCACCCCAGCTTCTCTCCCCTCTGAACTACTTTTTAATATCCTGTCCCCCTGCCAATTTAGTTTAAATCCATCCCAACAGCATTAGCAAACCTCCCCACGAGGATGTTGGTACTGTTCCTGTTCAGATGTAACCCATCCAACTTGTACAGGTCCCACCTCCCACAGAACTGGTCCCAATGCCTCAGGAATCTAAAGCCCTCCCTCCTGTACCATCTCTCCAGCAACGCATTCATCTTCTCTATTCATATTGTCACTACTGCGTGGCACCGGGAGTAATCTGGAGATGACTACCTTTGAAATCCTGCTTTTCAATTTCCTACCTAACTCCCTAAAGTCTGCTTGCAGGACCTCATTTCTCTTTCTTCCTATGTCATTGGTCCCAACATGGACCACGGCCTCTAGCTGTTCACCCTCCCCCTTCAGGATGCCCTGCAGCCATTCCGTGACATCCTTGACCCTACGACTCTACGGCCACAGAAATGACTGTCCACTCCCCTCACTAACGAATCCTCTATCACTATTGCCCTTCCACACTTCTTCCTCCAAATGTTACACCCTTTTCTGAACAAGGGTGTAAAGATAAGCCCAGCAACTACAGGCCAGTCAGTTTAACATCGGTGGTGGGGAAACTTGGAGGAACAATAATTCAGAACAAAATTAATAGTCACATGGACAAATGCAGGTTAAGTAAGAAAAACCAGCATGGATTTCGTAAGGGAAAATCATGTTTAACTAACTTGGAGTTTTTTTGAAGAGGTAACAGACAGGGCTGATGAGGGCAATACTGTTGATGAGGTGTACATGGACTTCCAAAAAGTTTTTGATACAGTGCCGCACAACAGACTTGTAAGCAAAGTTATAGCTCATGGAATAAAAAGGGACAGTAGCAACATGGATACGGAATTATCTGAGTGACAGGAAACAGACAGTGGTGGTTAATGGGTGTTTTTTGTGCTGGAGGAAGGTTTGTAGTGGAGCTCCCCAGGGGTCAGTGTTGGGACCCTTGCTTTTCCTGATATATATTAATGACCTGGACCTTAGTGTACAGGCACAATTTCAAAGTTTGTATATGATACAAAACTTGGAAGCACTGTGAATTGTGAGGAGGATAGTGTAGAACTTCAATGGGCCACAGACAATTTGGTGGATTGGGCAGACAGGTAGCAGATGAAGTCAATGCGAGAAATGTGAAGTGATTCATTTTGGTAGGAAGAACATGGAGAGACAATATTATATGAAGAGTACAGCTCTAAAGAGGGTGCAGGAGCAGAAGGACCTGGGTGTATATGTGCATAAATTATTGAAGATGGCAGGACAGGTTGAGAGAGCAGCTAAAGCATACAGTATCCTGGGCTTTATTAATAGGGTCATAGAGTACAAGAGCAAGGAGGTTGTGTTGAATTTGAATAGCACTAGTTTGGCCTCAGCTAAAGTATTATGTCTGGGCGTCGCACTTTAGGAAGGGTGTTAAGGTATTAGAAAGGGTGCAGAAAGGATTCACGAGAATGGTTCTATGAATGAGGAACTTCAGTTGTGAAGAAAGATTGGAGAAGTTAGGACTGTTTTCCTTAGAGAAAAGAAGATTGAGAAGAGATTTGATAGCGTTATTCAAAATCTTGGGGGGCTTTCCCAATCATGAAAGGATTGAGAATGAGGGCACAGATTTTAAAATAATTAGTAAAAGGAGCAAAAGGGATACGAGGAGAAACTTTTTTAAGCAGCAAATGGTTAGGGTTTGGAATGCACTGCCTTGAGGGTGTGGTGGAGACAATTGAAGCATTCAAAAGGGAATTAGCCTTTTATCTGAAAAGGAAGAATGTGCAGGGTTGCAGGGAGAAGGCAAGGAATGGTACTAGGCAAGTTGCTCATTTGGAGAGTGGGTGCAGACACAATGGGCCAAATGGCCTCTTGCGCTGTAACAATTGTGATACTTCAACTGAGGCCTAACCAGTGAATTTTGAAGGTTTGCCATAACTTCATTCTTTTGTACTCTGTGCCTCTATTTTAAACATCCAGGATCCTGTATTATTTAATTTAAAAAATCTAAGACTTGCATTTCTAAAGCACCTTTCACAATCACAGGATGCCCCAAAGCATTTTGCAGCTAGCTAATGAAGTACTTTTAATTGCAGTCACTGTTACAATGTAGGAAATGTGGCTGTGAGCATAAAAAATAGCAATGTGATAATGAACAGAATCTGTTTTTGTGATTTTGATTGAGGGATAAATATTGACAGGGCACCAGGGATAAATTTCCCTGTTCTCCAAAATAGTACCATGAGATCTTGTACATCCACCTAAGAGCGTGGAAAGGGCCTTGGTTTAATGACTCATCCAAAATATGTCACCCAACAGTGCAGCACTCCCTCTGTACTGCACTAAAGTGTCAGCCTAGAGTTTGTGCTCAAATCCTGAGGCAGAATTTTGCTGTCGGTGAGCAGGGGGTGGGGCGTAAAATGACGCAGGATGACGTCGGGCAGAACCCCCAATGTCATCCCGGCCCATTTAAATTTTCAGGAAGGTGGGGGCGCAGCAAAATCAGCTGCGGACCTGCTGACCTGTCAATGGCCAATTGAGGCCATTGACAGGATCATTTATACAATTAAAAGGACCTGCCCGTCCTTTAAGGTTGGCGGGCAGGCCAGGAGCCCCGGCGGCAAACAGATAAAACACGAAACCTCATCCACCGGCAGGATGAGGTTTCATGCAGGGTTTTAAAATTTTTAATAAAGTTATTGTATTAATTATGAACATGTCCCATCTGGGACATGTTAGGAATTTTTTTTTTTCTATTTTTAATATTTTTTAAAAGTGTAAGTGATTTCCCTGAGGCAGCACTTAGCCTCAGGGAGATGTGCGCTCTTTCATGTGCATGCGCGAAAGAGCACACTCTCGCTTTTGGGGAATCCACCCCCCCTCACAGGAAGCGCATAGCGCTTCCCACCGGATGTCATGCTGGGCGGGCCTTAATTGGCCCGCCCATGTAAAATGGCAGCGGGGCCCGCTTCTCCGGTGGGGATCGGCTCCCCACCTTCCAGAGATTAGGTCGGGCCCGCCTGCCCGACAGGCAGAAAATTCTGCCCCTGGAGTGGGACTTGAACCCATAACCTTCTGACTCAGAGGCAAAAGAGCTACTCACTGAGCTGATACATCTAACTGATCCTGGCACTTTCACAGACTTGTGTATGTGAACCCAATCTCTTTCTGTTCTTGCACCCCCTCTAAACATTAACACAGTAAAACTGGAACTTAAAAAGCTTCCACCCTTTTTACAGTTAATTTGTATTTGGTGCATCCCCAGGAACAACTCCAGGTGAGTGAAATGAGTGTCCAATGCAATACTATCTTAGGCAGAAAAAAAATAGCATTATGATATATTTGAAAAGTTTAAATTAAATTCTTCTCTAATTAGAGTGAAGCATCTTAAGCTGACTAGAATATTGCATTTGTGGACAAAAATGGTACAGGTCTCTTTATAAGGGTATTCACCTGATTCTTTGTTGCCCAACTCCCCACCCCACTCTGAACCATAGTGACCAGGGAAAAACCTACAAAACATGATATTATGGACATCCCCCTTTCCAGTTGCTCTGTGAAGCCTCTAGGGTCCCAAAACTTCAGTTCTAAAACCTGTGCGGCCCTGAGAATTCCAACCATCACCCCCTCCACCACTAAAACCTATGCTTCATCCAGAATCCTAGTTGTAAAACTTGTGTCTCCTCCTCAGATCTCAGACACTCCGAAACCTGCTCCAAATCCTACAAGACCTTTAAGAACATGTTTGCATTTTTCAACTGTAACACCTTAAACTTAAGGGCATTCTCAACATTAATTTTACTTTTTCCTTCTACATTAAAATGACTACAACTCATATTTGTATAGTGCCTTTGATGTAATAAAACATTCCATGGCGCTCCACAGGAGCATTTTAAAACAAAATATTTAAGGAGATAATAGGTCAGATGACAAAACATTTGGTGAAATTGGCAGGTTTGAAGTAGTGCCTTAAAGGAGGAAAGCGAGGTATGGTGAGGGCATTTCAGAGCTTAGGGCATTGAGGACTTAATGCATGGTCACCCAATGGCACAACCATTAAAATCAGGGATGCTCAAGAGGCCAGAATTGGATAAAGGCAAATATCTCAGAGGGTTGGGAGTCTGGAGAAGATTACAGGGAGAGGAAGGGGCAAGGTCATGGAGGGACTTGAAAACAAGGATGAGAATTTTAAATTTAAGGTTTTACTTGACTGAGAAAGGAGGGACAGTTAAAGTGGAACCTACCTGACGAAAAAAAAGAGTCGTGAGGGCAATAAGAACGCAAGGCGGATGATGAAAGGAGAAAGTGTGCTGGGTGGGAAGTGATGGCGATTTATGGGAAAATGGATTACAAATTTTTCCGATAAGAAATTGAAGCAGCGATGTTTGTTTACTGTTTTAACAGCAGAGTCCGCCTGGAATTGCACAATAGCTTTGATGAAATTTGCAACAAACTACAGTGACCCTTTGAATCGGGTGGGTTAGAGTTAAATATTTTTTAAAATCCCCTAATCATTTTCGACATTTTTTTTAATTGCCAGGGAGAGAGAGAGAAAAAATAAAACGGAGAGAAGTTTTATGAACCTTCCAATAAAACTTGCCAGGCGAAAACTGGCGTATCTGAGCAGGAAATGAGTCACAATCTTTTTTTTTCACTGTGTGCGTGCGTTAATATCCGCCTCGTCATTTTCGGGAGTGATTGGAAACAGCCGGCTCCCTCACCCCTGAAATAGAGAAATGATCAATTTTGCATATCACAAGGAAACACTGCCTCATTACTCACTGACTTGAAAATGTTTAATCATTTTTAATGTTACTGCTGTGCAATTTGATCGCACAACGGTGTGTGTGTGTGTATGTGAGGGGTTGTAGAAACTGCATTCATTATACAGCAATCTTAATGCATTTCTCTCTCTATTTATATATAACTCTACCGCAAAAATAAAAAAATATAGAAAGCATATTGTTTTCTTTATAGCAGATGAATACTGAATCTTTATGGGCTGCCTAATAACCACAATCTAGACAAAAGTAGGAGCTTAACCTATCATATGAAAGGCAATCGTTTTAGTTATTAAGAATTTAATCTCTTGGAAGGGGTCGAGTAAACTTGCGAGCTGTAAAGAGTAATTTAAAGGGGGGAAGGATGGAATTGGGCTTTCAGGTCACACGTAATGAGCGGTGGGTGACAGGGAATGGCGAGGCTGTCCTCCTGCACACTGACTGTGGTGGGTCCCACAGATACCATCAGCCTTTCCGACAGACTTCTACATACAGTTGCACTGTTGGGATAGTAGCTCCATTTCAAATTTAAGAACGTTTGCTCATTACATGTATTAACATTAGTATTAAATATCTTTAATGGGATTTTAAAAAATCTTCCTGGGATTTCTTAAGAGGCCAGCTTGGACCATTCTCAAGGGGACCACTAAACATGCAATTAAGTATATAATATACACGCGCGCACTCGTTCAAGTAAGGTGCAAAATAATTATGGAGCCATTTCTGTCAGACGTCCCATTTTTTGGAAGAAAAATATCGGTTTAGAAACGCACGTTGCACATTTAATAATCCCGACGACGATTCAAATTGGAATGTGTTAGGAATTAGGCGTTTTTTAACTTGGATCATTTAAAAGCTCCACTTGACTTACCTGATGACAAAATTGATTTTAAAACTGTATATTTTTTTTAAAAAAAATCAACTTTTGCCAGGCATTTCCTATTTAATTGCATATGGCTTTTCCTGACTGTGTATATATATATATATATATTTTTAAAAAGTGAATTATCACATGATGAACGAAAAAAAGGGGAGGAGAGGAGAGAGGGGGAGAGGGGGGAGAGCCAAACTCAGTTTGGGCAGTGCGTTGTATATTTATTCTGATGATAAGAGCAGACAGGATTTTTTTTTTCCATATCCTCCTCCTCCTCCTTTTAACTCCCCCCCTCCAACCAACCTCCCCTACACCTCTGCCTGCGTATGTATGCTTGAGGAAGCCTGTGGTCCATTACTGAAAGATCAATGCCTTCTATCTGATTTAGTGCATGTGTTTTTAAATTATATATATATAGGCGTACGTATAAAAAGGAAACCTTTCAACATAAATGCACACTTTTAAAATACGAAGGTGGTGGAGAAGAAAAAATAACAGACAAGAAGAAAGCAAGATGGCTGCAAACTGATTTGTGTGTGTGTGTTAGTGTGTGTTAGATTTGGATTTAATGGTGATGAAAGCGAGCAGCAGATTGGATTTTCACCTCTTCTGAGCCTTTTATTTAGATTTATCTAAGGACTGGGGGGAGGTGTGGTGGGGGGGAGGAGGAGAGTCGAATAGTTTGGAGTTGACAGAAGAGGGTGGTGTTCGTCTGCGGAAAAAAAAAGCTGAAAAGGTAGAAGGTGGTGGTGGTGAGGGGGAAGAAAGAAAGAAATGTGCCATAAATATAAATGATTTAAAATCCTTGAGGAGGAGGAAGAGGAGGAGGAGAGTGAAAGGCGGGGAGAAAAAAAAAATAAAACGAGCACCCAGTTTTTAAAAAAAAAATAATAAGACTCGCTTTGACGATGGCTGTAAACGAGTGGATTTGAAACCCAAAGAACATTTTTGGCGCTGCCTTTTTTTCTCTCTCTCTCTCTCTCTTTCCAAAAGGATTTTGCAATAGAATGATGCCAAGAAAATTGGAATTTCCCTTTTAAATCTCTTTTTGGAAGAGAGAGAGAGAGCAAGAGAGAGAGAGAGAGAAAAAAAAGAAGCGAGAGGCTTTTATGAGCTGGATGGCAGTGAAGAAGTCAGACAGTTGAGGCTGTGAAGAAGAAAGGGAGGGAGAGATAGAGAGAGATAGATAGAGGGGAGGGTTGGCTGCTGTAGATTATTTTTAAAATTTAGTCTAGTTGTCTTTTAAATGAGGAAAACCTCACCTGATATTCGTTGAAAAAGGTGGTGGTGGTGGTGGAGGGGAGAGAGGGAGGAAGAAGCTCGAGAGAGTTTGGCCGTTGGTGGTTATTTTTTTTAAATTTTTTTTGAAAATAACGACTTTTATCCAAGATGGCTGAAAACTGGAAGAGCTGCTTCGAGGAGGAACTTCTGTGCCCCATCTGCCTGCAGGTCTTCGTGGAGCCGGTGCAGCTGCCGTGCAAGCACAACTTCTGCCGGGCGTGCATCGGCGAGGCCTGGGGGAAGGAGTCGGTGAGCCGCTGCCCCGAGTGCAACAACGTCTACCCGCAGAAGCCGGCCCTGGAGAAGAACCTCAAGCTCAGCAACATCGTGGAGAAATTCAACTCCTTCACAGCCGATGCCGCCGCCGTGGCCGCCGCCACCGCCGCCGCCGCCGCTTCTTCTTCCTCCTCCTCCTCCTCCGCCGCCTCTTCCGTCGGTAACAACGGCAACTCGGCCGCCTCAGCCGCCGCCTACAGCCCGCTCTGCTGCCGCTACTGCCGCAACTCGCCCGCCCAGAAGGTCTGCCTCCGCTGCGACACGGGCTGCTGCCAGGCCCACGTCGGCGCCCACCTGCAGGCCGCCTCGGTCAGCGGCAGCCACTTGCTAATCGAGGCCGGGGACGCGCGGGCCTGGAGCTGCGCCCAGCATGACGCCTACCGGCTGCTGCACTGCGAGACGGACCAGGTGGCCGTGTGCCGCTACTGTTACTACATGGGCAGCCACCACGGCCACAGCATCTGCGACCTGGAGGTCAGGAGGAATGAGATACGGGTAAGGCCGCCGCCGCCGCACCTGGAGCTGGGTCGCGTTAGAGCTCGTTAATCTTTTATTTAAATGCATCGATTTAATATTCCGCCCCCCCCACTCTCTCCCCCCTCCCCCCCCCCACACTCTCTCCCCCCTCCCCCCCCCCCACACTCTCTCCCCCCTCCCCCCCCCTCTCCCCTCCCCCCCCCCACACTCTCTCCCCCATCCCCCCCCCCCACACTCTCTCCCCCCTCCCCCCCCCACACTCTCTCCCCCCTCCCCCCCCCACACTCTCTCCCCCCTCCCCCCCCCACACTCTCTCCCCCCTCCCCCCCCCACACTCTCTCCCCCCTCCCCCCCCCACACTCTCTCCCCCCTCCCCCCCCCACACTCTCTCCCCCCTCCCCCCCCACACTCTCTCCCCCCTCCCCCCCCACACTCTCTCCCCCCTCCCCCCCCCACACTCTCTCCCCCCTCCCCCCCCACACTCTCTCCCCCCTCCCCCCCCCACTCTTTCCCCCCCCCCCCACTCTTTCTCCCCCCCCCAACACTCTCTCCCCCCCCAACACTCTCTCTCCCCCCCCAACACTCTCTCTCCCCCCCCTCCCCCCCACACTCTCTCCCCCCCTCCCCCCCACACTCTCTCCCCCCTCCCCCCCACACTCTCTCCCCCCTCCCCCCCACACTCTCTCCCCCCTCCCCCCCACACTCTCTCCCCCCTCCCCCCCACACTCTCTCCCCCCTCCCCCCCACACTCCCCCTCCCCCCCACACTCCCCCTCCCCCCCACACTCCCCCTCCCCCTCACACTCTCTCTCCCTCCCCCTCACACTCTCTCCCCCTCCCCCCCACACTCTCTCCCCCTCCCCCCCACACTCTCTCCCCCTCCCCCCACACTCCCCCTCCCCCCCACACTCCCCCTCCCCCCCACACTCCCCCTCCCCCCCACACTCCCCCTCCCCCCCACACTCCCTCCCCCTCACACTCTCTCCCCCTCCCCCCCACACTCTCTCCCCCTCCCCCTCCCCCCCACACTCCCCCTCCCCCCCACACTCCCCCTCCCCCCCACACTCCCCCTCCCCCCCACACTCCCCCTCCCCCCCACACTCCCCCTCCCCCCACACTCCCCCCCACACTCCCCCTCCCCCCCACACTCCCCCTCCCCCCCACACTCCCCCTCCCCCCCACACTCCCCCTCCCCCCACACTCTCTCCCCCTCCCCCCCCACTCTCTTCCCCCTCCCCCTCCCACTCTCTCCCCCTCCCCCGCCCACTCTCTCCCCCTCCCCCCCCACTCTCTCCCCCTCCCCCCCCACTCTCTCCCCCTCCCCCCCCACTCTCTCCCCCTCCCCCCCCACTCTCTCCCCCTCCCCCCCCACTCTCTCCCCCTCCCCCCCCACTCTCTCCCCCCTCCCCCCCCACTCTCTCCCCCTCCCCCCCCACTCTCTCCCCCTCCCCCCCCACTCTCTCCCCCCTCCCCCCCACACTCTCTCCCCCCTCCCCCCCACACTCTCTCCCCCCTCCCCCCCACACTCTCTCCCCCCTCCCCCCCACACTCTCTCCCCCCTCCCCCCCACACTCTCTCCCCCCTCCCCCCCACACTCTCTCCCCCCTCCCCCCCCCACACTCTCTCCCCCCTCCCCCCCCACACTCTCTCCCCCCCCCCACACTCTCTCCCTCTCTCCCCCCCCCCACACTCTTCCCCCCCCCCCCCACACTCTCTCCCCCCCCACACTCTCTCCCCCCCCACACATTCTCTCCCCCCTCCCCCCACACTCTCTCCCCCCCCCACACTCTCTCCCCCCTCCCCCCCCCACACTCTCTCCCCCCTCCCCCCCCCACACTCTCTCCCCCCTCCCCCCCCCACACTCTCTTCCCCCCCCCCACACTCTCTCCCCCCTTCCCCCCCCACACTCTCTCCCCCCCTCCCCCCCCCAACACTCTCTTCCCCCCCCACACTCTCTCCCCCTCTCCCCCCCCCACACTCTCCCCCTCTCCCCCCCCAACTCTCTCTCTCTTCCCCCCCCCAACTCTCTCCCTCTCCCCAACTCTCTCCCTCTCCCCCACCCTCTCTGCCCACCTTCTCCCCCCACCACCCACCGTCTCGTTCCCCCCCCCCCCAATCTCCCTGCCCCCCCCCCCCCCCCAATCTAACACCCTCCGGCCCCCTCCCCCCCCCCGCCCGCCCATTTGCTCCGTCCCCGATCATGTGCCCCCCTCCCCGTCACCCATCTGCCCCCTGTCTCTAGCCACCTCCCCACCCCCATCTCCCCCACGCCCCCCGCCTTTGTCCCCTGGCCCCCCCGCCCCCCCCGCCATCCGTCATGCACCTACCATCCTTGTCTGCACACCCCTGTCCTGTCCCCTCCACCCTTGTCGTGCCTTCCCCCCCGCCGTCGCCCTCCCCCCCCCCCCGCCGTCGCCCTCCCCCCCTCCCGCCGTCGCCCTCCCCCCTCCCGCCGTCGCCCTCCCCCCTCCCGCCGTCGCCCTCCCGCCGTCGCCCTCCCCCCTCCCGCCCTCTCCTCCCCCCTCCCGCCCTCTCCTCCCCCCCTCCCGCCCTCTCCTCCCCCCTCCCGCCCTCTCCTCCCCCCCTCCCGCCCTCTCCTCCCCCCCTCCCGCCCTCTCCTCCCCGCCCTCTCCTCCCCCCCCTCCCGCCCTCTCCTCCCCCCCTCCCGCCCTCTCCTCCCCCCCTCCCGCCCTCTCCTCCCCCCCCTCCCGCCCTCTCCTCCCCCCCCCTCCCGCCCTCTCCTCCCCCCCCTCCCGCCCTCTCCTCCCCCCCCCTCCCGCCCTCTCCTCCCCCCCCTCCCGCCCTCTCCTCCCCCCCTCCCGCCCTCTCCTCCCCCCCCTCCCGCCCTCTCCTCCCCCCCCTCCCGCCCTCTCCATCTGCATCAATATTTCTTTCCTCTTCAGCTATAGAGTGATGAGGTCTTAAGCTAAGAGGGGCTGTAGTATGAGGGAGTCGGTGATGTGTTAGGCTATAAAACTGAAAAATGTTGAGTTCTGTCATGAGCAGATTTCTTCTTGAGACTTTGCCTCCACCCTATAAATTCTAGAATTTTAGCATGAAGTTCTGTGATGTGTAGAGGAAAAAAATGAGAACCTGGAGACTCCTTCTCAAAGTTATAGAACTGAAAGCTTTAGATGGGGGAATTCTGTAATTACACGCGTTAGAACTGGGAGGCTACACCTCCCATAAGAACAGATGACATTTATCAGCTGCAAATATCTTCTGTTGGGGAAAGGATGGGAATATAAACTTTCCTTTATAGTAGAGTTAAATTCTGACATGGCCTAAACTGCCTGGAATTAACTGAGGATTCACATATCTAGAGGTGGGAGCAGGTAGTTGGGATTTGTGGTGGTAGGGGAGGGTCTCAGAAGTGCGTGGTGGTTATCCACATGGACACAATTCTAATTTATAGCACAACATTCTTCATGTTTCTATGCAATTCCGTTTTGGTGGTATCTTCAACTCTGACAGAATACGGATAGTGTCCTAATAAAAATGCACCTTTTAAAATTTTTTATATATTTCATTTTTATTAGTGGTCAGATTGTAAGTGAAATCTTAGTCTTAATACCTTCTTGAAGGTTGTGAAAATTGGAGATCTGACAGACCAAAACAATAAACTGGAGTGAAACTTGGTCATGGGTTGTGAGTATATAACAGTAATGATTTCCCCATGTACTGGAATGTTTTAAAGGCAAGCTCTACATTAACAAGAATAGTTGGTTGTGCTACATATGAAGTATACATATCTTTTGACAGAAAAACCCTGGTTGGTTGTATTTTTTTATATATATATATGTATATATAGAAACTGAAGCAATTTAAAAAAAAATCTTTTTGAATGATATTCCATTGAATCCATGGATCAAGTCCCTACATTTAAACAATTTGCGTGGGAATATTTTAATTTTAATTATTGCAGCTTTTTCAGTTTTGTTACTAAATTCATCCTTTCCACTTTTTTTAGTATGCAACTTTTTCCCCCAACCCCATAAATATACTTAACATTTGGACAATTGATTCAAGAGAGCTAACTTTTATTAAATCTAGAAGCCCAAAGTGATTGTCCTATTGCCAATATTTTCATCTACCCTGAATATCTCTGCCTTCTCTTCAACAAACATTCATGGCAGTATTTAAGTGAGGTTGGCAATTGCATTTTAAGATGTTAGGGCTGGTACTTGTGTTCATCAGTGTAAAAGCCATTAGACGGCTTAGTTTGGAGACCACAAAGAGTGCTGCATTAGCTAAATGTTAGCACTTTTTCAAAATTAGCTAATGGCATTGCCAGTATAGTGCGGACAGACAGATAGTGTGCAGGTGTGGAAAGGAGGAGAGGTCAGATTAAGTTCAGAAATGCAGAATTACTGCTACAATTTCCATGAATTTATGAAATCAGCAACACTATCAACAACGGCTTGCTGCTCAAAGTCGAGATGGTTTGGGAAATGGCTTAACTCCCATTCATCTTAAGCTTTGTGGGATCATAGAATTAATTAAATCTGACTTTTATGAGGACAGGGTCTTTTGATCTTGGTTCTGAACATTTTCCTTAAAAGCATTTTTAATTGTGAATAAATAATCTGTTTTGCAATATTCTTGGATTTATTTTTCTATTTCTCGAAAGGAGCACAGCCTGCCTTGAGGTCTGTAGATGATGAGGGTTTGGGGAGTATTTGCTTCCTGTTGCTTGTACTGTGCAGATGTAAACAGGCATCTCTCAATTTTTTTTTATTTCATTCATGGGATGTGCCAGCATTTATTGCTTGTTCAGAGGGCATTTAAGAGTCAACCTGGAGTCACATGTAGGCCAGACCAGGTAAGGGTGGCAGATTTCCTTCCCTAAAGGACATTAGTGAACTATTTGGGTTTTTACGACAATGGTTTCATGGTCATTAGACTTTTGATTGAATTCAAATTCCCCCATCTGCTGTGGCGGGATTCGAACCCAGGTCCCCAGGGCATTACCCTGGGTCTCTGGATTACCAGACCAGCGACAATACCACTACCCCATCACCTAATTGTGATAGACTCTGAAGTTTCCATGATTTCTGTAACTATGGATCAAATCAGGTGGCCATTTTGAAGACAAATGCAGTTTGCTGCTACAGCAAGGAGCCACAGTGATCGCAAAAAGGAGTGTAGGTCCAAATGAGAAGCTTAAGATTTTGAATGAAGACTCCATTCACTAGCCAGTTTCAATAGAACAGAATGTGAGGTGGCCTTATCCACATGTTGTGCGATTTCCCCCTTTGCCTTTGTTTTTCTAAGTTTCCTCAGATTGTTTGTCAGGAACCAGTGTAACTTGTTTATTTTTAAGTCCATCAATTATATATGTCCCCGGACCAAACAATTTAAGGAAACTTGAGCTGAATTTACCAACAGCAACAACAGCCAAAACTATTTCCAGTTCACTTAAATGGTATGACAAAGTGGATCAACTCCAGCTAGATCCTTAAAGTTCATTGACTTAAATCTATCAGTCATCTCGGATAGGAAGGCCAGGGAAGGAGGGTTTAGGAAATCTGTTCACCAGGTAGAAATTTTATTGCCGATTTTCATAAGTGGTTTTTGGCAGTCCCAGCTTTCCACAGGTTGGGTTGGTCAATGCATAAACTCTTAACCATTGTCAAATTTGAAAGTGACTGAAATGTGATTGATTAATCTCAGAGCTAGTCTGTGTGGCTATGATTCTCTCATTGTATACTTGGTTTGACATGATCATTCAGCTCCTGCTCTGTAGAGTAGCAGTGCCATTGTTGCTGTAACAAATGTCATTCTTGTTGAGTGAGATCAGCTGTCAGCTGGGAGGGGAAAAGCGCAGGTTGGCTGGGCTTGGCTTTGCAAGATGCAGTGTTAACCAGGAAACTGTTGCCAGGCCTGTGAAGACTCACTTATGTAATGGCTCTGGTTTTTGCTTGTCTTTTGCCTGGAACTGAAACTGAAAACCACCTCTATCTCTTGCCCAAATGAAGTTCGGTGAAGTGTATAAAATGGAAATAAGAGGCAACTTTTGCACTTTTTTGGTGACTTCTGACAGTCAAAATAAAGCTTCGTTTTGGTTTTCCTTCATTGACCTTTGTCTGACAGCGTGAAGTCCTTGTCACATCCATGTGATCTACTGAATGCTCCACTCCAAAGAATATTCTATGCACCAACTTTGGTTTCTCAAGGAATAGAGCATGATTCAGTGCAGTTCAGTTAATAATATTTCAGATGTATTTGCTGTCCTGCATGCAGTTTTTTCTTCCCTTAGGGTGGTGACCTATGTTCAATTTTACTGGTGCTGGTAGTCCTTCTGGTCCTACATGAATTGCACAGTCTACTCATAGTTAGGGGCTTCATGGCCAAGCCCGGATTTGTCCACTCTTGACAATCACTTTTTTTTCTCATAAAATCCAGTTTTCAATGAAGTTCACTGGATACTGAGGAAGTGGGAATTCTAGCTTCCTTCTTCCTTCCCCCAACTGAGGCCATTTATGGTGCTTCCCACTAACTCTGTATAGGCCAGGGTTTAAAGTGGGGACTTGTATGATTGTATTCCTCCTTCACAGCCTTTCTGCTGCACTCTATCTTCTTAAACTCCCCTTCCTCTGTATTGAAGAGTGGAGGGAGAGGGCAGGATAAATGGAACATGCACTCAGAGCTTGTTTTCTCAAGGGGTTCTACATATTGGAATATCTATAAGTGAGTTTTCAGGCATGGCTTGTTTAATTATCTCTGCTCTGCAGCATGTAGTTGCAACTGACATATTCCAGATTAGACAGCATTCCACTGAAAGATCAGTCCCATGTCTCTTGTCTGCTGGAAACTGCTTGAATCTGGGTAAAGGCAAAGCCTCTTGGAAGTGGGATAGCAGCTGATGTTTGCAGTGCTTTGCTGTCTGAATTCGACTGCAGTGCCAACAAAAATGCATCAAAATGAAGGATGACTACTTGCACCCATCTGACTAATGGATTAAGGTCTCTTGGCTAAAAGATCAAGAGAAGCGCAAGCCAACCAGAAATGTTGTCCGTATTTTGTTTAATTGACTAGTGGAAAGTAGCCAACTTGAAGCTGTTTGCACTGCCAAAGTCAATACTTCCCGATGCAATTAGCTACCAATGGGAGGGTCTCAACGTTTGCCATCTGTGACCACGTCAGTTATTTTCAGCCGTGTTCATGCATCTTTGTCAGTCATTATGACGGTGTGATGTATTGCTCAACCAGATAGAGGACAACTGGAGCTTGAAGTGCTGTTTTCTGTTGAAGGTATTTCTTTAACCAGGATTGCACAGAAAATTGGATACTTGGAAAAAATACTTGGGAGAGATACTGTATCTTTTCATCCCCCTCGCTGTTTTGTTTTTATTGCTTTTTGTTTCTCATTTCCTTTACTTCATACACAGGATGTGGGCATCACTGGCTAGGCCACTATTTCTTGCCATTCCTAATTACCCTTGGGAGGGTGGTGGTGAGCTGCTCTCTTGAACCACAGTTGGTGCAGTGAAGGTACTCCCACAGTGCTGCTGGGTATGGAGTTTGAGGATATTGACTCAGAAGATAAAGGAAAAGCAATATATTTCCAAATTAAAGATGGTGGTGTTCCCATGTGCTTGTTGCCCTTGTTCTTTGAGTTGGTAGAATTTGCGGGTTTGAAAGATGTGGTCCGAGAAGCTTTAGTGAGTTGCTGCAGTGTGTCTTGTGGTTGGTAGAAACTGCTGCAGGTGGTGGAGGGAGTAAATGTTTAAGATGGTGGATGGGATGCTGGTCAAGCTTTCACCTGGATGGTGATGAATGTCTTGAGCTGCACTCATCCAGGCAATTGGAGAGTATTCCATCACACTCCTGACTTCTGCCTTGTAAATGGTGGACAGGCTTTGGGGCATCGGGAGATGAGTCACTTGGCTGCATAATACCGAGCCTCTGACCTGCTGTTGTAGCCACAGTATTGTGTGGCTGGTCTAGTTAAGTTTTCCGGTCAATGGTAAACCCCAGGCTGTTGATGGTAGGGGATTTGACAATGGTAATACCATTCATTGAATGGCAAGGGGAGGTGGTTAGACGCTCTTGTTAGTGATGATCACTGCTTGGAACTTGTTATTCATGTGGAACCTTTGACTTACGGCAGTTCAGCATTCCTTGCTGAATGGTTCTTGCATTCATTGCAAGTTCCTCCTCCAGAAGTGAGGGTGAACCCACAAGCTGTGTACAGCACTAAAGAACATTGATAGTCAGTGCATCTAAAAATTGGAGTACTTTATTTTACCTACTCTTAGCAACTATCTTGATATTTCAGTCTACTTGTAGACTCCCAGGAATAGAAGGGTAATTTTCCCTGCAATCTCATTGGTTTGTTTACTCATTCCCTTTTCTATGAAGAAATACGTTGACTCTTTGCTGCATCCTTTTAACCCACTGAAATTGTCACATGATGTGAGGATTCTGAATGTTAACCTACATCTGATGTAAGAAATAGTAAGCTGACATGTTAAAATGTTTTTGAGGCATTACCACATGATGACTTCTTGTTGAATTTAATGCTGCTCATAGCTTGGGCAGATTTTTTAAAATGCTATATCCTGGCTCATAACTCTATATGTAAGCTAAAATATGCATGAGGTCATTGAAACCCTTTGCAGACCTCACTGGTCTCCAGCACTAGATCATCCATTAAAACACTAATCGACTCTCAGCAAGCTAATTAAGAGTTTGCTTTGCATCTATCTGGTTATAGTGGAAGGAAAGAGTGTGTTGATTTTATCCATATATATTATGTATGTGCCTCTGGGATAATTTCTAGGTGGTCATATTTACCTTGTTTGATGGTGAAGCAGACAGTGTCAATGGTTTGTTTGAGAGCAGGAATGCCTTGCTTACCATGTTGCTTTCCTGCCACCAACCTGGGGGCAGTGCAAATACTGTCAAGGAGAGTCATCTTCCGTTCTTGGTAGTTATCTCTTATTCTTTGCTGTTTCTGAGGTTACACCCAAGGGACAAAACTGGTTTAAAATCAGGAATTTCCAGCCTGGATTTCAAGCCTTTGTATAGGGTGCACATTGCTTAATGACAAAGAATGCAGGGAGAGAAAAGGCCTTGGAGAGGAAAAGCTTTCATTTTATATTTTCTTTAACAAAATCTGGGTCAGCACCAGGCCATATTGAGAGTTATGCTGTGGGCAGCCCCTAACCCTGCAGGTTGTATGTGTGCATTGTACTTGTGCTAACACCCCACCTACCTGATTGTGTTTCCATTGTGCAAGTTTGACTTTTTGCATTGCTGTTATTAGAATCATATATAAGGAAACAATGTTTGTAATCCTTCCCCCGATTCTGTTTATTTGATTGGCTAAAATCCCTTGCCAGTGTTAATGAGATGATCAGTTACATTGTAAAGAAAGACTTGCATTTAAATAGTGTCTTTCATGATCACCTAACATCTCAAAGTGCTTTACAGCCAGTGAAGTACTTTTGAGTACTTCATTGTAGGAAACACAGCAGCCAATTTGCACACAGCAAAATCCCCCAAACAGCAATGTGGTAATGACCAGATAATCTGTTTTTGTAATGTTGACTGGTGATAAAAATTAGCCAGGACAACAGGGATAATTCCCCTACTCTTTCAAATAGTGTCATGGGATCTTATATATCCACCTTATATCCTTATTTGAAAGACAGCACCTCCAATAATGTAGCTCTCTGTCAGTACCACACAGGGATGTTGGCCCTTGATTTTTGTGCTCAAGTCTCGAGTGTGGGAGTTGAACCTTCTGACTTGGAGGAGAGAGGACTACCCACTAAGACACAAAATGGCAAAGCCATTCAACGCTCATTTTAGAAAAAAATTTAATACCAGGCTGTTTTATTTTAGGTTTCTGGTTTTGTGGGTGGGTGGTATAATGGTAAAATGGCTGGTAAGAAATTTTTATATATTTTGCAGAAACTACTGACTCCCTCATTCTCCACGTGCTCACCAACTTAATTTCTCTTTCCCATATGATGGCTGTTTTAACTTTTTTGAAGCAAGGCATTAACAAAAATTCTCTCCCTTGTGTCAGAACTATATTTATTCTTTGTACTTTTCCTACATAGAGAATACATTGTCTACATTGCCTTATATGAAATTAGTCATCTGCTCAAAAAAACACACTGCAAGACAAACTATCTCCTTGAAAATGTTGATGAGATAAGGCCCTGAAAAACTGGAGATTAATTGAATTTGGGACAAAAAAATAATAAATCCCTGAAAATAGAGCCCATCCATAAATCCTCCAGCACAGAACGTCAGTATATAGCAATATAGTGACAGAGATAGCCAGGGAATATACTGATCTGTATAGCTGAGAAGGGGATCCAGTTATGATTCTGGGCAGCAATGATCTAATCAAATCATAAACCATAAGAGTAAAGAGCTTAAGCTGTTTATATGGACATTGGACCCCCAAAATTGAATTGTAGCCTTATAAGTCCCTCCCTAGCATCTCTCTTTCTCAATATTTTACAAGGGGTCTAAATTAAAATTAAGTTCTCTCTGCTCTTTTGTGGAAGGTTTCTTTTAGCTAGTTAGACCATAAGACATAAGAGCAGAAATTAGGCCATTCGGCCCATCGGGTCTGCTCCGCCATTCAATCATGGCTGATAAGTTTCTCAACCCCATTCTCCCGCCTTCTCCCTGTAACCTTTGATCCCCTTACCAATCAAGAACCTATCTATCTCGGTCTTAAATACACTTAATGACCTGGCCTCTACAGCCTTCTGTGGCAATGAATTCCATAGATTCACCACTCTCTGGCTAAAGAAGTTTCTCCTCATCTCTATTCTAAAAGGTCTTCCCTTTACTCTGAGGCTGTGCCCTCGGGTCCTAGTCTCTCCTACTAATGGAAACATCTTTGCCACGTCCCCTCTATCCAGGCCTTCCAGTATCCTGTAAGTTTCAATCAGATCCCCCCTCATCCTTCTAAACTCCATCGAGTATAGACCCAGAGTCCTCAAATGTTCCTCATATGTTAAGCCCTTCATTCCTGGGCTGGTTCTCGTGAACCTCCTCCGGACCCTCTCCAGGACCAGCACTTCCTTCCTGAGATATGGGGCCCAAAATTGCTCACAATATTCTAAATGTGATCTGACCAGAGCCTTATAAAGCCTCAGCAGCACATCCCTGCTTTTATATTCTAGTCCTCTCGAAATAAATGCCAACATTGCATTTGCCTTCCTAACTACCGACTCAACCTTCAAGTTAACCTTAAGAGAATCCTGGACTATTCTTCCTAGCAAAGTGCATGACCTCACACTTCCCCACGTTGTATCCCATCTGCCACTTCTTTGCCCATTCTCCTAACCTGTCCAAATCCTTCTGCAGCCTCCCTGCCTCCTCAATACTACCTGTCCCTCCACCCCCAAAATTGAATTGTAGCATCTGCAAACTTAGCCAGGATGCCCTCAGTTCCTTCATCTAGATCATTAATGTATAAAGTGAAAAGTTGTGGTCCCAACACTGACCCCTGCGGAACTCCACTAGTCACTGGCCGCCATCCTGAGAAGGACCCCATTATCCCCACTCTCTGCCTCCTGCCAGACAACCAATCTTCTGGTAGTTTTACCGGTAGTGTCAAAGCACATAGTGCTTAGTGATACGAGTGCAAGGCTATACGATAAAATGTGGGGTTATTTTCCCCCGAGGGTAATTCTGATCATGTGGAAGGTACTGTGGTATAATCACTTTATTTTCTGCAGCAGTTTATCGCTTTATGTCCCTGCGGTATATATCGTATCAATATTTAAGAGCGGTGACTGTTGCACCATCTGTTCTCTTTCTGCTTACTATACATGATTGGCTATGTACTTGTGATCAGGCAACAATGACTGGTATCTGGTCATTTGTGACTAAAAATCTATTGTTAGTGTGATTTTAAAATTTCTCTTGCAAGAGGGAGAAAGTGACTAAAGGTTAATTGAAGTGCCAGAGCCTCACTTGACTTTCATGTTTTGATGGGGACAAGGCAGGAAAGTGGAGTCAAGGATTACCAGATCAGCCATGATCTTGTTGAATGGCGAAGCAGACTCGATGGGCTGAATGGCCTACTCCTGCTCCTACTTCTTATGGTCTTATGTTAAATTGCCCCCAGCCATTTTTAAGGCCGTTTTCTCAATCGTGTTTTTGGGATAATTCCTATCCATCTTGCAGTTTAACTCAACTTTGTTTTTTAAGGTGCAAATTTAAGATGCTTTCTTGTAGTTCGTAATTTTTCAAGGGTAGCAGTGTCTGGAAAAACTTATCTGCCTCTAGTACAAGTGCTGGGAAAACATTCAAAACTGAACAGTGTGATTCTGGCTGTGGTTGTAAGTTTTGAAGCAGGCTAGTGCCACTTTGATCGATTACTTTCAGGGATCAGAACCATAGAACCATAGAACACTACAGCACAGAAAACAGGCCATTCGGCCCTTCTAGTCTGTGCCGAAATATTATTCTGCTAGTCCCATTGACCTGCACCTAGTCCATAACCCTCCAGACCTCTCCCATCCATGTATCTATCTAATTTATTCTTAAAACTTAAGAGTGAGCCCGTATTTACCACGTCAGATGGTAGCTCGTTCCACACTCTCACCACTCTCTGAGTGAAGAAGTTCCCCCTAATGTTCCCCCTAAACCTTTCCCCTTTCACCCTAAAGCCATGTCCTCTCGTGTTTATTTCTCCTAATCTAAGTGGAAAGAGCCTACTTGCATTTACTCTGTCTATACCCCTCATAATTTTGTAAACTATATATCATATCTCCCCTCATTCTTCTACGCTCCAAGGAATAAAGTCCTAACCTGTTTAATCTTTCCCTGTAACTCAACTCCTTAAGACCCAGCAACATCCTAGTAAATCTTCTCTGCACTCTCTCAATCTTACTGATATCCTTCCTGTAGTTAGGCGACCAGAACTGCACACAATACTCCAAAGTTGGCCTCACCAATGTCTTATACAACCTCACCATAACATCCCAACTCCTATACTCAATACTTTGACTTATGAAGGCCAGTATGCCAAAAGCTATCTTTACAACCTTGTCTATCTGTGACGCCACTTTCAGGGAATTATGTATCTGAACTCCCAGATCCCTTTGTTCCTCCGCACTCCTCAGTGCCCTACCATTTACTGTGTATGTCCTACCTTGGTTTGACCTTCCAAAATGTAACACCTCACACTTATCCACATTAAATTCCATCTGCCATTTTCTGGCCCATTTTTCCAGTTGGTCCAGATCTCTCTGCAAGCTTTGAAAGCCTTCCTTTGAAAGGAAGGAAAGAAATAAATCTCACTTTGTCTGGATATAATTCTTCTATGTCAGGAACAGGGCGAGAAGAGAAATGGTGTGTGCTAGATCTTTACATCCCAGTTTTGATACTATTAACACTAGAAAGCAGCGTGAAAACTTAAAACAATTTTATTCCCTTCATCTTTACACCTCCTTAAAGCAAGAGGGCAACCAGGTAATCTGTTCCTAGGTCTTCTCTACCTAAACCACTGAGAAGTATGTCGATGTGGTCTGGTTTCTTTCCTCATCTACTTCCATTTGGCATGATTCCATCTGTCACAGATCAGCTGAGACTTGGAACCCAATACCGAAGATTCTAAAGAACAAACCTCCATCGCTGCCAATTGAAAATACAGCATTTTGGTATCCACTATTCCATGCCACTTGGGTTCCCTGACAATCCTATCAAATAAGTTTTTTGCCACTTGTTTGTGGCAAGCACCTCCTTTTGATACATGGGATGCTGGAATACTGGAACAAAAGCAGGAAATACTGGAAGCATTCAGCAGGTCTGATGAATTCTGAAGAGAGGTTATCAATCCAAAATGTTAACTCTGTTTCACTCTCCTTAGCTTCTGCTTGACCTGCTGATTATTCCCATCATTTTCTGTTTTATTCCACAAACAATGCCATTGGTTTATGGAGTTGGATTCTGATAATTTTGCATGCATTCTTATCACTGTCCTGAGGATTATATCCTGGAGTTCTTTCTATGGATAATTAGGGCCATTGGCCAATAGTGACTGTCAGGCTTTATCATGTGGGACTATGAGTTCTCACCATCGTTGATTTTTGTCCATTTGTTTTCTATGAAAACTAAAGGGTGATTCTTTGATTCTGTTTCTTTGCAAATTGAATTTTGTTTTTTGAATTCCGTTTTCACCTAAAAGCTCAAATAGTTCAAGTATTTTCTGGGCGACCCTTTAATTCACCAGAATGTCCATCCAAATAAAATGGTCAAGTTTGTGAGAAAAGCAAACACTGGAAATACACAGCTGATTGGTCAGCATCAGTAAAGAGAGAAAACTGGCTATGAGATATACTCTTCATCCTACTGAAGGATAAGGAATTAGGGATGAAATAGTAAAAATAGGGAGAGAACCAGCTGATGCAGCAACTAAAGTAAGGCAGTTAATGCATTGCTTAATAGGGGAAAAATGTTTCCAAAATAAATTGTGAACAATTGTTGACATCTAGAATAGCTCAAAAGAATATGTAAATAATGGTGGGGGAAAACCATGTACAATAAAAAACCTTAAAAAGAAAGGAAAAGGAGGGTGGAAAAGCTGCCAATGCAGCAATGAAAATAAAACAGAAAATACAACTGGACTGCAGTGGATCTGTTCCGGGCTGGGACAGATCCCAACCAGAGCTGTGCTGTGGCTAAGGGCCTCTGGCCCAACTATAACTCGAGCTTCACTCTCTCTGGGCATCAAGTGACCCTCTCCACATGTCTTGCACTCACTGCAGTGAAGAAAATGGAGTATACTGTGAATTTTGCCCGTACTGGATAACCATTTCGTGTGATCAGCACCAGTCTCATTTCTGCAAGTCAGCTATCCATAATATGGGATGTACGTAATGCTTTTAACCTATCTGGAGTTTTTAAGTTTGAGAATGTTTATATGTCAGCCATCTTGCTGTGCCCATGAAAATAATGGTTTTGCATATATAGTAAATTATTCCATTACATCCCTTGCTGAAAGGTTTATTATGTTTTAGTTTCTCTAATAGGTCAAAAACATGCCTCTAGATAACTTCAAAGCTATTTTACCAATCCACCTCTCTTTTGAAAATAAGTCAGGCATGATGTAGCACTGTGGGAGTTATTGAGACAATGTTCAGTTCTTTCAATCTTCCAAACAAATAAAACTACCTGTATTGTCCTGGGGTCTAAAAATCCTCCAGCCCTTGCAGTGCAATGATTAAAGCACACATTGGTTCCAAAAGACTGAGGACTTTTGCATTCTGCCTCAACATGATTGCCCCATTCCTTTCAGTGCTTGGACATAATTACTGCAGTGATTCCCACCAATAGTCTGTATACTCTGTAGTTCACCTATGGCTGGTTGTCCAATGTACTAGAGATTGCATTCACATCTAATACAGAATAATTATTCTAGACATTCTGTTTCATGGTCTATTGGTAACCCTGGAGGAAGATTGTCTTAAATTGCAGTGGATTGTATATTGGAGACCATATGGCTTTGAAGTTGTGTTTCCCATCATTGAATAGACAGTTGTTGATATTGAGGAGTTAATTATAAAACTGAAATATTGTATGCACACCTCCTTACAGACTTAATGTGATGGATGTCTCATCATACTTGTTCCACTAGAGGCAGCCAGGAACATAAATGAGGCAATACTGGTGCATTTGCATAAATATGCATGCCATTTCAACTCAGGTTATGATTGTATTAATCAGCCACTTTGTAAATAAGTGAGGGTATTTTAATTCTTCTATTTCTGCCTTGTAACCTGTGTCACACATACAGGAGCTGTACTTGGAACCATGCAGATGGACTTCCTAGCTGAACTTCGAGAATTTTAAAACAATAGACTAGTTGGCTCAGTGTGTTCAACTACTAATGCGGTGTGTTGCAAAAGAGGAAAAAATCTAATTGTGGATGAAACTAAACCTGACCATTTTTGAGCGCTGCCTCCAAGTGAGTTATTAGGGATTAACAAGGACCTGGGAATGGGTTGCCTGCTTAGCTTTATCATAAAGAGGGAAGGAGGAATGAAAAGCTGGTAGTGGTGTTGTAGCCCATTGTGTTTTTCTTGCAGTATTAATGTAGCCATATAAATGCATATGTTCTTTATTAAAATAGAACTACGAGCATTACAATTTCCTTATTCCAAGGTAGAACTAGTTTGTTATGTTGCTGGATGGCTTGGCTCCCGATTCCAATGTTCAATGAAGATTTTGAGCTATGAAACCTGGTTGGAGGTTAGTGGCTGTTTTCCACCCAGCTGCTGATCTGTTGTAATTAATGCTTAATCTTGAATAGCAGGAAGGTAATGTTTCCAGAAACTGTTCAGTGTGTTTAAAACTTCTACTATTTAAATGAATACCATAATTTATTTTCCAAAAAATATTTTCACCTCACATGGGTTTCAAAGAGGGTGCTCCAAATATAGTCCGTGTCTAAATCCTAATCACCCAATATGTGGTCAATTTTGTGGAATCCATGCTAGCACCGGCTTAGAAAATTGTGACTGTTGAAACTTGCTGCATAGTCTCTTAATTGAAGCAGGGCTACATTTTTAAATCTTCAAGATCTTCAGTTATGTAGTCAAACTTAAAAACCCAAGGACTTTACCTCAACTTGACCGTTGAAAACTGCCCAGAGTTGCAATATCTGTAGTAGCCAGCACCAGCTCCTATAGAAAGATCGAGTTAAGAAGCACTCTACTGGCAGACATTTCAACAGCAAACTTATTCAGTTCAGGATGCTAATTTATTTTCAAATTTTAAAAATTCATTTTTATTTGCTAGGCCTTACTGACTAGAGTAAGTATAAATCTAATCTCTTATAAAGTGTATTCCTTTATGCTACTTTAGAACCAGCTGCTAAGGGATGAGAGCATTTTGAGATTACTTCAGTTTTTTGTTTGTTTTTTCTTGTTCCTTCAGGAAAGAGCTTGATCTCTGCTCAGTGCCTCTCTAGAAATGCATAGCTGAGATTGGAAAACAAACTACTTGGGTAACTGTGGCCTCAATCTTGCTGTGGTTGGCACAGTGCAAAATTCCAATGTTAGCATGCGGAGGGGCTTGTTTAAACATTTAATCATGTTGGGTACATGTTTGTTCATTTCTATCTTTTAGGAAAGAATAGAAGATAAGGTAAATCAAAGCGGTGTCTAGATTATGCCAGTCTTGAGTTTTAAAAGATTGTAGGGAGGAATGAAATCTGTGGGAGATAAGAGTTGTGCTCTGTTATGAGCTCGTGGGAAAGGACGAGAAATGGAGGAGGCCAATGTGTCAGTCTTGATTTCAACATTGGGGGTGTATGGAGGAGGAAGGACATGTTGGACATCTTATTGATGTTTAGGTGGAAGAAGAGAAGAAAGTAAGATGTTAATATTAGCTTTGAAAGGGAGAATTACAGAAAAATGTTGCAGAAAGTAACTTAAATTCTATGAGTGAGTGAGGGATAAAAGATCCAACAGCTTTTTTGTGCTGCAGTGCAAGACAGCTGCCAGAAGCGGCTTCCAGAATATGGGAGCCACATTCTAGTCATGGATGTTAATTGAATATTAATTGTGTTTAATTATATGCAGGTGGAGGGCATTAATTGGGGTTTCACTTGATCACATTTAAAGAGACATATGATTGAGTTAGGTGGTGTATACTTAGTTACAGTGTGAAACATTAAGTGTAAGGCTGAGTAAAGATTGGCTCCAGTATCATCCTTCACCAACTGGCTCTCCGGATTAGAACAATGGACATAGTTCTATTCAAGATTTGAAAGGAGAAAAGGCTACACTTACCATGAAAAGGAAATAGAACCTTTAGGAGGCAGTTTTCTTACTGGAAGAATTCTGTTTTGGCTCAGAGGAGATAGAGGCAAAGAATTTTATTCAGTGAGAAAGGACAAGAGGTGAACCTATAAAAAGTCAGGTGATAAAAGATATGGCAAACATCTGGTTCCATAAGTCATTTTAGAAGAGAGCTGTACAGGTGCTTGAGAATGAGGAATTTATAGGGTTATAGACAAAAAGGTGTGGTACAAAGCACAACTGCTCTTTCAAAGGGGCAGAACAGTCACAATGGTTCGCATGGCTGCCTTCTGTACTGTGATTCTATGATTGTGAAACGATCTTTTGAAGAGTATGGAGGATATCAAAGAATGCTTCAATCATTGTACTTGTACTATGAAGACCAGAGGTTCTGTGTACTGAGGGCTTGGGATCTTGAGGTTGATGAATGTAGAATGGAATTATCAGTAAAATAATGAAGAGAGTCATAATGGGCGGAGGTTGTTAATATTGAAAAGGAACTCAACAGGAGAGAGACAAAATGCTTAGGGGGTCACTAGAAAAGCCAGCAGATGAACCATTAAATAAAGGACAGTACTTTGAGAAACCAGCTATATATGATCAAAGCTATGGTGTGGGCACTTATTATTGAAACTTATTGAAGTGTTAAATACTAAACCCTGTCCAAGGCTTTGGAGATGTCTAGGACAGCTAGATGGAATGATTATAATTGGTTGCTTAGAAGTGCACAGTATCACACCGTATCAAAGGCTTTAGGTATGTCCCAAGATAATGACGACTAACAGTGATAAGTATTCAAGAGCAGACTTCCAGAGGTGAATATTGTAGCTGGCAAGATTTCAGACTTACCAAAGTGCCAGGTGTGAAGGAAAAAAATTTTTGAAAGCCAGTGGAATACAGCCTTGAACTCTTTGAACTGAGATGTAGCACCAGATCTGATGACACTGTCAGCTGATATAACATTGATTACAGACAAACAAATGAGAGGAATGAAATCAATAGTTGGACCAATTAATTAAATCCAAGAATTCTGCAATTGCTCCAGTTGCTGATTACAGTACCAAGCAAGGCAGAACCAGTTTACACAATTCAAGCTACTTGAGGCATCTATAAGGTGATAAGAAGGTGTCGGGTCCAGGATTTGAAGCTGCATAATAATTGTACATTCAAACAGGCAAGCTTTTTAATTGTTGTCTTCCTTATCTGACTGCAGTCCTTCAGTTTCAAGCAGGTTGGTTTGGGAAAAATCCCAAGCCAATTCTTGGTTAGCAGTCTGGATGCACAGACATTTGTTCTAGCAATGGCATGTATTGAACCTAATCAGAAATATTTCAGTAATGATAATACAGAAGACCAAGTATTCATATTCTGTTCTGTCCTCACCAGAATTTAGAATGTTCTAGTTTATTCTTACAGCAACCAGCATAAACAGCTGTGTGTTGTGACACTAACCCTCTATTTTAGCTCCAATAAATGAGTATGGGTAGTGCTTATGAAATTTGAAATGATCTATGCTGAAACTATGCAGAATAGGCTGGGAGAATGGGATCTTTATAAACCACCATGAATTTTATAGAGATTTTTGATTTTAAACCCTAGATGCTTTGGATTGTTGACATTTAAAGGGTAATTAAATGTGAATCAAGTTTGGTATTTGGCTGTAAATTCTCCCTGGCTTTTCCTTAAAACTCTTAGTTTGCATTTTACAAAATATGCAGTTCGGGTTAGATGATGTAGGGTTGGAGAGGCTCATGTGAAACATAAACACCAACATAGGTCAGTTGGATCAAAAGGCCTGTTTCTGCACTGTAATTTTTGTAAAATTGTCTTTAAATTCAAGGTGACTGTCCTTGGGGAAATCTAAAGCACTGCCTTGTCTTTTCACATTGCATTTGGAAAACTGTTCAGACTTGATGGGATTGGAAAGTTAGCAGGTGGGAGGCAAGAGGTGCTTCACTGATTTAGTGAGCTAAAAGTCAAAGTCACTTAATGTTGCTTAAAATCCCATTTCTGCATTTATCTCATAGTATTCATGCTTTGGTTATTTCTGTGATTCTTTTTTATGTTGTGCGCCCACTGATCTTTCAGCTATTTCTCTATTTTGCTGTTTGTTTAATGTGTATTTTATCTTTGTTTCAGAAATGTTTATCTGGTTACAATTCATGATTATAAATTGGGCTTGAATAATTTTTAACTTCAATAATGATCCTGATGTGCATTTATTTTTTTTTAAATGGCAGTTTTTAAAATAACTCTTAAGTAAAGATATTAACTCATGTTCAGCCAGGTGTGGCAGGTCAGATGGTAGATTCAAGGGGGAACCTTTCAACTTGTAAATGATAGCTATTCTAGTTTTCTGTTGAATTGTAAACCAAAACGAATGAAATTGCAACTTTTTCAAAAGTTCTCATTCTTAAGGTGTTATTTATTGATCAGATAATGATTTCCATCTCGAAATGAGTGTTGAACCAGACCAGCTAAACCTTGATACATATAACTGACCAAGGAGCAATACCTGCATTAGGATTTCTCGGTGGGAGTGAATGGTAAATTGGGATTTTCTGATTGTGTCAGAATGCAGCTTGGATTATATTTACATATATTTGGACTGGATATGTAATGTGGGTGGGTGTCATAGTTTGAAAAGCAGAGATCTGATCCTTCAGAGAAGGGGGTTGTGGCTTAGTGCTGGCTTGAACATTGTTCATATATTCTGTTTGACTGCTTGGATGATCTTGGGGAAAGGATTGTAAGGTGAAATAATTGGTATTTGTAGTAATTAGTGACATCAGTCAAAACCCTCAAAGGGTATCTAAAGTCCAGTGGTTGCTTTCAGCATGCCAAAACTGGTCTTTACTTTCTGCTTAGGTTCTATGTATCCCCAGTCTTCCATTTTCTTGTCACAGCCTGGCTGAACAGGTAAGTGTGTGCAGGCTATTTGCTATGCATTTGGCAGTGCTGCTTGTGACTTTCTTGCCGCAGAGTGTGAGAAAGTGCTTCACAACCAACTGCTATTCTTTATCCCGAGTTTCAGGACCCTAAAAAGAAAACTGAACATAATTGAAATGCACAAGTTCATCAAAAGGCAAAGAGGCTAGCACTTAGGATAGATGATAGATGAACTTCAGATGAACAAGAGCATAAAATTTGGGGATGAGAAATAGCCACTTGGGCCATCAGTGTTTACCCATATATTACATTAATGTTCAACATAGGATCTAAAAGTATTTTGAGAAATATAAACGTTTGCTCTTATTACCTTGGCAGATTATTAGAAATACTTATTTCACTTTAAGACCCCTCCCATCCTTGTTCATTTTATACTTTTTTTGCCTTATTTGGAAGGAATCTGGGTTATTTTTAATTCTGCCATTTAATATTTGATGTACTTCGATGTTTTCCCTTTAACTGTCTTCCTGATTAGACTGCTAAACTTCAGCTTTTCTTGCTGTTTCTTCATAGCGTGTGATCATTTTCTTGGAATCAGTTTTGTTGCTTTTTTTTGTGTTTTTCTAATGTAAATTTCTTTTTCATGTGGTGATCAGAAATGTGTTTCCAAAATATTCCCATTTCTTTTTGCTTTCCTCCTGCTTGCAGAGCTGCGAGTGCAAGACGGTGTCACCCTAACCTGATACACCAACACGGGCAGCACCCATTTGAATTGCTTTCATTCTGTGCCTCCCACAGCTTCTGGCAGCCAAGAGAAGTTTCCAGATGCTTGACCCAACTTTTTCAGATGTACAATGCAGCCCAAGTGGGAGGCTTAGTAAATTGTAGAGAGACCCAGTGGAAAATCCAGCCTTCGTTTTGTTTCATTCTATATCTCTGCATTAATGAACTCTTGTGTTTATATTGCTGACTTTCACTTGCAGCCACCGTGCCTGCTTTTATACTGTTGTAGTGCCACTGGCTCCAACCGTGCTGGTTTCACTAGCCGCCCTTAATCCCAACGTAAGCGTGCTGGATTTGCTACAGCCGGAAAGACCTAGTTTTTAAAAGAGACACATGCAGAAACCTGCATGTCAGTAAATTAAATGTAAAAGCAGCTTCTGGAGCTGGCTTAGTTTTGTTCAGTGGTTAAGCAAGAATCACTGGCTGGCAGTGCTGTAGATTATTTTGGTGTGGCCGACATAACTGCTGTAAAGAAGGCAAAGTGACTTTCACTTAAAACTGGAATGACTTCATTTGCAGCTATTATACATGGAGTGTTTTGTTTTCCCACTGCAGTATTTTTGACAAAAACTTGGAGAGAACCTTCCACCACCCCGCCCCCGCCCCTCAATATTTGATCTATAGCTAAGATACCAAACACTATGGCAGTGAGGTGACCTGTTCCCAGGCCTTTGACGATGTCTTTCTTGCACCAGATGCTAGGAGGTGAGCGAGAGCATTCAGGGTGACTTGCTAGCTTTTGTCCTCCCATCATGACAGCATGGGAACTAGTGACTGAGACTCCATCTCCGTGGCCAAGAGCCACCCACCAACCTTTTTGTTTTGTTGTTTTAAAGTCAGCAATCCATTCAAAACCAGGATGACCCTTAAAACTATCTGTAGCCCACCTTCTCGGCACTTGCGAACATTTTCTTTCAACTGTGCAATTGAGCATGGGGAAAATGCAGGAATGGCTGTAGATGTATTTCTGATTAAATTTTCATGTATGTGCATGGCGTAGACCTTTTTTATATGTTCCTATTTACAGAGAAACAAAGCTACATTGCAAGAATTACTTATCTCTTCTGGTTTTTGCTTAAAGCTGCTCCAATACCCTGGAGTGGAGGGGGAGGGGTGGAGCAACAGGCCACAGATGTCTGTGACCACCATCAGTGTTGCTTTGTGATGGGTGTGCAGAGCAGGTCACCCGGATTGAAAAGCAGCAACACCAAGCCTGTAAAGCTGTCTTTTCTCTCAATATAGAAATATATATAATGCGTCTCACGGCTAACCACCCAAACTTTGGAAATATGTGAACAACTGATCCTTTTGTACAAAACTGGGTGGATAAAATTGAAAGACAGAGCCGTTCTTTATTTCAACATAACATGTATTGGGTTAGTCAGAAATATCAGCCATCATATAACGATGGTTAAGTTGGACTTCCTTGGAATCAAGACAGGCACATTTTCAGTAACCGTACTATACCCTGTATACCCCGCTCACTGTTGCAGGCCTGTTAAGTGAAACCAAGTTGTCGCATTCTTGGAGTTCACTGTGATTCCCACAAATGGTTCCGCCAGTTACCACAGGTAGTTGAAGTCTCCAGTTTTTTTTTCCTCTATTCTCCTGCAGTTAGCCCCGATCTGTGTTTCTAGATAGTCAGCCTGCATTTGTTGCTGTAAAACTATTGCACTTGTGCTTCCGGTAGCACTGTTGCTCAATATGTAAGCCCTGACCATGTGTGGCTTTTTAGGAATTCAGTTATGGCCATTTCTGATTAAATTAAAATTTGCAATAGACACTAGTTGGGCTTGTGATCTCAATTCTTGTTTATACAGTATATGCATGTGTGCTTTAATCCCCTTATGCTTTTGTTGATAAAATGGAAAGACAGAAGGCAGAGTGTGCAAATGTGTTTTGTTGTTTGAGTGTTTCACTTTGTTTCTGAAATGTGGTGGACACAAGAAAACGTTTGCCTGTATTGTGCAGGGGCAGCCATTTGTTATCAGAAGCCGCACTGGCTTAAATGTCCCTATTGACACAGTGCCATTCCGCAATTTCTGTTGTATAGCACAGTGTTAAACTTGTCTCTGTGCCACTTATGGAGTAGATACTTTTCCTTTGCCTGTATCAGTTTACATAGGTGAAATTTGCAGATTCTAATCCTGTAGTTGGCCTGCAAAAAAGTTTCAGATGAACTGGTTGTCATTCATGTCACTGTTCCTTTAGCTTTAAGACCATAAGACCAGAAGTAGGCCATTCGACCCATCGAGTCTGCTCCGCCATTCAATGAGATCATGGCTGATCTGATAACCCTCAACTCCACTTTCCTGCCTTTTCCCCATAACCCTTGATTCCCTTACTGATTAAAAATCTGTCTATCTCAGCCTTGAATATACTTAATGACCCAGCCTCTACAGCCCTCTGCGGTAAAGAATTCCACAGATTCACTACCCTCTGAGAGAAGAAAATCCTCCACATCTCTTTCTTTAATGGATGACCTCTTACTCTGAGATTAGCCCCTCTGGTCCTAGACTCTCCCACAAGGGGAAACAACCTCTCAGCATCTACCCTGTCAAGCCCGCTAAGAATCTTATATGTTTCAATAAGGTCGCCTCTCATTCTTCTAAAATCCAATGAGTACAGGCCCAACCTAATCAATCTCTCCTCATAAGAAAATCCCTCCATACCCATGATCAATCTAGTGAACCTTCTCTGGACTGCCTCCAATGCCAGTATATCAAAACTGTTCACAGTATTCTAGGTGTGGTCTAACTAGTGCTTTGTATTGTCTTAGCAAGACTTCCCTATTTTTATACTCCATTCCCTTCCTGATTTAACAATTCTTTGATTTGTACAAGGTAGCACTTCTGGATCTAATGCTTTCTTTTTACATTTTTTGTGTATCGAGGTTAAACCTGAATATTGGGCTCCAAATTAAATCCTAGTTTGAATTGTGTATATGCAGATACATCATAATATTCTCCCCTCAAGTTAAGTAACTGTGCTTGTTAGGTGCTGGTGCGATGGATGACTGGTTGATCAGTTTATGATTTGTTTACAGTATTTTCTTGAGTTTGTAAAATATCATGTCTAGGATGACAGTTTAAGGCTTCTGGTGCTCCTAACCTGTAGCTGAAGACTCATTTTAGTTCTGCAACTGGCCAGCTACCCTGATGACTTCACTGGCCAATCTACAGTTAGCAGTACAAACCAGGAGGTGCCATGTTTGGTTCTGGGTATGTGGTGGGTTACGTGATTTTGCCAGGGTGGTGGAATCCCAAATTTGCTTCAATTGGGGTGCACTTGATGAATAAACTAGTGTACTGGTAACTGTACGCTCAGATGTCTGTCTATTCATTTCAGGTATTAAGACCATCGAGGTTATTGTTAAAAGTATAGTCGTGATCCTTCCTGGAATTAAGTATATCTTCTCAGCTTACTTTACTGACTGTTTTCTATTAAACGTTTTCAGCCTGTCTTTCATTTATAAAGTCTATCTGATGTGAAGTCAAAACCAGAAATCTGTGTGCTGATTAGCTGTTACCCAATGATTTCTTGATAATGGGTTAACCGCCAAAAAACAATACCTAATCATAGAACTGTTAATGCTAAGGATGTTTTTGTTAATGTGGCAGGTTTATGCTGTGTGAACTTTGTATATGGGCCAATAAAAAATGGTGGTTGTAATGGTCAGGGTGGATTTTTGAGATGGGCTGTGTTGAGCCGTTGCGGATGTTGGCATGATTTGAAAGGTACGCTACGAGTGTCTCGTATTTCTTCTTGTATTTGAAATACAGCCTAAGAAGGCTTAGAGGAGATGGATGCGGTCTGTTCTTGAAACAAGAAAACACTCTCTTTGAACATTTTCTCCACCACTCCACCCCTTCCCGTTCCCTCTGACCCCATCCCGTCTTCTAATCCCAGCCCTTGCCGTGTATTCACCATACCCTCTGACCTTCCCCTCTCCGATGCTAAACGTTCAGTGCTCAGCAAAGGACTCAGTTTCGTACCCTTACACTTTCACCTCAAAATGAATTTCGGGCTCGGCACGATGCTGAACTCTTCTTCTGCTGCCTTCATCTCCGTGCTCACTTCTTTGGGCAGGTGTCCTCCCCCCATCCCACGGATTCTTTCACCCACCTCCAGAATTCTCCCTCCACCCGGACCCTTCCCTCTGGCCTCTTACCTGCTCTTGATCTTTTCATTGAGATCTGTCGGTGTGACATCGGTCGTCTCAATTTCTCTGCTCCTATTATCCACTCTAACCTGTCTCCTTCTGAACTTGCTGTGTTCCATTCTTAGGTCCAGCCCTGACTTCATTATCAAACTTGCCGACAAGGGTGGTGCTGTTGTTGTCTGGCATACTGACCTCTACCTCGCAGAGGCTAAGTGCCAACTCTCAGGCACTTATTCTTATCTCCCCCTGGATCATGACCCCAAAACCGAACATCAAGCCATTGTTTCCAGGACTGTCACTGACCTCATCTCCTCTGGAGATCTTCCCTCCACAGCTTCCAGTCTCATCGTCTCACAACCCCAGCAGCCCGCTTCTACCTCCTTCCCAAAATCCACAAACAGGACTGTCCCGGTACACCGATCGTGTCAGCCTGTTCCTGCCCCACGGAACTCATTTCTTCCTATCTTGACTCCGTCCTCTCTCCCCTTGTCCAGGCTCTTCCTACCTACATCTGCGATTCCTCTGATGCCCTACGTTATATCAACAATTTCCAGTTCCCTGGCCCCAACCGCCTCCTCTTTACCATGGACGTCCAATCCCTCTACACCTCCATGCCCCACCGGGATGGTCTGAGGGCTCTCCGCTCTTTCCTTGAACAGAGGCCCAAACAATCCCCATTCACCATCACTCTCTGCCGTCAGGCTGAACTTGTCCTCTCACCGAACAATTTCTCCTTAAACTTGTCTCACTTCCTCCAAATAAAAGATGTGGTTATGGGTACCTATGTGGGCCTCAGTTATGCCTGTGTCCTTACGGGATATGTGGAACATTCCTTGTTCCAGTCCTACTCCGGCCCCCTCCCACAACTCTTTGTTTCGGTACATCGATAACTGTTTCTGTGCCACTTCATGCTTTCATCTGGACCTGGAAAAATTTATCAATTTTGCTTTCAATTTCCACCCCTCTATCACATCACCTTCACATGGTCCACCTCCGACACTTCCCTTCCCTTCCTTGTTCTTAACAGAGGTTTCCTACCCACTGTGGTTGACAGGGCCCTCAACTGCATCTGACCCATCTCCCGCACTTCTGCCCTCACACCTTCCCCTCCCTCCCCAACCATGATAGGGCCCCCCTTTTCCTCACTTTTCACTCCACCAGCCTCTGCATTCAAAGGATCATCCTCCCCTTTTCCTCCAATTACAGTATGGTGCCACCACCAAACACATCTTCCCCTCACCCCCCCCTTGTCAACACTCCGTACGGACTGTTCCCTCCGGGACACCCTGGTCCACTCTTCCATCACCCCCAACACCTCATCCCCTTCCCACAGCACCCTCCCATGCAATTGCAGAAGGTGCAAAATCTGCCCCTTTACCTTCTCCCTCCTCACTATCCAAGGGCACCCCTTTGAGGTGAAGCAGCACTTCACTTTCACCTCCTTCACTTTGGCCCACTGCGTTCGCTGCTCCCAATGCAGTCTCCCCTACATTGGGGAGCCTAAACGCAGACTAGGTGACCACTTTGCGGAACACCTTTGGCCTGTCCGCAAGCATGACCCAGACCTTCCCGTCGCTTGCCATTTTAACACACCATCCTGCTCTCATACCCACATGTCTGTCCTTGGCCTGCTGCAATGTTCCAGTGAAGCCCAACACAAACTGGAGGAACAGCATCTCACCTTCTGATTAGGTACTTTACAGCCTTCCGGACTTAACATGAAGTTCAACAACCTCAGACTATGAACTCTCTCCTCTGTCTTCACTCCTCATTTAAACCCTTTTTGTTCAAAATTCATTTTTATTTTTTATCCACTCATTGCTATTTTTATTTATTTTTATTCATTTATTCATTGTTTTATCCCTTTTTTATCCCCCCCATGTTATCCCATTTTCTATTCATTTTTATCACATTCTGCTTTCTTACCTTTATACAACTATCAGCACCTTCTTTAGCTGTTACCATTACCATTAACATTCACTTTGTCTTGTGTCCATGACATCTTTGTCAATCTCTCCTTTGCTCCCACCCTATTTCTGGCCTTCCATCCAGCTTCACCTCCTCCACTCCCCTGAAACAGTATGAATTTCATCACACTTCTACTTTTTTTTTAGTTCTGAAGAAGGGTCATATGGACTCGAAACGTTAACTCTGTTTCTCTCTCCACAGATGTTGTCAGACCTGCTGAGTTTTTCTAGCATTTTCTGCTTTTGTTTCAGATTTCCAGCATCTGCATTATTTTGCTTTTATCTTTGAACATTTTTGTTTTACCGCAGTATGAACTGTATCCTAAAGCCATCATTTTCAAAAACTGTCCTTTTTGAGGTGTCGAGAGCTGAAAAGAAGAAAAGCCCTGTAATTAACAAAAACAATACAGTTGCTACAGTGGAACAGTTTGTGCCTAATGTCCATTTTGTCGAGCAATGATTGTAAATAGATTGGACTCAATTAGCTATTGTGAAAGGGGCTTCCATTTTCTTTTGGAAGAAGAGTTCTCCCCAGTGTCCCAGCCAATATTTATCCCTCAACCAAGATCATTAAAACTGATTATCTGGTCATTATAGCATTGTGCACTGTGAAAAGTTGCTGCAGCATTTCCTACACTACAAAATGTTTCATTGCTGGAAAGTGCCTTGGGATGTCCTTTACTCATGAAAGACATCATATAAATACAAGCCTGACATTTGCTTAGATGACCAGAGTATTGATTGATTTTTTAAAAATTAGCTTTTGGTGTTTCTCCTCTTCTATCATCACCCCAAGGTGTGTAACTGACACATCGAAGATATTTGGTTCTCGGATTGTTGTCCATCTATCCTAAAGTTTATTTATCCTGACCTGACTTGCAAACAATATGACAGTACCGAATTTCAATAACAATCCCTTTTAATGTCTTATTCCAGATCCTGTCCAGTATTTGGAAATTAAATTAATCTTGCTGAATATCATAATGCTTGCCCTATGTTTTATGCACCAAAAGGAATGATTAAATACTGTACTGGTGAGGCTAACCATGTAGAGCATTTACAGTAAGGGCAAAATGGAGATGTTTTTATACAGCATAGCGATTGCTGGGAGGGATAACGTGAATTAAAAGATATTTTAGGGAGTGTCATAATAGCAGGAAACATATAAGATGTCATTTGGATCCTGTTGCCTTTTTTAGTTGCGGAATCCTTGAAAGGGGCATTGTTGAATAATCTCAACCTAATTGTATATTTACGCCATCACTTTCCTCATTGCATCTCAACATACAAATGGAAGCTTTAGTGAGCTATATTAACCTTGTATTTTATGCAGTTGACATATTTTCAAATGTTTCTTTTCTTTGCATTTCTTTATTCAAATAATGTATGGTAGACCCAAGGTGGATTTTGGGAAGAACAAAGGTTTAGCGTTGCATTTTTTTTGAAGAATAACTATTTTTAAACTCCTTGGTGAAAAAAGGATATATTCTTGTAAAGGTACCATTTCCATAATTTGGACTGGCTCGCATCTCGAGTTTTCTTCCATCAGTTGTACTTGGGCCTCTAAAGGGCATTTGGCCTCCATCAGTGTCAGTTGACCTCTATCAGTGCCACTCTATGTTGGCTGCAGGACGCGTACAGCTTCTGTCTGGATTGCTGATTCTCTGGAGAAATGACTTCACGGCACTGTTATGTTGCCTGAAAGTCAAACTGATTCTGTAAGTGGCGCTTCATTATTACTGAGCGCTGTAGTGGGGAATGCTTCATAAAGGTAATGCTATGCTGTATATTATATGCAGCGTTTTACCTTTTCTTTGGAAAAATAACCGCTCCATACTTCAGGAATTACTTTGTCACTTAAGTTGTAAGCATTTCCTATTTAAAAACTAGAGCTTTTTCCATAAAGGACCCTGCCATCATTTTTTAAAAATCTATATCGCTTTCCTTTTAAATGCTACCTACTATGCTAGTAGCGGCCCAGTTAAGAAACTTGCTTTCATGTCCTAGTGCTTTCAGAGTTGCGTTCTAAGGCTGTCCGGTCCAGTTTACCAATTGCACTGGAGGTTTGTCAACTCTTGGTGGGGCCCACTGTGGCCCTGGAACTTCTGCCAAGGCGAAAGGAGAATGACTGCATGTGCTGTAGAGTGAAGAGCCACCAGGTCAAAGACATGAGATGCCCGAAGCTGCTTCACTCTCCCCTACTGCTGGATGTGTGGGGGGAGAGAGAGAGAAAAATTGAGGGTTGGGGACGGGGAGAGTAATTTGGATGTAAAATTTAAAAATAAATTGATTAACCATGTCGCTTTTAATAAAGTCCCACACTATAGTTTTCTTTAGATAAAACAACTTTCTTGCCAATATTTTTGACTGTATTTGGGAGCCGGAAACAAGACTTGAGGGCTGATAGGTGGAAGGGGAAGCCAATTAACATTTAAAATGTAAAGTTCAGAAAGTAAAATTCTTGGAATCTTCATTTTTCGAATAAAATAGGAAATTTTCACTATCTGGAAAAAGCCCCAATTGAGCATTTCCAGCATATTGCTGATTGACTATAAGTTGAAAAAAAAATTTCATCTCCTATTAAAATGTTCTAAGTACATTAAAATTTCTCTCTTCCATAACGCCTTAAAGGATTTTTTTTCCACTAGACCTCTTGTTAGACATTGAAATTTTTTAAAATAAATTATCACGTGGGGAACCATCTGTGTCTGATTGTATCCATAAATATAGACTTGTTGCTTCAATAAGTTACTGATTTGTAGAATTTTTCATCAAACTTAACAAATGATTCTCTTACGAGACTTGGGTGCTTCTGAAAATTGGTGAATGAGGAGAGAGCGGGTACACGGGAATTAGCCATCCATGAACATTAGCTGGAAAGCTCATTATGTTGCATAGTGGATAAATAATTTACTTTGATCAAGCTCTGGGGTCCTTAAGGAAATGGCTATCCTTCATTGTTTTTCTTAGTAACTTTAGTAATCCTCTAAATAGTTGCCATGGTTATTTCTTAACTCATATAACATGTTTTATTTCACTTCTATTTGGCATGCTATTCTTTTGTCCTTTTCCTGGTTTTTTTTTCTGACCATATATTCTCGTTTTTCCCTTGCTCCATGACTAAAGCAAACCAGGTCCCCTGAGGGCATTGATTTCTCACAAGCATTTGGTTCTTTGGGCAGCAACCAAGTGCTGTGTCTCAGTCTTGCTGTGGGAGGTCTGACGGGCAAGTCCAGTCCTGTCACCTGACATCTGCAAGTGCACGTTTTTTGCAGAATTCGCTTAATATTGAACAGGAGCAGAAAACCCAACCAGTTAATCCCTCCCTAATCTAGAGCAGTAGCATCCTGGCTGAGTTCAGAGCTCTCTAGTTTGTATGGTTCAACTCAGCTACAGCCGCCTCAACCAGCTGAGTTACTGGGGATACCCTGTTTTGCATGTTTAATGATTTTACAATTTTACACTTTTTTATAGAATGAGAGAGCTAACAATTAATTTGCAATGCATACAAGAATGTTGGCTCTCTGTGGTAAAACCGTACCTTGCTGTCTGCCGGTTTGATTATAGCACTGGTTTAGAATACTGAAACATCTCGCCGCATGTACAGAAACCCAGCTGGTTTATCAATGTTATTACCTGGTGAGAAATCTAATAAAATATAACGGGAAAGGTTGATTTTTTTTTTTCTCTCAAAAACAATACTATGGATGTAAGCTGCACCCAGCAAGCAAAAAGCTTGCTCACACCACCCCCACGTTTTCATGTCACTAAATTACATTTCCAGTTTACCTTACTAGAATAAAACCACCAGTGTTTGGGAACGTGAACAAGGCACTAACACTTCACACTGATGATTTTGACGTCACTAAAACCTCTGCTGGGGCCTTGTAACACAATAGTCTTGCATGTCTGTGATGTACACTTCCTGCTTTTTGAGTGCTTTCTAACACCGCATTGAGTTAACCTCTGTTTTAGTTTTCAGTCTTTTTTTACATTGGGTCATTTCACATAGTCAGGAAATTGCATTATTTGTATTAACTTCACAAAAACTTGAGTCCCAAAAGCTTATGCAATGTTTTGCATGCTTTTTAAAAAAAATTGCTTTGTGAATAAAATTTACTGTAATCTAAATATCTTGTAGAACTATGTATGAAGTGAAATGTTACATTATTTTGTTAAAAAAAGAACACTTGACTGCCTGTCTACAGTTTTAAAAAGTTTTTTCCTCAGCCCAACCTCTTTGCACACATGTGAAGATAGACTGTCAATCTGCTCACTTGACTGCATGAATGTTCTTTAGGGGCATGTGTGATCTGTGATGAAGCCCCCAAATATTTATCAAAACCCTTTCGAATGGTCCCAGGGCCTGGCAGTGCCTCCTTGAATGTCCTATCTTTAATAGGAAATACAGTAGTGAGGTGATGGACATTCATTTGTGGGATAGGGGCATCGTTGGCAATGTTTGCATTGTCACCCATCCCTAATTTCCCTTGAAGGTGGTTGTGAGCCATCGCCTTGAATACAACTGGCTTGTGAGGCCATTTCAGAAAGCAGTTAAAAGTCAACCACTGATTTGGATTCCGGAGTCATATAAGTCAGATCTGGTAAGGATGGCAGATTTCCTTCCCTGATGGGACATTAATAGCCCGTATGGCTTTTTAGCGACAATCCAGTAGTTTTGTGATCATCGATACTGATATTGGCACTTCTTTAAATTCCGGATTTATGTAATTAATTGAAATTAAATTCCCCAGCAACCATGGTGGGATTTGAACTTGTGTCTCTGGATTAATTGCCTAGGCCTCTGATTTTATGGTCCAGTAGCATAACCACCATACTATTGTACCTCTAATTAGTCTTTCCACAAAGTAATATAATCATTCTAATTACTAATGCATATGAAATCTTCTATTTTACAGAAAATGGCTGTTGTAGTTTTAAAATAGTGAAAATATCCTGGTGTTAATGTTTCTGACTCGGGGTTTGCTGGCTTCAGAAGTGCAGTGACCCATAGAAAGCATTACTCAAGTGTTTTTGCAATCCTGTGACTCGGGCATTTGTATGTGTTGCTTGGTTTTCCTCCCAGTTTGTCCAGTTGTCCACCAACAGCTAATGCCTAGTTTGAACACCAAGTGCAATCTCCAACTCAGATTGCTTCTCATTTTATCCCAGCTCCCATTAACGACCTTGGAGGCTCCAGTGTACTTCAACTCTTCAGCTTGCCCTGTTGAGCAGTTACCACTTGTCTAATTTTGCATCAGACAATCTGAAACTTTCTTAAAAATATGTAAACTGGATATAGAGAAGCTTTTAAAATGGATTTTTCACCCCAGTTCTTCACTGTCTTATGGTATGGATATATTAAACCTTCTCTTGGCAGTAGAGATTAGATTTTGAGCTATGACCCCTTACACAACCTGTTCTCTGAAAAGATGGTAACCTTATTGCTGTTTTTTTAATTCATTCACGGGATGTGGGCTTCGCTGGCTGGGCCAGCATTTATTGCCCATCCCTAATTGCCCTTGAGAAGGTGGTGGTGAGCTGCCTTCTCGAACTGCTGCAGTTCATGTGGTGTAGGTACATCTACAGTGCTGTTAGGAAAGGAGTTCCAGGATTTTGACCCAGCAACAGTGAAGGAACGACGATATATTTCCAAGTCAGGATGGTGAGTGACTCGGAAGGGAACTTCCAGATGGTGGCATTCCCATCTATCTGCTGCCCTTGTCCTTCTAGATGGTAGAGGTCGTGGGTTTGGAAGATGCTGTCCAAGGAGCCTTGGTGAATTCTTGCAGTGCATCTTGTAGATGATACACACTGCTGCTGCTGTGCGTCAGTTTGTGGATGTGCTGCCAATTAAGCGGGCTGCTTTACCCTGGATGGTGTCAAGCTTCTTGAGTGTTGTGGGAGCTTCACTCATCCAGGCAAGTGGGGAGTATTCCATCACACTCTAGACGTGCCTTGTAGATGGTGGACAGGCTTTGGGGAGTCAGGAAGCGGGTTACTTGGCACAGGATTCCTAGCCTCTGACCTGCTCTTGTAGCCACAGTGTTTATATGGAAGTCCGGTTCAGTTTCTGGTCAGTGGTAACCCCCAGGATGTTGATAGGACTGCTTCAGTAACTGAGAAGTCGTGAATGGTGCTGAACATTGTGCATTCATCAGTGAACGTCCCCATTCTGATGAGCAGCTAAAGATGGTTGGGCCAAGGACACTACCCTGAAGAACCTCTGCAGTGATGTCCTGGAGCTGAGATGACTGACCTCCAACAACCACAACCATCTTCCTTTGTGCAAAATATGATTCCAACCAGTGGAGAGTTTTCCTCCCTGATTCCCATTGACTCCAGTTTTGCTAGGGCTCCTTGATGCCACACTCAAGTCAAATGCTGCCTCGATGTCAAGGGCAGTCACTCTTACCTCACCCCTGGAGTTCAGTTCTTTTGTCCATATTTGGACCAAGCGGTAATGAGGTCAGGAGCTGAATGGCCCTGGAGGAACCCAAACTGGGCATCAGTGAGCAGGTTATTGCTAAGCAAGTGCCGCTTGATAGCACTGTTAGTGATCCCTTCCATTACTTTACTGATGATTGAGAGGAGACTGATGGGCCGGTAATAGGCTGGGCTGGATTTGTCCTGCTTTTTGTGTACAGGACATAACTGGGCAATATTCCACATAACCGGGTAGATGCCAGTGTTGTAGCTGTACTGGAACAGCTTGGTTAGGGGCACGGCAAGTTCTGGAGCACAAGTCTTTAGCACTATTGCCAGAATATTGTCAGTGCCCATACCTTTGCACTATCCAATGCTATGTTCATTAGAAAGCCATTTATTTGATTGAAAGCAAGCATATAGGCTCATCACTTTTTCTGTTTCTGAATTTGCCTTTGATTGGGACTTCTGAGTTCTACTGGTAGTTGTGATCAAAGTTGCGTTGTCCCAACAACTAGTCAATTTGTCCGTGTTGATTGAACTAGGCATTAGAGCTCAGTGATGTTCGATCTGATGGTTTGCCATTCAATTGGAAATGGACCAAATCTGAAGGTGGGGTGGGGAGAAGGAAGGGGAGATGTGGGCACTTAGGGTTAATAGAGTCATTATGGTACAGAAAGAGGCCATTCAAGTCCATGCCAGCTTGCCGTAGAATAATCCAGTCAGTCCCATTCACCAGCTCTATCCATGTAGCCCTGCAAGTTTGGAATTTGAGTCATGTTGAGCAACCATTTCATAGAGCTGATGAGGGCCATTTTTAATAAGTGCCGGAATTCCTGAAATGCTTCATATTTTGCAGTAGCAGAATTTGCTTTTATTCGCAACATTTTTGTATCTAAATTACTGTATTACTGTGGCGCTGTCTCTGGTAGCGGACCGAGCTAGCTTGACAACTTGTCTTGTTTCTAAATTAGTGATGGGGTGCTGGGAATGTTGGGAAGCAAGCAACCCAATAACAATTAAAAGTCTAGGTATTGAATCACAATGGTACATACTGTGTTTTAAACATGCCACAATCCTTTTTTTATGTACTGAGCCTATTTGAATGGTGTGTGCAGGATATTGGCGAAATGGTTAAAGTTGAACTATTTGAAATTCTAAAAGAAATGCATTTTGGCTGCACAGCATTAGATATGCACTAAAAAAACATTAATCATTGTGCCTTTCTTTGAAGTAAGTAGATTCATGAACCCTTGCCAGTTCTCTTGTGTGTTAGATTTTATGCATTATTGAATTAACCATGCTACCTAGAAATTTAAATTAATGTGCAATAAATTCCTCTTTTATATTTAACAGTTAGATTGTAATTTCACTGAAAAATTGAAGTCCAGATGTGTTTTCCCTCCACTGAGTTATTTTTGGTTTTAGGCCAGTCCTGTTCCCTGATAAAGCTTAACTGGCTGTCCTCAAACTTAAAAGAATTATGTCTCTGATGGCATTGCTTGCGATTTTGTAATGGTGGTTATGGGGAGAAGTATTGAAGTAACTGTAATACAGTAGTGTGCACACAGGAAGTGTGCTTTTTTAAAATAAATCTTGCATCTGGTATAGACTTCCTGTGAAAGTCACACTACTGTAATCATGTGTTCTTTTTAAAGTTCATTCTTTTATGTAGGTGTCCCTGGCTATTTATTGCCCATCCCAAGGCACCCTGCAAAGGTGGTGATACAACTAAGTGGTTTGCCGGGCCATTTCAGAGAACAGTTAAAAATCAACCAAGTTTATATGGGACTGGAGTTGTGCACATATTGAAAGCAAAATACTGTGGATGCTGGAAATCTGAATTAAAAACAGGAAATGCTGGAAAACTCCAGTCTGGCAGCATCTGTGGAGAGGGAAACAGAAAGTTAATGTTTCGAGTCCTCACTTGAATGAATATTCAACTTGAAGTTCTGAAGAGGAGTCATGCAGACTCAAAACATTAACTGTTTTCTCTCCACTGATGCTGCCAGACCTGAGATTTTCCAGCATTTCCTGTTTTTTATCGCACATATATTAGACTGGGTAAGGAGGCAATGTCTTAGTAGAGTCATTAGTGTTTTATTTACTAAGTGGACAAGTCATATATAGTTATAGAAAAAAGTGCAAAGAATTCATAGTGTGATATTTACCCACAATTTGAGATTTTATTTTGGCAGTCTTGGTCATTTACTTGTCTCTGAATGTAGAGTCTCCTTTAAATACTTTGTGGGTTGCTTTAAGAGGTAAACATCTCATTCTTATTGAAACCAGTTTTGTGACTTTTTTGCCATCGGGTGAATGCTTTATGGGGAGAGCAAAATTATGAAAACCTTTATCTGTGAAACACATTTTTTGCATTTCAGCATCTTAAAGTTTCTGTTGAAAAATGATTTGTTGGTGGTTTATGCAAATTGAAAAGCTTATCATACATTGCATAGCATGACCCACACAATCTTGTGACTCAGCCCTAGCTTTGCTGTATATACCCTGCCTCTTATCCAGGAAGAACTCTGGCTTTTGTACAAAAATGCAGAACTAGAATGTATCTTTTTTGGAGCTTGTAGATTAAGACTTTGTTCTTTGAAAGAGTGCCTTCTGAAGCTACTTATCTCTCAGCATTTCAATTATAAAATCCCAACATTCATATTCCTACTTGGGGAGAAACTAGAACTAGGTGACACAGTTGAAATATAAGGGGTCTCCCATTTAGGACTGAGATGAGAAGAAATTTTTTGTCTCTGCGGGTCGTGAATCTTTGACTTGAGGGGCCAAATGGCCTTCTCTTGCTCCTAATTCATATGTTCATAATATAATTTAGTTTCATTTTGCTTCCCTTCCAATTGTTGACGGCTTGCTCCAAACTAATGATACTCAAAATAAAAGCGCAAACTTTACTTCCAGGCAGCATCCTTCAGGCTCAGGTAACCCTTTGCCTCAGCCCTCCAGGTGGTTAGTTTGTCTTTCTTTTGCGGCAGAACACTGGGGTAATGGGGCTCTTGTCTAATCCCCAACCACCTCAGTTCAGCATATTCTTCACACTGACAGATTCTCATCATTTCTGAAGCTGATGTTGGAGTACCTGTAATCCTGCATTTTAAAATTAAAAACAGAATAACAATCTTTTCAAATCATTTCTCCATACGTGTGCTGAAGTTGGCACTGGGTACACTTGTGATTTTAATATCTGTTGTATAAACAAAGAAGCCACCTTGCATTTATATGCAGCATTTCATGTACTCAAGGCATCCCAAAGTGCTTCAGGGTCAACAGCAACTTGCATTTATATATCTCTTTAACATAACAAAATGACTGAAAGCACTTCACAGGGGATTTAGAACACAAAATTTGACACTGAGGTAAACAAGATGATATTCGAGTAGATGAACAGAAGCATGGTTAAGGAGGTAGGTATTAAGGAACCTTTTAGAGGAGGGGAGAGATTTAGGAGGGAAATTTCAGAGTTTAGGCCCTAGGCAGCTAAATGCACATTGACCAATGATAGAACCATCAAAATTGGGGATGCTCAACAGGCCAGAGATAACCCTCCGTCTGCAGTCTGTGAGCTAGAGGAGGTTTGAGGTAACTAATGAATTACTCTTTGAAGTAAATTAACAAGCAACAAATTGTAGGAGCGAGTGAGAAATTTTATCAGTTCACCTGTTTTGATTTTAATGGAGGTTGGCCAAGATACTGAAAAATGCTCCATAAGGAAGTATATCACTTGCCTATTTTTATTGATGGTATCCTTTGCACCTCTTCATTTTTGCTCCTAATTTTCAGCATTAGCTGTTGATTTTTTAATATTTGTTCATGGGATGGGCGTGTCGCTGGCTAGGCCAGGATTTATTGCCTATCCCTAATTGACCTTGAGAACTGAGTGGCTTGCTGGGCCATTTCGGAGGGTATTTACGAGTCAACCACATTGGAGTCACATGTAGGCCAGACCAGGTAAGGATGGTAGATTTCCTTCCCTAAAGAGCATTAGTGAACCAATCGGCAATTAGACTCAAATTTCACCATCTGACGTGGTAGATTCAAACCTGGCCACATTACCCTGGGTCTCTGGATTACTAGTCCAGTGACAATGCCATTATGCCACCGCCTCCGTCTATGCACACACACAATAATAAATACAGGTGCAGTATCTGAAAACTGGCAACCTCTGGATTGCAGCCGCGTGGATTACCTATCTTGCTGGATTTTGAGTTGGGTGGTTCGGGCTATGGTGGTTCGGGTCAAGCCAGGTTAATAGGGGCCAAGGGTCACTTGGGGCATGGGAATAGACTGCAAACAGTGAAGGGGATAACTAGTCAGGTGCCAGCACCAAGCTAAATTGCCCAGGTAAGTTTTTTTTTTTCATTTTATTCAATTAAAATTGATGCATGGCACATTCTAAAAATGCCCAATTTTCGGATAACTCTGGTATCTGGGCAGCCAAATTTGAGACCTTGTACTATACTCAAAGTAACTTGCAAAGCTGGAAGGAACATCATTGATTTTTGGCTTGTCTAAGTCTGGTTAGCTGAGTCGAACTAGTGTAAGCACTCTCACACCTTTTCTTGGCAAAGAATTCCTGTGGCTCACCAGTGTTTCAATTGCTGTGCAGTAATTTCCGTGGGCTAAAGCAAATATTGTAAAAGGGCGATTTTATATTTGCAGCACCTTGTGACTTGGGAAGGTCTGTTTTTTGTGTGAAATAGACATGAGCTCTATTTTTGTGTGCTTATGTAACAATATCAATGTAGTGTGAGATCCCAGTGCTTCAACTACCAAATCTTAAATACTGTCTAATTGGTTTTCTTATTACATCTTTTCCAAGAAAGCTTCTTTGTTGGGTCATTTTAACTACAATTTGTTGGAATTATTGCCTATTCTTTCCTGTTGATTCAACAGGTCAGGAATTATGTTTTGTACAGTCTGTTGGCACTTGCCCTTTTACAGCCATCAACTCCTTTTAAAGGAGATAATTCCATGTAGTCCAGTGTTTTTTGGTCACAGAATCACCAAAATTGTATTGAAAGGGAGGTTAGTACTAACTCTTTTTGTTCATTTGTAGACTTGAGCAGTACTGGAGTGATCACATTTATTGCCCATCCCCAGTTGTCCTGAGAAGGCGATAGTGAGCCATCTTTGAGTTGTCAATTTACTTGTTCGTGCTCTTGTTTTGGGAGTTAGCAATTCTAATCACATTTCCTTGCCCATGTTCCTTGTCATTTTCAAATATTTAAAAGAAAAGTTAACTTCCCTTTAAATGATATGGTTTCTGCTTCATTAGCCACTTTGGTGGAGAAAATAATTCTCCTGATTCTCCTCTATGTTCTCTGTGGTAAACCTGAATCTATGGCCTCCCATTGCTGATATTGACAACAAATGGAAATGGCTCTTACTGCTAGCTTTTAAACCATTCATAAGTTTTAAAATTTCTATGCAGTGCAGTAATTTCCGTGGGCTAAAGCAAATATTGTAAAAGGGCGATTTTATATTTGCAGCACCTTGTGACTTGGGAAGGTCTGTTTTTTGTGTGAAATAGGCATGAGCTCTATTTTTGTGTGCTTTTTTTGTTATATCAATGTAGTGTGAGATCCCAGTTTCTGCTTTAAGATGTCATGTTTGAGTCTTTCTTCATAACCATAGCCTCTTATTCCTCACATGCATGTGGTGAATTTTTACTACAATATCCTTTCGATACTGGGCTCCCAGAACTACGCGCAGTACTCGAACGGTGGTTTAACCAATGTCTTGTACAAATTCACTATCACTTTCTTTTGTGTTCAATGCTCTAATTTTTTTTTAAATGGCTTCTTCAATTTGTACTGCGTATTTTAAAGATTTATGCATCACTCTTAGGAATATCTAGCATGCACTTTTTTTGCAGTTCTTTTTCCCAAGTGTACTACATCCCTTTTCTTCACACTACATCTGCCACCTTTTTGTCTATCCTGCTGCTTTCTTCCATGGTATTTTGTAGCACTCCTAAATTGGTAATATCAGTAACCTTTGATATGATTATTACTTGGCCAATTTACCAGCTGTTGTTCCCCTGAAATGTATCCCAGCTAAGATCAACACTTTCAGAAAGGAAATGGAGAAAATCTCAAGGCAGTGTGGGAATATCTCGAGTTGGCTGATCCGTCCTGTTGAGTTTGAAAATCTGAAGTGACCAATTAAAATGATATTCCAATTTAAGCAGTAACTAGATATGCAGCTGGCTTAATGTAGCTTAAATCACTGCTTATCTGCAGTGATTTAAAGAATGGGGGGATGGGCAGGAGGTAAATTTGCATCTGAAAATCCCATTTCACATTCTTGACTGAAATTAGAGTTCGATTATAACATATTGACTGTAAAAAGTGATGTAACTACAAACACTCCTACCTCTACTCGTTTATAAATTGACTTTGTTATAAAACGCTAGCTAGGAAACGGTTCATGCTGTTTGGTAAATGTAGCCATTGTCTTAAAATAATTTTGGCAAGGAGCTTTATGCAGCTATTGTTAAACACCAACCTCCACCACCACAGTTTGCTGAAGACCTTTGCAGTCTGTAATTCACCATGGGGTTGCAACCTTCAAAGATCACATTGTCACAGAAGTTCCAGAAAATTTCTGTAAAAGTTAATGTGTTACAAATGGACTATGCACAAAATGCTGACTCTGGGAGTTGGCTTAAGGGTCAGCAATTTTTGATAATGATTCAAGGGTTCTCACTATTAACGTTTACTTTCTATGGAAAGACTAAGAGGTCTTGAGAGTTGTGCAAAAGGGCAGTTGATTTATTCCAATGCAACACAAGTTAGTACAAAGACTAATTTCTTGTATTTTGGGAGAACTTACAATAGGGAAAAGGGTATCGCCATCTTGTATGCCTGTCTAAAACATGAATGGTCCATCCCAAAGTACCTGTTAAAGGACAGCTTATTGGCCAAAAAGAATAGCGTTGTAGAGCCAAAGTGGTGAGACTGGACAGAGCATTGGGGTGGGAGGGGGGAGAAGAACAACAGACTCATCAGCTTTTGTTCTAGATTATGCAGTAACGTTGAACAATAGCTAAACATTTTTTTTAAAAAAGTAACAATTGATGTTTGATTTGAGACTGATATTTAATGTGCTGTTGTGCCATTTCATTGCCAAAACAGTGTTCATAATTACACAAATGAGTTTTCAGTAATTTCATCTACCACTTGGAACACATCCTTGATAATTATACAAACCTTTTGCATTTAACATATGTTTAAGGTTCAGGACCACAGCTGGTATGTCGATATGTCTTGCATCTACATGTATAATGCAGCCCCCTTTTTAGTTTTGAGTTGTGCACTAGTTGTGTGTGTTTTAGCTAATTTGTTTTTGGTAGGAATGTGTTTCAGAAGATTTGTTCAGTATTCTAGTAAATGGCAGTAATTTATATGTCAGAGGTTAGCAGGAAATAGTGTTCCGCTGATGATAGTGTGCAAGAATCCAAGCAAATGGAATCTGCATCAGGAAAGGATTAGAGACGCTTGTAAGCAGCACAACTGTTTAGTCAGATGTCTACTGGGGACACAAATGATCAACGTGTTTAGAACATGAAGTAAGAGATACTGTACAAGCTGTTGCATTGCAGTCAGTAGTGAAGCTTCTGCAGGACCATTGTAGCCTAATTTGTCATCGTGCAGTGGGTGCTGTTATAGTGGGCGGTTTGATTCTGCTGTGTTGTAGCATGTAGCCTGTCATGCTTTTATTGTCCCAGTAAGACTAAGAATTATTTTTTATTTTGGGGAAATTCCAAAATTGGTCATGACTTAAGCTCAAATGTAAGTCTCTTGAGTTCAACAAATCTTTCTATTTTGGGCAGTAGAGAGAGATGCATGTATACAAGTGTGTGCAACACTAATACCTCTCCCTAGCAGCAGAGAGGCAGAATGTTGTGTAAACGTGTGCAGTACTGAAGGCGGTGTCGAGTGAGAGCTTGTTCTGCAAGTCATCCTTGCATAATGTGGTGTGAGTAAGCCAGATATCGAGCTACTCAAAAAAAAAAAGTTATACCATTTTTAAAAAGGCTGTAGCAAGGAGGGGCTGTTGAAATACAGAGTGCTTTTCACTTCTGAGTACTGAATCTGTTCCAAACCAATAAAATGAAAATCAGTCTCTTCCTCCTGTCATTTGGGTATGAGTCACAGTGCAGAACTATCAATAATTCGGCATTAGATGATTGGTCTTGCGTAAAGCGCCCACAAGAGTGCCTCTTGGAAATGTCATACTGCTGCAGTAGGAGCTGTTTGAGGTGACCAGAATGATTTATGAGAACACATTGGAGCAGTGAGAAGGGAATTTATCTTGCATTAATCCAAGTTTTGTTCCTGGTTTCGGAATTTAAATGTAAATAAGGAAAAAATTCCATTTTCCAATGATTACAATATCCAGTATAATTTTAAAGCTGTGAAAAAGTTACTGTAATTGAAAGAAAATATAAACCAACTTGAGGTCTAAATGTGGGTTTTAACACATTTAGCCGGAACAGTTGCTTCTATAGGAATCTCGAAGTTTTAAAAACATGTAAAACACTGACTTCAAGGTACTGCTCTATACCATTCAGCATTTTTAACATTATGGAGCATTTCAATAAAAACATCCACTGCAGAAGTCATGAGGTGGTTTGTGCTTTCACTTTTGCAAAACTTGACATTTCAACACTGCCTGGACTGTACTTGCTCATACAAAAATGGTCACAGAAAATATTATGACAAAGTTGCACAATGCTTTTTAAACAGAAACCTTTTTTTTGAACAAGTATATTTCTGCTCTTTTACTCCTCTACAATTCTCTGCCAAGTGTTTACAACTAATTTATCTGAAACGTCCATTTTGTTTTTGCTTTACTTTTTTATGCAGTTTTTTCATATCACGTAGCTGTACAGAAAAGCTTGTGTATTTTTTTTGGTGCGAACCTTGTGCTCATCAAGGCAAGCAATGCCTGTGCCAAGTGTAGAGCAATTTTCCACTGTCTGCAACCACCTCTGGTTTTAAACACCCACTCCCACTCTGGAGCATAGTAAATTACAGAGCAAAGCTTCGTATAGTCTGTTCCAGTAATGTTCTGACTCTGTACTGCTGCATTGTGGGACTTTCTTTTTCTCTCGCTCACCCTCTTTTTTTTTTACTTTCTCTTTTTTTTCTCTCTCCTTTTCACTCCTTCCTCCCTTTCACTGTCTCTCTTCTACCACGCCCCTCCCCCACCCTCAACTCCTTTCTCCCCTCCCACATGTGCCCTCAGCCTCCCTCTCTCTCTCTCTCTCCCTCCCCTGCACCAGCAGTACTTTTGAGCCACTTGAGTACTTGTGCAGTGAACCCTGTTCATCAGAAGCTGGGTGGAGTCTACCAAACCTTCCTGTTGCTAACAGAAAGTTGCCTTTTATCCACCTTACCCTGAACTACATTCAAACTCAGTGCTCAGAGTTCCGGGTTTTTTCCTGAATTGAGTCTGAGTAATTATTTTCCCCTGTTTCTTCCTCCTTTTGTTAGTTTTTTTTCCAACTTGTTTATGAGTAAGCATACTTTGGTCCAATGGACTGCCTAGTCAGCACAAGACCCTTAGGCCTCTTGCTATTTATTTTTCTATAAAAAGCTTGTGGAGGGTGACATATCTTTTAGGCTACATTTGAAATGAAATAGGGAAACCTCTATTAGAATCCTGGTGACTGAATGGCGTTGGAAAGGATATGTGCAAGTTGTTAGAACAGGGATCTTGATTGGGTGTGCTAGTATCCTTGGCATGCCCTCTCTCTTTCTCTCTTTCCACCCCCCCCAGCCATGTCTCAAAATATAGCATTGCTATCTTTCGCATCTTTCTCATTATAAAACCTTGTGGATTTCTTCCAGTCATCCTAATTTGTTACGGTAAAACTAGCAAGTCTGTACATGGGTGTGAACCCCTGCACTATTGATCAGATGTACAGCTCTACTGTATTTTGGGTGAATTTCTGCACTTTCCTGTGCTTGTGAGGAAGATGGGCCAGCATGATGGCGTTCAGCCAGAACCCAGCTTTCCAACAGATTCGTAAATGTATGAAAAATGCTTATCTTGTAAAATGCTGCTTAAAAGCAGTGCAGTACTTAATTTTTAATGGGTAAACGAATTGAGTCACAAATATTAAACAATATGTAGAGTCTTTTAAATTTTGTACAAGCTTGACTGCAGTAGTGAAGTTTAATTTTGGCCTTCAAGTGAAAAGAATTGGGCATTCTTGCTTTTTGCTGTAGCTTATTTAAAATTATTTTATAAAAAGCTCAATGCAATTTGTGAGCTGTTTCTCTTTTTACTGGTTGGAAGTTGAAAACTAATGTCCTGACAAGCATTTTTTAAACTATGCACATAGTTGGCCTTTTCATGTCTCCATGTTGAAACCACCATAACGTGAGTAATTAGCCTGCAGTTCTGTTGGTGCAACAGTCTCCGTCTCAGTCTGTCACTTATGATGTATCTTAGAGATCAGCTCATTGAGCTTTTAGCTGTAGCAATTGAGGAATTAGGAGGCCAAATGCCTGCCTCTTCAGTTATTTTTTTTCGTTTGACAATAGCTTTGTGAATCCTATTTTGGTTGATGAGGGACAGGTACCCAGGAACAAGGTGTGGATTTCTCAAAAGACTAGGAAGGTATACCACCAGTGGTGAGGAAACCTGCAGCCACTCTGGATTCTGAGTGCAGCCCTTGAGACATTTTGTTGACTGTTGCCCACGTACAGGGTTGCCAGATTCCGCTGGTTTCTATCTGCATCTTTCTTTTCCTACAGGTATTACTGAAGTGGTAAGCACGCAAAGCAAGGGTACATAAGTAAGGTGCATGCGGATTGTACACAACTTTGTGAGAGCGCGCCCTCTGCATCCAATCAAAGCGCTGCTACGGTTCAATCGACACACCTCGCTAATTCTTATTCATGGGGTCATGGTTACTGCACATGCCCCGTTTCAATCTTGCAGCCCACTGAGATGAAGGAGGGCCACTCATGAGGCCCACTCACTATCCTAGGTTGCCCATCATTGTATGCCACAGATCGCCAAATGTGTTGAACTATCTCAAACCCTACTTCTGGTAGCCTAGGTTTGTTTGTTGCTTTTTAGCAACATGGTACCAGGCAACTCTTAATGCTTCTCATTACCAGAATTATTAATGAATAAAAGCAATACTAATTACCCTCGTCATTGTTGAGATGCAAGGGATTACCCTTAGTAGAGGTGAGCTAAACCCATAAGCCTCTTATCTCCCACCCCAACTCCCCCAAAAAAGTTGAAAGAGTTGAAAACACACTGTGCTGGAGTAACTTCATTCCAAATTTAGTTCAGAAAGAATTCTTTCTGCGCAAGGCTGTACATTCTGAATTCTTCCCTGATTTTATCAAAAACTGGATACTTTTGATCTATATAACAAAATGGGAGTCTGAATTATTCCCGACCTGAATTAAGTACATGACTAATACTGTTTTATATTGCAGTGCTGTTTCCTGAGCCAGCACTTCAATACAAATAGCAGTGTGTGCAAGACTCCTGAGGCACAGAGCACCATCTTGTGAAGCGGTCGAGCTTTGTGTGTTCAGAGGCAAAACGGAAGCCAGCAGTTTAAGTAATTGGCTTGATGCTGGTTACAGCAGCTACCATTTTATTGTGGCCTCTGCAGACTAAGCTCTTAGCTTGTCAGAACAGGACAACACTGTAGTGTTTATACTGCTGACCTGTTTAACCTTCCCAAGATATTTGGGATGGTCTACATCCAGAAATAATACACAGTTGCCCACTTGCTTTGGATCTGTCCTGGGCTATCAAGCAGCTCGATCAAGTTAAGGAACTGCTTCCACAACATAACTGGGGTATCAAATGCTATTTAGTACTGACATTTGGAAGACAGTTGGGATCAGGCACTTAACCTTCAGTTGATAGTATAAACTGAGATTTTGCTTCATGAATCAGCCTCTCCACCCATACATACACTTTTCATATTAGTCAATGCTAAGGCTGTGTCACATTTTGTGTTCTGACTCATTTCTGTACTGACTTTGTTTCCTTCAGAAGTAGAGAAAATTTGAATGCCCCCATTTCTCCCCCCCCCCCCCCGCCCGCCAAAAAAGAAGCACATTACATTAATTCAATCTGGACTTGGCATACAAAGTCACATAGTTTGGGACTACACATAAAGTTAGACCTTGGCTTGGTTTATGATTGTAGTGTTAATAGGCTTATTTGTTTCATCAATAAATTTTTAGTGTCTATCTCCTTCCCAGTCAATTGCCATGGGATGCAAAGAGAAAGTGAGGGTGCACTGCTGTAGTGTCAGTTTGAAATGGTTTCAATTTTGCCTGACACTATATTAAAGTAGATTTTTTAAAAATTTATTCTATCATGGGATGTGGGTGTCACTGGCAAGGCCAGCATTTGTTGCCCATCCCTAATTACCCTTGAACTGAGTGGCTTGCTAAGTCATTCCAGAGGGTAGTTAAGAATCAACCACAATCCACACACAATGGATTGGGAGTCACATGTAGGCCAGACCAGGTGAGGACAGCAGGTTTCCTTCCCTAAAGGACATTGGTAAACCAAATGGGGTTTTTACGACAGTCGACAACGGCTTCATGGTCACTATCACTGAAATGAGCTTTTAATTCCCGATTTTATTAATTGAATTTAAATTCATATCCCCAGAACATTAGCCTGGGCCTCTGGATTATTAGTCCAGTGATATTACGAGTATGCCACACTCTCCCCTTACTGAGCTTCCCTGAAGATGAAAGTCTCATTTACTTCACTTTGGATTCAGATAGGGCATTGACACCATACAGATTTTAGCCACAGTGCTTCTTAGGCAATCCCCCAGCAGTGAGGATGGTTCAATGGGTTCTGAGATGGCTGATAAGCCCAATGTGTGATCTGAAAACTCTGCCAAGTGTGGGCAGGTGGTGCTTGAAAATTTGGGTAGATGAGGTTTTTGCACTCTCTCCAATGGCTCAACTTCACTGTATGTTCTGACTCATTTTTCATTCACGGGATGTGGCCTTTGCTTGCTGGGCCAGCATTTATTGGGCATCCCTAGTTGCCCTTGAGAAGGTGGTGGTGAGCTGCCACCTTGAACCACTGCAGCCCATGTGGTGTAGGTACACCCACAGTGCTGTTAGGGAGGGAGTTCCAGGATTTTGACCCTGAGACAGTGAAGGGACGACGATATATTTCCAAGTCAGGATGGTTAGTGATTTAGAGGGGATCTTCCAGGTGATGGTGTTCCCTTCTATCTGCTGCCTTTGTCCTTCTGGATGGTGGTGGTCGTGGGTTTGGAAGGTGTTGTAAAAGGAGCCTTGGTGAATTCCTGCAGTGAATCTTGTAGATGCTACACTCTGCTGCCACTGTGCGTCGGTGGTGGAGGGAGTGAATGTTTGTGGATGTGTTGGCAATCAAGTTGGCTGTTTTGTCCTGGATGGTGTTGAGCTTCTTGAGTGTTATGGGAGCTGCACTTACCCAGATAAGTGGGGAGTATTTCATTACACTCCTGACTTGTGCATTTTAGATGGTGGACAGGCTTTGGGGAGTCAGGAGGCGAGTTACTCGTGGCAGGATTCCTAGCCTCTCACAGTATGGATAGTCCAGTTCAATTACTGGTCAATATTAACCCCCAGGATGTTGATAGTGGGGGATTCAGTGATAGTAATGCCATTGAATGTCAATGGCCGATGGTTAGATTCTCTCTTTTTGGAGATTGTCATTGCCTGACACTTGTGTGGCGTGAACGTTGCTTGTCACTTGTCAGCCCAAGCCTGGATATTGTCTAGGTCCAGGTCTTGCTTCATTTGGACATGGACTGCTTCAATATCTGAGGAGTCGCGAATGGTGCTGAACATTGTGCAATCATCAGCAAATATCCCCACTTCTGACCTTATGATGGAAGGAAGGTGATTGATGAAGCAGCTGAAGATGGTTGGGCCAAGGACACTACCCTGAAGAACTCCTGGAGCGAAGTCCTGGAGCTAAGTGACCTCCCACAACCATCTTCCTTTGTGCCAGGTATGACTCCAACCATTGGAGAGTTTTCCCACTGATTTCCATTGACTACAGTTTTACTAGGGCTCCTTGATGCCACACTCAGTCAATTGCTGCCTTGATGTCAAGGGCAGTCACTCTCACCTCACTTCTGGAGTTCCGCTGTTTTGTCCATGTTTGAACCAAGGCTGTAATGAGGTCAGGAACTGAGTGGCCCTGGCGGAATCCAAACTGGGCATCAGTGAGCAAGTTATTTCTAAGCAAGTGCTGCTTGATAGCACTGTTGATGACTCCCTTCATTACTTTACTGATGATCGAGAGTGGCTGTTGATGTGTTCAGTGCCTTGCCAAAGAACCTTCTTCATGTTGTTAGTACAGAACTGAGTATTACTGCCATCAAGGTAAAAAGACGTTTTGCCTACCACACGAATGAATAATGTGGTATATGAATTTTGTTGTCGATGCAATGTAGGCTGTATGTCCTACCAATTGGCGGATCACACCAAACAGCACATCCTTTCAACTGTTTGCAATAAGCTGAGTACTAACCGTATTCAACCAGCCCATGTTTGCAAAACTCAGAATGTATTGCCTAATGTTAGATGTGATTCCACGATTGTTCAGCACTTGCTGAACAATCCTGAGTGTACTAAGCTTACACTAACAACCAATTTAAGATTATCAGTCAGGCTCGCATGTAGCTAACTCACTTACATATATTCATAAACAGGGACCTGTCATCGGCAAAAGGAATATGCCCAAACATTGCACTGTTTTTGAATTCAACAAAGACGTAAGGGAGAATAATACCTCCCTGGTGCATTCGCCGTGGCAACGCTTCAATCTATCAGAGCTGACTTCCCAACCAAACGGCACCCTTTACTCTTGCAGCATAAATTGTTGCTCCTTTTGAAATTTGGTATTCTTGTGTGTGTCCTGGTGAGTGCAAGACGAAAAGCTTTGACAGCATGTCTCTTTTTCAGCAATACTTATTTTGGTTGATCACAGTATATAGCTTCCCAGGGGTCATTAGGGATGTTTGACCTCATTAGAGAAGCTTTGAGGACATCCCTAAAGCATTTCTATGTCCTCTTGGGACACTCCTGGTATGACTGAGTCACGAGTAGAGTAGTTGCTTGAGGAACCTGGTGTCAGTCTACAAAAGGCATGTCCTAACCAGCTCTGCTGGGTTTGAGTGATTAGCGTCTTGATGCTGGGCCTGTTGGCTTGGGAAAGGATGCTGCTATTGGACTGTCTTTCTTGCCACTAGATTTGGAGGATCTTGCAAAGTTACTGCTGATGGTACTTCAGTGCTTTGAGGCACCTTCTATAGGTTGGAGAAGCCACAGTGTAATGCTGAAACTGCTTCATACATGATATAGTTTGTAGAGTGAATGCACTGGATGTAGCACATTAGCTGCATCTTGGAGAACTTGACAACATCTCTGTTCTCTGGATTAATTTATTTTTATTTATTTCCTTCCTGTACAAGATAAAATTTGTGAACAGCCATGTTTTTCACAGACTATTCTTTTTGTCAATCAAGACTTGGAAATTAAACCATAAATAATGACTGTTGTTTTAAGGAATGGTTCTAATTCTTGTGGATTTTTATGATTCATTTGGAAATTGAGCAACCGCCTACTCTGATTTGTCCCAATATCCATAATAATCCTGAAGAATGGTCTCTTTCCCCCACACTTTAGCCTTTCTCCCCATCAAATATAGTGCAGGTCTGGTACAATATTGGGAGGCTTCCTCAAACTTCCAATCCCTGGTGCACCAGAGTGACGTTTCCCCACCCAATCCTGCTTATGGGCTGTCTTAACTGAGATTTCCTGATTTGATGCTAGGAAACTGGCCTTGTGCTGCAAATCGATGAGCTCAGTTAGGAACTGATTGGGACATGGGATTTTGAATTTGACTATTCCGGAATTTAAAAGGGGTGATGTTTTATCTGTGCTACCAACTGGTTCCAGGTTCAAATCTTGTGCCAATAAAATATCTGGGGTGGAATTAGAAGGAAGGCCAACAGAAACTGCTGGTCAGCAAGTGTGATCTGACTGAACAGTAATTATTACTACTGACCAAACTTCCGGTTTGTTTTCGAGGGTTTGGCACCCACAAAGCAGGTTTTTTTTCCAACCTGATTTGATTAATAGAATAAAACCTTGCAAAGAAAAATATATTGGAAAGCAGCAGTGAAGTGCACTGCTTTAAAGCTTGATATTTAATTATCTGTGAAAGTGGATCACTAAGTACAAATGAAACAGGTTGGGAATTGAAAAGCAATGGCATTCCAGAACCTGCACTCCATGAAGAAAGAGAAATGAAAAACCTCGGTTCTTCAAACAGTGCCTGGGGCATGTAGAAATTTAACAGTATGTCCTGGTAACGATTTCTTTTGATCAGTGCACCCTGTTAAATTATTCAGAAACTGTTTACTTGTGAAATATTTGGCTGTCATTCATTTGGGCTATGAAAGTGAGAATCTGTACTTGACCCACATCCCATCCTATAGTCAATACTTCTCTTGCTGTAGAGCATTCTGTGTTTGAAGGACTTCCGCATCACTTGAGCCTTCTTTCCCTCACTCAAATAATCAGCTATACTTGCCATATTCAGCTTGGGAAAACTAAGGGATTATTACCATCAACTCACCATCAGTGCAGTACTGAGGGAATGCTGCATTTATTTTTTCACTGTTCATTTACGGGTGTCACTGGCTAGGCCAGCATTTATTGTTCATCCCTAATTGCCCTTGAGAAGATGGTGGTGAGCTGCCAACTTGAACTGCTGCAGTCCATGTAGTATAGGCGCTGTTAGGGAGGGAGTTCCAAGATTTTGACCCAGCAACAGTGAAGGAACGGCAATATAGTTCCAAATCAGGATGGTGAGTGGTTTGGAGGGGAATTTGTGTCTAATGCCCTTGTCCTTTTATATGGTTGTGGTCATGGGTTTGGAAGGTGCTGCCTAAGGAGCCTTGGTGAGGTCCTGCAGTGCATCTTGTAGATGGTACACACTGCTGCTACTGTGCATCAGTGGTGGAGGGAGTAAATGTTTGGCGAAGAGGTACTAATGAAGTGGGCTACTTTGTCCTGGATGGTGTCAAGCTTCTTGAGTGTTGCTGCAGCTGCACTCATCCAGACAAGTGGAGAGTATTCCATCACACTCCTGACTTGTGGACAGGCTTTGGGGAGTCAGGAGGTGAGTTACTTGCTGCAGAATTCCTAGTCTCTAACCTGCTTTTGTAGCCACAGCACTTATATGCTAGTCCAGTTCAGTTTCTGTTCAATGGTAACACCACCCCCCCACCCCCTCCCAGGATGTTGATAGTGGGGGATTCAGAAATGGCAATGCCACTGAATGTCAAGGAGCGATGGTTAGATTTTCTCTTATTGGAGATGGTCATTGTGTGGCACTTGTGTGGCACGAATGTTACTTGCCAATTGTCAGCCCAAATCTGGATATTGTCCACGACTTGCTGTATTTGGACAAGGACTGCTTCAGTATCTGAGAGGTGCTGAACATTGTGCAATCATCAGCGAACATTCCCGCTTCTGACCTTATGATGGAAGGAAGGTCATTGATGAAGCAGCTGAAGATGGTTGAGCCGAGAACATTACCCTGAAGAACTCCTGCAGTGATTGGCGATACTACTTTCAGATGAAATCCTAAGCCGTCAGGCACAGATTTCAGTTTAGGAGAATGTAGAAGATCCTCTGGTTCTGTTCAAAGTGGTAAACTAGCAAGTAATATAAAAATGGACAGTAAAAGCTTCTTTAAATATATAAAAAGGAAGAGAGAGGCCGAAGTGAACGTGGGCCCCTTAGAGAATGAGGCTGAGGAAATAATAATGGAGAACCAGGAAATGGCAGAACAATTGAATAAATACTTTGCATCAGTCTTCACGGTAGAAGACACAAATAACATTCCAAAAATACTAAATAATCAAGGGGCAAAAGGCAGGGAGGAAATAAATACAATAACTATCACTAAAGATAAAGTATTAGGGAAACTGATGGGGTTAAAGGCTGATAAGTTCCCTGGACCTGATGGGTTGCATCCTAGGATATTAAAGGAAGTAACTACAGCGATAGTGGATGCACTGGTGGTAATCTTCCAAGAATCCTTAGATTCTGGAAAAGTCCCAGAGGATTGGGAAACTGCCAATGTAACACCCTTCCAAAAAGGGATTGAGACAAAAAACAGGTAACTATGGGCCAGTTAGCTTAACATATGTCATTGGGGAAAATGGTAAAGTCTATTATAAAGGATGTAATAGCAGAGCATTTAGACATGCATAATATAATGAAGTAGAGTCAGCATGGCCACGAAGGAGAAATCATGCCTGACAAATTTATTAGAATTCTTTGAAGAGGAAACAAGCAGGATAGATAAAGAGGAACGAGTAGATGTAATATATTTGGATTTCCATATGGCTACTTGAGAAGATAAGAGCCCATGGTGTTGGAGGTAATATTAGCATGGACAGAGGATTGGCTCACTAATAGAAGACATAGAGTTGGGATAGGGGGGGGGGGGCGCATTTTCAGGATGGCAACCTGTAACAATTGGAGTGCCACAGGGATCATTGCTGGGGCCACAATTATTTACAATATATATTTATGACTTGGATGAGGGAAGTGAATGTACTGTCGGCAAGTTTGTGGATGACTCAAAAATAGGTGGGAAGGCAACAGGTAAGGATGACAGAGTCTACAGAGGGATATAGGCAGGTTAAGTGAGTGGGCAGAAACTTGGCAAATGGAATATAATGTGAGAAAATGTGAGGTTATGCACTTTGGCAGGAAGAATAGAGGAGCTGAATATTATTTAAATGGAGAAAGACTGCAGAAGGCTGCAGCACAGAGGGACCTGGGGATCCCTGTGTATGAATTCCAAAAAGCTAGCATACAAGTTCAGCAGATAATAGGGAAGGCAACTGGAATGTTGGCCTTTATTTCAAAGGGAATGGAGTATAAAAATAGGGAATTCAAGCTAAAACGATACAAGGCACTAGTTAGACCACACCTAGAATACTGTGAACAGTTTTGGTCCCCTTACCTAAGGAAAGATATACTGGCATTCGAGGCAGTCCAGAGAAGGTTCACTAGGTTGATCCTGGGTATGGAGGAATTTTCTTATAAGGAGAAGTTAAGTAGATTGGGCCTGTACTCATCCGAGTTTCAAAGAATGAGAGACGACCTTATTGAAAAATAGAAGATTCTAAGTGGTCTTCACAGGGTGGCTGCTGAGAGGCTGTTTACCCCTTGTGGAAGAGCCTAGGACCAGAGGGCATAATCTCAGAGTAAAGGGATGTCCATTTAAGATGGAGATGAGGAGGAATTTCTTCTCTCAGTGGGTGGTGAATCTGTGGAATTCTTTACCACAGAGGGCTGTAGAGGCTAGGTCATTAAGTATATTCAAGGCTGTGAGAGACACATTTTTAATCAGTAAGGGAATCCAGGGCTATGGGGGAAATGCAGGGAAGTGGAGTTGAGGATTATCAGATCAGCCATGATCTTACTGAAAGACAGAGCAGACTCAATGGGCTGAATGGCCTACTTCTCCTACGTCTTATGGGCTCATGTGAGTTCCCAAGGTGTCCTGGCTAACTTTCTTTTTGGAAAAATATACTTTATTCATAAAATATCTGAAAAAATATTTCAAAATGGCCATCACAAAAAGTGCAATCACATTCCAGTTGTCCACATACACCATGAGGTGCTTCAATACAATCAATGAACATTACAGACATTCAGTACATTCAGTCAGGCAGTGCAATGGTATTCAAGTTATAGACATAGATCATGTTGCACTCTGAGGCGCTTCAATACAATTGTGATACATGTAGTATTTGTTACATACATTCAGTGTGAGTCATACAGCCCAAGGGGTCTAAACAATTCCCAGCCTCTCGGTGCACTATGGCAGAAAGGTCTTAGACAGCGACCTTTCCCCATTGCGCCTTTGTGGCGGCTGCCCCAAACGTTAGTGCATCCCTCAGCATGTAGTCCTGGACCTTGGAATGTGCCAGTCTGCAACTCTTTGTCGGGGACAGCTCTTTGCATTGGAAGACCAACAAGTTTTGGGCAGACCAAAGAGCATCTTTCACCGAGTTGATGATTCTCCAGCTGCAGTTGATATTTGTCTCGGTGTGTGTCCCTGGGGACTGGCTAACTGGTTCAAGGTGTTTTGAACCTTGAGACTGCAATATGTGCAAGAGGTTTAGAAAAATTAGGAAGGCCAAGAGAAGCCGGTGGTCAGTAAACATGACCTGACTGCACGGTCATTATGCTACTGTCTGAGCTTGCTTGCTTCCCTCCAGCATTTCGCAGCTTAACCTATCATTTCAAATACATTTTGCCTAACTAAATGCCATGCCCATTATACCAGTACTATTTCAGAAATATTACACTGAGTATCCATGATGCAGTGTTGACAACATTTTGGGATTGACATACAAACCCTGTTGTTGGTTTGTTTTACTAGTGTTCTACCAATACAACTGAAATGGCTAAACTGGGTCATTTATCTCACTACTTTTTGGCAATTGACTGTAAAATGTTTTGGGCCATTGTGAAGGTGTGCAAGGCACTAACAGTATAAGTTAGTTTGTTCTTTGTTTGTTTCCTACGTTACAACAGCGACTACACCTCAGAAGTTTTTCATTGCCTATTAAGTACTTTGGGATGTCCCAAAAAGCCCTAATATAAATGTAAGTCTTTCTTTCAATGGACACCTTTTTATGCATGTAGCTAGCTGAAAAGTAGCTTTTTTTTTGAGTTGGGCTACAACTAGTGCTGACCCTATTCGGGTATGGAAATGACTGCCTCTCGCTGTGTACCTTATGTGGGCCGCACACATGTGATGTGAGCCAGTGAACAGTTAGGTATGTGATTTCATTTGTGGCAGTTCTATTTAGTAAGTGAGAAAAGCACACACATCTCACTTAGAGGTGATAGTAAAAAGAAAAATTCAGTTGTGCCGAAACTATATATGGAATTTAATCACCAGTGAGATGCTCTCATTCTTGGCATGTGTCTTAAACTTGATTTCAGCTTTTAGAAGGCACTATGTTGTTGATTTTTCACTTGAATTATTGCTTTTAATTTTTCATATGTAGGGAATAAAGCTCCTGTAATCAATGAAAGGTTGCTGCTTATGCATATACATAATAGCGAGTAGGCTATCATCCTGGCAGATTCATGATACACAGGAGAAATTTAAACATATAGAAACCTTGAGTTTTAAATGTACCATGTGACTCAAATATTGAATGCTTCCAGAAATCCATTGCATTTGAGTGCGTTGGCAATACACTGTGCCAAAACTCTTGCATACAAAAAATATATTTGAGCCACCTGTAGCTTAAAATTGGTTGGATGCCTTTCCTATCACTGAAGTCTGCTTCTCCCTCCAATTTCTATCCTCTTCTACTGCTTGGCTTGTAATAGTTCAATCTCTTCCTCTTCCCCCCCACCCCACCACGACAAAGTATTGCTGCCTACTTTGCTTCTACTGCCTTTCCCCATCTCCCAAACCGTCACATAAAGGTTTGTGTGAACTCTAATCTCCATTCAAAAAAAAAGTTGCTTGAACCTCCCTAGCCCAGAGGGCTGGCAAAGTGTCATCCTGTTTGATGTAAAACAGCTGTTCCCTCTCTGGTTAAAATTCTCCAACCAGGAGAAACCTTTTTAATTCATCAGACCCAGGAAGTTCAAAGAGCTGGGGTTGAATGTTGGTGGAGGAGGACTTTGCAAACAAGTGCTTCATAGAGAAGAAAATTGACCGGCTTGATGGATTGTGGACCACATCTTGGACATTCTCCTCTTCATCTATTCTTTTAATCCAAAGAAATTGTCAGAGCACATAACAGACTGTTGAAATTTAGGTTTATTGTGAGAGACAATAACATGATACTGAATATCCAATAAATTTTGGCCATTATTATATTGTGAACTTTTGTAAGTCTTCCACATTTATTTGTAATGCGCAGCCCAGCCAGATATACTGTGCTCGGGTTGACTGACAATATTGAGTCGCTAATTTTGATGTGCAAATCCAGCTTGTATGACAGGATTGTTCATTACTGTGACCAGAACAAGTTAGAGTTTAGTGTGTGGATGATGTTACCATAGAATTTCCCCAATTTCTCTTCTCCCCAACCCACAACCTATTTGGCTCACTTTGATAAAATGGCCTACCTTTATGTAAAATGTGTTCTGGATCTCCCACTTGTTCCACTTCTGATTGAGAGAAACGGTTGTGGGTTACTAATTTGGTGTTCTTGCCATTATCAGTTTAATTTTTAAAACTTTTTACACTTATAATAGTCAGGGAATTTATTTGTATATATTTTTAAACAAGTGCAGTTAGCACACTTTTTTAGTATTTAGAACCTCCTGTGTTTTGAGCAGTTAAGCTGTTAAAATATCACATCTAATTGCCTCTTCATGACTAAATCCATAATTGCTAATAAGTTTCTTGGTCTAGCTATGCCTTTGATATTCCTTGTGCAACACTCCTAAATGTGGCATTTGGTCAGTCATTCATCATTGCCACGGACATCTCTTTGAGATCTAGCACCTTGCTCCTCTGAACAACTTTTCTTCTCTCATCTGGCAAAGCTGTGTTCTTAACTAAATAGTTTTCTCTCAAATCCCTCTATTTGCATTGTAGTTGATGGTTAGTACTAACTTTAATTTAAAAAGTTGTTTTATTCTTTCCTGGGCTGTGAGCATTGCAGGTCAGTACAGTTGCCCATCCATAATTGCTGTCGAGAGTCTTGAACCACTGCAGTCCATGTGGTGTAGGTATACCCATAGTGCTGTTAGGGAGGGAGTTTCAGGTTTGGGTCCAACGACAGTGAAGTAACGGCAATATAGTTCCAAGTCAGGATGATGTGTGGCTTTGAGGAGAACTTTGCAGGTGGTGGTGTTCCCGTGAACCTCTTGCCCTTGTCCTTCTAAGTGGAAGAGGTCGCTGGTTTGGAAGATATTATTGAAGAAGCCTTGGGCAAGTTGCTGCAGTGCATCTTGTTTATAACATACGCTGCTGCCACTGTGCACGGTGGTGGATGGGGTGTCTGTCAATCAAGCTGCTTTGTCCTGGATCGTGTTGAGCTTCTGAGCATTGTTGGAGCTGCATTCATTCATGCAAGAAGAGTGTATTCCATCATACTCCTGGGGTGTGCCTGTAGAGGGTAGACAGGCTTTAGGCAGTCGGGAGGTGGGTTACTTGCCACAGAATTCTCAGCCTCCGATCTCCTCTTGTAGCCACTGCATTTAGATGACTAGCTCTTATATGGCTAGCCCTGTTAAGTTTCTGGTCAATAGTAACCCCCAGGATGTTGATAGTGGGGGATTCAGCAATGGTGATACTGTTGACTGTCAAGGAGAGGTGGTTAGATTCTCTCTTGTTGGAGATGGCCATTGCCTGGCACTTGTAGCTTGAATGTTACTTGCCACTTGTTGTCCAAGTCTTGCTGCATGTGGGCACAGACTGTTTCATTATGTTGCCAATGGAACTGAACACTGTACAATAATTTGTGAATATCCCCATTTCTGACATTATGATGGAACGAAGGTCATTGATGAGTCAGCTGAAAATGGCTGGGCCTAGGACACTACCCAGAGGAACTCCTGCAGTGATGTTCTTGGGCTGTGATTTTTGGCCTCCAGCACCCACAGTCATCTTCCTTTGTGCTAGGTATGACTGCAACCATTAGTGTTCTTGGTCTAGCCTTAAATGGAAGATAAATATCATCTTCTTTGCTGAAGCTGCCTCGGTAAAGTTTGGTAATATCTTCCCATGCCAAATGCTTCTTTTCCCCTCAACTTTCCACTCTTCCTAGAGGCCAAATCAGTCAATATTTAATAAGTATACCAAACGAATGCTAAGCTCCTGAATGTATTCATATAATTGAGTGGCTGAGATGGCATAAGAGCTGATCAAGGTTTGTTTAAAACAATCATCTAAACCCCAATATTAACTTGCATCTGTAGAATCATTTCCTGGTATCAATAGATGGTGGAATTTGAATTCAATAAAAATCTGAAATTAAAAGTCTAATGATAACCATGAAACCATTGCCAATTGTTATTAAAAACCCATCTGGTTCACTAATGTTCTTTAGGGAAGAAAATCTGTCCTTGGGTGGTCTGGCCTACATGTGACCCCAGACCCACAGCGATGTGGTTGACTCTTAAATACCCTTTGAACAAAGGCATTTAGGGATGGACAATAAATGCTGATTTAGCCATGAATGAATTTTTTAAAAGTGTCCAGTACATAATGCCATTCAGGGTGCACCATATTATGACATTTCTATGGTTGTGATGATTTGTTGTATCTCTTGGACCTGGATTTGAATCCAGCCAGACTGCCATCCCTAAGGATCCTACAGATTAAAGCTGTATGAGTCTGGTTCATGCTTCGTGAGAATTCATGGCACAAAACTGCCAAGTTAGCCACACTTTGGTGGTAGTTTATGTGCAAGAAAAGGAAGATGAAATTTGAGGACTGTACCTTTGACAAAGGAAACACCAAGCTAATGTAAAGTAGGAACTACTTGTTGTCTGGTGAATTAACCTTCCACATAAGAGCAGTGGGATGCTGACTCTGTTGAAGAATTCAGATTGGAATTTAAATCAATTCTTGATTCAGCCAAGGACTAAAAGGTTTCAGGTAAGACAAAAGATGAAAAATGGCAGCCTTGGGTGCTGAAACTGAAGCTGGATGGAAGGGGACCTAAAGCTTTTTCTGGTCTTGTAATGCATTATATAGAGAGACCAAGGGGCTAGCTATTGAGGGAAGTGTGGAAATTTCTTCAGGTCAAGATAAGGCCCAATTTTGAGGTGGAGAAGATGTTGCTTTACTTTACATCTAGCTTGTCAAATTCTTAATTTGGAACTATAAAAACAGGATGCCAAACCATAGAAAAGTTACAGCACAGAAGGAGGTCATTCGGTCCGTCTTGTCCATGCCAGCCCGAGGACACCCAGGTGCCTTTTCTAATCCCACCTGTCTTCACCCGGCCCATAGCCCTGCAGCTTACAGCACTTAAGGTGCAGATCCAGGTACTTTTAAAAAGAGTTTAGAGTTTCTGCCTCTACCACCAACTTGGGCAGTGAATTCCAGACACCCACTAACCTCTGCGTAAAAAAGTTCTTCCTCATGTCCCCCCTACAACTTCTGCCACTTATCTTGAATCTATGTCCTCTGGTTCTAGAATTCTCCACCAAGAGAAACAATTTTATTCTATCCACTCTATCTATTCCCCTCATAATTTTGTATACCTCAATCAAATCACCTGTCAGCCTTCTTTGTTCTAAGGAAAATAACCCCAACCTATCCAATTTCTCCTCGTAGCTACACTTTTCTGACCCTGGCAACATTCTTGTAAACCTCCTCTGCGCTCTCTCCAGAGCTATTACGTCCTTCCTGTAATGTGGTGACCAGAACTGCACACAAAATTCCAGTTGTGGCCTCACCTGTGTTTTATACAATTTCACCAGTGTTTTATACCTGGAGAAGTATTGTATTTACCATGCTGATATCCCCACCTTGAAAACAAAAGAACTAAAAATAAGCATTGTATTAATGTTCTGTCTTTTCTAACTTGCGATTAGAAATCGAGAAGTCCCTTTGTGCTGATATTTAATTGTAAACTATGGTTATCTTCTAAATTGCAGGCAGACCATGTTAGATAAAATGAGTACTGTAATATGAAAGATACAGGGATAAAATACCTAAAAGATATCTGGGTATTTCCTACCGAAAGCTTACATTTTATTTAATCACAAATTTAATTTAACTGAAAGAGCACTCTCCCCTTAAGTATTGTTTTGTTTGGAGGGTTCAAATGTAGCATGGCTCATAGTTAGAAATATGTCCACTTCTACATTCTTTATGCATGCAAGACATTTTGCCAATAAATTGAAGTAGATTTCTTTAAAGTTCAATTTTTTTCTCATTTTCAAGTATTTAGCAATATCAGGACTTATTTTTATTGTATTTGCATTTACAAAAATTGGGAGCAAAATACAATCCTAAATTTATAAATATAAATTGGAATATAGTGTCAGTATATTAAATGCCCTGTAAGTACTTTATTAAAATAAAAGCCTTTTGTGAAGTAACTTTATAACACAGATTAAAATCCCTAATACATCTTGTGAAGTCATTTGAATGGGGTTTATAAAAAGAGTGCATCAATACAGCCAGGTTCTTTGGCACGAGTGCTCATGCTGGGAGCGACACGGGCCAGAGTCAAAGTAGTTTGTTAGGCCTTGGTTTCTGGGGATCTGTTTGGCCAGCAGCTCAATTCTGCAGCCATGTCTTGTATTGACATGCCCTTTGTGGCCAGTGGATGAGCTGCATTGTTTAACAACAGACCCCAAATTACATAGTCATGTGGAAGATGAATGTTCCTCACTGATTGATTGATTGGGTTTGTTCCTCACATTTTAGTGATGTGGTAAAGTTACAATATATTAATTTGCTTTATCCCCCACTATCAACATCCTTTGACCAGAAACTGAACTGGAGAAGTCATAAATACTGTGGCTAAAAAAACTGGTCAGAGGCTGGGAATTCTGTGGCAAGTAACTCACCCCCTGACTCCCCAAAGCCTGTCCACCATCTACAAGGCACAATTCAGGGGTGTGATGGAATACTCTCCACTTGCCTGGATGAGTGCAGCTCCAACAACACTCAAGAAGCTTGACACCATCCAAGACATAGCCTACTTGATTAGCACCCCATCCACATCCACTCCCTCCACCACCGACACACATTGGCAGCAGTGCGTACCATCTACAAGATGCACTGCAGGAACTCACCAAGCCTCCTTAGACAGCACCTTCCAAACCCAGGACCACTACACAAAAACTTGGCAGATGGAATACAATGTGGGAAATGTGAAGTTATGCACTTTGGCAGGAGGAATAGAGGAGCTGAATATTATTCAAATGGAGGAAGGCTGCAGCATAGAGGGTTTTGGCAGTCCTTGTTCATGAATCCCAAGTTCAGCAAGTAATAGGGAAGGCAAATGGAATGTTGGCCTTTGAAAAGAGAATAGAGTACAAAAATAGGGAATTCTTGCTAAAACTATACAAGGCACTAGTTAGACCACACCTAGAACACGGTGAACAATTTTGCTCCCCTTGTCTAAGGAAAGATATACTAGCATTGGAGGCAGTCCAGAGAAGGTTCACTCGATTGATCCTGTGTATGGAGGAATTTTCTTATGAGAGGTTGAGTAGGTTGGGCCTGGAATTCAGAAGAATGAGAGGTGATCTTGTTGAAACATATAAGATTCTTGGGGGGCTTAACAGGGTGGATGCTGCGAGGCTGTTTCCCCTTGAGAGAATCTTGGGCCAGAGGACACAATCTCAAAGTAAGAGTAATTTAAAACCGAGATGAGGAATATTTTCTCTAAGGGTAGTGAATCTGTGGAATTCTTTACCATAGAGGGCTGTAGAGGCTGGGTTAAGTATATTCAAGGCTGAGATAGACAGGTTTTTAATCGGTAAGGGAATCGAGGGTTATGGAAACAAGGCAGGAAGGTGGAGTTGAGGATTATCAGATCAGCCACGATCTCATTGAATGATGGGGCAGACTTGATAGGCGGAATGGCCTACTTCTGCACCTATACCTTATGGTCTTAGAAGGACGAGGGCAGCAGACATATGGGCTCACCACCACCTAAAAATACCCCTCCAAGCCACTCACTATGCTGACTGGGGTCAATGTCATTGGGTCAAAATCCTGAAACTCCCCCCTTAACAGCACTGTGGGTGTACTTACACTACAGGAACTGCAACAGTTCAAGAAGGCAACCCACCACCATCTTAAGGGCAAGAAATACTGGCCTAGCCAGTAACGTCCATATTCCATGAATGAATTAAACAGAAGTTTTAGTATTAAGTCTGAGTACATCTAAATGTATTGATGCTAATCACAGAATCTAGAAAGCATATTGATCTGGCTTCTGTGAAATGGATTTTTATCCAGCTGAATCCTTTCCTGTTCAGCCATTCATAACATAAGAGAAGTACGTTTTTCTTCTGACTATGGCAAATATTTTTGAGAGTTTGAGCATTTTGCAAGGATAAATACTGGATCTTGCAAAAGTCAGTGAGTATCACGCACACAACTGAGATACCATTTGTTTTCAGCAGATACAGAAATATTTGAGCTTTAGTTTATTTTATACAGAGACTTTCCCAGATTATGCAGACTTTGTTAGTTGAATACTTTCTCCAAATTGAAACGTATTTGTTCTGAGTTCAGTATGTTCAAAGGGTCTGTAGGAATGTGGTGAGCCCCCATGATCCAGTAAAGGCTTCCCAATGCCATTTTCCCCCCTGCTCTGGGTTCCCACACACGTGACCTTGACCACATGCAACACATTTACCTATGTGGATATTAGTGTGTTAGAAGCTGCATGTGCAGTACTTTGGACTATTTGTTCTTACTGCATTCCAGTAACCTGCCAACCTCCTTTTTTAAAGAATAAACAGCCTGGATTTGGAGCCCTGCAGCTGTCCATCAATCGGAAAGAGATTGCTCCTTGCTATTATTTAAACATCTAAAAACAGCAAATAATTCTTAGCAAATTAAATGATCATCAGTTTCAGGGAGTTGTAGTGTTTAGAATCACGTAAAGAACAATGAGGCTAAAACTGACAATAATGATGACGTAATGTGATTAAATTTGATGTCATACAAACAAGGAGGAGAAGTAGGCCATTCGGCCCCTCGAGCTTGCTCCGCCATTTAATAAAATCACGGCTGATCTGATAGTAACCTCAAATCTGCATCCTGCTTACCCCCGATAACCTATCACCCCCTTTCTTACCAAGAATATATCCACCTCTGCCTTAAAAATATTTAAAGACTCTGCTTTTCAGGAAGAGTTCTGAGAGAGAAAATTTCATCTCATCTCAGTTTTAAATGGGCAACCTCTTATTTTTAAGCAGTGACCCCTAGTTCTAGATTCTCCCACAAGAGAAAACATTCTCTCCGTATCCACCCTATCAAGTCTCTTCAGGATCTTATATGTTTCAATCAAGTCGCCTCTTTATTCTTCTAAACTCCAGCTGATACAAGCCTAGCCTGTCCAACTTTTCCTCATAAGATAACCTGCCCATTCCAGGTATTAGTCTGGTAAACCTTCTCTGGACTGCATCCAATGCATTTACATCCTTCCCTAAACAAGTTAACCAATACTGTACACACTACTCCAGATGTGGTGTCCCTAGTGTTCTGTATAACTGAAGCATAGCTTCCCTACTTTTGCATTCAATTCCCCTCGCAATAAATGGTAACATTCTATTAGCTTTCCTAATTACTTTGCTGTACCTGGATACTAGCTTTTTGCGATTCATGCACTAAGACACCCAGATCCCCCTGCATCTCAGAACCCTGCAATCTCTCACCATTTAGATAATATACCTCTCTTTTATTCTTCCTTCCAAAATGGACAATTTATCATTTTCCAACATTATACTTCATTTGCCAGATCTTTGCCCACTCACTTAACCTATCCATATCTTTTTTGTAACCACCTTATGGCCTCTCCACAAATTACTTTCCTACCTATCTTTGTGTCATCAGTAAATCTGGCAACCCTCCCACCCACTCCTTCATCCAAGTCAATTGAAATAGTAAATGTGTGATTAGATCGAGCCAGTCCCTGGCTTCAGGTTGTCCAGCCTGGAATGTTGAAGGGTCACAGACGTCAAAGCTAGGCTAATGCAAAATGAAGATGAAACTCACTTTTAATATGAATGTCTTTTTATTGAGGTTTTTGATTACTATCTATAATCTTCAATGAAGTTCTGTGGGCAATTTTGCTGACTTGAGTAAAACATTTCTAGCCAATAATCAATTTTAGAATTTGCCCATTCTCCGAGACCAGAAAGTCTTGTATTGTTCCTTTTTTTCAACCCCTGCAGCCTGTTTCAGTTTCAATTACTTGTGATCAAACAGCCAGTAATTGAGGACTCAGCATGACTGGTAAAATCTTTACTTCTTTCACCTGGCCTGATTTGACAACCATGGGTAATTGCGTTTGGCCAATACCAATGGCACTTCATGGCATTAATTAAAGTTCACACACTATTGTCAAGCTTTGTGAAACTTATTGCTTTTCAGTTCCCAAATGGTTCTGGTTAGGTTCATCCATCTAAAACCAGTACTGAGATTTAATTGTGGCTATTTTGGCTTTTTGGAATACAAAAATTTATCTGGCATGCGGGGGTGTGGGTGGTGCCAGTTAATCAAAAATGCCTGTCAACGGAGAGTTCTATTTACCGATGGGATACAGTGCAATACTTGTAGCATGAACTAATATGCAAGTACTCAGGAAGTAAAGAACGGTATTCTTTTTACTTCTAATCTTCAATAGTACGTTAAAACATAAAGCATAAAATAATATAGTGTACAGGCTCTGGATAACTTTGTAATTGCTTCCAGTTGGTAAAGTGATGATTCATATTCAGGGAACGTCAGAATATCCGGATAGTAGAGAATTCCAGTTGCTAGAGTGCCAGATAACACACAGTTTACTGTACTTTTTGGGGCCCAATAGCATTTGGTATATCCAGAGCCATTCTGTGTGGAGTGTTTGTTGTCTTTTAAAGTTTTGTACATAAAATAAATCTGACATAACTGTCAGAAACAGTCTTTTTTTTTAAAAATCAGCTTTTTTTTTTCCACGTGTAAGTTGGCCTTATGTCTGAATCAGGAACTTGGTTCAAGCCCCACTCCAGAGGTTTGAACACGTAACCTCAGCTGATATTTCCATGCAGCACTGAGGGAATGCTGTACTGTTAAACCAAGCTGCCCACCTCGGGTGGGTGTAAAAGATCCCATAGCACTTTTTGAAGAGAAGAACAAGGAGTTCTCCAGGTGTCCTAACGAGCATTATCTGGGCATTTTTTCTCATTTGCTGTTTGTGGGACCTTGTTATATGCAAGTTGACTGCTGTGTTGCCCAACATTAAAATGTGCCTACACTTCAAAATACTTTAGTTGAAAAAAATGTGTTCTTATTTTCTCTCTCCACATCTGTTATTTAACCTAACAGTTTACTTTTAGTTTTGTCTCTGCTTTCCAGCTAGCTGTTTTACAGTGAGTAAGTGAAGTGTGCAGACCAGTAGCTTCCCAAGTTTACAGTCTGGGCTGTATTAGCTGGTGTAGTAGTATTTTATCTATTGGCTACTAAGTTATTTGGTAGTACAGAAGAGCATTGCTAAGACATTTTGTCAAAGCTTTTCATCTTACACTCACCAGGACAATTGCAAGAATACCAATGTCAGGGGAAGCAACAACTTTATACTGTATGAGAAGAGAGTGCTGATTGGTTGGTAGAGGCATTGCCATGGAGACTGACAGTTAACTGCAAAGCATTGTTCAAAATTTAAACCAGGCAGCCTGACTCTGGTTGATCAAGGCATTGCCCTGAGGAGTGAACCAGCAAAAGGCTATCACTTATTTTGTTTAGCTGAAACAGGCGCAATACAAAGAACAGAGCCCTGTGTATTAATAGGTAGCTTCCAGTACACGTAAATACGTTACACTGCGAGCCCAACTGACAATCTTAAATTGGTCGTCAGCGTAATTTTAGCACACTGATTATTTAGCAAATGCTGTCCAATCGTGGAATCACATCTAATGTTGAACACTGTTTTGAGCTTTGCAAGCATGGGCTGGTTGGGTACAGTCTGTACCTTGCCTGTTACAAACAGCGGAAGGGACTTGTTGCTTTATACGATCTGCCAGCCTTTGGGACATACAGCCTATATACCTAGCATCACACTAGCGCTTGAAATTCATATACCACATTACTCATTTGTGTGAGAGGCAGAAAGTCTTTTGGCTTGACGGCAGCATCCTGTTAGTGGTAAACACCAATTGTGCTGTTGCTGCATAGTATCAGAGTGAAATGGCTAGCTTCACTTGTTGCTCAAACTTTTGAGATACCTTGCCCTACCAGGGTAATCTGAGGTAGACGGGGCCGAAAGTGACGGCCTTAGGCCCATTCCTGAGTTTGCAGGTTATGCAGCACGTGATGATCTGATCAGGGTAGCCATCATTCCGTAGGATTTGTTTGATGCGTCCTGTTTCAGCATCAAGCTTGCATAGTGAACAAATGGCTTGGGCCCTATTTACGAGGTTGCCGATAAGGCCATTCTCATAGCACGTGGAACTGTAAAAATCCCAATGCTTTTATTGACCAGTGAAGGTGGGCTTGCGGTAGACTATGATAGAGTCCCCTGGCAGATTTCTCAACTAATATGTCAAGAAAAGGGAGTACATTTGACTGCTCCATTTCAAAGGTGAATTTGAGCGCAGGATGGAGCCCATTAAGACATGCAAGGAAATTATTACACGCTGCTATGGATTTCAATATAGCAAAGCTATCATCTACATATCGGAAATATTGGTATTCTTGCGATTGTTCTGTTGAGTACAAGACGAAAAGCTTTGACAAAATGCCCTTTTTCAGCAATATTGACTATTAGGCTGGTGGAATGATATAATAGGATGTTGAAAAATCTGTGTGCCAAGCGTTACAGAAAAAAACACTGGGTATGCCTGCCTTACATGGACTGCAAAAGTTCAAGAAGGCCGCTCACCACCATCTTTTCATGGACAATTAAAAATGAACAATCAATGTCAACCTTAACACTGATACCCACAATTCCAAGAAGGAATTAAAAGAATTACGCTTTTGCATGTCTCAAATTCATCCTCATCTGGGCATTAGCTTAGTGTAATATTGATGAAAATTCTCTCTCTGGATACAACCTAGTTTTACATTGACAACATCTATCACTTGGTGTTTCTCAAATTTCATGATGACATGGTAGAAATTTAAACAACTTTCGTTTATATTGCACCTTTAATGTAGTAAAACATCTCAAGGCACTTCACGTTATCAAACAAAGCTTGACACGGAGTCACAGATATTAGAACAGGTGAGAAAAGTATGTTTTAATAAGTGTCTTGATGGCAGAGAAAGAAGTAGAGAGGCAGAGGGGTTTAGTGGGGAAATTCCAAAGCTTGGGACCTAGACAGCTGAAAGCACAGCTGCCAGTGGTGGAGCATAGAAAATCAGTGATGCACCAGAGGACGCAGTTGATTGTGGAAATTAGAGATGAGGGGCAGCAGGGCCATGGGGTGGATTTTAAAACCAGGAAGAGGATTTTAATATGGTGGCGTTGCTGGACCAGGAGGCAGTGTAGGTCAGTGAGCACAGAGATGATGACTGAATGGGCTGAGTTAGCAGGGCAGCACAATTTTAGATAAGTTCAAATTTACAGTGGGTGCAAATTGGGAGGCTGATCCGGAGAACATTGGAATAGTTGCGACAAGAGGTAACCAAGGCGTGGATGAGGGTTTCAGCTGCAAATGAGCTAAGGGAGCAGTAGAGATGGGCAATTGTTACTGAGATGGAAGTATATGATATTGGTGGTCTTTGAGCATGCACAGTACACTGCATCTTACTGAAAATCACCAACAGTGCAGCAGGTCCTTCTGCTTTTAGTAAAATCCGAGGAATAGCATGTGCACATAAGCATCTGCTTATCACTACAGGTTTTATTTAGTGTGTGTGACTAGTGATTTAGTGTGGGGACCTGTACTCACCATCAGCTTTGCTCTGTGTAGAGAAACTGTTATCCTAGTGATCATTGTAGAGGCACCAAAATATAGAACTATGATTTTTCAGTTTGGATAAGAGAAACTATTTAAAGCAATGTAAATGTAGGCCAGGTTCTTCGTATTTTATATCTGTGGAGGTCCAGATGAAATCTATGCACTATGCACCTAGTGAGATTTGTTCTCTAACATGAATGTAAAAGTAAGTGTGGGTGCAGAGACACTGAACTGTAACTTCTGAACTCCAGGCCAGTGTATCTGAGGGGTACCCCAAAGATGCACTGGGGAACCCACCCCCTTCCCTAGAAGTTCCCAGTTAATGATTGTGTGGCAATTGTCCCGCACCAGGAACCATGCTTAATGGGATTTAAATCACAAACTTCGGATGGTCCCGACATACAGCAATAGTTAGCCAGAAAAAGTTAGAAGAATTAAAACCACTTCTAGCTTCAGGGTAACTATAGCATTGACCCACCCTGACCCCCACAGGACTACCCCCAAGCCCCACTCCACGGAGTGATCTCACCTGGCCTGAGTTGGAAGGTCAAGCAAGATAGGAGCAGCTTCATTTTAAGGTAAGAAACTAGGAGTGGAGTGGCAATCTAATTCAGTTGCCCTTCTGGTGGAAGTTACAGGCAGTTTTTCGAAGGATGGGCGAAGTGTATTTGAAAAGGTCTATCATTATTAGCATGAAATTCTTCACAAATTCAAAAGCCTTGAAAATGTTTTAGAAGGCGCAACATTCAGGCATCTATAGAACAATGGTCAAGAATTAATTCTAGACATGTGTGTGGTCCTGTGGTGACTTTGGAAGCACTGCTATTTCCAGAACACTAGAATCACAACCTAAAAATACCATTCTGCTATGAAAGAACATCTTGTGCATCCGCCTGTCTTGGGAAGTTGAAAGGTCATTTCCTGCATAGAAATCTCTATGCCTTCCTATGTCAGACTGTCTATCTGTATTCTTCGTCTTTGTCTTTTTGACTGTTTTCTGACTTTTCCTTGCAAAAATTAGAGGAAGAAACAAAGGGAGGAAAACGTGAAAAATAGGTAGGAAAGTAAGCTGTGAAGAGGACGTAAGGGGGCTACAAAGTAACATAGGTTGAGTGAGTGGGCAAAGACCTGGCAAATGTGAAATTGTCCATGTTGGCAGGAAGCAGAGGGTGATGGTCAAGGGGTGTTTTTTTGACTGGATGCCTGTGTCCAGTGGGGTTCCACCGGGATCGGTGTTGGGTCCTTTGCTGTTTGTGGTATATATAAACGATTTAGACTTGAATGTAGGAGGGTTGATCAGTAAGTTTGCTGATGACACAAATTGGTGGAGTAGTAGTGAGAGGATAGCCTTAGATTACAGGAGGATATAGATGGGCTGGTCAGATGGGCTGATCAGTGGCAAATGGAATTTAACCTGGATAAGAGTGAGGTGATGCATGTGGGCAGGACAAACAAGGCACGGGAATACACGATGAATGGTAGGACCCTGGGAAGTACCGAGGATCAGAGGGACCTTGGTGTGCATGTCCACTGGTCCCTTAAGGTAGTGGGTCAGGTAGATAAGGCGGTTAAGAAGGCACATGGGATACTTGCCTTTATTGGCCTAGGCATAGAATATAAGAGCAGGGAGGTTATGCCGGAACTATGTAAAATGCTAGTTAGGCCACAACTAGAGTATTACGTGCAGTTCTGGAATCCGCATTATATGAAGGATGTGATTGCACTAGAGAGAGAGTGCAGAGGAGATTTACCAGTATGTTGCCTGGGCTGGAGAGTTTTAGTTATGAGGAGAGATTGAATAGAGTGGGGTTATTTTCCCTGGAGCAGAGGAGATTGAGGGAGGACATGATTGAGGTATATAAAATTATGAGGGGCATAGATAGGGAAGACAGGAAGGAGCTTTTCCCCTTGGTGGAAGGATCAATAACCAGGGGGCATAGGTTTAAGGTAAGGGGCAGGAGGTTTAGAGGGGATGTGAGGAAGAATTTTTTCACCCAGAGGGTGGTGGGAATCTGGAACTCACTGCCTGAAAGGGTGGTAGAGGCAGAAACCCTCATAATACTTAGGAAGTATTTCGATGTGCACTTGCGATGCTATAGCATACAAGGCTATGGGCCTAGTGCTGGAAAATGGGATTAGAATAGTTAGGTATTTGTTTGACCGGTGCAGACGCGATGGACCGAAGGGCCTTTTTCTGTGCTGTAGATCTCTATGACTCTATAAGAATAAAAAAAAAGCATATCTAAATGGCGAGAGATTGCAGAGCTCTGATGTTCAGAGGGTGTCCTAGTGCATGAATCACAAAAGGCTAGTATGCAGGTACAGCAAGTAATTAGGAAAGCTAATAGAATGTTATTGTTTATTGCAAAGGGAATTGAATGCAAAATTAGGGAGGTTATGCTTCAGTTGTACAGGGCACTGGTGAGATCACATCTGGAGTACTGTGTACAGTATTGGTCTCCTTATTTAAGAAACAATGCAAATGCATTAGAAGCAGTTCTGAGAAAGTTTACTAGGCTAATACCAGGAATGGTCAGATTGTCTAATGAGGAAAGGTTGGACAGGTTAGGCTTGTATCCACTGGAGTTTAGAACTTATCAAAACCATTAAGATCCTGAGGGGTCTTGACAGAGTGGATATGGGGAGGATGTTTCCTCTTGTGGGAGAATCTAGAACCAGGTTTAAAAATAAGGATCCCTCATTTGAGACAGATGAGGAGAAATTTTTTCTGAGGGTCATGAGTCTTTGGAACTCTCTTCCTCAAAAGACAATGGAAGCAGGGCCTTTGAATATTTTTTAAGGCAGAGCGAGGTAGATTTGGATAAGCAAAGGAGTGAAAAGTTATCGGGGTAGACAGGAGGTTACAATCAGATCAGCCATGATCTCATAGAATGGTGGAGCAGGCTTGAAGGGCCGAGTGGCCTACTCCTCCTAGTTCGTATGCTCGTACGAACTGGATATAGCAAGATAATTGGGGGTCAATGAGAGAGGAAGAGGAAGAGAAAATTAAGAAAAATAAGATTGAATATATCATCCATAAGTTTTCCCTTCTAAATTCCCTAGTGCTACTGCACGTTGCCCACAACCAAAGTTAATCAATGTAATTGCAGGCTTCAACATAGGCAACTCTTGAACTGGCTGTGTAGTGTGCTAACTTGTGTGTTTTGTTTGCTCATGCCATCCACCTGATGCCATACACCTAAAATCAACGACTCCTCTGGTGAGAAATTGGGCACACCAGTCTGAAACCAAGTGAAAGGTCAAAACCTATAAATGCAAGACAAACCAAGGTGAAAAGATTAGGAGAGGGGGTAACTCAAACTAGGTGATAACAGATTTGGGTATTAAGTCTATAGGAGGAAGGAAAGACAAAAGGTGATCAGCTTTCCCTTTATGACGTACATTTAATGCTCCTAATTCTGCTCCTGATGTTCCATTCAAATCTGTAGTTTGTTTTTATGTTGGATTAAGTGCCACTGGCTCCCATGTGAAGGCTAGCAGCAATCCTTGTAAACTTGCTTGATTTAAGGCTAGTAGGGGAAACTTTTTTTTTAAACCAGTTCTTCCCCATAGCCAGACCTAGTGAATCCAGCAAGTTTACTTTGGGATTGCAGCTGGCTCTGTCAGACTTGTGTCTGGACCTCACAGTGCTAGCATGGGCCTCATGCAATAGAGGCAGCTAATAAAATTTCTGATATGGCATGAAGCAAACCTTCTGCTAGAAATTATTATTTCGGAATGATGTGTTTTCTTTAAATTTAATGACCACTGTCACTCTGTTTTTCTTTACAGCAAATGCTGATGAAACAGCAAGAGAGACTGTCAGAAAGAGAACAGGATATTGAAGAACAAATCTACAAACTGAAAACTGATAAAAGCGTGATTGAGGTAAATAGAGTTCCACATTTAAACTTCTGAGCCTTGTGATCTAACTTCTTTAGGCTGCAGGAATGTTAAGTGGAGATGGTTCAGTGATGTTAGTTGAGTCTTTGGCGTTTTCTCTTGGACTTAATTTGGAGCATTACGCTCGTCAAGCTGATGAATGATGCCATTAAGAAAGCAGATCATTATTCTGCCTTTATTAGTTAGGCGTAACTGTAGTAAATCTCCAGTTCTAAATTCCCTCTTCATCTCCACATTCTACTGCCCATATAATTCCCCGCTCATTTTTCCTCCTAACGTACTGAATTAGTTTTTTTTTGGTTGAAATTGGCTACTTGCTTCAACTGAGAATACTGTCATCTGAATCAGAAGATTGAGTTCAAGCTCAATTTCAATACTTGATACAATTTAGGCTCAGACTTGTGCTCCATTGTTGGGTACCTCCATTTGAATGAGACATTAAACCAAGATGTGAACATTAAAGATCACCATAACACTGTACAGAGATTTCTAAAGGTACTTTAGTGGCCTGACCAGCATTCCCCTCTTTCAACATCACCAAAACTGATTCATTGGTGTTTGTTGTGGTACTTTGCATACAGATGGGCAGCAGCATTTGCCTCCATACATGAACTAAAGTAGCACATTTGGTTGTGAAGTAGTTTGGGAGACCCTGAGAATGAAAAAGGTGCTAAACAAATGCAAGTGCTTTCATTTCTCATAGAAGCTTTAACAAAACAAAGCTTAGAACCCTATCTGCCTGGAATGGAGCCTGCATCTCTAGGATCAAGTTCCGACATGGTGCATCGTAAAGGCCTTGGCATAATTGCTAGGGCTTTGGTGGAAGTCAATGAGAGGGAACAACCGGACACCAAATAAAATTAGGCAAAAGATTTGAAGTGAAGATGGGAATGAGGGTGGGTGAGACTGGGTGTGGAGCTGTACAATGGGATGGTGAAGGAGAAATGGAGTCCCCTAGAGACCATATGCTTTATCATAATTATTCTGCTTTTAGTAATTTAAGTTCTGTACATTTCAACAGTTGTGACTGTTGATGTTCAGTCATGTCCTCCTACTGGAAGTATTATCTAATATGTGGAAGAGATGGCAGTAATGTTGCAATTGATGCAGATATTCAGAGTCTGTTTGCCACTCTTAGCTGAAGGAGGTAAACTGAAGCACATAGCTATAATAAGGTTAAATGTAGGCATATCACAATTAGTGACCTGGAGACAAGCTTGTAGCAAATTTTAAAAGTACAAAGTTTATAAATGCGTGTTCTATTGGTAACTTCAGTGCGATTTTGGAAATTAAATTTCCAATTTGTGTTAACCTGGGGGAGTGTGAAAGAGAGAGAGCGGAGTTCAGGTAAATATGGATGAGGAGGGCCATTTGGTCTATCTGATCTCCTTTTCAGGTTGAAGAGCCCAAATTTATTCAACCTTTCCTCACAACTCTTAACTGACACTGCCTCTTGGCTGCACTATTTCCAGTGCTTGAAGACAGTGCTATAAAGTTTGATCATTGCTGCTCCTGGTTTATATTCTAATGTTTGACTGTATAGTTAAATTTCTATTCTGTATTGCTTGAATTTATTTAGCATCAAGTTTATGAAGTCTCTTGGTTTACTTTGGATTTATCCCTAACTTTTTTAAAAAAATGATATTACAATGCCATTCATGGAGGACGTGGGCCATCTTTTTTTTCCCGTGGATCCCTGATGCCTTCCGATATGATATATCTCAGATTTCTAATGAAGCACAGGAGAAATGCTCTAATAGATATTGGATTCAATTGATCTTCACATTTATGCCCAAAGGCAGTTTTCCCTTCATAAACATTGAGAACTTACTTGAGTACTACAGCCACATGGCCTTCAAGCATTGTTGTATATATTTATGTTAGGACTTCAAAAACTGAACACTGGGAAGGGGAGCCACCTGACATTGACTCCTTTTTGAACCTTTGTGCAAGGTAATTCATAATTATCCAAACAAGCTATGCCCAGGGTGGATGCAGCGGTGTTTACACATCGCAGGAAAGGCAAAAACATTGGGGCCTAGCATGTGTTTGCCCTCTCAATGAGAAGTGTTTAGTACGCACATTGCTGAGCATAAAGAGTGTTATAAAGATTGATCTTGACCCATCCTGTTTAAAGAAGGAAACTATTTGACATGCTGTGAATCATTTCAATTTTCGATTGTATATCTGCATTTGGTGATTTGAGACCTCCTGTAGATAAACAGAAGGCTGAGGAGTGGTATTTCCACATTAAAAAAAACAGTCCTGAACTCCCCTTGTATTGGCACAGACATGAGAGCGTGTGCAAACAGCAAGACTTCTGCAATTTCCAGGATGTCTGCATCCACAGATAAGCCTAAATGGCACTGGTTTGAGGCCTGCCCAGTGAGCCATTGGGCTGGATTTGCTTGAGGCTTTGTGATTTTTTTTTAATATATCATTTGCTGAAATAGTATCTAAATTCTCTCTTCCTTCTAGCCTCTGGTCCCTCCCCCCTTCCACCGTCCCCAAGGACCAGTTGCATTTCTCCAGATTGTGTACATTGGATAAATTAAATGATTTCTGTCACTGCCTTTTTAAGGAAAAAGTCCAGCAATTAAAAGAGGAAGTACGCCTGCAGTATGAGAAAATGCGTCAGATCTTGGAAGAGGATCTGGGGAAGACTTTGGAACTGATTGATAAAACACGAACAAAATTCTGTGACGAAAATGCATCTCAAGTGCATCAGCTAAATGAGCGACTGGAGGAGGCTAAAAAATTACTGAACTCTGTCCAAAAAATGTGGGACAGGACAGAGGATATTTCCTTTATGAAGGCAAGTTTTAAAGTAACGCTAGTTAATCTTCAATGATATTGCAGATGGACTCGATCAAGTCTTTAACTGAAGTGGGGTTAGACCAGGGCATGCAAGCATAATTCAATATCCCTGATAAAGTCCTACATTCAGTCTTTTATTTTTGCAGTACTTTGATTTTATATGATTTATAATTAAATAGCAAAACTTAAGGTGTTTTGGCAAGTAGAATTAATTGGAGCATAGGATTTTCTCTGCAACACAGGCTAAGGAGTTGAGGAAAGTACAAAATTGAGGAGCTACAGTGATAATACCAGCAGGATGAGTTCCTAATTCTGTGACTCATTTACATTGGTACTTTACTGTTTAAATATGGCTGTAGAAATTTAGAATGGAGCAAGTTAATGGGAAGGCTTTAAATATTATTATAACTATATTGCCCATCCTCCCAATTCATATGTTCATATTATGATATTGCATCTCCCTCCATCTTAGAATGCTTTGAAGGTGCGCACCTAGGCAAGCTAGACAGCCAATACTATGGCTGAACCCAACATTGGGAAGTATGCCCCAGTAGATGTGTATTTTCTGCTTCTTTTGCTTTATTTCTGCCATCCTTTTGGGGAAGAATCAAAGAGTTGACTAATTGAAGACATACCTTACTGCCTTTGGATATAGCATGTTTGAAAGGAGGTGCTGTGTTGCCATGCTGCTTTGACTGGCTGCCGTCTTTCAGTATTACTGGCAAAGTACTTGCAACTATGTATTGGCAAACAAAGTTTTCTACTTGAAAAAGAGAAATGCAGGTATGAATTTCCCCACTCCGCCCCAAACTTTAAATTAAGGCACACACCCTAAAACAACCCAATTAGATTGTTTCACTGTCAGCTGAGATAGGATGTGTGAAATTAACAGATTTAAATATGTATAAATGTATTTATCAGTTCATCCCTGACTAAAACATTCTTTTGTTTGAAAGCACTATTCAGCAAAACAAAATATTATATTGCAATTATTTTCAATTAAAGTGCGCCAAAGAAAAAAATCTGGTGCACTTGGTGGGGGGAGGGGGGGATGTTTTAAAAACTCTCATCGTTGTGTCAGCTCATCACAGCAAAAAGGGAGTTAAATTGCATTTGCAAAAAGAGACGTGGGGTTTAGTTTGTTTCTGTGCTTTTGTTTCTTTAAGTTAATGGAGTGAATATGCATTACTTCAGAATGGCTATAATTATTTCATCCTCGTCGTTTCCTCATTCTGAAGGTATTTTTTATTGCAGAAATGAGCAGTTTACAGAAGGCTCTTCGTTTCTAAGTTAGCTTGAAAAACATACACACAGCTAGTTTCCTGACTTTTTTTAAGTGGCCAACTATTGACAAGTAGTCCAAATAGGAAAACGGTTTAATTCCTGCCCAGAGTTGAGCAGCAATAAAAAAGACTTAAATTCCAGGTTGAGTTGCCAGAACTACAGTTGCTTGACTTTGTTCCTAATGTCACTGCATATTTTTTTTGCCAGTTCTCTCTTCCCCATGTTACTGTTAGTCAACAAGCCAGTGAATACACTAGAAAAAAGATGTGTCACTGTGGGTATAGATACCTATAAATAGGACTGGGATTTTTTATTTTGATCTGTGTTAAAATCCTTTCTTTCTGGTTTCCACTGAGATGAAAAAATCTCATAATTGCATTTTCCTCCCTTTTCAGCTTTAGGCTTCTAGGATACTTGGTTTTGGGAGTCAAATTCTGGTAGAAATAAATAGCAGATGGTGTCTGTGGGCAAAGGCCAGCTGCAATATGAATTGGTGATCTCGGTTGGGGTTCGGTTAAGTGATCTGCGCTGGGTTGAAAGTAAGGGTGCTGCACTTTGTCTCTGTTTTTCCAATTGTTGTCCGTTGACCTTGGATGAAAAGTGCACACGTGGGTTTTGGATGCAAGTTTATTGTTTAACTTATTTGATCGTATTTCATTCCACCACCAAAATTATACATTTAACAGTTTCCAACTTTCCAGATTTAATGTTTTGACCGGTTTTAAAATATGTAATTTAGACATTGCTGTTTCCATCTTCACTGATGCAATAGCAATTGATGAACTCTTGCCCCTTCGCAATAACCCATAAATGTAATTATCTTGGAAAACTTGCAACATCTTACAGCAGGGGTTGAACCTGGGACTTGATAATCTAAATGAAGGGAGGGGGGGGGGAAAAATTAACTAGAGTGACTCCTGATCACTCGCTCATCTAGTCCTGGAGAAATTAATTATTTGACTGAAGGAATATATGTATACTATATTTTGCAAATTACAGATATTGCACTATTCAATTGTAGTGTTGGTGAAGAAAACCAAAGAATACATACTAGGGCCCAGAATAAAAGGGGCAAATTCACCTGGGATTCCTGTTCCTGATCACTGTCCTATGATTCCAGCTGGGAAGCGCCCATGCCGAATAGTTGGTCTAGCACAGGGGGAGACTTGAAGTGCCCATTCAGTTACATAGCATGCTCACCATCACTGTCCGGACTCTTACATAAGGAATGGCAACTTGTTTACATTGCCAGAAGGCTACTAGTGCCCTATCAAGAATGAGAGCCTGTAAAGAATCTATTGATCACGGAACTTTCCATTTCTATTCATTCAGCTTTAACTGTGGGCTGTAAACATTTTAAAGGATTTTATCAGGAAAAGCCCAGATTCCCCCCTTCTTTCACTCATCTTAAATGTAATTGTTATGATGTCAAAAATACAAATAAAATGGTAGCCATGTTGCTTATTGTAACTTTATTTTTTTTCCAGAATACCAAATCAGTAAAAATTTTACTGGAAAGGTAAGCATTAATATCTTAGATTATTTAAATGATTCGTAAGAGAATGAAGGGTCATCTACGTGTAAGGGATAAAATTTTGAAAACGGCCCTGATGTGTTTTTTTATGGAAAGCTGTAATGTGCTGGAACTAACTGAACTGAGAATCTAATCATTTGGGCTATCACTGATGGCATTAATTCTATTAATTGAACTAGACTCACAAAGTTGTATTACTTAAAATATAGTCTTCCCCTGTAAATCTGTCTTAGCACCAAATTTAGGTAATAAAAATAACACCACTACAGACTCTTCAAGGTAGACTGGACTGTGTTTCTGCATGATCTGTTTGAACTTCAAAGTACCCTCATCAGTTTTCTGTGGTGTTGCTTGCAGGAAGTGGAGACCAAGTATAGTCTTCAGGTGAAGCAAGCAAGGTTAGCAGCAGGGAATAATTGGACTGTGGTATGCAGATGTAATTCAGTTCCCAATTTAAATAATATTTTTTTCTTGTTTTGATATAATATGTTGATTTTATATTACTTGAAAAACTTGAGGTCAATCAAGAAACCTAGGACTGTTTGGGAAGCAGAAATGTCAAGTTGCTTGGAGCATGAGTGCTCTCCCGAAGTACAGGTTGATGAACTGGGAGCTGTATAACTGTATTACTGCTGGTGGCAGGGTGCTATTACAATGTGCAGAGTTTCCATAAACGTGAATGCAAGAACTTATGGAAAAGAACTTATGGAAAAGTATGGCAAAAAATGACTTATTGAATAGGAAGTGTACAGTTACATAGTATTTTTAATAATTTTGAACCAGCCACCTGTTCATTGTCTCACATTACTGAACAAGGCATAGCAAACTGAAGGATTCACTCTATCCACAATTCCTGTGGTAGAACAAGCAAAACCCATTAAATAAAAGTGAGAGAATGCTGGAAATACTCAGTCAGCATCTGTGGCAAGGGAAACAAAGTTAGTGTTTCACCAAAGCCTTAAAATTTACATATAAAAAAATTGCTGCAAATGCCACCCTCACTTACAAGTGCCTATTTCACTGAAATGTTGATTCTGCTATTAACATTTCAGGAGAATTGGGCAGGTTTTGCAAAGCACCATAGTATTATTTTTGGTGGGTTTGCATTGTATTGGCATAGCTGTTGCCTTGATTATCTGTAATGTGCATCTTTACGTGGTAATCTTACAGTTTATGTCCATTCAGAGAATAAATGTAGTGAATGAATGGTAGCACATGTGTAGAGATTACCCAATGATAATTTGTTGCCTCTGATCTTGGAACTATAGTTTTTAGCTGGCCAAGATTCGTGTTGACTATTCTGCACCATTGAAGTTTGGAATGTAAACCAGCCCAAAAATGATGTCCTATCAGTGACAAGCTAAATATGCTTTCTGTTCAAAATTATGAATGTTTTTCTATCCCCAATAACTATAGCTATTTGTCTGTGGGATTTTCCCGTTTGAGAGGGATGAAATAATACAGGCTATGTCAGAGAATGACTTCAGAACCTATCGTTTCCTCATTGGTATCCAGTGTGGCCTAGAATGCGAGTGCTGCAATGTTAACAGACTTCCAAGAACGTTTTTATAAATAAGTTTCATGTAAATGAAGCCTTCAGTTTTAAATATTTCAACAGTAATGTGATTGAGTGTGTTTAATAGTTTGTGTAATTTTGGATGGCAAGGAGACATTTTTCTACTGGTGACCATTATATAGTACAACTGTTCATTTTCAGTCCCTTCCTGGTTAAATAACAGCCCCTTTTAAACCTAGTTGATGAAAATCCTACAGGAGTCATTTAGAATGAAGTTTTGGTTTTGTAAGTTTGTTTTGTACCAGCACGATGCTGGATTGGAAAAGTGTAAATTTGACAGTGGGCCTGACATAATTTTGGTCTGAATTATCAAAGCATTATCACAATGCATTAAGTAAACCATGTTTTGTCCAAATGTGTGAACAGGCAGAGTCCGGAAAAGTGGACTGCCTATACACTGCACCTTGAGTAGGTGTTTGATGGAGAGTTTTATGGTCATGATATAAAACTGAACTTCAAACATTTTTCTGTTTTGTAATGTTTATTTCTTCCATTTTTTTTAAGGACTCAAGCTTGTACAGGAAATGGACTGCCACCTCCCAAATTTGGTCACCTCCAGCCAAAACCTTTCTTGAGTGAGATTGGTAAGAAGGAGAAACACATCAGAAAGTTGCTTGAAGGTAATGTGTCCTATTTTTTTAAACAAGTATTCATACGGGGTCACAACTAAGTATTGTTTTCAGGCAAAGTGGGATTGGAGGGTAAGGTATAATTAAATCATATGTAACAAGTTGAAACTTTATAGTTCTATGTTCGCTATTTTTAGAATACTTAGATTTTATACTATTTATTGTTGAAGAGCAAAAACTGGGGGAATTTTGGGGAGCAGTAGAGTTGCTGGGGGCAAAAGAGTTTCCCTGCAGGCACAGGCTGAAAACCTGGGAGCTGCATAAATGCCTTACAGGTACAACGGTGCAGTTACAATATTTCATGTTTGCTTTGATTTTGATTATAAATGGGGGCATTGGAATTTATTGTGAAAATGTTGGCAGGAATTGTTTGTGTGTGTGCCTGTCTCTATATCTTTGTCTATTCATATGTGTGTGTCAATGTATAATCAGTATATGTCTCTGTCTGCTCATAGGAACAAGAATAGGCCATTCAGCCTCTCAGGCCAGTTATACCATTCACTGAGATGATGGCTGATCTTTGTATCCTAACTCCATCCACCCACGTGGCTCCATGTCTGTTAATACCTATGTCTAGGGAAAAAACCTACCTCCGAATTAGATTTAGAATTATTAACTGAGGCAGCATGTGCTGCTTTTTGTGGGGAAGGGGTGGAGGGAGCGAGCACACTCCACCATCCTGTGTGAAGAAGCGTTTTCTAATTTCTCTCCTGAATAGGATGGCTCTGATTTTAATGATATATCCCCCAGTGCTAGACTCTTTCATCACTGGGAAAACTTTCTCTTTTTACCCTATCAAATCACCCATTAACCACCTTCTATAATTCAGGAATACAAACCTCGCCCATCTCATCCCTCCTCAAAATCTTATCCTTGGAACTCTGATGGTGCTGCATTCCTTTCTAGGCCCATATATCCTGTACACAGCACTCTAGATGTGGTCTAATCAAGGCTGCAGCAAAACCTCCGCTTTTTATATTCTAGCCCTTTGTTTTTCTTTTGATTTTCTTTTGTACCTGTCTGCTTCATTTTAGTGGTTTGTGTAAGAATACTATATTTTCTTTAGTCCAAAAAGGATGATTTCACACTCAACCTGTGTTGAAATTTATCTGCCACAGTTTTGCTCACTTGTTTAATCTATCAGTGCCTCTTTGCAATTTTATACTCCTGTCCGCACTACTTGCTGCCGCCAATCTTTGTGTCCTTGTTAAACTTGGATATGTGGCTCTCTATTACATTACATAAGTTATTGATAAATCTAGTGAATAGTGGAGGCTGCAGCACAGATCCTTGTAGGACACCACTTGTCTCGTCCTTCCAATTAGAGTACATACCTGTTCACCATACTCGCTCTCTTCTACTCTGTAACCAGGTTGATAATTTGCCTTCTGTTCCATGAGCATTAATTTTAGCTAACAGTCATGTGAAGGCATCAGATGCCTTCTGGAGGTCCAGATCTACTACATCTTTAGACATTCTCCTGTCTGTTACTTTAGTTACTTCAAAAAACTTTGATTAAATTTGTTTGATCCCCCCTTTACAATTCCACCTCGACACACTCATATCAGCTCAAGTTTCTTTGAGTACTTAATTATAGATTCCAATAATTTCCCCATATCAGATGTTCAACTAACAGGTCTGTAATTTCCTGCTTTATCTAAGACCTTTCTTAAATAATGAATTATATTTGCAATTCTTCAATCTAAAGGGGCAATCAAGAGTGCTTTAGACAATTGTGGCTAAAGCATCTGTAATTTCCTCACCCACCTCCTTTGTTTTCACCTTTGGTTTATCAGACTTTAGTGCCATTATTTTATTCTAACACTGTTCTTTTGCTCATGTTAACTTTAGTGAATGCCAGTCCTTGATTAGTTCTTAGTTTATCTGGAATATTTCATTTGTTTGTGTGATGTGGGCGTGGCTGGCTAGGACAGCATTTATTGCCCACCCCTAATTGCCCTTGCTCAGAGGGCATTTAAGAGTCAACCACATTGCTGTGGGGTCTGGAGTCACATGTAGGCCAGACCAGGTAAGGACAGCAGATTTCCTTCCCTAAAGGAGAACCAATTGACAGTGGTTTCATGGTCATCATTAGATTTTAATTGAATTCAAATTCCACCGTCCACCAACCCGGGTCCCCAGAGCATTACTATGTCTCTGGATTACCAGTCCAGCAACAATACCACTACTCCGCCACCTCTATTTTAAAGACTGATACAAAGTAATTATTCACTTTGTCTGGCATTTCCTTGTTTTCATTTGCAATATTACCTGCATCTGTTTTTAAAGGGCCCCCATTATCTCAACACTGATAATGCTGCATTCCTTTCTAGATCCATAAATCCAGTACTTAGTACTCTAGATGTGGTCTAGTCAAGGCTGCAGCAAAACCTCCCCCTTTGATGTTCTAGCCCTTTACTTCTGTAAAAATTTAGTTAATTTTGATATCCTATACAAATTTCTTTCACACTGTTCTTTTGCTCATGTTAATTTTAGTGAATGCCAATTCTTAATTAGTTCTTAGTTTATCTGGAATATTTCATTCGTTCGTGTGATGTGGGCATCGCTGGCTCGGACAGCATTTATTGCCCACCCCTAATTGCCCTTGCTCAACAGAACATTTCCATTTTGCAGCTCTTACCATATTTTTTTGCCTTCCTTTGCTGTACTTTATATCTTTACCAGTCCCTTGGATCTATACTATTCTTTGCACTTCGTATGCTGTTTCCTGAAGTTTTATGTTATCTCTCACCTCTTTTGTTGACCAAGTAGAACTCTTTCCCCTGAATGGTGTATATATCGGTATTTAACCACATTCTCTTTTGAACATCTCTCACTGTTCATATGTCAAATCTCTTATCGAGTAAAACTACCAGTTTACTGTTATCAGTATCTGTCTCATCCCATTAAAGTTAGCCTTACTAAAATCCAGGATCTCAGGTTTGAAAAGGAGAAACTTACTAACATTGTGTTTGATCACATTCTGATCACTGTTAGAGAAATGGTCCCTTACTGTTAGCTAATAACCTGAGTCTCGCTCATTACTAAGTCATCTTGTTGGTTTTAGAGCATAATGCTTCAGAAAACTGTCCTCAGTACACTCAGGAAGTTCAGTAGCTTTCTGATTTGAACTGCTCTGCTCTTCGCAATTGTTGTGAATACTGTTCAGTGGAAAATATACCAGTGTAAAGCTATATTTAAATTTCATCAATCTGCCTAAAACCAGCATAACCACACTAGTTTTAAATAAATGCAATATTTTAAAGGAGCCTCCATGGGGGAAAAAAATCATCTTCCACATATTTCTAAAGAAAAATGCAAGTATAAAAGATGCAATCACTAGGGCTGTTTTTTTTTAATCCCTCCCAAATGACGGTCATCTTCTGTCTTCCATCAGCAACTTTCTGTGATTATTGTTGAAGGCAATGATGTTGGTCTGTGATTTCATCAATATTAGTTCAAACACTGCATTTTCTTTTTTATGAGTAAATGTTTTTTAAATTTTTCACCTGCATCCCACTGTTTATAGATATGGTAATGTAGTGGATATAATACTGAGCTAACAGTCCAGAAGAATAAGAATTCAAAACTCACCATGACAAATTGTGACATTTGGATGTAATGTTAATTTGTGATCTGGCACCAGGAAAACTGATCATGAAAGCTGCTGGATTGTAAAAATAAAATCCAACTGATTCACTAATGTCTTCCACCTCCCTTGTCTGACCTATATACAGCTCCAGTCTTATATTACATGCATCAGGAAAAGTAGGGATAGGCATTAAGTACACGCCTTGCCTGCGTTGTCCACATCTTGAGAGCAAGTAAACAACAAAAAAAGGGAGTTGTAAAGTTGTTTACAAGTGTTGGTTCATCAAGTAATACAGTCATTTTAGTTTGTCATGTAGTTTTTCTCTTGTGGAGTAACTATAATATTTATAATGAATGCTACATGTAAAGATGCTACTTATGGTGGAAAGTTCATCCAACTGAAGTGCAAGTTTTTTTAGGTAGACTAGGGCCAGGATTTTCCTGGGCGGTGGGTGGCGGGGCCCGCTTGCCGACGTGTAAAATGATGTGCGGTGATGTCAGACGGAACTCCTGACGTCACCGCACCCCTTTTAAATTTTCAGGTAGGCAGGGCTCAGCAAAATCAGCTGAGCGTCCGCCGACCTGTCAATGGCCAATTGACGCCATTGACAGAGTCATTAAAGTAATTAATGGATCTGCCCGTCCAACCTTAAGGTTGGCGGGCAGGCCAAGAGCCCTGGCAGGCATTAGGAAAAGCATGAAACCTCATCCACAGGTGGAATAAGGTTTCATGTAGGTTTTAAAAAATTTAATTAAAGTGTTTTTAAAAGTTACGGACATGCCCCAACTTATGTGACAGTGTCACATGAGGGGACATGTCAGGGAATTTTTTCTTCTATTTTTAAAGTTTTTAATGTACAGCCAATCTCCCTGAGGCAGCACTTTGCGGGTCTGAATGTCAGCATGTGCTCACTGCACCCGCCATATAAAATTTGAAATCTGAATCAAAGCATTGGTGAGTCAGGCAAGTGCTGATCATAAGCCCAGCTGGTCACTGGTAACTTGCACCATTGCTTAAATATTAATTAATTAATTAAAGTGCTGGTGAGTGAAGAAACTGGGAAAGCTCCAGGGGGCATTTGCATTCAGGTGGGGATCAACAGACTTTAGTAAGTGTTGGGTTTGGTAGAATGAGGTCTCAAAGTACCAGGAAAATACAACCCCTTGTCTTGCAAAATTTCCACAGTTAATTTACAGGTGAGCAAGAGAAGCATCTTGTATAATTTGGACAAAAGCCAAAAGTTTTTGATGGGAAAACAGAAGCTTAAACGAAACAAATATTTTGCGTTTCAATCTTGTAAAACCAGTCAATTAAATAACTAGCAACAGTACTTGTGTGCATGTGTTTGTTGTAATTGCAGATCCCTGTGTAACCTGCTTTTTTTTTTGCTATACTTAACAGGAACAATAAGCACTCCTGTACCGTTTCTGCAGAGCGTTCCGGCTTACACCTGCAACATTTCCAATACTGCTGGAGAAAAACGCAAGCACTCCACTGCTTTCCCTATGCCCACGACATCTGCTGTGGACAATGGTTTCCTGGAAGTTACGGCTGGGAATGTTGCCAGCCAATTCATGGGCCAGGGCGGGCCTGTTGTAGAGGGCCAGTCAGCACAGTCCCTTGTGCCCTGCAGCTCTTCCCCACACATTGTGGGACTGACCAGCGGTCCGCAGCCTGTCCACACAGGTCCAGTCTTCAATACAACTCACTATCCCAATGGCACGCCTCCCCAGCAGTCTGTACTTTCCCAGTCAGTCGGTTACGGTGGGCGCAAAATCCTTGTCTGCTCTGTGGATAACTGTTACTGTTCTGGTGTGCCTTCTGTTTCGAACCACAATGGACACCAGCCATACGGCAGATCGGGCACTTTCCCATGGTCTGTGACGTCACAGGAATACGCACACGCTCTTCCACCTGCTCCTTCGGTACCTCAATCCCTAATATCGTATGGAATGGGATCGGCATCTCATAACAACACTGCAGGCAAGATAACTGCAGGATATATGGCCAATCCTTCACTGAACACTACACCGCAAACTAATCTTCTAAATTCTGTCTACCATACATTTTGAACAGTTTGCGCATATTCTCATTTTTTAAATTTTTCTTCTTTCTGTAAATGTTAATTTCAAATCATTTGCTTAAAAAGAAGTTAGAAAATACATTCCGCACATGATGTAACCTTTTTGTGCAATTGAATTCCAGTGCTGGTTTAGTAATCCATTCACAGGTGAAGTCATGTTCTGTATTAAATGACTTCCTTTGGTTGTTTCTGCCATGAGTGCCACAACCATAACAGAATTTTTATATGAAAACTCTTAGCACTTTTTGCAGAGGCATTTAATATTAGTTAATCACAGTAGTGCTCTGGTATAATAATAACAGCAATAAACAGAGGTACCATTTGACAGTGAAGCACAAATTACGCTGATATGCGTTGACACCATTTGTCTGACCTGTTAAATAGGCGGATCTGAGAGGAGAATGATACCCTAACACTGGAAGTTGTCACAAGGTAACGCAACGCTGAATGGAGGATTGTCTCTGGCGAGTTGTCAGGCAGGACGTTCAATCATTGATTGTCATAGTTACCCAATGGTCCTTTACAATAAACCCTTTGAGTATGGACTTCCCTTGTGGAACAAGAAATCTAAGAAGAAAATAATTTTTTTTTGTTTAAAGCGTTCAAGGTGTGACTCTGGCTTCCTGGAGATTGGAACTGTACCCTAATTAAGCTTGGCAGATTTGGCCTGTCACTTTAATCATGTAATTTTTTTTTAAAAGTCACAATGGGACTACTACGATGCAGAGTGAAAAACTGGTCAGGCTGGGTTCCTGGCCAGCTAGAAGAAAGACAGATTATTTTAGGTTTGGCAAATGCTGTCCTGTAAACTATATATTGATAAATAATTGGGAATATGCTTAATGCATAACATGAACATTTCTTAATCGGTATTCTGTAGAAAAACTGGAGTATTTGGGAATCTTGTTTTTATTTCTAGAAAATGGTAGTGGGGGGCGGGGGGGAAATGTTACAATAATGCTCAAAGGGTTGAAGATCTGTTTGTCGAACAAACATCTTTTCAGGCCTGTTGTGTTGAATGGGCTATTACAGTGGAACCTCATTATTACTAACCCATGGTGGTTTTTGTCAGTGATGGGGGTGGGGGCTTCACCTTGTCAAAATTTGAGCTCTTCAGTTCTGACCTCATTCCTTCGCCACTGACTGCTGGGAAAAATATTTCACCGATTTTTTTTTTTGTTTGTTTGTTTGTTTTCAGTTCTGCATCTGGGCAATGATGGTGGCACTAGGATGTCCTGTGAATGGTAAAAGCAATTACAACAGTGCAGTTTGTTATCACTGGGCAAAAGAATGAAAGATAATTCATTACAAATGGTGCCGATGGATCTGCTGGTCTGCATGTTATAACAAAGTTTGTTTCATCAAGGGATTGAATTCCTTGGACTTTTTTTTTAAATTAAAACTGAAATGGAGCTTCAGTTGGGGACCTGGGGAAAGTTTGATGTAACAGAAGGTTTGTTGTAACGAGGTTTGGCTGTATTTTAACTGTATGGTGATGGTCCATAGGCATTTGACCACGGGAGCTCTGTTTTGCTTTGTCCCTGCAGAAAAGGGTGAATGTCAGTGTTTGGAAAAACTATTGTAATCCGTAAAATCAAAAACTGTCGGTATTTTGTCTTTCTCAAATACTTATAGTTACCAGGTTATGCAGGGTTTATCTTAACCTCCTATTTCATGTCACTTTATCAATATCTTCTTTTAAGGCATTGAATAAACATGTATACATGCATTGTTGAGGATTGTCTTTTTTTCTTATGTATGAAAAGATTCTAATTTCATTCAGCCACGTTTTTTGAGCCACCGGGCAAGGAGGATCTCAGATTTGATTCTTAGTGGCAGCTGGGCTGCTGTCTTTGGACCAAGTCACTCTGGTATAGGGAGGGAGAGGAAACAACTAGAACCCCACATTCCTGCCAGCTGTCCTTTATTCTCTGCTTAATTTTGTGGCCATGAGATGAAACAAGGATCAGGCTCTGCTATAAGCCCCACTTTAGTCGAATAACTGGACAACATTCACCATCCTAGGTTGATGTATGAATGGCTAAAGAATTGAATGAGATTCTGACATGCTGCATAAGCTATTGTCTTTCAGCTGAGGGAGATAGAAGTGTGAAGAAAATTACGGGAAAAATTGACTTTTGGGGAAGTTGGTTTTACGGTACTTTTGCTGCAGAAGTTAAAATCAAGCTGACATAATGAAATTCTATCTCTGCTCACTGTAAGCTTCTAAATGAAGGAATTACAAGAAACTTTTGACCTAGCTTCCCTGGATTTGGACTGACAACACAATTAGCCACTGACTGGCACTTGCTCATGACATGATTGCTGGAAATTTAGTTCCTACAGAATTCATGCAGAAAATGTTTTTCTGAAGTTGGTGTTTAAGATCTGTTGTAAAGGGTATTTCAGAGACACCTTTGCCTATGTACCTAACCTTTGCTATTCCTGATCTGCAAGTGCTTGATGCTTTCTGTGACTTCCCAGATGATCCTGGCATCAGCCACCTTGGGTGCTAATTTTACTTTTAATAGTAGTCACCTGTTCATGATGTACTTAATGGCTGTTCCTAATTTTGGCCAGTACATGCTGAGTCTGATTTCCATGTGAATTCAACTGGCAATGAATAAGTAGCACAGCTGTGAGTAAAATATAGAAGCTCTTTCTTGCAAGTGAAGTAAATGTCAGATTGATTACTTGCTATAAAATGTCATTTTAAAAAATATATCCTCTGAAATTACATTGTGGAGTGCTAGCACAAAACATTGGTCTCAGTGAATGTGTGGTTAAGGAAGTGTTATTATTTCATGTTGTAATTTCAGGATTACTGACTTATGTCCCCGTTCTGCTAGACATGATTTCCGTATTTTGGTTTCCTTTCTTTCTTCCTCATTTCCCACCATCGTCACTCCCACCACCATTAAAAATAAAAATTCTATATATTATCTCGTGGCTGAAAGGGATGGGTAACCTGCCAATGCAACTTTCTTTTCCCCCTCTTATCTTTCCATTGGTTTCTGTCCTAATTGGGCTCTTTGTAATAATCAGCCACTATCCCAAACATTATGCAAAGTAAGTACCATTTCAAATCTTTTGTGAAATGACTGTTTGTTTATTTAGAAAAACTAGACGGCAACATGCAAGGACAGATGAGTGAGGTTTTGGTTTCTTCACTCTGAAGCCAGGTCAAAACTAAAGGAACTGCCATGTCACCAGTTACGGGACTACTTCCATTCATTTAATCATGGGATGTGAGCATTGCTGCCATGCCAACATTTATTGCCCATCCATTGTTCAACTTGTGATGCCATTTCAGAGGACAGTTGTAGGCCAACCACACTGCTGTGCGTCTGGAGTCGCATGTGGTTAAGAGCAGGTAAGGATGGCAGATTTCCTTCCAACTGAATTTTAATTTCCCTGCTGCCGTGGTGGGATTTGAACCAGCATCTCTTAGTGCAGGCCTCTGGTCTAATAACCACTATGTTACTGTTCCCTTAAATAAAACAGGGCTGTTGTATGTTTTAAATATATATATTTAAACCTACTGGATAATTTTTTTTTTAATGTGGTATAGATAGTTCCTACATACGATCTAGGAGCAGGGATAGGCCACTCAGCCTTTCAAGTCTGCTCCGTCATTTAATAAAATCATGGCTGATCTGATTGTAACATCCTGCCTAGCCCTGATAACCTTTCACCCCCTTGTTAATCAAGAATCTATCTAGCTCTGCCTTAAAGATATTGAAAGACTCTTTCCACTGTCTTTTGAGGAAGAGATTTCCAAAGACTTGTGACCCTCTGTGAGAAAAAATTTCTCCTGATCTGTCTTAAATGAGTGATCCCTTATTTTTAAACCATGACCCCCTAGTTCTAGATTCTCCCACAAGAGGAAACATATCCACTCCATATCCATTCCATATCCACTCTGTCAAAAGCCCTCGGGATCTTCAAGGTTTTGATCAAGTCACCTCTTACTCTTAATTCCAGTGGATAAAGCTTAACCTGTCCAACCTTTCCTCATAAGACAACCTGCCTATTCCTGGTACTAGCCTAGAATACAGCCTCTGAACTGCTAATGCATTTACATCTTTCCTTAAATAAGGAGACCAATACTGTACACAGTACTCCAGATGTGGTCTCACCAGTGTCCTGTATAACTGAAGCATAACCTCCCTACTTTTGAATTTAATTCTCCTCAATAAATGATAACACTCTATTAGCATTCCTAATTACTTGCTGTATCTGCATGCTAGCCTTTTGTGATTCATACACTAGGACACCCAGATCCCTCTGAATCTCAGAGCTCTGCTATCTCTCACCATTTGGATGATATGCTTTTTATTCTTCCTGCCAAAATGGACAATTTAATGTCTGCCTGCTTTATACTCCATTTTCCAGGTCTTTGCCCACTCATTTAACCTATCTATGTCACTTTGTAGCTTCCTTACACTCTCTTCACAACTTACTTTCCTACCTTTCTTTGTGTCGTCAGTAAATGTAGTAACCATACCATCTGTCCCTTCAACCAAGTCATTTATATAAATTGTAAAAAGTTGAGGCCTCAACACTGATCCCAACATCCGCCAACCAGAAAAAGACCCATTTATGTCTACTCTGGTTCCTGTTAGCTAGCCAATTTTCTATCCATGCCAATATGTTAGCCTAAAAGAATCAAACAGTGTAGTTTTGTGCTATTATGTAATTTTCATTTTGATAGAGCAGGGCATACTAAACTTATGATTAGGGCTATAATTAAATCTTAATCCAAATCTCCATGGTCTGTCATGTGCATTTTTTATTAGGTTATTAAATTATTAAAGTTTCTCTTCTGCAGCCCACAAAATGTTTGGCGGTAAAACACACTGACGCTGTCATTCTGACTAACAAAAGTGTAGGTTTGATTTGTGGACCATACTAGGTTAAGCAACCTCTATTGCCCAGATAAGGGCAAAATTACTTGTGGATCACATTCCTGATTGCTATCCATTGAACATTGTTGAAGTGGGTATATAATTTGTGAAGATTGGGACTTTGTCCTTGTGGTGACATAGTCCGCTGACTTGCTATTCTAGCTCCTTGAGAAGATTGACCATTTAGTTGTCAGTGTCAGATGTCAATGATATCTTTTGGGAGAGTACCTCTGCATGAGTCAACGTACTTATACCGGAAAAGTAGACAGGGCAGGGAAAGTGTATCATTTTTTTGCAGTTTCTAAATTTGGAAACCATATAAATTAAGGAACATGGGAAAGCTTAGGCACCCATCTGAGTGGATCCTCTTGTTTGGGGGAAAAATACTTCAACCTCTCACCATATCCTCAAACTTTTACCAGAATTATGTGTGGTTGGCTTGAGCCCATTTAAATGTACATCAATGGCATTCTCTAGTAAATTATTCCACATTTGAATTATTTATGAGAAAGAAACCTGCAGGCTCCTCCTATAGTGGGATTCGGATGAGTCAGCACTTGACAGTCATACTCACTGAAAGGTTTGATGTGTTTGTGTTATCACTTAAGGATGCAGAAAAAACTGCAGTCGATTCAGAAATTGTAGGTCTTTGATCCAGGCATTGACAAGATTGCTGTGGCAAATTTTCAGGACCTAAGGAGAAACATTTGTACTAATGCTGTTTTGCCTCTAGATGCCTAATGTGCTTTATAAATTCCAAACAATTCTGAATGTAGCTAGTAGTAGAAAATGGGCGCTATTCTAAATTTTGCTTCCTGCTTGTTATCAGATAGGCACAGACTTTAGAACGAAATCTTGACCCATCCTCGACACACTTCGAAATTATCCTGCCCTGAACAAGTAGGATATATGTTTTGTGTTTGCTAGGTTTCTCAAATGCAAGAAAAATAGTATCTTTTAAAATGCTGGATCCATAACAGCTCAGAAAAAATGTCTGAGAAATGCTGACTAAATCTGGTGAGAAATGGTAACTGCATTGCAAAAGCGCTAAAACAGTGCTCAACAGATGGGAATTCTGAATTTTTACTGGATCATATTGATGCACGCACAAGTATAATCAGGTCTGATTTCTATCTTGGTTGTTGAAAAGATTTAAGGGCAAAAATAGGATGCTAATGTTTTCTCATTCTATCATTAATTTAAATCTTTTGAACAAGCCTACCACATTGTGGCATTGGTATTTTTTGGCATTGCCCTTTTGGCTGGAGTGGGTTGGTCTCTTTCCCCACTCCTAGAAATAATGCTATCTTCCCATTTGACATTACATAGTTGGCAGCTCTACTGAAGTGGAGATGGAAAGCAGAACCAAAAGCTGGCAATCTGAAATAAAAACATGGTTATGGAATATTTAATGTTTTTTTCTTCCATATGTTGACCTCCCCCCTGCCCCCACACTGTGTATTGCCAGTACTTTTACAGAATCTTCAACACCACAACCTGTGAGTTTACCTGTAGGAAACAGAACACAGGTGCATGTGATACCTTCTGCAGAAATGTGGTGTATAAAATCTTAGATTAAGACTGCTACAATGCCTGCAGCAACTGTGCAAAATGTTTAGTATTAGCTTACCTTCAATCAACAATCTAACATGATAAGGAACAAGGAGTGAACCTATGAGGTATTCTGGAACAATTCAGCAGAAATTCTTTCCCTTTATTTGAAAACCATTATTCGACCAGTGGATATGAAATTGTGACAAATGTTGACAGATTATCTAAGTTGCCCATGAATAACAGAAGTGACCCAAGCACATAAATGGGCTTTTCTGCTCCCGCCTGCCACCAGGATAGGCCAGTCCTGCCAAAAGTCAATGGGCTTTTGGCTGGGCTGCAGAATCCCCCACAGTGGGTCCCACCACAACAGGGCCGGAAAATCGTGGCCACTGTTAGAAGGTCAAGTTAATTCCTGTAACACAATGGATAACACTTCACCATTTTGTACTGATTTTATATTATTTTGGAACTAGAAGTTCCTTCATAACTGCATGAGAAGTTTTGTGGTGCACTCGGTTGTGTCCCTCCCTCTGGGCCAGAAGGTCTGGGCCCGAGTCCCACCCCAGGACTTGATGGCCAAGGAAGGTACATTAATAACAATGCCAAACAGGTTATCAACCAGCAAACCCTCCCAACATGCCAATGGCAGGGGATGAGAGTGGGAGTGAAGCCTGGTCAGTCATGTAATGGAAAGAAAGTTGGAGCTTTAACCATCACACTACAACATGCCTGTAAAAGTATGCTTTTTAAATTCATTTACGGGATGTGGGTGTCACTGGCTAGGCCAGCATTTATTGCCCATCCCTAATTACCTTTGAGAAGGTGGTGATGAGCTACCTTCTTGAACCGCTGCAGTCCCTGTGGTGTAGGTACATCCACAGTGCAATTAGGGAGGGAGTTCCAGATTTTGACCCACCAACAATGAAGGAACAGTGATATATTTCCAAGCCAGGATGGTGAGTGGCTTGGAAGGGAACTTCCAGGTGGTGGTATTCCCTTGACTTTCTAGATGATAGTGGTTGCAGGTTTGGAAGGTACTGCCTAAGGAGCCTTGGTGAGTTCCTGCAGTGCTTCTTGTAGATGGTACACACTGCTGCCACTGTGCGTCAGTAGTGGAAGGAGCAAATGTTTGTGGGTGGGATGCCAATCAAGTAAGCTGTTTTGTCCTGGATGGTGTCAAGCTTCTTGAGTGTTGTTAGAGCTGCACTCATCCAAACAAGCAGACAGTATTCCATCACACTCCTAACTTGTGCCTTGTAGATGGTGGACAGGTTTGGGGGAGTCAGGAGGTGAGTTACTCACCACAGGATTCCTAGTCTCTGACCTGCTCTTGTAGCCGCATTATTTATATGGCTAGTCCAGTTCAGTTTCTGATCAATGGTAACACCCCCCAGGATGTTGATAGTGGGGGATTCAGGTATGGTAAAGCCATTGAATGTCATGGGGTAATGGTTAGATTCTCACTTGTTGGAGATGGTTATTGCCTGGCACTTGTGTGGCACGAATGTTACTTGCCACTTGTCAGCCCAAGCTTAGATATTGTCCAGGTCTTACTGTATTTGGACTGCTTCAGTATCTGAGGAGTCGCAAATGGTGCTGAACATTGTGCAATCATCAGCAAATATCCCCACTTCTGACCTTATGATGGAAGGAAGGTCATTGATGAAGCAGCTGAAATGGTTGGGCCGAGGACACTACCCTGAGGAACTCCTGCAGTGATGTCCTGGAACTGAGATGATTGGCCTCCAACAACCACAACCATCTTCCTTAGTGCTGGGAATGACTCCGACCAGCAGAGAGTTTTCCCCCTGATTTCCATTAACTCTAGTTTTGCTAGGGCTCCTTGATGCCACACTCGGTCAAATGCTGCCTTGATGTCGAGGGCAGTTATTCTCACCTCATCGCTGGAGTTCAGCTCTTTTGTCCACAGCAACTCTGACTCCCTGAGTGAACTGTAGCACACGACCATAGCTGCGTGTTGACTGCCTCATAATGATCCAGCAAATATTTCTAGTGATTGAATAGTGCCTAGTTATCTAATTGGGACAAGACTGAGGTGAAGTGTAACATTGAAAAGAATGGGAATGAAAACTAGGTAAATTGGATAAATATTATCACATCTATCAAACCTGCTAGAGCATTTCTCCTATGTTGGGTTCGCTTGAGCTACATTATTGTTCATAAAATTAGCTGCCATTTGTATACAAGATACCACAAACTGATGAGGTATTCTATCTTTGCCATTGAATGGGGGAGGGATGTTGGCTGGGAGATCTTTGTGCTGATTAGGTGAACGTTATTAGTGCTGGTGAATGGGTCTATTTCCATTTTAGGCACCTAGAGCTTAGCATCTGGCAATGCCAGATACTTTATAAAAATTGTTTTACTCTAAATGCAGCACAATGTGCCTCAGTCCCAACCTTTAGTAGAGCTTTCCTTTCTTCCACTAGTGGAGAGTGAATTAAAGAAAAAACAATTTTGGGATGTGGATGTTGCTGGTATTAATTGCCCATCCTATTTACCCTGAAAGGATGGGGAGTGAACTGCAGCAGTCTGTGTATCGAAGACACTCCTGCAATGCTGTTAGGTAGGGAATACCAGGATTTAGATTCGGCAACAAGGATGGAATGGTGATATATGCCCAAGTGAAGCTGCCACAAGATTTTGTGGGGAATTTGGGGAGAATGGTGTTCTTTGATGCCACACTCTGTCAAATGCTGCCTTGATGTCAAGGACAGTCAGTCTCACCTCAGCTCTGGAATTCAGCTCTTTTGTGAATGTTTGGACCAAGGCTGTAATGAGGTCAGGAATGATTGGCCCTGGCGGAACTCCAACTGAGCATCAGTGAGCAGGTTATTGGCGAGGTAGCATTACTCAATCACTTCGCTGATTAGTGAGAGCATGCTGATCTGGCCATGTTAGATTTATCCTGCTTTTTGTGGATGGAATGTACTTGGGCAATTTTCCACATAGTCAGTTAGATGCCAGTAGTGCAACTATATTGGGATAGCTCAAGACACAATGAGGATAAAGGAGGATGTAAGATTTTCACCCTCACCCACATATCAAAGACCTATTCAATGAAGTGAGACAAAATTTGCTAAATACGCAGCATTCGAAATAGGGTTTTGAGTGTGAGCCCCACGGCGGAAGAGCAAAGTTTTCTTGAACAATAAGATTGCTTTAACAAAAAGCAAATAATAAAAGTAGTTGGAGCCTGCAGGAACCAGGGTTAAATTAGCCTAAAAAAACTCAAATTTAACGCCGCTCAAGAGCAGCATTGAATGGAGGAATTGCCACTGATTAATTTTTTTTGCTGCATGGCTATGCTGTGAAGTGAAATATTGGCGAGGTGCTCTTTTTGTGTTGGACATAGCCTGGCCTCTGTGATTACGGTCAGCAATCTGCGTGCCAGGCTCTGCTGTGATGTTACCAAACTAGAGTGGAAGCCTGTTTTATTTCCCTTTGCGTTTTGACAGCTTTTCAGCCAATTATGTTTTCTTAGCAACTCATTCCAAGTATATAATGTTTCCATTTATTACACCACCACCACTAGGCAAAAGTTCATTGGTTGGGACTTCAGTCAGTGCCTGTGAGATTTATTTTTTTTATGTATATCATAAAGGGACAATCTTATTAACCACACCCCTATTAATTGCTGTCAGCTGTGTAATTCCATCCAGCCTTAGTTACAAGAGGCTTGTTTCAATTGAAACACCACAAAAAAAAATCTAGATTTGAAGCTTGGCCCTTGACCATCTAAAATAAAGAATTCTGGGAATTTCTATTATAATTCAGTGGAAGTGAAGGCCTTATTAGTCACCATTGATACACGATAGCAAAAGTCTCACGTACAGAAGAGTGGCTTTTCTACATATGCATGTTGCCGCATTTACAATAAAGAGAAGAGACCATAAAATGAGCCCAATCGCCACATCCAAAACATAGAATGACTTTTTTTTGTAAACACAGTCTCTGAGACGGAGGGATTTGTTTACTGAGCGAACCTGGAATGTGGCCATTATTTCTTCCCTGTTTGAAATCCTTTCAAAAACAAAGCCGCTTATAATGTGTCTCGAGCTGCGAGAAAGGTCTTTCTTTTAAAAAGTGGCAACTTTTGAAAAGGCAGCAATGGCCTGCTAAGGTCTAATTGAACTGGCCTAGATTTTCTTATTTTTCATTGGCAGTGGTTGGTTTCTGACAGCTGTTTTCAAAGAGAGTATGACAGTCCCAGTTTTTCAATATTAATTTCAGATGGTGACATGCTTGAGATCCCACTTTTGTGATTGATTAAATCTGTAAATAATGCAATGACTAGCTTTGCCCACTCCCCTCCTACCCTCCCTTACTCCTGCCAGCAGCAGGTCGAGCAGCGGAAGCGGAACCATTCTGGTTTTCTTTGGCAAAAGCAGCTACATCTGCAATGAGGAGCCATGTCCCAGGAAAGTCTTGGTCTCCATGAGCAGACACAAGTGACGCTTCCAGTCAATTCTGGTAGATGAAGAATATCCAAAGCCATGGTGCTGTAAGAGAGAGTCAATTTAAAGTGCTGCTGATCTGAAATAGAAACAGAAAACACCAGAAACACTCAGCATCTGCGGAGAGAGAAACACAGTTAATGTTTCAATAATCATTCAGAACTGGAAGAGGAGAGATGTAACAGGTTTTAAGTATAAAGTCAGGAGGATGCGGGTGGGGAAAGATAGGATAGAGTATACGTTTGTATTTCATTGACTTCTCATAGTTTCGAGATCCAGAATGGGAGTTAGTGGGAAATGTACAATGAGTCCGAGGTTACCTAATTGCAAGGGGTGGGGAGGTAGGAAGAATACTGGGGCATGGAATAGGATGAGGGGGTAGACTTCACCAGTGAGAGAATTTGAGAACAGAGTCGTGAGCATGAATTAGGGGCTGGGTTCTGGAGCATGCATTATACACTGGATGCTGGAGCATGCATTTGGCATTGTGTTCTGGAGCTTGTGTTGGGTGGTGGGTTCTGTAGCATGCATTATCCACACAAACAGCAGCCACCTGTATCAATATTCTACATCTCTCTTTGCACATCCCTAGCGGCACATCATAGCCTTGGTTCAAACATGGACAAAAGAGCTGAATTTGAGGTGAGAGTGACTGCCCTTGACATCAAGGCAGCATTTGACTGAGTGTGGCATCAAGGAGCCCTAGCAAAACTGGAGTCAATGGGAATCAGGGTGAATACTCTCCACTGGTTGGAGTCATGCCTAACACAAAGGAAGATGATTGTGGTTGTTGGAGATCAGTCATCTCAGCTCCAGGACATCACTGCAGGAGTTCCTCAGGGTAGTGTCCTCGGCCCAACCATCTTCAGCTGCTTCATCAAAGACCTTCCTTCCATCATAAGGTCAGAAGTGGGGATGTTCGCTGATGTTCAGCACCATTTTCGACTCCTCAGATACTGAAGCAGTTCATGTCCAAATGCAGCAAGACCTGGACGATATCCAGGCTTGGGCTAACAAGTGGCAAGTAACATTTTCCCCACACAAGTGCCAGGCAATGACCATCTCCAACAAGAGAGAATCTAACCATCACCCCTTGACATTCAATAGCATTGCCATCACTGAATCCTGCACTTTCAACATTCTGGGGGTTACCATTGACCAGGAACTGATCTGGATTAGCCATATAAATACTGTGGCTACAAGAAGGTCAGAGGCTAGGAATCCTGTGGTGAGTAGCTCACTTCCTGACTCCCCAAAGACTGTTCACCATCTGCAAGGCACAAATCAGGAGTGTGATCCACTTGCCTGGAAGCGTGCAGCTCCCACAACACTCAAGAAGCTTGACACCATCCAGGGCAGAGCAGCCCACTTGATTGGCACCACATCCACAAACATTCACTCCCTCTACCACCGACGCACAGTAGCAGCAGTGTGTACCATCTACAGGATGCACTGCAGAAACTCACCAAGGCTCCTCAGGCAGCACCTTCCAAACCCATGACCACTACCATCTAAAAGGTTAAGGGGAGCAGATACATGGCAACACCACAACCTGGAAGCTCCCCTCCAAGTCACTCACCATCCTGACTTGGAAATATATCGCCATTCCTTCACTGTCTCTGGGTCAAAGTCCTGGAACTCCCTCCCCAACATCACTGTGGGTGTACCTACACCACAGGGACTGCAGCGGTAAAGGCAGCTCACCGCTACTTTCTCAAGGGCAATTAGATGTGGGCAATAAATACTGGCCCAGCCAATGACACCCACATCCCATAAATGAATAAAAAAAGCTACTGATAGTGCTATTTAATATACAGCCAATATCATGCAGCGACTTGCAGCTCCTTTTGATGTAATTGATTTTCTCCAGTTTTGTGATTTTTTAAAAAATTATCATTTTTAACATATATTTAATCTTCCATCCCAAATCTGTGTTGCCCTTCCACTGACTCAAAGTATGGCCATCTTCATTTCCCTGTCAGAAAAGTGTTGTACCACGGCCCAACTAAGACTCTTTCCTCCAGGATCCTTTCAACACAAACCATTCCTTGATGATTGCCAGAACCCCTAAGTGACGTAAATTGCATGTAACTTCTAACCATGACCTCCTCATATTGCGCAATTAATCTGTCCAATAAGTCACTCAGTAATTTTTAAGTGATTTATTGGTTCTATAATGCCTGCCCTGTTCTATAAACAGAACCTGGAGCATCCTCACTGAATGCGGTTCTTATGCAGCTCTCGGACTCTGTAACATGCTTGTGACATTGTTACTTGAGTCTTTTGTCTCTAAATCATGAGTAGTTCAGCCAATGAACTGAATTTGACATATAAAATACAACTGATCTTAATTGTGTGTAGTGCCACTGTAATCTTGTGTAGATTCACAATTTTTAATTGTGTATAATACACACACGTACCCTTGCACTCAGTGAACCAGAGGCTAGCTAGGATTCCAGTCTCTATTTACTTCAGGCTGCCTATCCCTCTCAACACATCCACTAAGTCAGGTTGTTGAAGCATTGGTTTGTGTCCATGTGTTCACTCAGAAAAAGAAAGCAATGATGTCAAAGGAGGGCTTTAAGAAAGTGCACCCCAAACCCACCAAGACAGTTGGCAACAAACGGGAAGGAAGGAGAGTTATTCCATCCAGAAGGTGATGATGCAGGTTCTCCTGACACCACTAATGCCATGAGGCCATACATATCATCTCCTCCCTTTGTGAATTCAATGTTCAAGTGCATGGTTTCCCACCCAACCCATTACACCAAGTGCTTGACTGTCAGCTCCTGCGAAATCCAGACCACTGTGTGCCTGCAGCTGCCCAGATAGCTGGTCATGAGTGAAAGGCATTGACCAGGTGCAGCAGCTCCAAGTGAAACTTTACAATGAATTGGAAAAAAGCACAAGCACTGGCTGCAAAGGTTAACCAGTTATTACCCCAGTTTCCTGAAGTGTTCCTAAGTGAGCTGCTTTTTAAAAAATCTTTCATAGGATATAGGCCAGCATTTGTTGCCCAACCCTAATTGCCCTTGAGAAGGTTGTACTGAGCCGCCTTCTGCAGTCCATGTGCTGTAGGTACACCCACAGTGCTGTTAGGGAGGGAGTTCCAGGATTTTGACCCAGCGGCAGTGAAGGAACGGTGATATAATTCCAAGTCAGGATGGTGAGTGGCTTGGAGGGAAACCTGCAGGTGGTGTTCCCATGCATCTGCTGCCCTTGACCTTCTAGGGGGTAGAAGTCATGGGTTTGACAACTGCCATCGAAGGAGCATTGGTGAGTGGCTACAGTACATCTTGTAAATGGTACACACTGCTACCACTGTGCATTGGTGGTGGAGGGAGCGAATTTTTAATGTAGTGGATGGGTGCCAATAATGTTGGGCTGCTTTGTCTTGGATGGTGTTGATCTTCTTGAGTGTTGTTGGAGCTGCACTCATCCAGGTAAGTGGGGAGTATTCCATCACATTTCTGACTTGTGTCTTGTAGATGGTGAACAGGCTTTGGGGAGTCAGGAGGTGAGTTACTCAGCATAGAATTCCCAGCCTCTGACCTGTTCTTGTAGCCACAGTATTTTTTGGCTGGTCCAGTTAAGTTTCTGTTCAATGGTAATCCCCTAGGATTCTGATAGTGGGAGATTCAATGATGGTAATGCCATTGAATGTCAAGGAGAGATGGTTAGATTCTCTCTCTTGTTGGAGGTCTTGATCTATGTTTTTACAGAGATTCAGCAATTGTTCAAGCTCTGGATGATCTTTTGATACTCAGGGTTGTAGAGTTTTGTTCTCTCCCTGTGCTCAGCAAAATATAGGTGTTTCCACTCCTGCAGATGATGACACATATTGTATATGCTCCCATAGTTATTGGTAGCTTTGTGGTGCCTTCCGCTAAGCGTCTTCATCTGTGAACTTAAGACAGTGAATGTTAGTGAATTATTTGCCCATGGTGGGTGAATCAATAAGCTTATTGCTGCTTTTCACCTGATCTCCATATCCATGCACTTTCCAGTAGAGGTCTGCTGGACAACAATCTGGAGAAGAAACCCTGGCTGAATTTCTTGATTGTGGACATAGCATCAAGCTCAAGACATCTCTGTGGGACCCTAGCAGGTTTTTGTAATAGTGCCTTTACCCATTGAGCTTTGAGTGGACTTCCAGCCATGTTGTAAAGCTTAAACTCTTTTTGGGTCATAGTCCTATTCCGTAATATGCTGAATTTATTAGCCTCTAACAAGTGAGTCATCTGGATTAGCATTTGGGGTACTCTTTAACAGCCTGTTTGCACATGAATCCATGTCCAGAGTATGGAAAAGGGAGCAGCAGCCTCAGCACAGTCCCTTCAGCATGTTGTCTGCCCCTTGTGTTCATGTGGTTTAACTTAAAGTCTCCCATATTATAAATCGGCTTTGCAGCTGTTGCAAATGATAAGTGCTTGCACTTATAGAACCATAGAATGATACAGCATAGTAGGAGCCCATTCAGCCCGTCATGCTCTTTGGTAGAGCTATTCAATTAATTCCAACACGCCTGCTCTTCCCCAGTAGCCCTGTAAATCTTGTAGAACAATTTATCACATCTCCTCCAATAATTGAAGTGGACTTTATGAGAAAGGAGTTGGTCTGTCACATCTCTGCACCCCCTCCCACACATATCATCTTTTGAGCTTGCACTTTAACTATTTTTGCATTGTGACCTTATGGCAATATTGACTTTGGAGTTAATGCAGTAAACTTCATTATGGCATTCCTATTTTCCCAGGAAAGCTTTAGTAACTTTCCTCCACCCGGATACTAGCTGCCAAAAAAACAACATGGAGACCAGGTATTTTGGGATGAAGGGGGTATGGTGGGGGGGGGTGCAAATGGGGAAAGGACTAGAGAGAAGACCTCTTTAATATTACAGGGTCAGCGCAATGTTTGTTTATTGTTTCAAAAGGTAAAAGCTAAGTCTACAGCCTTCAACCTGGCACTGTATTCTCCCAATAGGAATCAGTTTAAACTGAAAAGAGATTTTGGAGGGAAAATTAAACCTGTTGAAATTGCAACCCGGTTCAGTTTTCAGAGACCTTGCCTTTTTTAACCATGACCTCATCTGTTCTCGCTGCTGAACTATACTGTAACCATCCTCTCTGTGGAGGTTTTGTGGTGCAGTGGTAGCACCCCCACCTCTGGGCCAGAAGCTCTATGTTCAAACCCATACCAGGACTTGTTGGCCATGGGAGGTGTGTTTATGGCACAGTCCAATGGGCTGATAATCAGTCTGCAAATCCTTCCGCTGCTTCCCCACTATTCCCCAAAGGGAAAAAAGGTGTGGACATATACGCTAAAAATAAACCATCCTCTCTCCACCTCATTCAAGGTTCTACACCTCTGTCTCTTTCCTTGCCTGTAGCTGTCTGCTGACCATCAACTTCTTTCTCTTTTGCTCTCTCTCCCTTCATTTACTGTCTCTCCAATCTATTCTCCAACACTGCTCTCTCAATCACTCTCTCTCTCTCTCTCTCTCCCCCCACCACCCCCCTTTCAGTCCTCACTCCACCCCTTTCCTTCTCTCAGTTGTGCTCTCTTCTCTCTGTTGCATTCTTTGTTAGTAAGTATTCTTTCTCTGTGCTCAAGTGTTACTCGTGGTTTCTCTAATTCCAATATTTGCATGGCAACCGCTTCCATTTTGTGCTCTTAATTCTCAAACTCCTCTTACCCGCTTTTCATAGACTCTGTTTTTTCCCCCCAGTCTGCAAAGCACATGCACCAGCTGGTGGAAAAATCAGAATGCACACCCTAGAACCATAGAAAAGCTATGGCATGGAAAAAGGCCATTCAGCCCATTGTGTCTGCACTGGCTGAGAAATAAAGAAATAAAGAAACTAGCTGCCCATTCGAATCCTACTTTCCAGCACTTGGTCCGTATCCTTGCAGGTTATAGCAGATCAGGTGCAGATCCAGGTGCTTTTTAAATGAGTTGAGGGTTTCTGCCTTCACCACCAAACCAGGCAGCGAGTTCCAAACACCCACCAACCTCTGGGTAAAGACGTTTCTCCTCATGTCCCCTCTAATCCTCCTACCAATCACCTTAAATCTGTGCCCCCTGATAATTGACCTCTTCGCTAGGGGAAACAGGTCTTTCCTGTCTATTTTATCTAGGCCCCTCATAATCTTATACAACTCAATTAGGTCACCCCTCAGCCTCCTCTATTCCAAGGAAAACAACCCCAGCCTATCCAATCTCTCCTCATAGCTGCAATTTTCAAGCAGTGTCAACATCCTTGTAAATCTCCTCTGTACTCTCTCCAGAACAATTATGTCCTTCCTGTAATGCGGCAACCAGAACTGTACACAAAATTCCATAGATACAGTGAGATAGTGAGTTAATGAGATACAGTAAGGTACAGTGAGGTACAGTGACTATATATGTAGGCAAAATGACAGCCAATTCAAGTTTCACCAAAGCACAGTGAGATGAAAACCCATTCAAACTGTTTTTTGCTGTTGCCAGGACAACTCTGTAGTGTCCTTCAAATAATGCCATGGGATTTTAAACATGCACTGCAACAGCCAGGCTCAGCCTCAGTTTAATATTTCAGCAGATTCTGGCATTCCTAGCAATGCAGCATATTCACCGTACTCCATCAGAGTGACTAATTCTGGACGCATTTGTTTTCTAGCTTCAATCTAACACTTTCAGCTTCTGTACCACCTCCTGTGTCAAGCTAACATGCATCATGGGATGGGCTTGCGGTCCCAATATTCTACCCCCACTATAATCTTATCAAGGCTCTTGACTTGTTTAACGAATAAAGAAGGGCTTGCATTTTAACAGTGCCTTCCACAGCCACCCAATGTCTCAAAGCACTTTATAGCCAATGAAGCACTCTCAAAGTGTGGTCACTGTTTTAATGTTGGAAAGTGGCAGCCAATTTAAGCACAGCTAGATCCCACGAACAGAAACGTGGGGTAAAACTTTTAGCTCGGCAGGCAGGCGCGCACCCGACCCGACCAAGAGTAAAATGACGCACGATATTTCAGTTGGTGGGTGCGCGCGGGAGTCAGCAGCACGCCCGCCGACAATTAAACTGCCTATTAAGGCCATTAAAAAGTTAATTGAAAGAAATTTTTCGCTGCCCGTCCAACCTTACAGTTGGCGGGGGGCAGGCGAAAAGGCCAAGCGGCCTTTGCGCTTTTTTGGAAACCACACCCACGGGCCGGGATGAGGTTTCCAAAAGCAAATAAAAATCAAATGAAAACTTTATTTTTTCATTGACAACTTGTAACAGAGGTTATAAAATATTTAATATTCTTTTTGAAATCAGTGCATCTCCTTTAGGCAGCTCTAGGCCTCAGGGAGATTATGTAGCGCACACTCGTGCGCAAAGGTAGCGCTCTCCCGGCTCCCACGGCCCTCCCCACCCCCTGGGCACGCTGGGCATGCCTTATTTGACCCGCCGGCATGAAATTTTCTTCCGGGCCCAAGTGCAGGCAGCAGTCGGCTTCCCGTCCGCCCCCCGCTGAGCCTGCACACCAAGGGCAGAATTCCGCCCATGATAACGACGAGATAATCCTGTATTAGTAACCTTGACTTGACCAGGGCTTCAGGGAGAACACTCCTCTTCAAAATAGTTTCTATGTGGGATCTTTTGCATCCAACTGAGAAGGTAGAAAGGTTCTCAGTTTAAACGTTTCATCTGAAAGACGGCACCTCTGAGAGTGCAGCACCCCTTCTGTCCCGCACTGGAATGTCAGCCTGGATTGTTGTGCTCAATCCTGGAGTAGGTCTTGCATTCTTAGTTGGGAGGTTCGAGTTCAAGACAACTGAGCCACCGCCAACTCCACTTTCAGAGTGTTCTGCATTTCCCTTATAACATTCCAATCCTTCTCAAAGCCGACTGAAGTCTGGTTGGAGGGACTGGCTTCAATGCTGAATTAGTTTGTTGTAAAAGTGAAAACATCGTGCCTTCATTCCCTTTCTACAATGATCCCTCTCACATGCCGATTAACCAACTAACTGCGGAATTAGAATTCCGACCTGCCAACACAATATTTTTCCAATCCTTAAATCGCGAAGTAATCCAACTTTAAATTCTAATTAGTGCCATGCATTCTTTTGTTGCTGGAGGTGGTTCTCTAGGTGCTTCTGGAGTGCATTTTGATTGGTTGTTTTTTTTTGGAAGAATATAATGTTTATGGGGAGGAATTTTGGAAGATGGCAGATCAACGCATTTTTAACCTTGATCTAAATACATCTGATACGTGATTAATACACAGGACAGATTGTTCCAGAACTCCTTGATGGCTGTGCAGGATTATAATAAACTTTATTTTCTTCATTAATTTAATCCTTAACGCAGCGCTGTGTGTGAAAGGAGCCAAAAAATCCTAAAGCCAACTTTGCCTTGATCACAGTTAAACCCAGGGTGATGACAGAGTAGGCACTTGTCAAAGCACATGCATATTTAATATTGCAGCAGAGCTATCAACAAACTGATCTGAGTGTAAAATTGCAAAGGGTTTCAAACAGAGATATGTCAGTGAATTAGGTGTTTCCCCCCCCATCCCCCACGCCCCTCTTTTGAGGTTTGTACTGCTGGCTGCTTGGACTGTAGCCATTCTTACTATTTTATACTCTGGAGTTCGGCAACCACTGAGAAACACAGGTTGCTACCTGCAGGAATAACTTGCCCTCAGAGCCTTTCATGTAGCAAAACATCCCAAGGTGTTTCCAAAAAAATTGGGAGGGGAGCGCACGGTGATTGGGAGATGACTTAGGAGAAGGGAATGAAGGCCCCATTGAACAGAGGGTGAGGCTTCAACAAGAGAGAACTTGTGTTGACTGCAGTGCCTCAAAGCATTTGACAAAAAAAAATGAAAGACTTTCATTGATATAGCGCTTTTCACAACCACCCAACATCTCAAAGTGTTTTGCAACCGGTGAGGTACGTTTTGAAGTGACTTCACTGTTATAAAGTTAGATAACACCGGTCAACTTACCAAACTCCAACAAACGGCAATGTGATAATGACCAGCTGACCTGCTCTTGAGATGTTGATTGAGGGATAAATATTGGCGCTGATAACTCCCCTGGTCGGCTTTAAAGGGGATCTTTCACATTCACCTGAGAGGGCAGATGGGGGGCCTCAGTTTATCACCTCACTCGAAAGGCAGCACATCTGACATTGCAGCGCTACCTCAACCCATGATTGTTGTGCTCCAGTCTCGGAATGGGATTTGAACCCACAACGTTCTGACCCAGAGGCAAGAATGTTTAGATATTGATCCACAACCATGTACTCGTCACTGAAGTGCATGTCCCGCTGCCACACCAACCTTTGCCTCACTGGCAGCAATGAGCTCCTTTTTGCTGATGGGGACCGCACCCAGACAAAGTTTAAATAGGACTGGGATGTCACGGGGGCACTATCACCCTCCCCCTCACCCCATGATATAACACTCTTGAGTCAGGAAACTGGTTTAAAATTTAAACCGGAGGTAAGGTCGTTGACTGAAACTACCTCATAAAAGCATTAGGATTCTCTGTTTGGGCAGAAGCAACACTGGAAAGGTTGGATGGGCTGAGCATGTATCCATTGGAGTTTAGAAGATTGGGAGGTGATCTTATTGAAACATATAGGCCAGAATTTATTGCTCGTTGGGCAGGCACGTGCCCGACCCAAGCGAGCGTAAAATGATGCAAGACGATGCTGGGCGAGGGTCCCGATGTCATCGCGATATTTCGGCCGGTGGGTGCGCGCAGGAGTCGGCAAAAACTATTAAGGCCATTAAAGTAATAATTAAGTTCAATTTTTCGCTGCCCGTCCAACCTTATGGTTGGCGGGCGGGCGGGCGAAAAGGCCAAGCGGCCTTTGGATTTTTTAGGAAACCTCATCCAGGGGCGGGATTAGGTTCCCAACAAGCAAATAAAAATGAAATTAAAATGTTTAAATTTCATTCACAACATGTTCCTGCTCATGTGACAGAGTCACATGAGGGGACATGTTTTTTTAACATTTTAAAATTCTTTATTTTGAATATTTTAAACCTTCAACTCCCTGAGGCAGCTCTGTGCCTCAGGGAGTTTTTACTGTGTGCACTTGCGCTAAGTTCCCAGCTCACCCAACTCCCTCCCTCCCTCCCTCCCCCCCCACCACTCTCCATACAGGCAGCGCTAAGCGTTGCAACATGCATTTCGCGTTGGATGGGCCTTAATTGGCCCTGCAGCGTGAAATCGTGGTTGCGGCCCGATCGCGGGCGGTGGTCGCCTTCCCCACTGCCCCTACTCGCCCCTGCTGAGCCCGCCCGATGAGGGCAAAACCCTGGCCATAAGATCCTGAGGGGGACTTGACAGGGTACTTGCTGAAAGGATGTTTCCTCTTGTGGGAGAGGCTAGAACCAGGGGACACCATTCAAAAATAAAGGATCTCCCATTTAAGACAAAGCTGAAAGGAAATTATTTTCTCTGAGGGTCATGAATCATTGAAACTCTCTTCCCCAGAGAGCGTCGGAGGCAGAGTTAATGAATATTTTTAAGGCAGAGGTACATAGATTCTTGACTAACAAAGGAGACAAAGGTTATTGGGGGTAAGATGTGGAGTTGAGGCCACAATCAGATCAGCCATGACCTTATGAATGGCAGAGCAGACTTGAGGGGCTGAATGGCCTACTCTTGCTCCTAATTGGTATGTAATTGTGTGTGTTTATATGGGCAAAATTATGCCCTCTCCTAAATGCATATTTCAGTCTCCAGGACCTTGCACTGACAGTGGTTGAGTTCGCCAAGTGCTGGCTGATTGATGGTGCGAGCTGTGGCAGGGAGTGGCAAGTCCTCACATAAGGGCAGCTTCCCCCAAAAACTGACTAATTTACACTCGCACTAGACTAATTTGTATGCAACTTAAATTCCTACAGGCTGTGCGCAAATCAGACTTGCCCTCGCATTACCACCAGTAAAAACCTGTTATGTAATCCTTTTGAAATTTTACTCACCGGCAGGTTTACAGCATTCCACACTCTCTCGCTGCTCAAAGTGTTTCTGTGAGTTTCTGAATCTAACGGGTTTCAATCTTATGACTTACAGGGCAGACAACAGAATATACCGCAGGAGCAAATTTCATCCGAAGGAGGATATTTTTCAACTCATTCATGGGACGTGAGAAATCACTGGCAACCCCAGTTTTTATTGCCCATTCCTCAGACCACTGTTGAAGTGGTTTGGTACAGTTGAGTGGTTTTCTGGGCCTATTTCAAAGGCCAATTAAGAGTCAACCACATTGCCGGGGGTCAGAATCACTTTTTTTCTTCTTGGGATGTGGGCATCACTGGCAAGGCCAGCATTTATTGCCCATCCCCAATTGCCCTTGAACTGAGTGGCTTGCTAACTGCCAAGGGCAGTTCAGAGTCAACCACGTTGTTGTGGATCTGGAGCCAGATGTGGGCCAGTCCAGGTAAGGATGGCAGATTTCCTTCCCTGTAGGACATTAGTGAACCAGATGGGTTTTTAACAATAATCAGCGATAGTTGTCATGGTTACGATTGAATTTGATTTCCACCAGCTGCTGTGGTGGGATTTGAACCCATATCTCCAGATCATTAGCCTGGACCTCTACGTTACTAGTCGAGTGATATTACCACTATGCATCGCCTCCCCCAGGAGGGCCAGACATCGGCCAGACTGGGTAAGGACAGCAGGTTCTATTCTCTTAATGACAGTCGTGAACCAGATGGGGTTTTTACGAGAAGCTAGTAGCTGTAGCTTGTATTCCAGATGTGTTTTTATTTAATTAATTGAATTTAAATTTGTCTGCTGCCACAATGCCACAAGGTGTATACAGCTCTCCTGATGCTCAGCAAACTTAGCCAGTCAGCAACAGGAAGGTCCCAGGTTGACAATACATGCTGTGCTAACCAGCAGAGGTAATGGTTGGTCACCATGTCCCTGAATTAGGGAGGTGGGAGCGAAATCTCTTGGTGTTCCCTATCCCGAAAGCTATCAAGTGAGCCACACATGACATCAGGTAAAGAGCAGAATGGGTTCAGATGTGATATCCCAAATCCCTCTGCCCTACCTCCCTAGCGTCAAAAAGCCAATCAAACCTCACTGTCAAGGGGAAACCTGTAAGCCTACAGGGAAGGGGCAACTTAATGTTCTCTGCATCTAGACTTGGTTAAACGTATAGCTGCCAGCATCAAATATTGTGTAGTTAGGTTCTCTGAGCAGATTTTAATGGTCATCTCATTCCATATTCTCCCCAGAAACAGTTGTAAACATGTGGTATAAATTGAACTGGCCACTCAGATGCAGCATAAGCAGATTTTTGGCATTGATTTCCCTTTCGAGTTTTCAACCAATCTCCCCTGAATGAGAGGACTCATTCTGGTATTCTTTTCCACACTTCTCTGGCATTTTGCCTTTGTGGCCATGCTATGTTCTGGACCAGTGATTGTGGGCAGAAGGTCATAGTTTCAAGCCTCACTCCAGGATTTGAGCACTAAATGTTCTCTTAAACACTTCAGCGCAGTACTGAAGGAGCACTGCATGGTCGCTGGTACCCTCTTCTGGTTAAGACACAAGACTCAAGATCAGATCTGCCCTCTTCGGTGGTGTAAGACATCCCATTGCACTATATGAAGAAGTTTTAAATGTAAGTCCCTTCCTTCTTTCCTACCTACAAATCCAATCTCTATCTTACATATACACACTTTCCAGCAGAGGTCAAGCAAGAGTGCTAATCCAGGCCGAATTTACTCCCATGAGTCACTCACTGTGGGCCACTGGCCAATTCTGTTGTAATCAGCAAAATTAGCACAGGTCTGAGAGCAAATGGGGGCCTGATCTGCACAGCTTAGTATCAAATTTAACCACTTAGCCATCAGGCAAACTATTTATGTACCTTTAATAAAAAAAATCATCTATTGAGATCAGACTTAAGGTGTTTCAGCATGAAACTTTAATGTTTCTAAGTCAGTTGAGTTCCTTGAAGCAACACCTTTGTAATGTTAATTTAAAAAGTCATCGCTTCCTCTTCCAAGAACTAAAATATAGTCATAAATTTGAATGTCAAAAGTATTCTGACAGAAGGCTTATTTCCTTTGAGGATTACACTTCTATCTGCTTCTATTGCTGTCTGATGTTCCACTCACAATACCCTCCTTCTCCAAGAATGAAGATCCAAAGCTGATTATTCTTTTGAAATGTTCTTTTAAGTTGGGCATCTGATTAGAGAACCCACCTCAGAACGTGAAGGAACTGAATGTAATGTAGGAGTGGTTTAGGCACTGACCATTCAGGCTCATGGGATGAACTTTCTCATTGTAATAATCTGATGTGAAATAGTTTGAACCCTCTTAATCCAGTTCTCAGTAGGCACAAGCCTAGAGCACAAAACCCTCCTCAGTAGCAGTGTGGCCATGAATGACTCAAATGGAAAATTGTCAGAGTGGTGTGGTTCATGAGGCTAGAGACTAAAGCATATTGTTAGGGCAGAAAAGAGGAAGATTTACTTTGCATTCAACTGTGCTAACCTGACGTGGGAGTGCTTGATGCTGACAATGGGAGCTCAACACAGAAAGTGTTCCATTTCGCTGTGACTTGCATACAAAATTCTCGTAAAAAAATAAGACTGCAGTCTTGTTTGGAACAAAAAAAAACAGTGGTGCAACACATTGCAAGCAAAACCTCGCAACCTCAATATGCAAACCCACCTACGCTGCCAATTACATGTAGTAAGTGGGCAGGAGGAGGGGGAGGGGGGGGCACAGGATACTCAGAATGAAAAACTATTGTCTAGGCTACACACTACACCACATCTCCTTTCCCTGCCCATCTGTGACCATTTAGATGGTCAACCAGTTTTAATGTTTCAATGCACCAAAGCATAGTCAGTGCCCACAGAATGACTCCTCAGCAAGGAGGCTTCAAAGAAAATTGTTACTTGAATGTAAGATGGTTACCAGAAATGTACAAACTTGCACCACATGCAATAACAGGGCGCATTTACAATGTGGGCGTAGTCCAGGTGAATTTAGGGTCCTTCAACATGATGGGATGACTCCCAATTGGGTGATCGCCATGTGGACGAGCGAGACTGAGAGGTCGGGACAGTGGGAAGACGCGAATGGAAAAAATGAAGATAAGCAGGTTGTGGATAATGTTGATCACCTATAGCGTCCCATGGTTTGAAAACTAAAACAGTACTTTGATTTGTTTCACTGTCACCCTACATTGAGACCCGATTTGTTTGAGGAAATGAAGAAGTCACCAATGAATTTGCACTGCAGCATTTTCTCCTCAAAATTGGCCACACTTCTATGGCTAATAAAAAATATTTTCAACTTTTAATTCAAATAACTGCAAATGTGTTGATGAGTCCAACTTGCCACCTCATCAATGCCATTCTAGCTTAATGCAGTAATTGTAATATTAGCTTTGATTTCAACAGTTCCAATTATTCAATTTAAGCTTTTTTTTATTGATTCTTCTCGCAACAGAGTCCCAGAACATGTCACATCCATAAAAGATTAAAGACAAAATGAGCCACTAGCTCTCAGGCTTATGAGCTTCTACTCTGAAAAACTGTCCTCAGACACAAAGACCAAGCTCCTCAGCTTTACTATTCCAGCAAAGTGTGTCAGGGGCAAACTCTTAGAACAATTGCACAGGGAAGCTGGTAGAAGACCATTAATCTTCAAGAAAGCTTGATCAAACTTATTTTGTTGTTGTACAAATCCTACCTCTATGTGTTGATGGGACAGTCTGACTTGGGAGGCTGTGGAGACCGTGACAAATAAACCATCAAGACCTGAAACCTGCCAAATGCAAAAGTACATTTATAGGCATTATTTATTAAACGAACATTGGGTCTAACTTGTGTATGTATATCTATTGAAGGGCTTCCCTTTCTATTATTGCTTTGAACTGAGAGCAACAATATTTACATAGCACCTTTATGGTACTCAAAGTGCTTCACAGTCAAAATTTGACACCGAGCCACATAAGGAGATATTAAGTCAGGTGATCAAAAGCTTGGTCAAAGAGGTTGGATTTCAGGAGCATCTTAAGGGAGGAGAGAGATGAAGAGAGGTGGAGAATTCCAGAGAGCTTACAGACTAAATTTAACAGGAACCTGCTAAACCTAATATCCCAAAATTGATGGAGAGACTCATCTTACGGACTCAAAACATTAACTCTGTTTCTTTCTCCACAGATGCTGTCAGACCTGCTGAGTTTTTCCAGCATTTTTTGTTTTTATTTCAGATTTACAGCATCTGCAGTATTTTACCTTTAACCCAAAATTGATTCCTACTCCACCTCCACAAAGAGGAGACAAGCTGTATTTTTGTTTATTCTTTCCTTGGATGTGAGCATTGTTGGCAAGGTCAGCATTTGTTGCCCATCCCTAAATGCCCTTGTAAGGTGGTGGTGAGCTGGCTTCTTGAACCGCTGCCATTCATCTGCTTCAACCTTTCTGTAGTGGTTTGCTAGACCATTTCAGGGGGCAGTTAAGAGTCAATTAACCACATTGCTTTCAGCCTGGAGTCACATGTAGGCCAGACCAGGTAAAGATGGAAGGTCTCCTTCCCTGAAGGACATTAATGAACCGGTTAGGTTTTTACTAGCGGATTTAGCAGCCTTAAAAGTGGATAAATCCACAGGCCTGGATGAGATGTATCCCAGGCTGTTGAGGGAGGCAAGGGAAGAGATATCAGGGGCCCTAGCAGTAATTTTCAAATCCTCTCTGGCCACAGGTGAGGTGCCAGAGGACTGGAGGACTGCTAATGTTGTCCCATTATTAAAAAAGGGAGGGAGGGATAGACCAGAAAATTACAGGCTAGTCAGTCTAACCTCGATGGTGGGGGAGTTACTAGAAAGAATTCTGAGGGACAGAATATATTTGCACTTGGAGAGAGACAGATTAATCAGGGATAGTCAGCATGGATTTGTTAAGAGGGGTCATGTTTGACAAATTTGATCAAATTTTTGAGGAGGTAACCAGGACTGTTCATGAGGGTGATGCATTTGATGTGGTCTACATGGATTTTAGCAAGGCTTTTGATAAGGTCCCTCATGGCAGACTGGTCAAGAAAGTAAGAGCCCATGGGATCCAAGGCAAAGTGGCACATTGGATCCAAAATTGGCTGAGAGGCAGGAAGCAGAGGGTGATGTTGGGGGATATTTCTGTGACTGGAAGTCTGTTTCCAGTGGGATTCCACAGGGCTTTGTGCTGGGGCCCTTGCTGTTTGTGGTGTACATAAATGATTTGGACTTTATTGTATTGGGTATAATCAAGAAGTTCGCGGATGACACCAAAATTGGTAGGGTGGTAAATAGTGAGGAGGATAGCTGTAAACCACAGGAGGATATCAATGGACTGGTCAGGTGGGCAGAGCAGTGGCAAATGGAATTCAACCTGGAAAAGTGTGAGGTAATGCACCCGGGAAGGACTAACAAGGCAAGGGATTACACTATGAACAAAAACAGAATTACCTGGAAAAACTCAGCAGGTCTGGCAGCATCGGTGGAGAAGAAATCAGTTAACGTTTCGAGCCTTCACGCCCCTTCGGCAGAACTGAAGCATAGTTAGGAGAGGGGTGAAATATAAGCTGGTTTAAGGTGGGGGGGGCGGGGGGGAGAGAGAAGTTGAGGGTGTGGTGATTGTGGAGATAAGCAAGCAATGATAGGAGCAGCTAATCAAAAGATGTCACAGACAAAAGGATCAAAGAGGTGTTGAAGGTGGTGATATTTGTCTAAGAAAAGTGCTAATTAAGAATGGAAGACAGGATACTCAAGGTACAGCTCTAGTGGGGCTGGGGTGGAAAAGACTAACAAGGTTTTAGTTTTAGATTTAAAAATAATGGAAATAGGTGGGGAAAGAAGAATCTATATAAATTATTGAAAAAAAAGGTGGGGGGGTGGGGGGCGAAACGGGGTGGGGATGGGGGGAGGGGGAGTTTAAGATCTAAAGTTGTTGAATTCAATATTCAGTCCGGAAGGCTGTAAAGTGCCTAGTTGGAAGATGAGGTGCTGTTCCTCCAGTTTGCGTTGGGCTTCACTGGAACAATGCAGCAAGCCAAGGACAGACATGTGGGCAAGAGAGCAGGGTGGAGTGTTAAAATGGCAAGCGACAAGGAGGTTTGGGTCTTTCTTGCGGACAGACCGCAGGTGTTCTGCAAAACGGTCGCCCAGTTTGCGTTTGGTCTCTCCAATGTAGAGGAGACCGCATTGGGAGCAACAAATGCAGTAGACTAAGTTAGGGGAAATGCAAGTGAAATGCTGCTTCACTTGAAAGACACTATGAATGCTGGGACCCTGGAAAGTACTGAAGATCAGAGGGACCTTGGTGTGCATATCCACAGATCCCTGAAGGTAGCAGGCCAGGTAAATAAGGTGGTCAGGAAGGCATATGGGATACATGTCTTTATCAGCCAAGGCATAGAATACAAGAGCAGGGAGGTTATGCTGGAACTATATAAAATGCTGGTGACTGGAATACCGTGTGCAGTTCTGGCCACCACATTATAGGAAGGATGTGATTGCACTGGAGAGGGTGTATTGTAGATTTCCCAGGACGCTGCCTGGGCTGGAGGGTCTGAGCAATGAGGAAAGATTGGATAGGCTGGGGTTGTTTTCCTTGGAGTCGCGAAGGTTGAAAGGGGACCTGATGGAGGTGTATAAGATTATGAAAGGCGTAGATAGGGTGGATAGGAAGGCACTTTTTCCATTAGTAGAGGGGTCAATAACCAGGGGGCATAGATTTAAGGTAAGAGTTAGAACGCTATGAGGGGAGTTGAGGAGAAATTTTTTCACTCAGACGGTGGTGGGAGTCTGGAACTCACTGCCTGGAAGGGTGGTTGAGTCAGAAACACTCGTAATATTTAAGAAGCATTTAGATATTCACTTGCGTTGCCATAGCCTCTGGGGCTAAGGGCCAAGCACTGGAAAATGGGATTAGTGTATTCAGATCTTTGTTAACCGGCACAGACACAATGGGCCGAATGGCCTCCTTCTGTACAGTAAATGTCTATAGGTAAAATGTTTCACTCGGTGGGCAGCCACATGCCTGACCTGCTTGAGCGTGAAATAATGTGCGTTGTCATCAGCCGAGCGTCCCGACGTCAGTGTGCACTCTCGCAATATTTCTCTTGGCGGACATGCACGGGAGGCGGAGGCGCGCCCGCCATTAATTAAGAGACCACACCAATTGTCGCCGATTTTATGTAGCCCGTGCGATTTTTCGGCTGCCCATTTTGGGCAGGTGGGCAGGGCACACTTTGCAAAAGCTCATCCCCAGGGGGATAAAAAGGGTCAGCAGCATTGTCAGTGTGAGCAATGAGGAGTTTTGGAGATCGTGTGCTGCTGGTTGCTTATGTGAACTGGACAGCTCCATCTCGCTTCAGAGCTGCATTCTGAGCATTTCTAGGCTTCATTTCAGGACTCATTGGTATCTTCCAGGCCCCTGGAGAATTCCGACTGTCTGGGCCCTTCCAGGTATCGGACAGCCTTCCATAACCCTGGTAACGGGGATTGTGGTCTCCGCTGGAGGCACCTCCTCTGAGGAGGAAGAGAGGGGCAGAAGGGAGAGGAGGCCAGGTGTCCCAATGCAGATTCCAGGGGAGGGACCTGTGGGGGGAGAGGCGCAGGCACAAAGGGCGCAGGGCCAGCAGGAAGTCCAAGGTGGAAGGGGCTGCAGAAGACGCCACTGTCCTGCTGCCAGGGTTTACAGGCGGCCATGCAGCTACCTCAATATGTCTGAGGTGCAATGCCGTAGAAAGCTCTGCCTCTCAAGGGCGACCGTCACCTCCATTTGTCAGATGATTGGGCCTGAGATCAGCTCTGACTGTGTGGGTGGACACCCCATGCCAGTAGCTCTGAAGGTCACTGTGGCCCTCAACCTCTATGCCTCCGGCTCTTTCCAGGGCTCAATGATGTGGAGTCTCCCAATCAGCTGTCCTCAGTTGCATCAAGCTGGTGACAGAAGCTCTGTTCAGGCGGGCATTGACTTTCGTTCATTTCCATACAGATGAAGCCAGCCAGGCTGAGCGAGCCAGAGACTTTGCAGCGATTGCTGGGTTCCCCCATGTCCAGGGTGCAATAGACTGTACACATGTGGCCATCAAGGCGCCAGTGGGTGAGCCCGGTGCCTTCGTCAACAAGAAGGGCTTCCACTCCATGAACGTGCAGATAGAGTGTGACCATAGGATTCTGCAAGTCTGTGTAAGGTACCCAGGCAGCTCCCATGATGCCTACATCCTCAGACACTCCCAGGTGCCGGGGCTTTTCACTGCTCCAGCCCGACTGGATGGATGGCTGCTGGGTGACAAGGGCTATCCCCTCAAAATGTGGCTCATGACACCTCTCTGTCATCCAAGAACAGAGGCAGAGCAGCGGTACAATAGGAGTCACGCCTCCACAAGGGCGGTGATGGAGAGGACCATTGGCCTCTTCCGATGCGTTTCCGATGCCTGGACCGTTCAGGGAGCACACTGCAATACCCCCCAGAGCGTATGTCACTGATAGTGGTTGCATGCTGCGCTCTCCACAATCTGGTACTGGCAAGGGGGGACGCAGTGGAGGAAGAAGATGTTGACTCAGCTGCACAGGCAACAGATGATGAGTCCAGTAGTGAGTCCGAGGATGAGCATGGTGGGGAGAACGCTGAGGGTGTGGACGCAGACCTGGGCAACCTCCAGGGAGGCAGGGACACCCAGGACGCTTTGATCCAACGGTCCTTCAGCTAGCCTACCAAATAAGAACAACCACCACATGCCAGGGCTGCAGGCTCCATACTCCATCCCAGAGAGGACCATGCCCTTGGCCACCAACATACACTCTGTGTCTGTGCAATAAAGTTTCAGGAGACACACGTCATTACATAATGGCCAACCCTAAACCTACAGAACAAATGAAGCATACTAAGGCCAGCTGCACAAAATAAAACCTCATTTAATGTTGCATGTGACAGATTGCTGAACTAAACATTAACTGGTGTTGTTAAACACACCATTAAAAAACTCAAAGCAAAATGGGGGAACAAAATATCACCCGTGATAAGCCCGTCTTGTGCTTAAGGTGCTTTAAACTTACATTTGCGAATGCTACATCTAGGTGCCCCCTCCCCACCCCCCCTCGCTGGCACCAGCATTGGAGACAGCTGCTGACTCTGCTGTCTTGTTGGCCTTGATGACCTTGGTGGGCGTCCTCTGGCCCGTGGAGCCTGTGCTGGCCCTGCCTGGGAGGGAGTGGCCAGTGCCATGGCTGGCATCTCCCCAGTCACCACAGCCTCATCAGATGCCACAGTCACTGGCAGAGGGGTGGAGGAGCTGCTGCCACCATCCAGAGCGCCCTGAGAGGATCCCACAGGGACGACAGGCAGCTCGTGTGCCAATGTGAGGTCACTTTGGACTTCCCTGCTCACCATCGATGGACGGGCACCGAGCTGGGATACTGGGTGCCCAATCCATCTCCCACACTGACACTGACCAGCTGAGGTCAGTGCCGGTGTGAGGGCTTGCAGGTCCGAGCGCATCCCCAGGGACCCCTGATTCTGTCACTGGAGCAGCCTCTCCATGCGAGTCACCACTGATCCATGGGGGAAGCAGTGCACTCGGCCATGAGGGTCAACGCAGTGGTCATGCTCCACATGGACTCCTCCACAATGGAGACCATGACACGCATTCCCTCATATCTCCGCCAGCTCCTCTCGCACACCCCGCTGGCTTTCCAGCATCTGCTGCCTAATGGACGACTCCAGAGGCCCATCATCAGCCATCGACTGACCATTGTCCTGGTCTCCAGCAGCCCTCCGACTGCCAGCGCCCTGGGCACTCCCTGCCTCCGCCTGCACCTCAAGCGAGTGTAATGTGCCCTCACTGCTGTGCACCGAGATACTAGCCGGCAATCTTATACCCACCGAGCTGCTGGTCTCTGCGCTTTCAGTTTTGGTTGTGCATGCGTTATACGCTGTGTGGCTCTTCACCTGGGTTTGGTCATGTATTCAAATCCAACTCCAGAGATTTGAACACAAAATCTAGGCTGATACTCCAAGTGGAGCACTGGAGAGTGCTGAGCTGTTGGAGGTGAAGATGAAAGATTTGCAACTATTCCAAAGAAGAGTTGGGGGGTGGGAGGTTCTCCCCGCTGTCCTGGTCAATATTTATCCCTTAACTCATTTCACGGAAACAGATTATTTTGTCATGATCACGTTGCTGTTTGTGAGACCGTGCTGTGCTCTGATTGGCTGCCACATTTCCTACAATAGTGACTACACTTCAAAAATGGCAAAGTACTTTGGGACGTCCTGAGGTCATGAAAGGTGCTATATAAATGAAACTCTCTTTGAATGCAAGGGGCAAGCAGCCTGTTAGCTACCCCCTCCCCCCATTCCCCCTTAATACGCCCATATTATTCCAAATACTTTGTAGCTTGATTCAGCTGACAGATGCATGTTTTTTCTAAATCTCTCAACTTTTCTGCAATATTTAGGCTTTCCAATTTTTTTTTTCCATAACATTAACTCTTGAACATATGGACAGGAACAGGATTCCAAGTGCAGAGAGATTCAAAATATTTCATGGAGTGAGTGCTAATGAGAAAAATTGCTTCTTAAAATATCTGTTTTTATTCTGGGGCGGGGTGTAAATTCAGAATGCTTTCAATTTCCTCTCCGCGTTATAGTGTTGGCACAGTAAATCTATCCCTACACCAGCAGGGTAATGCCAATCTCAGAAAGGCAAATTCAACTGTTGCCTCAATGTGTCACTTTCATCACCAGCTATCAAGGGTTATAGGGAGAGAGATAGTCGGCAAATGGAGATCAGGTGGAAGATCAGCCATGGTCTTATTGAATGGCAGAGCAGCCCTGAAGGGCTGAATGGCCTCCTCGTTCTAATTCGCATGCTCTTCTCCTTATGGTGATTATGCATGTCATATTTTGTATCCTAGTGTGTGTAGGTTTATGCCGGATATTAGTGCAATATGAAACCTAATCACCAAAGTTTATTCAATACAGCCCACCGAGAGAAGAGATTTTCATATACAATATATAAGTGATGCAGATCATACCCCAGCATCCCATGCAGCAATGGGCATTGAATCTACCCGTTAGCCAGAATCAGACCCCTCTAAAAGGGTCTGACTGAAGATGGAGAATTAAATGATGCTGCTGCAAAGGCATAAATTGAACAAGTTTGTAGAGTAGGAACACAATTATTATAAAAGCCTAATATCTTGGGTTATCAGGTAAAGAAAGAACTTGCATTTGTACCGCGCTTTTCACAACCTCATGACATCCAAAGCTCTTTGTAACCAATGTTTGAAATGCAGTCACTGTTGTAATAAGGACAAGAACATAAGAATTAGGAGCCAGAGTAGGCCTTTTTCCCTCCTTAAAGCCTGCTCCGCCATTCAATACCATCATGGCTCATCTTCCACCTCAATTCAACACTATCCCATATCCCTTAATTCTCTGAGCGTCCAAAAACGTATCTCTGTCTTAAATATGCTCAAAGACTAGGCATCCACAGCTGTCCCAGGTCAAGGGGATTCCAAAGATTCACAACAGTTTGAGTGAAGAAATTTCTCCTCATTTCAGTTTTTAATGATCAGCTTCTTAGTCTGAGACTGTGCCCTGTAATTCTAGACTCCCCAGCCAGGTACATCTGTACCTGTCCAGCTACCTTCAGTATAAGAAAACATGGCAGCCAATCAGAGCAGAAACTCTTTCGAGTTATCAACAGTCACAGATTGCAACTCTTTCGAGTACAATCACAGTTCTTGGTTTCCGGGAGTGAGGACATGAACCCACAACCCTCTGATTCAAAGGCGAGCGTGCTATGAACCCACAAACCGTAATGTGAGAATGACCAGGTTTCTTTCACTAATGTTTGTTGAAGGATTGAAGGACACGAATAACTCCCCTGATTTTATCCGAAATAGTCCCAGAAGGGGCTTCGGTTTAACATCACATTAGCAAGACAGAACCTCTGGCAGTGCAGTACTCCCTCAGTACTGCACTGGAAACGTTAGTCCACGTATGTGGTCATTAGGTGATGTTGTTTAGCAGTTTATCCCTTTCATCACCCCATTTTAAACTTCCGCACACGATGATGTATAGACCTGGCTCTGTGTCTACTCTCACACCTACTGAAATTCTTCCATTTGTTAGGTGATTAGCCTGAGAGTTAGCTCTTTGAGTGTCTACAAGCTCTCACACCACTTTTCACCTGACCTCTAGTCAAAACTTTGACGTGATTTACCCCTGTTCAAGAGCTCCTTCAGAAACAATCCAGTACACCATCTCCTTATTGGGGATTTCTTGCAAACCTACAACACTAACCTATTTCTGTCAAAACTGATGTATTTGCTTCTCTAACCTGAGTTATTGTACTTGACCTGGATGGCAGCCTTCTGAGTTACTGGCAGCTTTGCAGACTCCGACCTTCACAGCATGCCTCATTAGGAAATCCTGTTCTGGTGTAGGCTTGTGAAAGGAAATCTCCAAAATTGGGAGCTAGAAAAGATGGTTACTAATAAGGTCTAATTGAGAAATTCAGGAGAAACTTTGTTGTCCATAGAGTGGTTAAAATGTGCAACGTGCTGAGTTTTTGAGGTGAATGGCACCGATGCTTTCAAGGGAAGCTAGATAAACTCCTGAGGGAGAGAGGAATAGAAGGTTAGAGTGTGAGATGGAATGGGATGGAAGGAAAGTCGTGTGGAGCATAAGCACCGGCATGGACTAGCTAGGCCGTTTTGTGCTGTAAATACTGTGTAGTTTTATATAACCTCATCTCTCAGTGATTAATTTAGAATTACTTTTATTATATTGCTTTCATTGTCGTTGTTCTAGTGATGCACTGGCCAGTATGAAACTCTTTCGAGTTATCAACAGTCACAGATTGCAACTCTTTCGAGTACAATCACAGTTCTTGGTTTCCGGGAGTGGGACATGAACCCACAACCCTCTGATTCAAAGGCGAGGGTGCTATGAACTGAGCCACAGCTGACACCTCTATTAGGGAGCTCTGGCCAGTATGAACCTGAACCAAAGAAGGCTTTGTTCTGATCAGTTGATCACGTTGTTAGAGACGTTACACTTCACCTCTGTATCTCTGGGCTGGGTAAGGGAATAATCGACCAGGGCTCTGATCGCTTTCTGTGATTTGAGCTGGAAACTCTATACGTGTGAATATTGGACAAGGGAACCCCTATTTCCCTCACCAACATAAAGTCCAATTTCTCCAGTGCCTTCAGTAACAGCCCTAAGCTCTGGAATTCCCTCCCTAAACCTTTCCATCTCTCTACCTCCCTACCTCTCGCTCCTCCTGTAAGACACTCTTTAAACCTACTTCTTTCACCAAGCTTTTGATCATCTGTCCTAGTGTCTCCATTTGTGGCTCAGTGTCAAATTTTGTTTGATAAACACCCATGTGAACCGCCTTGGGAAATTTAAAAGGTTAAAGACGCTATATAAATGCAAGTTGTTGTTGTTAGGGGTGCCAGGACCAACCTACTGAGGTCCCCGTTCTCATTGTAAACACAGCCCTCTACTTGTAACTCATGTATCTAAGCCTTTCAGCGGTTAAAGTGGCCAGAAATCGAATTGACAACGTTGTGAAACCAGTTTGCGATTGTCCGCTCCAGCCGTCAATGACAGGCCGCGTTTGCCGCTGCCTGATGCCGGGAACCTCATTTTAATACATCTGCATATAATTATAATCCCTGCTCACCGGAATCGTCCCCCCCCCCTCACACTGGATCATCCAGCTATGTCGGCAGCCACAACAGTGTTTAAAAGGCATGCACCTGGCGAGATGAACTTTGAGGGGAATTTGGGAGGTGAGTGAATACTAATACTGTGCAGCATTCATAGGGGTCGCCCGTTCAACTTCAAGGTCGAGGCACTGCGCATTCACACGAGGGCACAGGCAAATGGCTTTTTACTGGCTGGCTGACAGTGCGGTGCCAGGGTAAGGACTGCACTGTGTCTGAGGCCAGTTGGGAGGGTGCAAGGCAGCACGGTCTGATGCTAGTGCACAAGCACATGCGGGGGGGGTGTGGAGGGGAAGGTAGTGGTCATGCATCAGGGAAACCTTGCATAAAGTGACCATTCCCCTGCAGCTGAGACAGTTCAGGTGCAGCCACGTTGACATTGCTTGCAGTCGGACCTTTAGTTTATCTGCCCTCTCAAACAACACAGAGGCATGAAAATGCTACCAAACACTCCAGAACATTTCAACCCCTCGGGCACAAGACTGCAAACTAATGAGTGTTTTAGTGGACTGCAAAACAATTGGACGACTGGACAAGTTGAACAATCTCTTTGCTAAAGCTGGGCCGTGGAGCAGTCACTGGTGGAGGCGCTCACAGCCCCTTGCAATGTCTTCATTCAGGTTTGGACCAGCCTCTCCCATGGTTCAAGCTAACAGCACAGTCTTGCAGCACGGGTTAGGAGAATGCCTGTACCTGAGCTAAGAGCACCGCATGCAGTCCAGTGGGTCAAGCTGCTGCCAATCGGTCAGGTGGAGTGGGGGTGGAGGTGGGTGGGATTTTGGGCACCCAAGTGGTGGCCAGCACTCTCTAGCATGTGTTAAGGAGCCTCCAGACCTAACCAAGAGAGGTTCTTAGTACATCCAAGCTAACCCACTCTCTCTTTCATCCTGCAGGAGTACATCAGGAGCATGGAGCCTAGTGGCCTAGTTTTATACCTCATGGCATACAGAGAGCAGGGACGAAGGAGAAGAGAGTGACAGAAGTGCAGAGGGAGGAACAGCAGCCTCAAGGAGTAGGGGCGACAGGGTCTCCTGCTTGTGCCATTGAAGAGCCACAGTGAGCTGTCGCTGGTCAGTGCCTAGCTTGACCCAGGGTCTATTGACGATGCCTGTTAGTCCTGCACATGACCAAGAACCAGTGTTGCTGAAGACTGCGCATGTTCAGGAAACTTGACAGTCACATCTGGCCAGCTGCTGCAGGATTTGGCGCCACGGGGATATGGAGGGCATCCACTGCCAGTGGCCGTGAAAGTGAACGCGATGCTCAATTTTTACACTGGTGGCTCCTTTCAGGGCTCTTCAGGCGACCTCTGTGGGGTATCACAAGCCTCCACAAACAAATACATTCAGGAGGTCACGGACGCCATCTTCCTGAAGGCCACACAGCTTCGTGCATTTAGCCCAGGATCAGGAAAGCCAGGAAGCAAGAGCGCTGGGATTTGCGCCGATCTCAGGTTTCCCACAGGTGCAGGGTGCCATCGACTGCACTCACATGGTGCTTAGATCTCCATGGCAACAAGTGGTCAACTACATCCACCACAAGGGCTTCCACTCTCTGAATGTTCAGCTGGTGTGCGACCATCACAAACGCGTCGAGCAGGTCTGCAGACGACTCCCAGGGAGTGTCCACGACTCCCACATTCTCAGGTCTCAGACCCCTGATGTTTTCCAGGGTCCACAGAGGCTGCAGGGTTGGCTTCTCAGGGGCGAGGGTTACCCACAGAGGACGTGGCTGATGACGCCCGTGTGGAAGCCTCAGACTGCAGCAGAGAGAAGGTCTAACAAGGCTGCAGCTCACACCTTAGTGGAACAAACCATCGGAATGTTGCAAATGAGTTCCCAGTGCCTGGACCGGTCTGGTGGAGCCCTGCAATACAGTCCACAGAAGGTGTCACACATTGTCATCAGCTGCTGCGCCATTTACAACCAGGCGCTGCAACGGGGTGAGGAGCCGGCTGAGGAGGAGATGGAAGAGCTGGAGGTCTCCTCCAATGAGGAGGATGTCAACGGGGATGAGGGTGAGGAGGTCCTCGAAGGTGAGGATGACTGCGATGAGGCCATCACACTGGCCAGGCGAGGCAGGCGCTCGGGAGGCCTCCATAGCTGCTATATTCGTGGAACATGACAACATACAGTGAGGAGACACCATAGATCCTCACATTGCATCTGTGATCTTTGACTCCTGTCTAGCTGATGGCAGCACACATACCCTCAGTGATAAGGCTTCTGTCACGGAGACACAGCAGATGCCTATAGTCCCTACATTCCAGGAGGATGATGATGACCTGCAGTGGGGACTCTCCATAGTTTAGGTGAATGTCTGACCCCTGTCTGGCTGATGGCAGATCGCATTTACTCTGTGAACAGGCTCATATCATGGAGATGCAGCAGGGAAACTTTCATTTCTCCTGATCCTATGGCATCCTTCGTGAGCTGAACCTTTCAGGACCTCACTGTCTCCGGACACAGATGCTGATGGGATGAGGGGCCAGTCACACTCAAAGATACAGAGAGAACGATTGAACTCTGTGCCTCAGGCCCAGGACATTCTGACAGCAATGATAAGCCCCATTGAGGTGCAGGCATGACTGATGTGTCCAGTGACTGTGAAGGCGCATTATCAGTGTGCTGGGAAGGTTACACAAAGCACAGGGAAGAGGTCCTGGACTGAGACACCTGCCTTCATCTTGTGCAGGGACCAAGGTTGCAGACTGACACGAACACTGCTCATCATAACAAGGAGCCATAGGCAAGGAGATATTCTTGAGAGTTTATTTACAATAGTGAACATTTTGTACAAGTGATTAACACCCGTGCCCAGGCTGTGCAACTACATCTTCTTAATCTTCCTAAACCTGCTGCTACGTCTTGGTGCTCCCCCAAAATCCACAGCGGAGGTGGAGGCAGCCTGCTGACTGCTACGCCCTGTCTGTGATGACCTTGGCGGGCGTCCTCTGGAGGGCCGAGACCTGGAGGGCCCCGGCCTGCTTTCGGGGTCCTGCTGTGTGGCAGTGGCCTGTGGAGCTGGAGCTGCTGGGGTCACAGGGAGAGGGGATTCAGATAGGCCAGACACCCGGAGTCACTTGGGTCGATGGTCCCGGGCTGTGCACCTGCTGATCCACCTCCCTATGGGTGCCCGAGGGCCTCTGGCTGACTCCGTGAGGGGAAGAGGAAGCTGGAGTGAGATCAAGTTGCTCCGCTCCCCTCCCGCGCTGACACTGTTGGAGGCCAACTATAGCGTCAGCGATGGAGTTCAGCCTGTGCAGCTGTGCAGGAGCACTGGATGAAGGTCTCCATGGCGGCCGTCAACCTACCAGTGTTGACCTCGGTGCGTTGCAATGCCAGCACTATAACCTCAGACTGAAGGTGGACAGACTCCTCCATCGTGCCTTGCAATATGAGGAGTGCAGCCGACATCCCTTCCTGATGTTCCAGAGCTTGTCTTTGCAGTTCCAGCAACTAAGGTGTGACCAAGTCCAGAGGCTCCTCATCTGACTCAGACTCAGCAGATTTCTGGCCTCCTGCAATCTTTCGAGTGCCGGACACCTGGGAAGTCCCTGCCTCCGACTGCTGTGGATCAGTCAGTGCGATGTGCTCACCAGATTGTGACCCCAAAGCTACTCTAGGACTAGGTCCCACTGAGGTGTGTGTCTCTGCGCTGGTAGAGGGCGTTAGTGAGCACTGTAATGGGTCAATGAGGATGTCATCAGATTCTTCTTCTGAGGTGTCTTCAGGGTTTGAGTCGAGGACCTGACTTGTGGACCCCCACAGCTGCTTCCCAGATGTGCCTGCGAAAGCAAGGCGTGACAAAGGACTGTGGAACAGGAAACTCACTCACAGCCTGGTTGCCTGATGGATGTTACACTGCTGGATCTTCACTTGGTTGGGCAGCACCCACCTCACTGTCAGCCCAGGAATGGTCCAGATCATTACCGGCCAGTTTATTGACTCGATTTTCAAAGGCTGTGAGGACCTTGATTTCAGGGATTCCTCCACCAGTCTGCGGCCACTCCCTGTTGTTGTGTGCCAGCTTGTCCTGCATGAATACAGATGGAGAGAGTGTAAGCAGGACGCCTGCCAGGCCAGATAACAAGGATGCCTGGCATGTGTGTGGGTGGCGAGCGGTGCCATGGATGGGATGAGGACATGATCCGCAGGGCAGGATGAAGGTGTGTGTGAGAGTGAATGGTGATGCCCCTTGAACTGGCAGTGAGTGAGATCCCTGTGGGTGTGTGATGGGTTTGTCACTGTGCGAGTTGAGAGTGATGAGAAGAGTGACTTACCCTGGCAGAATGGAGGAGATCATTCATCCTCTTTTGGCACTGGGTTACTGTCCTCTTTTGCAGGGCATTGGTGCTGACCTTGTTTGCTGGTCTCCGCACAGAGCGTGGGTAGAGGACATCGAGGTGGGCCTACCCTGCATCCAGTAGGCGCTCGAGGGAGGCATTGCAAAATCTGGGGGCAGCATGTTTCCCACCTTTGGCAGCCATCAGTTCCCAGCAGCTTCCTATCCCATGAATAGTGCTTGCTCTGTGCAGGAGCGGCCTTTAAATATGGCGCCCAGTTTACTGAAGGCCTGAGGTGATGACATAGAAACATAGAAACTAGCAGCAGGAGTAGGCCATTCAGCCCTTCAAGCCTGCTCCGCCATTCATTATGATCATGGCTGATCATCCAGCTCAATAGCCTGCTCCCGCTTTCTCCCCATACCCTTTGAGCCCTTTCACCCCAAGAGCTATATCTAAGTCCTTCTTGAAAACATGCAATGTTTTGGTCTCAACTACTTTCTGTGGTAACGAATTCCACAGGCTCACCACTCTCTGGGTGAAGAAATTTCTCCTCATCTCAGTCCTAAATGATCTACCCCGTATCCTCAGACAGTGACCCCTGGTTCTGGACTCCCCCACCATCGGGAACATCCTTCCTGCACCTACCCTGTCTAGTCCTGTTAGAATTTTATAGGTTTCTATGAGATCCCCCCTCATTCTTCTGAACTCCAGCGAATATAATCCTAATCGACTCAATCTCTCCTCATATGTCAGTCCCGCCATCCCAGGAATCAGTCGGGTAAACCTGGGCTGCACTCCCTCAATAGCAAGTACATCCTTCCTCAGATAAGGAGACCAAAACTGCACACAATATTCCAGGTGTGCTCTCACCAAGGCCCTGTACAATTGCAGCAAGACATCCCTGTTCCTGTACTTGAATCCTCTGGCTACTCTACTTTCCCCTTCTTAATCAATCCCATCAATGACAGGGCACGTGAATCAGTGGACACTCCACCGGTGACCTGGCATGTTTCCCGGGAACGCGTAATTAATGAGATGGTACTGCGCAAAAACCCGCCATTGCAGCCCGGCAGGTAAAACGTCCTTTTTTACTGCCTGCCGCCGCACTTAGTGCAAATCTGGGATGATTCCGCCCACAGGAACAAAAAGACTGTGCGATGCTTGCAATATGAGGAAGACTACCTCAAACAGGCAGTAAAAGCCTAACCTGCTCCAGAGGAGGTAATCATGTCAATCTTTCTCTCTGCTGCGTCCGACTGAAGAAGGGCAGCTCCTCAGAGGCGCCGCTGTGCCAGTCATTCAGAACAGCTGGCACACAAGTGGCCAGACGCACATGCTCAGCCGAGCAAGTGCCCGCTCCCTTAGCACTATTTCCAGCAGCTTCATGTTGCTTTTCTTAATTGCTTTGCCCAGTAACAATTTCAACTTAATGTAATTGTGAAGTAGAGTTTTGTCGGCAGCTATTGAAATTAGGCATTCGGGGAATGTTTATTGTCTTCATGCTGGCAGTAATGGACAACAGTCCTGAGCTTAATGTGTATTTTGGGAAACAAAAGCAATATTGGAAAAGGATCTGAGCTATAACATACCAGTGCGCAGCCTGCAACAGCTGGCCAGACAGAGAGCCATCCAGTTTTTCATGCAGTTGACTGTGGCATTCTTGCAACTGCTAAATTAAGGTATCAATTTGTTAACCTCTGGTTACAGGGCAGAAATTGCTCACGAATGATAAACGTTAAGGACTAAAACAGACACAGGTCTTCAACACTTTTACACACAAACCAGGTTCTGTAAGTGCAGGGCCAACCTGATTAAATGACATTGGTATTTCTTTTTAGCATTGACATTTTCACTCAGAATTCTCCTCAGGTGAATTAAGTTGTATTGCTGCCAGCACAGCAAGCCTAGGAGATTGTGCTCCCTTCCCCATGAGTAAACGTAATCGGAAAATAAAGGTTGAAAATAACTGCTCTTTTCTGCTAAACTTTCCAAAAAAACTGGTTCCGGTATCTGCGAGAGGAGATCACCGCTTCAGGTGTCACTGGAACCATCAACAACTGGCCCCAACACAGAGAACTTCAGTCATCAGCCCAGACACCAATTTGTGCCGCGAGTGTAACAACTAAGGGCACTCAGCTCTGTTATACAAAGGAAGAACTTGCATTTATATAGCGCCTTTCACTTCCTCGGGACATCGCAAAGCGTTTTACAGCCAATGAAGTACTTACAGACGCGCAGCCAATGTTGTAGCCAAGGAATTTTTGTTTCATTCATTCACAGGATGTGGGCGTCATTGGCCTAGCCAGCGTTCATTGAGAAGGTGGGGGTGAGCAGCCATCTTGAGTACAGCTGGGTGGCTCGCTGGGCCATTGCAGGGGGCAGTTAAGAGTCACCAACATTGCTGGTCTGGGCCTGGAGTCACCGATAGGCCAGACCAGGTAGGGACGGCTGATTATTCCTTTCTTGAAGGATAAGGGTGGATTTTTACAATAATCTCACAGTTTAATGGTCGCCATTACTGATACTAGCTTTCGCATTTTAAATTTATCCACTTCATCGAATTTAAGTTCCCCGGCAGCTGTGTTGGGATTTGAACACATGTCTTTGGATCGTTTGTCCAGGCCTCTGAATTGCTAGTCTTTTGTTATGCTACCACACCAAAAGTTATATGCAATGATCGAGTGCAAATTATTTTCTCTCCTCTCCCTTTTAATACTTTCTTCTTATATTTTCCTCTCTTTCTTTCTCTCTCGCTTTCTCTAATAGCGAGTGCAAGATAAATTTGTCCAGGCTAATTGCCATAGTGCGTTCATTCACAGGATACCAATGCTGACACAGGTCCTTTTCACTGAATGTAATGCAGGCCTTACCGTCACACCTGAGACGCTGAATAATGTACTGCCTATTTGCTGAATTTTCTCTCAGATATCCAGCACTTATGTTTTTTCCTTTCTCTATCTCTACAATTCTGGGGTAAACTCATCCATCGTAGACATTCAGAGGGCAGCTGGACTCAGAAGGGTGTGTGAGGTGGGGTTATGGCTGCGACACCGCATCATCAAGGGCTGTGCCTTAAGCCCACGAATATCATTGCCATTCAATCTTACAGCACCGACGGAGGCCATTCAGCCCATTGTGCCTGTGCTGGCTTTTTAACTCTCTCTGCTTTACCCCACAGCTCTGATTCCCGCTCCCCCCCTGACCCCAACCCACTCCACCCAACCTCTTTTAAAGTACATTTCCAATTCCCTTTTGAAAGCTCCTAAGCTTCCATCACCCTTTCAGGCAGTGACCATAAGACCATAAGATGAAGAAGCAGAAGTAGGCCATTCGGCCCATCGGGTCTGCTCCGCCATTCAATGAGATTATGGCTGATCTGATCACCCTCAACTCCATTTCCCTGCCTTTTCCCCATAACCCTTGGTTCCCTTACCGATTATAAGACCATAAGACGTAGGAGCAGAAGTAAACCATTCGGCCTATCGAGTGCATTCCAGATCACATCAACTCGCTGCATTAGAAATGTCTCCCCGTTTCTGCTCTGATTTTTTTACCATTTATTGTAAATCTTTGTCCTCTGGTCACTATTCCTCCTGCCAGTGAAAACAGATTTTCTTTATTTACTCCATAAAGACAGAATTGGAACTTATACCGATTCTTCTGCCAGTGGCAACAATTTATCCCGAACCACTCTTCCAAAACTCTTCATCGTTTTGAAAACCTCTATTAAATCTCCCCTTAACCGTCCCTGCTCTAACAATCCCAGCTTCTCTTGCTTTTCCACATAACTGAAGCCCCTCACTCCAGTCAATCTCCTCTGCCCCCTTTCCAAGGGTTTTGACATCCTTTCTAGAATGTGCTGCCCAGAATTGGACACAATATTCCAGCTGGGGCCTTATCATTGATTTATAAAGGTTTAATATCACTTCCTTGCTTTTTGTACTTTGAGCTTCTATTCAGGAAGCCAAAAATCCCGCCTGCTTTCGTCAAATTGCCCTGCTACCTTCAAAGATCGGTGCATGTGAACCCTCGAGTTTCTCTGTTCATGTATTCCTTTTGAAATTGTACAATTGCTGCTCCTTATTGCTTCTCCCAGAAAGAATAGCTCATCAGTGACTCAAACCACTACAAATGATAAGAAACTGGAGAATCACTTGGAACGTGTTATTACCAGATTTAAGGGTTTATTTTGGGACAGTTTCAGGATTTTACAGGAAGGATTTATTTTGTTTTATGTGGTCCTCAGGGTTTGAGCATGCATATTTTAATGTGCTCCTGCAGCTTGGCAACAACGGATTATTCATTTTGTGAAAGTGATGATAAATGAACATAATATATAGGCACAACAGAAGAAATTAATAATATGGATTTAGGTCCTCCTTTCTTGACTGCAGTGATATCTTTAATATTCTTGGTCTCGTTGTGCTAACACAGAAGATTTACAGAGCCTGCTCAGGTAAAGAAAACGTTAACTTCACTGTAACATCTCTTATTGTGTCTTCCTTGCCATGATGTCTACAAGAGAGAGCAAGATCATGAGACATTGCATCGCTTCTTTGTGATGATGCAGACTGTGTCTCATTAGTATATCACACAGTCAGAATTAACCTCTCATACATCTCCCCAAGTCTCTGATTCTCCCCATTATACTACATCTCCCCCCAAGTCTCTGACTTCCATTTCTTTCCACCGGGACAACCACTGTAGCACTTTCGCTAGTCTACCCAACTGGATCCTTTGGAGGAGATTGGGGATTTGAATCCTGTGGATGATCTCTCAGACTCCCTTGGGAAGATGGAGAACTTGTAGATTACTCAGGTTTACCAGTCTGCTAGTCACCTGGATCTCTCGATGAATGCAGCATCTCTGGGTCTAATGAGTTGGGTAGATGACTGCTTTGATTGTGTAGGTGGTTGCTTCTGTGTGGCAACCAGTGCAAATGGTCTAATTCCTTCTCACCATATGATTTTTGGTTTGAATGAGGCAGGACCGTGGGTGTGGTGTCTGTTTAACAAGCCCAAAGTGAACTTGGTCTCAGAACCAAACTGACTTTCCTGGTTGGAGGTCTGGTAGGTTGTGTGCCATGTGATGTTTGTCATAGTTCCACATCTGGCTGGTGTGGTACTCTTCCTCTTTCTCCCTCACCTCTTCCAAGTCATCAGTTTGTCCGTGCAGCATGAGTGTGTGTGGGAGAGTAAGGAGTTGAGTTTTCAGTCTGCGTCCCATTAGGAGATCACATGATGCTAAACCATTTTGGAATGGATTTGAATGGTAGCTCAGAAGTGAAGGTTAGATGTCATTGCTCTTCTTCAGCAATGCTTTTACTGTGCACACTCCACTTTCCACTTCATCAATGGCTTGAGGGCACCTTGGTGAGCTGGTAATATGGGCAAAATCCATATAATGCTGTGAACTCTTTAAAGTATTCATTTGCAAACTGCGGTCCATTGTCTGAGATAACAAGGTCTGGGATTCCATGTGTTGCAAAAATCTACTTCAACAATGTAATCACTTCTTCAGAAGTGTGACCCTGCAGTTGCTTGACTTCTATCCATCTGGAGCAGTAGTCTACCAGGATCGAGAACATCTTAGATAAAAGCAAAATACTGTGGATGCTTGAAATCTGAAACAAAAACAAAAAATGCTGGAAAAACTCAGCAGGTCTGACAGGAGCTGAGGAAGAGTCATACGGGCTCGAAACGTTAACTCTGTCTTTCTCTCCACAGATGCTGTCAGACCTGCTGAGTTTTTCTAGCATTTTTTTTGTTTTTGTTCAAGAACATCTTACCTCTGTGTTCAAAGAGGTCCATCCCAGGAGGTTCCCATGGCCTTGGTAGGAAAGAAGATGACATCAACGGTTATCTTGTCTCCTGACGATGAATGGGACAAGTAATGCAGTTTGCTATCATCTCTCCCAGTGACTTGGCCACCAAACTGAATACCTTGCTCTGGCTCGACATGTCCCTGGTCCAATTGTTATAGTTTATCAGGTCTCAGAACGCTCGGACTGACCACACTCTCATCATAGATAAGTAAATCATCAACTACACTGAGATGTCCTCTCTGTTCATAGCACTGTTTAAGAATGGGATTGTGTAACACGCATGTTGGCCATCCTTTGATGTAGTAACTTCTGACCTGAGCTTGTTCATCAGGTTTCTGTGTACCTCTGATTCCATTCAGTCGCGGAGTTGTTGCTGGTAGAATTGTGGGTGTTGTCGATGCAAACCTCTTCCACAGGGCTACATCACCTTGTTCAGGCCTTGCCACTGGGATACGGAACAAAGCATCTGCTGTAGTCTGCTGTTTTCCGGGAACATACTTTGTCTCTGCATCAAACCTCATCATCCTCAGTCTGAATCGTTGTATTCGTGGAGGCATTTTTGCTAACTCCTTAGAATTTAAGAGTGTTACCAAGGGTTTGTGGTCTGTCTCTATCTTGAAACGGAGACCAAGAATTTTTCACAAGCTAATGTAGCAGCCAATGCTTCTTTCTTTATCACTGCATATCTCTGTTCAGTTTCTGTCAGTAAACTGGTCTATGCTTTCCATCAATCTGTATCTTAAAGAGTACAGCTCCCAACCCTGTAGAAGATGTACCTCCAGCAATGATAGCTCTGGGACATAGTGAGCTAAAATACCAATGATATCAGCATCTCTTTTATATTCTCAAAAGACTTCTGTCGTGCTTCCTCCCAGCACCATTATTGTCCTGTCGTAACAGTTGATGTAGAGGCTCATTGATGACAGCCAGGTTAGGCAAGATAATTTTCCAATCAGGTTTACCAAAGCTGTGAATCTCTGGGGCTCAGTCACATTCCGAGGAGCTAGAAACTCCTGAATTGCTCTTGTTTTCTGTAGATCATCCCTGAAACCAGATGCGTCCAAAATATACCCAAGGAACTTGACAGTCAGCTGCGAGAATTCACGTTTGTTGTTGAGTGTAAGTCTAGCTTCCTGTGGGCATTGCAACACAGCTCACACTCTAGTGACATGTTCCGTCTGAGTGGACTCATGGATCAGGGCATCATCCATGTGACATACGGCTCCATCCAGTCCTTGTAGGATGCTTGACATTGTCCTCTGGACGATTACTGGCACTGATGTGATGCTGAAGGGTGATCTGTTGAAATGAAACCTCTCAAATGGTGTAATGAAGATTGTGAGCAATTGAGACTCTTCATCAAGGGTTAGTTAGCAAAAATCACTATTTGCCTCTAGATTTGTGAAGATGAACTCTTCTTCAATTTTGCTAAGCTTTCATGCACAGATAACATAGGGCGAACTTCACGTTCATCTGCTTTGTTCAGCTGTGTAAGATCTATGCAAATTCTGATTGAGCAGTTTGGTTTTGGCACTGGGACCATCCCCGAGCACCAGCTTGTTGGTTCTGTCACTGGAGAAATAACCCCTTGCTTCAACATAGAGTCAATTTCCCTCTTTACTTTTGGCAAGAGTGGATGGGGATCTTTTCTGGATGTAAGCGGACACACCGGCTTCATTTCAGGATGAAGGAAGATGTGATGCACTGTCTTCAGCTTTCCCAGTCCTGTGAACAGCGGTGAAAATTCAGATCTGAAGTTTTTACGCTGATATTCTCAGCTTTCCTGTTTCTCTACTCTGCAAATCCAATGTAAGTTGGTACAGGCTTTCCTGTTTAACAGTGAACAGCTCTGGTTCAGGATCACATACCAGGATTCAGTGATTTTTCTCTCTATATTGAGGGTTGCTGTTTGTTGTTCTATACCTCCTGACCCATGTGGTTTGATGCATGATGGTTAACGAGAACATTTCTCCAAACGCGGTTCAGCATCAGAGAGAACTGAAACTGTTGCACCTGTGTCTAACTTAGTGTGTGTCTTGTTTCCCTCTACGAGGATATCAGCACTCCAGTAACTTCCTCTTGGTTTCTGGGTCTCTCCAAGGAAAGGCACATCAATATCATGTATATCTTCCATTTCATGGATCTTGCCACCTTTCGAAGGCTTCTCTTTTTTTTTACTTATTCTGTACAGGCTTCTTGTTGTGACACACAGTCTGAAGGTGACCCTTCTTCCTGTAGAAATGTCATTCAGCCTCTTTGGCGGGACAATTTTTGCACCTATGTTTTTTTCCCCGCCACACCGATTACCATTAGCTGGCATGGTTCATGGGCACCTTTCCTGCCTCCCCTGCTTTTTTATGGTCACCTCACTGCTTTTAAATTGAACATACTCCACCGAGTCAGTTGTTTTTGGGATATGGTTCTCCCTGTCGCCCCGAATCACTGATTGATTTTGCTTCCTGACCTCAGCTTGTCCTGCTTAGTTGAATTGGCCTTTGTTAAGGTTAAATCATCTCTTGATTGCAAGTGGTCAGACAATGCTTCACCAAAGACTCCAACAACGATTCCGTTCCTGATCAGTTCATCTTTTAAGTGGCCATATTCACAGTTCTCTGTAAGTCTATACAAACTGTTGACAAATGCATCAGTATTTACCCCTTGTCGTTAGGTATGTTTGCTCAATCAAGCCTGCCTGACAGTTGTATTCTTTTGCAGATTGAAGTAGACATCGAGTGCTTTTATTGCTTCATCATACGTAGCTTTTTAGAGCCATAGGAAAGTTAGAGTGCAGAAAGAGGCCATTCAGCCCATCATGTCTACACTGGCCAAAAAGAGAAAAAATAAACCAGCTTTTTAATCCCACTTTCCAGCCTTGTCCATAGCCTTGCAGGTTATTGCGTTGATCCCTTTCCTGACTGGGATGCCATCTAGACAGCTACCCATCGCATGTAACAGCGCACTGACCTGCTCAACACAAGGCTCAATGTGGCGCAATATCTAGTAAATCTTCGCCTCCAGTTCAGCCATGTTTCTGCTTGGTTGAGATCTGTGACCTGTTTGAAGCTTTCCGGTAATGGAAGTTTTCCAGGATGACTAACCGACCCTGATTTTACAGGATTATCCTGTAATTGAGGCAATTGTCCTATGTCCCAGGTTGTATGTTGCCAGGACACTCTTTTTCCCGTATTTCAGACATTTAAATTTTGCACATGCACAGCAAGCAACTGTGTGTTTACATTGCTCCCACCTTCCCAATCTAATAGATTCACCAGAACCACCATCCCCAAGTCATCTTGACTTTTCCATACTTGTTCTTTCACTTGCTGCCACCATATAATATTTTTGGTCGCTTTGTGCTAACGCAGAATTTTTACAGAGTCTGCTGGAAAATGTTAACTTTATTGGAACATCTCTTACTGTGGCTTCCTTTCCATGACAGGACTAGACAGGGTAGATGCAGGAAGGATGTTCCCGATGGTGGAGAAGTCCAGAACCAGGGGTCACAGTCTGAGGATACAGGGTAGACCATTTAAGACTGAGATGAGGAGAAATTTTTTCACCCAGAGAGTGGTGAGCCTGTGGAATTCATTACCACAGAAAGTAGTTGAGACATTGTGTGCTTTCAAGAAGGAGTTAGATTTAGCTTTTGTGGCGAAAGGGATCAAAGGGTATGGGGAGAAAGCGGGAGCAGGTTATTCAGTTGGATGATCAGCCATGATCATTATGAATGGCGCGGATCAGGCTCGAAGGGCTGAATGGCCTACTCCTACTCCTAGTTTCTATGTTTCTATGAGGTCTACAAGACAGGGTGAGATCATGAGACATTGCATCACTTCCTGTGATGATGTGTACTATGGGCAGAATATTGAGCTCGGTGGGTTGGCACACACCCGACCTGGCCAAGCGTAAAATGATGCACAACGACGTTGGGCAAGCGTCCTAACGTCATTGCGTAGTCCCGCCATATTTCTTTCGACGGGCGCGCACCGGAGTCGGCACCATACCCATCGACAATTAAAAGGCCTATTAAGGCCATTAAAAAGATAATTAAATTTAAACTTACACTGCCCGTCCAGCCTTACAGTTGGCGTGGGGCAGGCGAAAATGCCAAGCGGCCTTTGCACTTTTTAGGACACATCATCCACGGGCGGGATGAGGTTTCCTAAAGCAGCTAAAAATAAAATAAAAATTTTACACTTCAATTAAAAACACGTCCCTGCTCATGTGAGAGAGAGGACATGTTTCATGACATCTTTACTTTCCTCATTAGTGTTTTTAAACTGCGCTTCATCTCCCTGAGGTGGCTCCGTGCCTCAGGGAGATTGAAATGCTCTTTCTCGCGCATGTGCGATGTTTGCACTCGGGCCCATTTGCCCTCCTCCCGACCGCCCCCTCCCCCACTCCAGCCGAGCACCCCTGCCAAGGGCAAAATTCTGCCCTATGTCTCATTTACATATCACACCGTTTGAGTTAACCCCTTATCCTACAATATCTAGACATCACCTGAGAAGAGAGTGGGAATTAAGTAACCCTTGTTCTTTGCGTTATCCACCAAATTAAGCAATCTGACAATTCAAATATAAAAACAAAAAGCTAAAAGCTACTGCGGATGCTGGAAATCCAAAACAAAAACAAAATTACCTGGAAAAACTCAGCAGGTCTGGCAGCATCGGTGGAGAAGAAATCAGTTAACGTTTCGAGTCCTCACAACCCTTCGGCAGAACTGAGTATAGTTAGGAGAGAGGTGAAATATAAGCTGGTCTAAGGTGGGGGGGGGCGGGGGGGGGAGAAGTTGAGGGTGGGGATAAGCAAGCGGTGATAGGAGCAGATAATCAAAAGATGTCACAGACAAAAGGATCAAAGAGGTGTTGAAGGTGGTGATATTATCTAAGAAAAGTGCTAATTAAGAATGGAAGGCAGGATACTCAAGGTACAGCTCTAGTGAGGGTGGGGTGGAAAGACTAACAAAGTTTTAGTTTTAGATTTAAAAATAATGGAAATAGGTGGGAAAAGAAGAATCTATATAAATTATTGGAAAAAAAAGGGGGGAGGGGGGAGAAACGGGGTGGGGATGGGGGGAGGGGGAGCTTAAGATCTAAAGTTGTTGAATTCAATATTCAGTCCGGAAGGCTGTAAAGTGCCTAGTCGGAATTTGACAATTCAAATGTTGGGTGGTCAACACTCTTGGGATGTGACGAGTTTATTCTGATTTAAGCTCAATTTTAAACTCATGTGAGGTAGTAAACTGCTTAAACTTACTGTTTAAGTGTTGCGCCTTGGATGGTGCCATCTTTTGGATGAGATGTTAAACCGAGGTCCTGACTGTCCTCTAAGGTGAGCATAAAAGATGTCACTCGCACTATTCTGAAGAAGAGCATGGGAGATCTTCCTGGTGCCCCGGCCAATGTTTATAACTCAACCAAAATAGTACAGCAGATTACTATCACATTTCTGTCTGGGAGACCTTGCTGTGCACAAATTGGTTGCCATTTTTCCTACATTACATCAACATTTCATTTGAAAAGTGCTTAATTGGTTGTAAAATGCTTTGGGATGTCCTGCGGTCACCAATGAAAGACAGTGTACAATTTCAAGTCTTTGTTTCTTAATTTTTCTTTCCTGTTTGATCCATATTGTCAGCCTTTTTGATAATGATTGCTATGCTAGGTTGCTCCCAGCTTCATCTGCTTCCTCAACGTGACAGTCAGCACCTCACAAATCTGATGTTTTCTCCACTTTAGTACCTTGTATAAATACCAGGGGTCCATTTGTTTCAAGCTCTTTTTATCCTTGTCTGGTGCTTCCATCTTATTTACCTCAAAGTCATTACTTGCATTTGGATCATCTTTAATCGTGGTGGTCGTGACATTCATATCTTCCCAGCAAATGGGCGAAATACATTTAATATCCAGATGAAATAGCTCCGACCTTTTGGGTCACCCACCCCAAATTTTACAGTAGTTATCAGAGAAGACTTGCGGAATTCTAAACTTGGGTACATGTTCAACCTTTTCCTCATCTCCCTCTCCATGTGGCAAGCAGAGCTCAGAATTCTGTTAGTGACCTGTGCTGCTGTTATGTCAGTACAATGATTGCCTTTGTTGCCTGGTTTGACCTGACCTACATCTAAAAGAGTCCTGGATTCACTCCAGGATATTTAAAAAAAAAAGCCTCCTGTGCATAAGGGCTCACGTAACACGTGAGGGACTAATGTGTTGAGTTAATTAGTGAAGCCCAGCCTTGAGTAACAAAGGAATGTTGTGTTGTTGGGAGTCCTGATGCTCTGGTTGGAGCTGGGAGCCACAGCACCAATCTTTTTTTCATGTCATCATCATACCACTTAACAGCAGTTCAGTGAATCTGAATTTACAACAAAACCGACACTTTGAGCTAGTCTGCAGGTGCTTGAGAGTCCTCTGAATGTCTCATCTTGAACTTAATTTTCATTGATGATAAAACCAATAATTGCCCCAGTTTTGCACTTAGGAATTCCCTCTCACTAAACCCCTTTCCACCTTAGAAATCTCAACTCCCAACTCTTCCAATAAGTTTTCCAGTGATTCCCTTGCTCAGTGCTCATTTTCCAAATGTCATCTGTAAAGCGTCTTAAAGTTGTTTCTCTACCTAAAGGTGCTATATACATTTAAGATGTTGCCGTTGTCCACCCAAGTTAAACTGGAAATGAACGTTCTACACACTCCGCCGGTGTATTAGGGGCTGAATGCAATTAAAGCCAGAATTCCTTAAAAATTCCTTAAACTACTTAATCCCTCATTAAAACAAACGTTTTATTCAAATACTTTCCTTATTAAAAACAAGCATTTGTATTCATAGCCCCACATCAAAAACTTTATAACCATTTGTAGCTGTCAATCAAGCTGCAAACTGACAGGGAACCCACTATGATAAGGATGGGTTGTGGAATTGAGGAAAAGGTCTAAAGCTGCCAGGAGAGGTAGGGTAGCCTTTCTGGATAGGTCCAGGTACCACTTTGGGAAAGGTAATGTGCTCCTTATGATTTGTAAAACTAGGCATGAATGTGTGTAAAAATTGGATAAGGGCTTTGGAACTGTCAAGTTTTCAAAGCATTTAAACTGCCCACCCTTTCAATTAAAACAGTCAGCAGCTTAAGGAAAATTAAAGAGCTCGCTAGGCTTTCTACATGGTTACAGCCTCCTGTCATGTCCCATTGTAAGAAGGTTTTAAACCTGCATCACCACAACATCAATGTGCCAAGTTACACAGGTCAGGAAGCACCTGTTCACCCAGGTTCATTCACTGTTCTGTGCCAAATCGATATCAACTGGCATACATTAAGGGCTTTTGTGCCCACCCTGTGCTGGTGAACAGGATTTTAAAAAAAAATCGACCAAGGCTGTTTCCTCCTCAGCTATAACTTATAGGGAGATCTTTCATTCCGATGTTGCAATTGTGCAGCAGGGTGGAGTGCCTGAGACTGATTAGATCGTCTAGACAGGTGCAAATGAAAGTTATATTAAGTTGTATTGAGTCAACAGGCCATTCAGCCCATCTGATCTATGCCAGTATTTATGTTCCACATGAGCCTCCTCCCACCTCTTGTTCTTCTAACTCTATCAACATATCCTCTGTTTCTTTATCCCTTGTGTACTTATCTAGCTTTCCCTTAAATGCACCAATGCTATTTGCCTCACCAGCTCCTTGCGATAGCAAGTTCCATATTCTAATCTCTCTCTCTGAGGAAAGAATTTTCTCCCTGATTCCCTGTTGATTTTATTAGCAATTAACGTATACTTATGAGCTTTCCTATCAATCTCCCTACAAGTGGAAACATAGGCCTGAATTTTCACGGGGTGGTGAGGGCCTAAGGCTTAGTCAAAATGATGCAGGAACCCCAACTCCAGAAGGCCTGCCCCCAAAACTGCACCCACCATTTTTGCAAGGGGGGGAGGAATAGGGGCGGGTTGTAGTTTGCACGTCTCTAGTTAACGGGGGCAGCTGTGATTAGTGGGATGTCCAAAACATGACTTGTGGGCTTTAGACCTTTGAGGCAAAGGTCTAAAGCTGCCAGGTTTATTTGGAGAGGTAGGGTAGCCTTTTTGGATAGGTCCAGGTACCACTTTGGGAAAGGTAATGTGCTCCTTATGATTTGTAAAACTAGGCATGAATGTGTGTAAAAACTGGATAAGGGCTTTGGAACTGTCAAGCTTTCAAAGCATTTAAACTGCCCACCCTTTCAATTAAAACAGTCAGCAGCTTAAAGAAAATCAGTGCTTTCAATTTCACTCTGCCTGTTGACATAAGCCTGAGGGTTATCATTATAGGATTTGTGTTGCATGACTGATTCCACAACCCATCCTTATCATAGTGGGGTCCCTGTCAGTTTGCAGCTTGATTGACAGCTACAAGTGGTTATAAAGTCTTTGATGTGTGGCTATGGATATAAATGCTTGTTTTTAATAGGGAAAGTATTTGAATAAAATGTTTGTTTTAATGAGGGATTAAGTAGTTTAAGGAATTTAAGTGTATTAAATGGGTTTTTTTTATAAATGAGAGTGTTTTTAAAAAATAAAGTTTGTAATAGACACTTAGAACTTTATTTTATTTCATCTCACCATGCCCATGTCGGATACTGGGTGTGTTGGCATGGAGCATGTAAGGGCAAAGGGTTGTGAGTGAGGGTCATGGGTTGGTACTAAGTTGGCATAGGGATATAAAGAACCATGGGTGTGAGTAGGGTGGTATAGGTTGGCCTAGGGGATATGAAGGACCATGGGGGTGGACACAGGGGCATAGGTTGACACAGAGGGTGTGTGGGGCCATGGGTGTGGGTGGGGGGAATGAAGTGGCATGAGTTGGCATGGATGGGGGATGGGGAGTGGGTTGAGAGGGTTTGAGGGGCGGGGGCTGGAGGGTCGTTTTTCTTTACTCTTTTTCTTACAAGTCCCAGAACACTGAGGAGGGCCCTTCACACAGCCCACCTCCGCACCTGGCAGCCCCTGAGCTCTTTCCGGGGGCAGTGGGCCCAACTCCTGTAAACACCCACGCCCTCCCCCCAACCCCACCGCCCCCCAGAATGAAAATGGTGAAATCTGGGGAACTTACTCCCGCATTGGGAATTTTCCCGGTGCTGCGCTCCTGAATCGAGAGCGAAAATTCAGCCCATCATCTCTATGGTTAACCCCATCTATCAAACCCTATCATTACCTTCAGGTCACCCATCAACGTTCTTTGCTCTAGAGGAAAGAACCAGAGCCTGTTCAATCTTTCCTGATGGGCGAAACCTCTCAGTGAATCCTTTATCCACCACCCCACTGCCTCTACATTCTTTTCATAACATTGGGCTGTGCACAGTACACAGTACGCCAGTCCTTAGTGGCACTAATCCTTCAGCATGGCAGCAGAGATGACTTGGAGTTGGGCCTCCATCCAATTTGCTCTCAATCAGCGAACAGCATTTCACCTCCCTGATTGAACTCTAAATATAATTCCCTGGGAGTGGATATTTCTGACTCTAGCTGAAGACAGAGTGACTGGCACGGAGTGCTGCAAGATGTTTTCCCCTACAACCTCACATCCTGTGATAGAAACATAATTTATTGCAATCTGCAGAACACTCCTTGTAAACACATTTAATTTGGTTAATACATGCCATGCTGTAACAACGTGATTGAAAGATGAGCAGCATCAAGCTATAAATGCCAGACTGTAAGCCAAATATTCCCCTACCACATTCCCAATTATGAAGAACAAGCAGAAAGCAGTTATATATAGATATTTTTTCCTTTTACACTTTGTCTCCAGATAATTGGCTGGAATGGCAGAGCTAAGGATCCAGCTGATCCCAATCTTCCTATAGGCAGGGGAATTGTCTGGAAAATTCTTCAAAGGGAGCATAATTGATGGATACTATCCTGGAGTTGTGGGCTGGTCATTTGCTTGACCCTTTCCACTGGGCCCTTGAAAATGACGGGCTTGCAATCCCTGTAGCTTAATTATGAAGGTAGGAAGGGCTTCCGTAGAGTTGCCAACTCTGGCTGGATGCATTCCTGGAGGTCCTGCATTAGCAGCTGTGAGAAATGTCCAGAATCGGGAGGGGGGACCCATGAGCAGGTGAAGGAAACGAGTAGCCACAAACCATAGGTGCAAAACTCAACCTTTCTCCCAGATTCTTAAAACCTGATAGATTAATACTGGACAGATTCTGGGGAATTTCTCTGCAATGCCGAAGGCAATTAAGCCAAACTCGTAAGAATCAATAATTCCTCATCTACCTTCTGTAACTTAAAATGTACAAATCCTTCTGGTTGTACAGCTGTGGTTCAGAGTCTCTGAATCTTGCCTTTGTGACAGAAGGTTGTGGGGTCCATAGCTTCACTCCGGTAGACTTGAGTATCTAATCTAGGCTGAGAATCCCAGCACAGCGCTGAGAGAGTGCTGCACTGTCAGCGGTGCTGTCTTTCAAATAACACATTAAGCCCATCGGCCCTTTTGGGTAAAATATTCCACGATCTTCCATCTTCCATGTAAGCAGAGCAGGGGAGTTCTGGCCAATATTTATTACTCAACCAGCAACGAAAAATAGATTTTCTGGCTACTTATTTTTTATTTCTGCTTGTGGGGGCTTGCTGTGCACGAATTATCTGCCATGATCGATACATATTACACAGAGATTAAAACTTCAAAAGTATTAATTGGCTGTAAAGAATTTTGGAACACCCTGGATTCATGAAAGGGGCTGTATAAATACCAGCCTTTCTTTTTCATCCATATTTATATCTATTTTGGCAATCTGGCTCCAGAGACCAATGGCCTTCTGTGGGAAATATTCTTCCTGGAAGCTAACTTATCTCTTGGATTTTGTATTTTATGCTCATGATTCTCCCACTGCTATCTAAATCAAAATAATCCATCCACAGAAATCGTAGGCCATGCACAGGAGACCATTCAGCCCATCCTGTGCATGCCCGTCGATGAAGAGCTACTCAGCCTAATCTCACCTTCCTGCACGAGGTCCACAGGTCGCACTCTTCAAATAGACATCCAGGTACTTCTAAAATGTAGTTTCTGCCTCCACCACCTTTTCATGGTAGTGAGTTCCAGGCCCTCACCACCATCTAGGATGAAAAAATGCTTCCTCATTTTCCTCTAATCCTTCTATAAATTACTTTAAATCATCTGGTTTGTGTCTCCTCTGCTGGATAGTATCTGTTCCCTCCATCAGTTCAAAACTTCAGTTAAATCCCCTCCCAGTCTACATTTCTCCAGTAGAAAAAGCCCCACATTGTTCAGCCCGACATGATGACAGCACTAAGGCTCAGAATTATCCTGCTCAACATCCTCTGGACTTTAAGGGACTTGGACTGTTCTCAGTTTCAGCAGAGTTTACCTTATATGGAAGAGTTCTCCGGATTTTTTTTGTTGTCGGGTGGGGGGGTGGGGTGGGTTTGTTTGTGGTGGAGGTGGCTGGGTAGGAAGTGTCTAGTCACGACTCTACTGAAGAAAGTTGGTTTGATGGACTTTACCTAACTGTCATTTACTCCAAGGCCTCACTATTCACATTCCAGGCTGCGTAACCGATTGAAAGTGATTGTGGAAGGAAATTTCTTAAGTTGTGAATACCTGGTTTAGCCTAGATCACCTTGAAATGGAAGATCTCAAATCCACTGGGCAGTGAACAAGAGTGTACGATGTTCAGAATTGTACTGCTTGTTACCATGGAAATACATGAATGTATTTTTTAATATGAGAGGAACATTTGATTTAAGATCACACGGAGTTAGGGGTAATATATTAGCTGGGATAGTGGATTGGCTAACCAACAGGAAGCAGAGAGTTGGGATAAATGGGTTTTTTTCTGGATGGCAAGCTGTAACTAGTGGGGTGCCACAGGGTCCTTGGGCCCCAACTATTTACAATCAATATTAATGACTTGGATTCAGGGATAGAAGGTATTATAGCTAAATTTGCAGATGACACCAAAATAGGTGGGAAAGTAAGTTGCAATGAAGAAATAAGAAATTTACAAATGGATATGGACAGATTGGGTGAATGGGCCAAAATTTGGCAGATGGAGTTTAATGTGTATAAGTGTGAAGTTATCCATTTTGGTCGGAAGAATAAAAAGATGACTTATTATTTAAATGGAGAGAAATGCTTCAGTACAGAGGGATCTGGGTGTCCTCGTGCATGAATCGCTGAAAGCTAGTATGCAGGTACAGCAGGTAATAAGGAAGGCAAATGGAATTTTGGCATTTATTGTTAAAGGAATAGAATATAAAAATAAGGAAGTGTCGTTGCAACTGTACAAGACATTGGTGAGACCACACCTGGAGAACTGTGCACAGTTTTGGTCCCCTTACTTGAGGAAGGATGTAGTTGCACTGGAGGCGGTCAGAGGAGGTTCACTAGATTGATTCCAGAGATGCGGGGCTTGTCTTATGAGGAGAGATTGAGCAGTTTAGGCCTATATTCGCTAGAGTTTAGAAGGATGGGAGGAGATCTATTTGAGGTATATAAGATGTTAAAGGGGATAGGAAAAGTAGATGTGGAGCGGATGTTTCCCCTTGTGGGGCATTCTAGAACGAGAGGCCATAGTTTTAGACTAAGGGGTGGTTTAAATCAGAGATGAGGAGAAATTACTTTTCTCAAAGGATCGTGAATCTGTGGAATTCACTACCTCAGAGTGCAGTGGATGCCAGGACGCTGAATAAATTTAAGGAGGAGATAGATTTTTAATTAGTAACAGGTTGAAAGGTTATAGGGAGAGGGTGGGAAATTGGTGTTGACGCCGAAATAAGATCAGCCATGATCGTATTGAATGGAGGGGCAGACTCAAGGGGCTGAATTGCCTATTCCTGCTCCTAACTCTTACGTTCTCATGTTCGTAAGTGACAATGGATGTGCTTGAGTCTTGGGATTCAGCAGCAGAAGAGGGGGAGAATGTGACTTCATTGTAACTTCAGGTGTCAACTATGGATCAATGGGTAACGCCAAGGTTTGCCAATCCTCTGGGATTGGCCTTGAGTCTCCAGGAATTGAAGATTAATCTCCAGGACACTGTTGTGTGCAACTCTGGAGAAAAGTCATGGGGTCATTAAAAAAAAGTGTTTTTTTTGTCAATTTCCTGGAACATTTCTCTTTATCAGATATAAAAACATTGAAACTGGGGGAAAGAAAAAGCTGTTTGGCTGGCAAATCAAGCATCATCCAAGTGGGTAATGAGTCTTTTTACTTTGAAGTTGGTGCAGGAAGGCATGGATGGATGTGTTGGCCGACTAGTGGCTGGAGCATGGAGAAAGTTATGTGATGAAACCTCCAGGAATACATTTAATCACAGTTGGCGACCCTAGGCCTCTCACCTCCGATATCAGTAGGGTGTGAGTTTAAGCACCCCCTCCAGAGGCTTGAGCACGTAGTCTACATTAGCTGACAATTCCAGTGCAGTACTGAGGGACTGCTGCACTGCTAGAGGTGCCATCTTTCAGATGAGATGGTAAACTGAAACCCTGTCTATTTCCACGGGTCCCATGGCGCTATTTTGAAGAAAAGCATGAAGTTATCACAGGTGTCCTGGCCAATATTTATCTCTCAATCAACATCACAAAAAACAGATTATGGTGATTATCACATTGCTTATTTGTAGGAGATTGTTTTGCACAAATTGGCTGCTGCATTTCTTACATTACCATAGTGACTACACTTCAAAAAGTATTTAATTGGCTGTAAAGCACTTTAGGATATCCTGAGGTAGGGAAAGACGCTATATAAATGCAACCTTTTTTCTTTTTTCAAGTTACCAAGTTTTAAGAATTCTAACAGAAGGGGCTGTGAGCCTCAATTCAGGGGCTGTGAGGTGACAGTACCAGAAGAAATATGCCACCTTCTGCTCTGTCGGGGCCATTGGAAGTTGCTTTTGGAAAAATAAAAGACATTTTTTTCATAGTTGACCAGCATGTTTGTGACTGGCTGGAAATTTGAGCCTGGGTCATCCCATCTTCAGATTGAGTTGGATGCAGAGGCTGATTGGTAGACTGGTGAGAATTAAATGAAGAGTTTAATCCCTGTGGTCTGTTTGAAAATGGCTGCTTTGTCTTGTGACTGGTTGACATTTGCAGGCTGTTAGGACGCATTTTCACGAGGCATGGCCACAATGCCAGCTGCTTCGAGTCGCTAAGTCTGAGACAGGTGTCTCATGGGCCTGCAGCTAAGTGCTAGACAGACACAAACTGTGTTCAAATCTGTGGAGCCTAAATATAGGTGGATTGTCTTCAGACTCCTGTCCAAACGCTGTTGTTCTTCAAACTTTAGCTCAACAGTGATTTAAGTTGCGCAACTTCAGTCTATTTTCAGAGAAATGTTGTCACAGGCTACAAGATTACCCTCCAACTCCTACCATTTTATTTTACAGTATAATGAGCTTTATCATGGCTGAATTTTTTTTTTGGGGGTGGTGGTGGTTGCTGGAGGAGTCAAAGGCATTTGAAGTGGCTGAAGAAAGATTACCTGCAGGGAGCAGTTTCCATTAGGTCAGCGTCTCTGTTGTGATCCCTGTTTCCATGGTCTAACAGCCAGGAGATTGCACAGGATTACGTACGCATTACAGAAATAGGTACTTCTGCCCAACCGGCCTCTGTTTATGTTTGTGCTCCATATAAGACAAAATTGTCATCCAATTGTTCTCAAATCCCTCCATGACCTAGTCCCTCCCTATCACTGTGTGCTGTAACCTGTCAACTGTGCTCCATCGTGTGATGTTGCCGGGAGCTTTGAATTGAGTGTACACCAGTGGCCTCTCACTCTGCTGAACTCCTGAATTTGAGTTGAGAGAGTGCTGGGTGGAAAATAAACACTTCATGTGACTAGTGTTTGAGTGTTATATCTACTGGGAGGACCTTCACTCGGTGCAGCAGTCAGAGAGCTGCATACCTATTTGTTTAATCAATGGCTTGTGAACAACTGAAAATGATGTGAGCGAGGTCACAGCTTGACAATAAATTTAAGTCTGAAAGGAATTGAGAGAGTCAAATGTGGTACCAAATTAACGAAAAACCTTGTACTTATTTTGCAGTTTTCCTAATCTCACAATGTGCCTCAGAGCCAATGAAGTACTCTTAAAAGTGCAGCGACTGTTGTAAAATGGGAATTGCTGCATCCAATTTGTACACAGCAAGATCCCATGAACAGATAAATGACCAATTAAATCATTTTGTTTTTAGTGATGTTGGTCGAGGGATAGATGTTAGAATCTTCAAACAGCATCATGGACTCTTTCACATCCAGTTTTGTGTCAGCTGTGGCTCAGTTAGTGGCATTTTTGCCTCTGAATCAAGAGGTTCTAGGTTCAAGCCACCCTCCAGGGCAGTACTGAGGGAGCACTGCACTGTTGGAGGTGCTGTCTGTCAGGTGAGACTGCCTTCTTGTATGGATGTAAAGGATCCCATGCCACTATTTCAAAGAAGAGAATATTTGGCCAATATTTATCCCTCAATCAGCATTGAAGAAAAAACAGATTGTCTGATTTTTATTGCATTGCTGTCTGTGGGAGTTTGCCGAGTGCAAATTGGCTGCTGCATTATAACAGTGAGTGCAGTTCAAAAAGTACTTTGTTGGCTGTTAGGTACTTTGAGACATCTGGTAGTTGTGGAACTTGCTATATAAATGCAAGTCTTGTTTTCTTTTTTACTTGAGCAAGCAGATAGATTTCATCGCAAAGACAGAACCTCCAACAGTACAGCACCACTTCAGTACTGCACTGGACTATCAGCAAAGATTGTGTGCTCAAGTCTCTGAAGTGGAGCTTAACCCATGAGCTACTGCCTCAGAGAAATGAGTGCAAGCACAGAGCCATACTTGGGAAATATTAGAAAGCATCCAGTAGGAGAGAATAGTTAAAATTAATAGATGGAAAATCATGTGGGAGTGCAGAAGATTACATTTTCTCGTGTGGTATAGCTGAAGAAACAGAATGGCTAAAAAAAGTAGTCAATGTGGATTTACAGGGGTACATCCTTCATATGATATCTTTGAGAATGGTGATGACAGAAGCAGATTTAATAGTAACTTTCAAAAGGAAATTGGGAAAAGGAAAAATTGTAGGTCTATATGAGTGAAGAGCAAAAGGTTGGAGCTAATTGGAAAACTCCTTCAAAGAGCTGGTGCAGACACAGTGGGCCAAATGACCTGCTTCTATGTTGTAGGTGACAGACCTGTTGATTGACAAGAGGAACTCAATAGATTTAATCTACCTAGGCCAAAATTGTCCCAGGTTTGCACAAAATGCGGTAGTGGGAGGGGAAAAAAGCTGTTTTACTCACTGGCTGCAATGGGCAGGTTTTCGTGCCATTTTGGCCCATTCCCGCCTCATTAATTATGCAGCCACAGGAAACACACCATCTCACTGGCGAAGACATGGTCCCAAAAGCCAAGAAGAGTGCAGCCCCCACACCCCACAATTCAGTGATGCATCCCTGAGACACCTTCTGCCGAGGAGGCCCGCCTGTACCCTAGCTCTGGCCACAGGAAGCCCATCAGTCTCATCAATCCAACTTGGGAAGCGGTAACAGAGCTGGTCAGTGCCAACGCTGCACACAAAAGGTCAGCCCTCCAGTGCAGAAAACACATGAATGATCTCATCTACGCTGCCAGGGCATGGCAATCATCTCATCACTCTAAACACACACTCACAAGTCCATCACACATTCACTGGCATCTCACTCACTGCCAGCTCAAGGGACATCACCACCCATTCTCACACACACACAACCTCACATCTCCATCTGGCCTCATCTCCTCTGGAGATGCCTCCTCAGTCATCACCTTGAGGCCACTTGCACAGATCAACATGTGCCCCCCACACACACCCTGGGATACCCCCCTTCCCCAGTACAGCCCTTACCCTGTAGCCTCTTCCCTTGCCTGAGGCTACCTCTCCCCCTTCCCCAAACAAGCCCTAGCCCTGCAGCCATTGAAAAACCACCCCCGCCTTACTGCTGGTCTGGTAGGTAGAGACCTGCCCGTGATCCCCCCTAAAAGTGATGTGGTGCTGCCTGTGAATCCTGGCACTGATGACCACGAGTGCTGCCCGAAGCAAGGTGGGCAAACAAACCTCGAAGTCCTGAACAAATTGCAGCCCGTCAGGTGCATGTCGCTTATGTACAGTTGTGAAACACATCGGCGTGCAATCACACTGACGTGCCCGGATGATCCAGCCTGGGGGGGATGATTCCGGTGAGCAGGGCTTAAAAAGTTACTGAACAAAGTAGAAAGGTGTAGAATAAGGGAAAGAGTGGGTAACTAACTGGCTGAACCAGGAGTTGCAGTAGTTAAAGTATTAACATGGAAAGAGGCAGCCAGCAGATTTCACAGGGTCAAGTTCTGATGCCATCAATGATTTCACTATATGTGTATTAATAATCTGGAGGACGAACCAATGTTAAAAGCCTCCAAGTTTGCAATGAAACCAAACTCACAGGGTTCTAAATAGCAAGAAACAGGCAGAACAATTGTGAAGGGACCTTGGGTCAAAGAGTGGGAGTTATTGTTTAACGTATAGAAATGCAAAGTCATGGAGCTTGGAAAAGGAAATAAACTGTGAAAATACAAAACAGTCGGCAGGAAATGGCACAGGAGAGGAATGTGGTGGTTTTAGTGGAATGCACCCTTAATTAGTCAGCAAAATGGGAAATGGCGAAACAGGGAATCAAAACCTTATGGGATAGAGTGCAAGCCCAAGGAAGCGATAGTCCACATGGACAAATTATCGGCCTGTTTGCATCTTGAGCACAACGTGCACATCTGGACATCATACCGTGGGGACATCCTGGCCTTGGAAGGGGTACAAGAGCAACTGTCGATAAATCGGGGCGTGCACCATCTTTTATAGGATGATGCTGGCAGCACTAAATTAAATGCCCATCTCTCGCTGCTCTGAAATACTGGTGGTGGTCCTTCTCCTTGACCTGCTGCAGTCCCAACAGAGACAGTGCTTGCAAGTGAGGCCACAATGATAACTCCAGGATTTTGACCTTGTAACCACGAAGGAAAGGCAATGTATGTGTCCAAGTCAGGGTGGTGTGTGACGGGTAGGTGATGGTGTTCCATTGATCTTGCTGTTGTTCTTGGTGGTCGAGATCATGGGGCCGTGAGGTGCTGTCACAGTAAGCTTGGTGAGTCACTGCACTGTGGATACTATACCATTCCCACAGAGTGCCAATGGTAGATATTCAGTCCAGTGGCATGGGCACTGCTCAAGTGGACTGCTATATCCCGGATGGCATTTTTTGAGTGTGGCTGCAGCTGCACTTGTCCAAGTCACTGCTGAGTATTCTATATCCTTGCAGATAGCGGAGGAGCTTTGAGGGTGCATGAGGTAGTCATTGCACAGTACCCAGTTTCTGTCCTGCTTTTGTAAGCATGTTTTTGATATGGCTAGTCCATATATTCCCTAGGATGTTGATGATGAGGGACTCTGTGGTGCCATTGGGTCAGGGATAGGCAGTTGGACCTTCTCTTGTTGGAAATGGTCATTTTTTGGCACCTACGTCTCCAGCCACTTGCTAGTCTAAGCCTGGATGTGCAGCAGTAGGCTAGCATGTGTTACTGGAGGAGCTGTGAATGAAGCTGAACACTGTAGAATCATCAGAAAACTGAAACTGGAGAGAAGGTCTTTGATACAGAATCTGAAGATTGAAGAATGGCTGAAGACACTGCAGAAGTGCCTTGGGGGCTGTGATGTTTGGTCTTCCAACAACCATGTCAGGTATAACCTTGGCCACTGGTGGAATTTTCCCTTGAATTCTGTTAAGCTTAGTTTTGTTGGAGAACTAGAAATATTTATCATAAAACGTGTTTAGTGTCGTACTTGAGATATTTAAGGGAATAAATTAGATCCCAAAAATGATGTTCAATGTTGACAAAGGCTCTAGAACAATGGGCTATGGTTTCAAACTTAAGTGAGCAAAGACTAGCACAGTCAATGTGCTAAATGTGTGGTGTAGTCTACCCAGGATAATGTTGTAAACAGTATGAGCGCGATGTACAACAGACAGGCTATTGAGTGGAGTAAAAAGTCTTTGAGGTTAGGCAGATGGTTGGTGATGGTTGCTTTTTTTATCTGGCAAAATCCTATGATCCTAAGAACATTGGGATATATTTGGGAGCGGGTGATGTTAGTTCTGCGTCATCTCCTGGAAATTAATTGATTGCCTTAAGGAGTCAAGAGTTTTTCTGAAGTTTACCAAGGTGCTTTTCTGTCTACTGTACTCCCTTCCCCTCAATCCCATCAGGTGTCAGTCAGCAACTGGGAATGAGCTGTACCAGAGTGCACTATCCAATGGAAAGGATGGTCAAGGAGGGACTTCAACCATCTTTCCTCACCTTTGCATTTTGTTTGCTTGTTTGCAGATGGTGGAGATGGATAACGCTTGAAACAAGGGCTGGTACAGGCTCACTCTTGCACATTTCTTTGCAGCTGACTCAGGGTGACGATGGAACAGGACCTCGAGAGAGTTGACTACCAGAGGTAACATAGTAAAATGTCCAAAGGTCCCTCACAGGACCAGAATCAACCAAGCATTGATGCTGAGCCACATGAGGAGATGTTGTGTCCAAAAAATCGATATGATGCGTTTTGTGCGTGGGCGAAGACAGTTAGCATGCTTTTCACTTTTGTGTGCTAGTTTGCTTCTCGTTTTCAGCCTACGCTGCTTTGCAGCAATTTGAAAAAGAGAGCCAAATGTGTCAGACCCTCCCCGTCAGTGTAAAACCTCTCCATTGGCAAGGCCTCAGCTGCGCCTCCTTGTGGTGACACACAAAAACTGGATCCCCCCGCAGCCCCAGTCTAAAGCTTCAGAGAAACTTGGAGGAGGTTTGGCCCCCAGACATACAGTGTCCACACCGTCATGTGGTCACACCCTGGCACTCGTGAACCAAACTCCCAGCTGCAGGCGAGTAGCTCAGTTGCCTTATGGATTCCTCGGGAGGGTTGAAGGCTGAGGGGGTAAACCCCTGACAAAAAAAAAGATCTGGAGTGGATCCCGAAGGCAGACTGATGCCGAACTAATATCATCTCCCTGGAAACTCCTGCAACCAAGCCGATGCCAAATGTAGTGCCTGGCATTCCTTTGGACTCAGCCGGGGAGGTCGAGAGGGCCTGAGGTTTGGGAACCCCAAATGCAGAGGAGACTGCCAGGCCAGAGGGGGGGCTCCTGAGCCAGGTGATGCTTAACACAGAGTTGACCACCATTGTGCAAACATCATCTTACAAGATAGAAGAGGCTGCCACGGAGCTCAGTCAAAGAGGTGGGTTTTAAGGAATGTATTAAAGAAGGAGGTAGAGGCATGGGGAGGGATTCCAGTGCTTAGGAATGGCTGCCAATGGTATCAGAGGTGCAGAAGGGGCCAGATTTGGAGGAGCACAGAGATCTTAGAGTGTTTTTGTTCATTCATGGGCTGATCAGGTCAGCATTTATTACCCATCCCCAGTTCAGAGAGCATTTAAGCATCAACCACATTGCTGTGTGGGTCTGGAAGACCAGGTAAGGATGGCAGATTTCCTTCCCTAAAGGGCATTAGTGCAGTCATCATTAGGCTTTTAATGAATTGTAATTCCAGCATCTGCTGTGGTGGGATTCGAACCCCCAGAGCATTACCCTGGGTATCTGGATTACTAGTCCAGTGACAATACCACTGCGCCATTGCCTCCCCTTATGTGAAAGGCTGGAAGAGGTTAAAGACATACAGGAACAAAAATAGGGGGAGAAAATAAGTTAGATTCATTCATATGGTCAAAAAAATTATCTGAATGAGCCAACTTGTCGCAGAATATATAATGTTATCCATAACGGTTAGGGATCCAGGCCTAGACTGTTTTGAGGATACAGATAAAGTTTGTTAGTGATGCATATTTTTCAAGAATTAATTGAAAACACAGACAGCAGCTGCTAAACAGCTGCAGGACAGCAGAGCCCTTGCACAGAGAACTTCTCAGCTTCTCAACGCTGAACAGTATTTCCATAGAAATCACTTCGCTGGCAAGCAGGGGCACACCTGTCAACATAATTTACATTTTGTGGCTGTCTCCACACCCTTTGTCTGAAGTTTTCTTCCCTAACGTAACATCGAATTGGTTCCTTTTAAGAGTTAATGCCAAAAAAAGACTTATCTGTATTTTCTGCATGTGATTGTAGAAAGTGAGGAGGCAGTTTCCTGTTCTGACAGATTGTTTTCTCTTTCTTTGATTTTTCTGCCTATCTTTCAAACACACAGTCTTTCTCTCACACACACGAACACGCGCACAAACACACACAGACACACACACACACACACACAAACACACACTCTCACACACACATACACACGCGCACAAACACACACAGACACACACACACTCTCACACACACATACACACGCGCGCAAACACACACAGACACACACACACACACAAACACACACTCTCACACACACATATACATACTCACACACACACAAACACATACTCACACGCACACTCTCTCACACACACACATACTTACTCACACACAAACACATACTCACACACACTCACACACACACACTCTCACACACACAAACACATACTCACACACACACACACTCTCACACATACTCACACACACATACTCACACACACACAAACACACACAGACATACACACACACTCTCTCACACACACACACATACTTACTCACACACACACACTCTCTCACACATACTCACACACACATACTCACACACACACAAACACATACTCACACACACACAAACACACACTCTCTCACACACACACAAACACATACTCACACACACACAAACACATACATACTCACACACAGACACACACACACACGCACACCGGAATCTTGTGCAGTTCCCGAGAGTGGGAAGCTTGGTGGGTTGGTGGGTGGGTGGTGGGGGGGAGCTTAATTGAGCAGGAGGCCAAAAGCCAGTTTCTGGACAGTGGGATGAACTTTTGCGATTAAGTTCTCCGAATGTTAAAGAGCCTTAATTCTGACTACGAGTGTCAGGATGGCCCTTTTGCATTCATTTGCATGTCAGGCAGGCTCATTAAAAGGCCAGTTCACCAGAATTAAGTACCCCCTTCCAATTAAGTTATCCATGAGTGAGAAATAAGTGCCTTCAGATTTACAACTGCATATAAATAGCGTGCAGCAGGCAGGATAGTCAACTTGCTGGAGTTGGAGTGAGGAGCCACTGGTTTTTTTTTTGTCTTTTTGGGGAGTGTTGTTCATTGAGGCAGTGATTGGGTGGGGGGCAGTCTGAGGGGCATGGGGCTGAGTGGGGAGGGAGGGAGGATAGTGCAGGTATGTGGGAGAGAGGGAAGGGCCTTGCATGTTGGGGTGTTGGGAGCCCTATGGTTGGGTGGAGGGTCGTTTCTGGGCAGGGATGGTTCTAAAGGACAGGGTCCTGGGGTTTGAACTGAGGGCACTGGGTAGTGGAGGGAACAGTCACAGTGAGAGGGGGGAGTGGGATGTGCTAGGGTGGAAGGTCCATGGTTGTGGTTGGGTAGTGGATGGTCTCATGGAGAGGGGGTCACAGAAATGAGCAAAACAGGTGGTGCAGATAACAGCAGGGCTCAGGGTCAGGGTGGGCACGGGGACAGTAACAGGAGGGCTCAGGGTCAGGGTGGGCATGAGGACATAACAGGAGGGCTCAGGGTCTGGGTGGTTATGGGGATGGTAACAGGAGGGCTCAGGGTCAGGGTGGGTTGGGGACGGTAACAGGAGGGCTCAGGGTCCGGGTGGGTTGGGGACGGTAACAAGTGTCGGCTCAGAGGGAAGAGAAGTCATGAGCAAGATGATGGTTACAACTTCAAGAGTAATGGGGGGAGGTTCAAGGGTAACAGAGGGGAGAGGAATGGTTATATTGGGTGGGTCAAGGGTGATGGGGAGAAGATGGTGGGTGACGGGGAGGGTAGAAGGTGGTGGAGTGAGTTGAAACATGATGCGCACCATTTTTAAAAATGTTTTCTCAAAACCTCTGTAAATGCAACCCTTTGTAGTCAGAACAGGGCCTTTTTGGGTGGGTGAAGTTAAAGGTGAGCACAACTGGTTGACTACAGGGACACCCTAATAATGATGAGTCAAAGGATGAGAACCATGCTCAGTTGTGTTCTCTCTATGGTGAATCCCACACACCTGCAGTTTTGCCCCCTGACTTATGGGTCTCATAACATCCAGATCCCAGCCAGGTGTGGAGCTGCAATAGTCCACGCTGAGGGGGCAACTCAAATTGACCAGGTTGGCGGGGGCGGGGGGAGGGCGGCATGGGGGGTACAGAAGGGAGAGAGGCAGCGGTTAGCTTTCTGTGTGTGGGGGGCAAGGTACCGGGTTAAAACCTCAAGGGTCCCAGGTAGATGGTCGTGGCTGATAATGGGGTGGGTGGTACGCGTCTATGATGGTGAGGCAAGTGTCTCTCGAACGTGTCTCGAGGGTGATGGAGGGAAGCCCAGATGGTTTTGAGGAGGGGTGTGCAGACACAGCTTTCACTACCCCGGTCAATGCTGTAGTCCCCATGCACATGGATGTATGAATGAGAGCAGAACCCGTTTGTGGTTCCCCAGAACGGGCTGCAACATGGTGGGGTGGCCAGGCATAGGCCGACGCTAGGTACAGGGCTTCCCACTGACTGGAATGCTCAGGGGCAGAGGGACGGCTTTAAAGAATATGCTGACTGGATGGATCATGCGATTTGTTCACTGGTCACCTCGGGCACAAAACAACTCTGCCCTTCTATAGGCCATGTTCCAGCTGAGGAAGAACCGGTGCAGGATGGCCAAGGGTCAGCAGCAGCGGCACAGGTTCAAGAAGTGAAGGACGCTGGTAATCAGGGGCCAGGGCGACACTGAGCATTGGCCTGAAATCAGACATATTGCAGGCCCTGCAGCTATCTGCAGATGGGTGAGAGGCAATGCTGGAGGCACCTTAGGATGTCACGGAAACTGGTTAATCACTTATGCCAAGTGCTCAAAGAAATCCTGCATCGGCAAGGACTGGGAGGCAATCCCATGTCGGTGGTATTAAAAGTGACTGTGTCGCTAAACTTCTTTGCCAACGGCTCCTTCCTGGCTCCACTGAGGACCCATGCGGCATAACTCAGTCAGCGACACACATATGCACCTGGAAGGCACCTCTTCAGGATAGCACATGATTTTGTCAAATTCTGCTTGGATCCCGAGAGTCAGGCAGCCAGAGCGTTGGGACTTGCAGCAATCGCAGGATTCCCACGAGTGCGAGAGGTTATTGACTGCGCACATGTGGCATGGAGAGCTCCCTGACATCAGCCAGTCGCATTCATCATCAGGACAGGTTTTCACTTTTTGAATGGGCAACTGGTAATGTGACCGCAGAAGGTGAATGCTGCGTGTTTGTGCTCAGTTCCCAGGCAGCTCTCACGTTGCCTACATTCTGAACCACCCCACCGGGTGCCACAAGTATTTGAAGGTCCTCGGCGATTGCAGGGATTGGCTGGTTGGAGCCAAGGGATACCCCTGGCAGATCTGGCTGATGATGCCAGTTCGCCGTCTGCAGAGTGAGAAGAGCTACAATGCCACACCTGCCCCCACCCACCCCCACCCACTGAGCAGCCGACAGGCCTCCTAAAGATGAGTTTCAGGTGTATGGACCGCTCAGGTGGAGCTCTCTAATACCCACCTAACAGAGAATGTCCCGGATCATCGTTGCCTGCTGCGCCCTGCACAACCTCGCGCTACGAAAGTGGTGGGGGGGGGTGACTTTGCAGAGGGAGAGGTGGAGGGCTGAGATGTCTCCTCTGCTGATGAGCAAGGGGGGAAGGCGATGGTGATGACGAGGGTGTTGCAGCGGCACTGGCCAAGGCCAAGGCAAAGGGTGTGACGTGGCAGGACAGGCCAGTCACAATCTAATAGCTAACAGATTCCAGGCTGAGTGAGCTGCTCATATTTATCCTTTACAATATTGTTTTTAATCCTCTGCTGCCTGGCAGGCTGCAGCTCTAGGCTTGGCCCACATGTTATGGTTTACTTTCATTGACCTTATTTCCAGATAAATTGCACTATTTCACGTTAGCTCGGCTGGTGGAGTGATCCTTTGCATGCGCCAATCTATCTATCGACATATCCCTTGCGCCATTCGTACCCGCATAGCATTGTGCTCTCCCACAACCTCAGGCACCCTTAACCAAAAATGAATCTTTCCCTTGGCTCCAGAAAGCCCAAATGCATGACATGTTGAAAGCCACCATGCAGTCATATTTCAGCAGGGGATGCACTCATGTCACCCTGACAGCTGCTCCAAATGGGGACAATGCCTCGCAGAGAAATCTTTCACATGGACCCAGGGACATAGGTGCATAGAAAAGATCAACATGACTTGACCATTTGTCCCCTTGAGATTACTCCTCCACCCACCTCGATCAAAGGCTGCTCATGTAGCTGTTTGCCAATTTCCTTCAATACCCAAAATCCGTTGACATCTTTATCAGCTAGAAATCTATCGATCTAACAGTGAAGCCTGCTCGATGACAATGCCTCCACTGCCCTATGGGGTGAAGACTTCCAAACACTCACCACTCTCCAATTGAAGAAAATTCTCAGTCCTAGGTGGCCCAGCTATTGCTGTGAGACTGTGTCCCCTGATTCTGGACACCCCAAGCCAGGCTAAACATTTTTCCTGCTGAGCCCTGTAAGAGGTCTTCATGCTTCACGTAGATAGCCTCGTGGTCCTCTGCACTGCCCAGTGTACAGGCCCAGTTTCCCCACTGTCACCCCAGGGATAATCCCCCAGTCCCTGGAATAAATCCGGTGCACCTTGGTAGCAATCCCTTCATGCGAGGTCTAATCCTTCCCTAGGTAAGGAGATGAACAGGACAGACAATATCCAGGTGAGATCTCACCAAGGCTGTAGTCAACTGCAGCCACGCATCTTTAATCCTACAGTCAATCTCTCTTGCAATCACGGCCAACTTGCCAGTTGCCTCCTTACCTGCTGGCTACACTTGCATATTAGCTTAAATTTACTTTAGACCAAACACAACCAGGTCCGTTTGGCCATCCACACTTCTCCATTTTCTCAACATCTAGGAACGCCTCTGGTTTTTTATTCTTCAGGACACAGTGGAAAGCCTTTTCACTCTCACACAAACCTAGGTAGGAAAGTATGTTGTGAAGAGGACATAAAGAGCTTGCGGGTGGGTATTGGTAGTTTCAGTGAGTGGGCAAAAATCTGGCAGATGGACTATAATACGGGAAAATGTAAAGCTGTTCACTTTGGCAGGAAGAATAAAAAAGCAGAGCATTACTTCAATGGAGAATGACTACAGAATTCCGAGGTGCAGAGGGATCTGGGTGTTCTAGTGCATGAGTCAGCTAGTATACAGGCACAGCAAGTAATCAAGAAGGCTAATAGAATGCTATCCGTTATTACGAGAAGAATTGTACATAAAAATAAGGATGTTATGCTTCAGTGATAAAAGGCATTGGTGAGACTGCACCTCGAATACTGTGTGCAGTTTTGGTCTCCTTATTTAAGGAAGGACGTAAATGCATTGGAGGCGGTTCAGAGGGGGTTTACTAGATTAATACCTGGAATGAGCAGGTTGTCTTATAAGGAAAGGTTGGACAGACTGGGCTTGTTTCCACTGGAGTTTAGAAGAGTGAGGGGTGACTTGATTGAAGTATATAAGATCCTGAATGGTCTCAATAAGGTGGACATGGATAGGATGGGTGAGTCCAGAACTAGGGGGCACTGTTTTAAAATTAGGGGTCGCCCTTTTAGGACAGAGATGAGGAGGAATTTTTTTTCTCCCAGAGGGTTGTGCGACTTTGCAATTCTCTGCCTCAGAGGGTGGTGGAGGTGGGGTCATTGAATATTCTTAAGGCGGAGATAGATTGATTCTTGTTAGGCAAGGGAATCAAAGGTTATCGGGGGTAGATGGGCATGTAGAAGTCGAAACACAAACAGATCAGCCATGATCTTATTGAATGGAGGACCAGGCTCGAAGGGCCGAATGGCCTACTTCTGCTACTATTTCGTACGTACATACACTCTGTCTACAGTGTTCCTTGCCACTCAATTAGCCTCCTGTTTAATTCCCCTTGAGGACTCCTTCTATCCTCCTCGCATCTCACATCAGGACAAAAGCAATAAGGACAGCGATGGTTTTGCTGCAGACACTGCGTTGGAGATCATTCTCACAGAGCTCAGAACACGGTGAGCTGTAGCTGGTGGATTGCATGGTGTGTGCCTCACTCACACATTCACGGGTGTTGGCCGATGCTTCAGCATCCTCATGTTGGTATAATCAGTGATTACAATGCTGATCGTTTAAGACAAATGTCTCGATTGTAAGACATAATCGAGGTCTGAAGTGGGGGTACAAAGTTCCATGTCCTTAAATGCCTGTGACTATTGAAGCAACTAACAACAAAATGAGAAGGCAGAAAACTATCCAAACAGTGGAAGGAAACATATTTACAAGGTAGAAGAATCTCTACGGTGGTTGTACACCTGTGCCACCTGCATGCTTTCAAAACTTCTTTATCTTTCTTTTCCTATTACTACGTCTAGGTGCAACTCCGATACCCGCAGTTGAGGTGGAGGTAACTTACTGGCTGCAATGCCCTGTTGACTGTGATGACTTTTGGCAGTTGGTGGCCTAGGGCCTAGAGGACTCCACCCTGCTAAGGGTCTCCTGCACCCTCCTCAGCCTGCTGGACGTGATGGGGTACCTGGCAGAGGGGAGGTGGAGAAGCAGGGCATCCTTGGAGTGTCCAGGGATGAAGCCCCCAGGGTGCCAGGCTGGCCCTCCTCCTCCCTGTGGGTGCCTGGTGGCACCTCCCTGACTCCTCGAGGAGAAGGAACGCCTGGAGGGAGGTTGAGGTGCTCCATCCCCCTCTCGCCTATCCACTTCTGCACTGCACCCACAGCTAAAGCGATGGAGTGCAGGTCCAAGTGCACATCTGGCAGTCACTACTCGGTCTCCAAGGCGGCCGCCAAGCACTTGCATGCCGGAGCCGTGAAAGCAGACAGAACATGGACGGACTCCTCCAGCATGGCCTACTTCTGCCCCTGTCTGATGTCTGATCTCCCCTGCCTGTCTCTGGTTCTCCAACATGTCTCTTATGGCTGAACCCAGGGGCTGCATGGGTCTGAGCAGGGGCCTGGTCTCCAGCAGTCCTCCGAGTTTCGGAGACCTCGGCTGTCACTACCTCCGTCAGCTGTGGGCACATGTCAGTGATGTGTTCTCCAGATTGAGACCCTGAGCCTAATCCAGAACACGCACCTACTGGAGTGAACGTCTCTGCGCTGGTGAAGGGTGCAGGCGAATGGTAAGATGGTGCACCCACAGGAGATTCTGAGTCATCATCTTCAGAATTGGGATTGGAGATTTTGCTGGAGGTTGAGGTGGAGCTGGGGGTCAGCTGCTTTTCTTTGTATCGCTGCAATACAAAAAGAATTAGCTGATGGTTATACTCACTCCCTTCTCTGAACAATGTTTCACTCATTAGTCCTGTGTGTCCATCTGTCAACAGCAGACTGGAGGCCTCCTCTCTGGATCTCTGGGAGAGTCCTGTCTCTCCATCTGCACAGGCTCCGTCCTGGGTCCTTCCTGCCAAGTTCAGCAGCCTCCACCTCAAAAGATCCTAATATCTGCAACTCCTTCTCCAGTTGGGAACACTCACAGCGATCGTGAGTGTTCTTGTCCTGTGGACAGCCAGGATGACTGAGTGTCATCTCGATAGGTGCATAAATAGGTCATGAGCAAACATGCCAATGACCGTTCCTGAGCCCTCCCCAGTAAGTGCTTAACAACTGCACTATCTTGCAACCGAGACAACATTGACAGCTCAAAGTGGCTGCCGCACATTCAGTCCACATATTCCAGCTGCTGGTGAGACTTGCATGTGCTCCTCCTGTCTGTCACCCCTCTGCGTTTCCACAGCTACACTGCCTGATGCCCCTATGAGTGTTGCTTTGCAGCGAGTGGACGGTGTCACCTATCCTTGCAGGAGATCGTTCATCCTCTTCCTGCACTGGGGCCGGGTTCGTTTGTTGGGACCCGCTAGCACTGCCCTGCGCTGGCAGACCTCCGTTCAGGCCGCCTTGCTCCGACAGGAGAGCCTCCGGCCACCATCCCTGGGAAACAGGACCTCTCGCTGTTCCTGGAAGACCCGGAGGAGAACCTGCAGCGAGGCTCTGCTGGACCGAGGAGGCACGGGCCGCCTGCTCCGAGACATCTCCGGCTGGGGGGAAAGATCTGAAAGTCCAGCTGCAATCTCGACATCCACCATTTAAAAATGGCGTCTGGACCTTTGACCCCATGAGATAATGGCAGGGTCATTGACTTCCAGCTCAGCCCCTGAGCTGTACCTCTCCCTGCCTCCGCCAACATCCACATTAAAACATGTCCACCTGATTTTTTTTTCCCCCTTCTCCACCCTCTTGCTTTTTTGAAAGAAGCTTTGAACAAAAGACTGATCTGTCCCCAGGCAGGCACACACTCCCCTCAGGGTCATTGTAAATACATCAATCTGCCTCCCCCAAAGCTCTGGTTAACTTTTCCCTCAGCTTTTAAATTCAAAAAGCAAACCTCGCACTTACCTGCTCTGCCCTGGACTCCTGGCCGCCCCTCACGGTGACTGACCCTGGTCCGCACATGCTCAGACACCAAAGATACTCCGGCTGCAGCAAGAGGGGATCCCCTGATTGGAGGAATACAGGAAAATTGGATTTCCAGGAAGCCCACACACGGGAGAGCGGGACAGCGAGGCAAATTCCTGGAAATCCAGGATAATTGTCACCCTCGGACTTTGTTCGCTGCTGCCAGGGAGGCCAACCATCCCAGATTTTTCCAGGACTGTCCCGTGATTCATCTTTTCATCCCGTGTCCCGGGCAAGGCCTTCCCAGGATTCATTTTGTCCCGAATTTCTCCCGTTGCTGCAGGCTTTGTGTGCCTGTGCATGCGTCGGCCAGAACAGGTTGCGGTTTGCAGGAGTCCGGTGCGGGGGGGAGGGTTGGGTCTGAGCCAGCAATATCAGACTCAGGGTGGGCTGCAGTAGTCTCGTGCTTGAGTCGAGGGCTGATTTTTCTTTCCCTCCGCCCCCCTCCCTCGCTCCCATGTTCTCACCAACCTCCCCATCCCCACTCCCCCACCCCCCTTAACATGGTCCTGCCAACCACCCACCCCCTGCTCCCACAGTCTTGCCAGCAACCCCCATGGTGAAGCTGGTCACCCTGCCCACTGCTACCCCAGCACTTAGCCCATGGGCGAGCGACTTCCCTCTGATTGGTCACCCCTGTGATTGAATTTTCATCGACTTTTTGAGGGGTTTTTTTCCTGAACCAAACTGCTTGTGACAAAACACTAAAAACATGGACCATGTACTTGTGAATTTACTCCAACTGCATAACTATTTTATTCCCAGTGCATTTTTCTCTGTGAGAAATGGAATGAGATAGTATAAGCTGTATGTATGGTCACTCTCATATACAGGAACTGGAAAAATGACTTTACACAACATGCCATATCTTTACTTCTTAACAGTAGAGGTATTAACCAGCTTGACACATTTTTGACACATGTACTAGAACACCTAGATCCCTCTGCACCTCAGAATTATGCAGCTGAACTCTATTTACGTAATACTCTGCTTTTTTGTTCTTCCTGCCAAAGTGAACAACTTCACATTTTCCCACATTAAACTCCATTTGCCAGATATTTACCCACTCACTCACTCAATCTATCTATATCGATCTGCAACCTCTTCACATCCTCTTCACAACATACTTTCCTACCTATCTTTGTGTCATCTGCAAATTTAGCTACCATGTCTTCACTCCCCTCATCTAAATCATTGATGTAAATTATAAAAAGTTGAGGCCCCAGCACAGACCCCTGTGGGACTCCACTCATCACACCCTACCAATCAGAAAAAGACCCATTTATGCATACTCTCTGTTTTCTGCCAGCCAGCCAGTCAATCTTCTATCCATGCTAACATGTTACCCCCTACACCATGTGCTTTTATTTTCCGTAATAACCTTTGACATGGCACCTTATCAAATGCCTTCTGGAAACCCAAGGACAGTACGTCTACAGACTCCCCTTTATCCACTGCGCATGTTACTCCTTCAAAAAACTCCAATAAATTGGTTAAACATGATTTTCCTTTCACAAAACCATGCTGACTCTTCCCAATTGCCTTGAGTTCTTCTAAGTGCCCAGCTATACCCTCCTTAATGATCGATTCTAAAAACTTCCCCATGACAGACATCAAGCTAACTGGCCTATAGTTTTCTGTTTTCTGCCTCTTAAATAGAGGGGTTATATTTGCTACTTTCTAGTCTGACGGAACCTTTCCAGAATCCAGCGATCTTTGGAAAATTAACACCAGCGCATCGACTACCTCATTAGCCACCGCTTTTAAGACCCTAGGATGTAGTCCATCAGGACCCAGAGACTTGCCAGCCCGCAGCTCCATCAATTTGCTCAGTACTGCTTCCCTAGTGATTTCAATTTCACCAAGTTCCTCTCTCCCTTTCACTTCCTGATTTGCAGCTATTACTGGGATGTTTTTTGTATCCTCTATAGTGAACACAGAGCAAAATATTTGTTAATTTCTTCCGCCATTTCCTTATTATCTCCTATTATCTCCCCACTGTCATTCTCTAGAGGACCAACTCACTTTACTTACTCTTTTCCCTTTTAAATACCTGTAGAAGTTCTAGCTATCCATTTTTACATTTCGAGCTAGCTTCCTCTCATACTCTAATTTCTTTCTCCTGATTAACCTTTTAGTCATTCTCTGCTCTTTTTTATATTTCGTCCAATCATCTGTCCTGCCAATCATCCTTGCGGAGTTGTATGCTTTTTCCTTAAGTTTGATGTTTTCCTTAACATCTTTAGTTAACCATGGATGATGGGTCCTCCCCTTAGAATTTTTCTTTATAATAGGAATGTGCTTATTCTGAATATTCTGAAACATTCCCTTAAATGTTTACCACTGCTTCTCTATTGATCTATCCTCTAGCCTAGTTTCCAAGTTCGCTTCAGCTAGCTCAGCTTTCATCCCCACATAGTTGCCTTTATTTAAGTTTAAGATACTAGTCTCAGACCCACTCGTCTCCCTTTCAAACTAGATGTAAAATTCAAACATATTGTGGTCGCTGCTTCCTAGGGGTACCTTTACTCTGAGGTCATTAATTAATCCTGTCCCACTACACAATCTCAGTTGTAACATCTGAGTGCTTTGAAGGTAATTAAATGATGCTAAATGACTGTAAATGATGTTGCTTGACTGAGTTGCTATCAATTGATATCAGTTGATCGCAACTTGGGATGTCAATGATTGCTAAAGATTGCTTTTGAGCACAAATGATCCCAAAAGATCCTTGTTGAATGCTGTTGAATGCAAATGATGTCAACACTTTCTGGTAGGGAATCTGTTTCTGTGCTGCAAAACAACAAAAAACTTGCATTCGTGTAGCACCTTTAACCTAGTAACACATCCCAAGGAGCTTCAGAGGAGGAGCGATTAGCAAACAAAATTTGACAAACAAAATGAGCCACATAAGAGATATTAGGGCAGATGACCAAAGGCTTCATTAAAGGGGAAGGTCTTAAGGAACATCACAAAGGAAGCGAGAGAGGTGGAGAGGTTCAGGGAGGGAATTCCGGTGTTTAGAGCCTAGGGAGCTGAAAACACAACCACCAATGGTCAAGCAAAGGAATCTGAGGATGTGCAAGAGGCCCGAATTAGAGGAGTGCAGAGATCTCAGAGGGTTTTAGGGCTGGAAGATGTTACAGCAATAGGGAAGAGTGAGGGCCATAGAGGGATTTGAAAACAAAGATGACAATTTTAAAATCAAGGTCCATCCAGTCATACAAATGCAAGCACTAACCCACTATGCCACCCGCTCCTTTGCAGTCATTAATGGTTTCCAGCACACAGTCAGCAGTTGTATGCAACACGTGGGAAAGATGGAGGCCATGCTTTTACTCATAGAGAGTGACAATTAAAAGAACAGTTGTTGCAAACAGCTCCTGTATGTCTTCTGGTTGCCATTTCAGTCCACGTGGCCTGGGAGTGAGATTGTTTCTATAGCACTGGCACCACAGCAGTTGTTCAGCAGCACAGCTGTGTCTTTTCTCAAATTAGCATCAGTTGTTGGTTGAACTCTGGAGACAGCAACTGAAGTGACTTTCCAAACACTGAGGTTTTCAGAAGTAAAGATGCACAAATGAATTGTTGTGGATTTTGACATTGGGGAGGAATTTCTTCGGAATATTTCGTGTAAAGCATAGATTTCCAAACTGGGATCATGGAGCCCAAGGGCTTGGCGAAGGAATCCCAAGAAGTCTGCAGGGTCGTCAAATTTTTGTCCACCTGTCAACCGATAATCCATATTTTTCTACACTTGTTGAGTAACTGGCATGTTATTTCTGTTGGTGCGTGTATATGGTTTTAAAACACTTTCTGCAATGCTAAACCTATGTAAGTCATTGATTAGACTGCAATTACAAGCTTGTATCCAGTTTTGGGCACCTTACTTTTAGGAAGGTTGTCAAAGCCATGGAGGTAATGCTGAAATGATTTATTAAGAGGATATCCCGAATCAGAGATTTCAGCTTTAAGCACAGGGTAGAAAACCAGAGAAAAGAAGATTTAGATGAGATTCAATAAGAGAGGTTAAAAGTTATCAGGAGTTTTGATAGGAAAAAAAGAGGGACTCTCCGCAACTCAGTTGAGAGCGGGAACTTGCCATCATGGAGGTTCCTTTCATAGATTGTAATTTCTGGGACTGTCTCAGTGGCAACACCAGAGCAAACAGGAGGACCGAGTAGGGAGTTCCAGGATTTTGACCCACTGGTGATGCAGGAATGGCTGATATTTGTCCAAATTGGGATGATGTGTGACTCGGAGGAGAATTTGAAGTGATGGTGTTCCCATGTACTGGCTGCTTTTGTCCTTCTAAATGGGAAAGGTCACAGGTTTGGGAGGTGCTTCCTTGGGGGAGGAAACTTTGGTGAGTTGTTTGTAGAGTTCCACAAACCAAGGTTGCAGAGATTCAAGTTTGGGGGACAAAGTCTGGACAGAAGAAAAATAAATTAAAATTTAAATAGTCGTTTGGTAGCACAGGACCCGAGTATTGCCGAAAAAAGAGACATGTCTAAGCTTTTTGTCTTGCACTCATCAGAATACCAATATAAGGGGAAAACAACAATCTATACTGTATGTGAAGAGAGTGCTGATTGGTTGGCAAGTGGTGTTGCCATGGAGAACGCACCACTAATGGTGACTGACAGGATGGGCTCTATCCTCCACTCAAATTCACCTTTGAAATGGAGCAGTCAAATGAACTCCCCTTCCTTGATGTACTGGTTGAGAAATCTGCAGGTGATTTTCTCCCATGATCTACCACAAGCCTGCCTTCACTGGTCAATATACACATTAGGATTCTTACAGTTCCACACGCTATAAGATTGATCTCATCGGCAATCTTGTAAATAGGGCCCGAGCCATTTGCTCACCATGCTCGATGCTGAAATAGGAGCATCAAAGACAACCTGCGGGATAATGATCACCCTGATCAGATCAGTTTGCACTGTATATCACGCAAACTCATGAACGAGCCAAAGGCCCTGAAAAGTTCCCAGTCTATCTCAGATTACCCTGGTAGGGTAAGGTATCTCAAAAGTTTCAGCAACAGGTGAAGCTAGCTGTTTCACGCTGTTACTACGCAGTAGCAACACGAGTGATATTCACCACTGACAGGATGCTGCCATCAAGCCAAAAATACATTTTGTCTATCACACAAATGAGTAATGTGGTATATGAATTTCAGTGCCAGTGTGATGCTAGGTATGTAGGCCGTACGCCCCGAAGACTGGCGGATTGCATCAAACAGCATGTCCCAGCTGCTGTTCACAATGGGCAGGGTACAGACCGTACCCAACCAGCCCGTGCTTGCAAAACTCAGAACACAGTGTCCAACATTAGATGTGATCCTGCTATTGGACACCATTTGCTAAACAATTCACAATATAAGACCATAAGACCATAAGACATAGGAGCAGAAATTAGGCCATTCGGCCCATCGAGTCTGCTCCGCCATTCAATCATGGCTGATAAGTTTCTCAACCACATTCTCCCGCCTTCTCCCCATAACCTTTGATCCCCTTACCAATCAAGAACCTATCTATCTCGGTCTTAAATACACTCGATGACCTGGCCTCTACAGCCTTCTGGGGCAATGAATTCCATAGATTCACCACTCTCTGGCTAAAGAAGTTTCTCCTCATCTCTGTTTTAAAAGGTCTTCCCTTTACTCTGAGGCTGTGCCTTCGGGTCCTAGACTCTCCTACTAATGGAAACATCTTCCCCACGTCCACTCTATCCAGGCCTTTCAGTATTCTGTAAGTTTCAATCAGATCCCCACTCATCCTTCTAAACTCCATCGAGTATAGACCCAGTGTCCTCAAATGTTCCTCATATGTTAAGCCTTTCATTCCTGGGATCATTCTCGTGAACCTCCTCTGGACCCTCTCCAGGGCCAGCACATCCTTCCTGAGATACGAGGCCCAAAATTGCTCACAATATTCTCAATGTGGTCTGACCAGAGCCTTATAAAGCCTCAGCAGCACATCCCTGCTTTTATATTCTAGTCCTCTCAAAATAAATGCCAACATTGCATTTGCCTTCCTAACTACCGACTCAACCTGCAAGTTAACCTTAAGAGAATCCTGGACTAGGACTCCCAAGTCCCTTTGCACTCCAGATTTCTGAATTCTCTCCCCATTTAGAAAATAGTCTATGCCTCTATATTTTCTACCAAAGTGCATGACCTCACACTTCCCCATGTTGTATTCCATCTGCCACTTCTTTGCCCATTCTCCTAACCTGTCTAAATCCTTCTGCAGCCTCCCCGCCTCCTCAATACTACCTGTCCCTCCACCTATCTTTGTATCATCTGCAAACTTAGCCAGGATGCCCTCAGTCCCTTATCTAGATCATTAATGTATAAAGTGAAAAGTTGTGGTCCCAACACTGACCCCTGCGGAACTCCACTAGTCACCGGCCGCCATCCTGAGAAGGACCCCCTTATCCCCACTCTCTGCCTCCTGCCAGACAGCCAATCTTCTATCCATGCTAGTACCTTGCCTCTAACACCATGGGCTCTTATCTTACTGAGTAGCCTCCTGTGCGGCACCTTGTCAAAGGCCTTCTGGAAGTCCAAGTAGATAACATCCATTGGCTCTCCTTTGTCTAACCTACTCGTTACCTCCTCAAAGAATTCTAACAAATTTGTCAGGCATGACCTCCCCTTGATGAAACCATGCTGACTTTGCCCTATTTTACCATGCACTTCCAAGTATTCTGAATATGCTAACAATTACGCTGACAAAAGATTGTCAGTCGGGCTCGCCGTGTGGCACATTTGCGTGTGCTGGAAGCTACATATATTAATACACAGGGCCCTGTTCTTTGCAGACAGAAAGAACATTTACACACTTTGTGCCTGTTTCAACTAAACAGAATAAGTGACCGCCATTTGCTGACTCCTTCCTCAGGGCAATGCCTTGACCAATCAGGGTCATGCTGCCTGGTTTAAATTTCAAACAATGCTTTACAGTTAACTGTCAGTCACCATCTGTGGTGCATTCTCCATGGCAATGCCACTTGCGAACCAATCAGCACTTTCTTCACATACAATATAAATTGTTGTTTTCCCTCTTATATTGGTATTCTTGGGAGTACCCTGATGAGTGCAAGATGAAAAACTTAGACATGTCTGTTTTTTCAGCAATGCTCAAATTAAAATGTATTTCCCTAATTATCCTCCTTATTGCTACTTTTCTAGTGACAGTAAGTGGTGTGTACTGTGGTAAGGTTCAAATAGATCTTCAACATGTTACCGGATTGAGAATGTATGTGTCTAGATGGTAGATGTCAACAATCTGACCCTACCCTCAACTAGAGTTCACACACATACAAGCACGCACACTCCAACAACAATAAGAAGTTGTATTTATATAGCTCCTGTAATGTAGGAAAACATTTGAAGAAACAGACGCTAAGCTTTTATGAGGGCATTAGAACTCAAGGACATGAGAAATAGGAGCAGGAGAAGTCCATACTGCCCCTCAAACTTGGTCCACCATTCAACACAATCAGGGCTGATTTTCTGCCTCAACTTTACCGATGCTCAGTTTGGGTTCCGTCAGGGCCACTCAGCTCCTTACCTCATTACAGCCTTGGTGCAAACATGGACAAAAGAGCTGAACTCCCGAGGTGAGGTGAGAGTGACTGCCCTTGACATCAAGGCCGCATTTGACTAAGTGTGGCACCAAGGAGCCCTAGCAAAACTGGAGTCAATGGCAATCAGGGGGGAACCTCTCTGCTGGTTGGAGTCATACCCAGCACAAAGGAAGATAGTTGTGGTTGTTGGAGGTCAGTCATCTCAGCTCCAGGGCATCACTGCAGGAGTTCCCCAGGGTAGTGCCCTGGGCCCAACCATCTTCAGCTGTTTCATTAATGACCTTCCTTCCATCATAAGGTCAGAAGTGGGGATATTTGCTGATGATTGCACAATGTTCAGCACCATTCACGACTCCTCAGATGCTGAAGCAGTCCATGTCCAAATGCAGCAAGGCCTGGACAATATCCAAGCTTGGGCTGACGAATGGCAAGTAACATTTGCACCACACAAGTGCCAGGCAATGACCATCCCCAACAAAAGGGAATTTAATCATCACCCTTTGACATTCAATGGTATCACCATCACTGAATCCCCTACTATCAACATCCTGGGGGTTACTATTGACCAGAAACTGAACTGGACTAGCCATATAAATACTGTGGCTACAAGAGCAGGTCAGAAGCTGGGAATCGTGCAACGAGTAACTCACCTCCTGACTCCCCAAAGCCTGTCTATCGTCTACAAGGCACAAGTCAGGAGTGTGATGGAATACTCCCCACTTGCCTGGATGAGTGCAGCTCCAACAACTTTCAAGAAGCTTGACACCATCCAGGACAAAGCAGCCCACTTATTGACGCCCCATGCACACACAATAGCCTGAATAGCCTGTCACCACCGACGCAGTGACAGCAGTGTAACATTGACAAGATGCACTGCAGGAACTCACCAAGGCTCCTTTGGCAGCACCTTCCAAACCCACCACCACTATCATCTAGAAAGACAAGGGCAGCAGACACATGGGAACACCACCACCTGGAAGTTTCTCCCCAGGCTACTTACCATCCTGACTTGGAAATATATCTTCGTTCCTTCACCGTCGCTGAGTCAAAATCCTGGAACTCCCTTCCTAACAGCACTGTGGGTGTACCTACACCACATGGACTGTAGCAGTTGAAGAAGGCAACTCACCACCAACTTCTCAAGGGCAATTACGGATGGGCAATAAATGCTGGCTTAGCCAGTGATGCTCACATTCCATGAAAGAAAACCTCACTTTCCCATCGATCCCCAATATCCCTTTATTCCCTGAGAGATCAAAATTTGGCTATCCCAGCCTTAAATGTATTCAGTGATGGAGCATCCACAACCCTTTGGGGTAGAGAATTCCAATAATTCATAACCCACTCATCCAGGCGGGTGGAGAGTGTTCCGTCACGCTCCTGACTTGTGCCTTATGGATGGTGGGCGGGCATTGAGGAGTTGGGGGGTGAGTTGCTCGCTGTTGGATTCCTGGCCTCTGCCTGCTCTTGTGGCCGCAGTGTTTGTGTGGCTGGTCCTATTCAATTTCTGGTCGGTGGTGACCCCCCCCAGGTGTTGATGGTGGGGGATTCAGCAATGGTGGTGCCATTGAGTGTCGAGGGGGGCGATGGTTGGATTCTCTCTTGTTGGGGATGGTCATTGCCTGGCGCTTGTGTGGCGCGAATGTTACTTGCTACTTGTCAGCCTGGGCCTAGATGTTGTCCAGGTCTTGCTGCATTTGGACATGGACTGCTTCATAGTATACTTAATAACCTAATAAAGGACTTAACATCATCCATCTATTGATTAATAACAGCAACATCCCTTTAACACTGAAAAAAGTCCCAAGGTGCCTAACCAGAGCATTGTAAAACAAAGTTTGACACTGAGTCATATAAGGAGATTTTAGAACAGGTAAGCAAAGAGTTAGGTTTTAAGGAACATCTGAAAGGAGGAGTGAGGGTTGCAGAGATTTAGGGAGGGAATTCCAGAGTGTAGGGGCCCAGGCAGCTGAAGACACATCTGCCAGTGGTGGACCAATGAGAGCCAGAGATGTGTGAGAGGCCAGAATTAGAGGAGTCAGTGTGCTTGGAATGCTGTAAGGTTGTGGGGAGGTTACAGAGAATGGGGGGAGGCGCTGACGATGCTATGGAGGGACTTGAACACTTGGACGAGAATGATAAAATCAGGAAGTTGCCAGCTCGGGACCCAGTGTAGGTCTGTGAGCACAAGCAGTGATTGGTAAACTGGATTGCGTGTGAGTTAGGATGAGATGAAGTTTACAAAGGGGGCAAGATGTCAAGGTGAGGAGAGCATTGGAATGGCACTGAATTTAGATAAAAGTCGTATACTTTGCAGTCTATTTCATTTTAAGTTGCCTTTAGCATGCTTTGTTCAATGGAACTTTAGGTGCACTCTATAATTGATTGCCCCATTTCTCGTATTCATACAATACCCATAGGTGATTATTTGAATAGAAACAAGTGCAAGGGTATGAGGAAAAGGCAGGAGATTGGCACTAAGCCATAATGCTCATTTAGAGAGCCGGTACAGACACAATGGGCCGAATGGCTTCCTTTTGCGCCATAACAATTCTGTGATTCTGATTCACTGAGTGAAGTAATTTCTCCTTAGCTCACTGCTAAATGGTTGGCCCCTTATCCTGAGACTGTGCCCCTGTGCCCTAGAATCCCCACAGAGTGTCAGTGTCTGCCCTGTCAAACCCGTTCAGAATCTTGTATTTTTCAATGAGATCATGAAACCTTTTGCCATTTAATCTCTCCTTCCCTCCACCCTATCACAGACCTTCCCTTTTGTTAGTCCTCCCAATTTCCTCCCCTTATTTGAAACCTCTTATTCCTCCAACTTTTCTCAGTTCTGATGAAAGGTCACAGACCTGAAATGTTAACTCGCTTTCTCTTTCCACAGATGCTGTCTGACCTGCTGAGTATTCCCAGCATTTTCTGTTTTTAATATAGGAGAATTTCTTGGTCCACATGACTCAGCAGGACACGGTACCTCTCATTGATTCACCTGTGCAGCCGCTGACATTAAAGTGTGTTTGCTCTCTGAAGGCAACTGCACACAATTGGGCTTTGCAGCAACCATCTGACTTCTCTGTGGCGTCCTTAAACTGATGAGGTTTTCAAGAATATGTGCAATATTAGACAGAATAAAAAGCTCGGTCTCAAATTATCGTTGCCATCTCCCTCATTCCTCTAGCTCCAGTCAACCAACGTCTTGGAATCATGAGACGGCATCAGATATACGCAAAGGAAAAAACATATCAACATAACCATGCCTTTCACAAACGGAAATAGGGGCCACTTGGGTATATTGAGCTGGAGTTATCGACCTGATCTGAGATGGGATGTTTTGTCTTCGTTTAATGATATGAATTAGCCCAGGGATTAGATTACCACTCAAGGTGCAGACACAAGTGGCCCTGGAGAGCAAGCTGATGCCAAACATCTCTTGGATGATGATAACTATAAGACCATAAGACATAGGAGCAGAAATTAGGCCATTTGGCCCATCGAGTCTGCTCCGCCATTCAATCATGGCTGATAAGTTTCTCAACCCCATTTTCCCACCTTCTCCCCGTAACCTTTGATCCCCTTACCAATCAAGAACCTATCTATCTCGGTCTTAAATACACTCAATGATCTGGCCTCCACAGCCTTCTGGGGCAATGAATTCCATAGATTCACCACTCTCTGGCTAAAGAAGTTTCTCCTCATCTCTGTTCTAAAAGGTCTTCCCTTTACTCTGAGGCTGTGCCCTCGGGTCCTAATCTCTCCTACTAATGGAAACATCTTCCCCATGTCCACTCTATCCAGGCCTTTCAGTATTCTGTAAGTTTCAATCAGATCCCCCCTCATCCTTCTAAACTCCATCGAGTATAGACCCAGAGTCCTCAAACGTTCCTCATATGTTAAGCCTTTCATTCCTGGGATCGTTCTCGTGAACCTCCTCTGGACCCTCTCCAGGGCCAGAACATCCTTCCTGAGATACGGGGCCCAAAATTGCTCACAATATTCTAAATGTGGTCTGACCAGAGCCTTATAAAGCCTCAGCAGCACATCCCTGCTTTTATATTCTAGTCCTCTCAAAATAAATGCCAACATTGCATTTGCCTTCCTAACTACCGACTCAACCTACAAGTTAACCTTAAGAGAATCCTGGACTAGGTCTCCCAAGTCCCTTTGCACTCCAGATTTCTGAATTCTCTCCCCATTTAGAAAATAATCTATGCCTCTATTCTTCCTACCAAAGTGCATGACCTCACACTTCCCCACGTTGTATTCCATCTGCCACTTCTTTGCCAATTCTCCTAATCCTGTCCAAATCCTTCTGCAGCCTCCCACCTCCTCAATACTACCTGTCCCTCCACCTATCTTTGTATCATCTGCAAACTTAGCCAGGATGCCCTCAGTTCCTTCATCTAGATCATTAATGTATAAAGTGAAAAGTTGTGGTCCCAACACTGATCCCTGCAGAACTCCACTAGTCACCGGCCGCCATCCTGAGAAGGACCCCCTTATCCCCACTCTCTGCCTCCTGCCAGACAGCCAATTTTCTATCCATGCTAGTACCTTGCCTCTAACACCATGGGCTCTTATCTTACTGAGCAGCCTCCTGTGCGGCACCTTGTCAAAGGCCTTCTGGAAGTCCTAGTAGATAACATCCATTGGCTCTCCTTTGTCTAACTTACTCATTACCTCCTCAAAGAATTCTAACAGATTTGTCAGGCATGACCTCCCCTTGATGAAACCATGCTGACTTTGCCCTATTTTACCATGCACTTCCAAGTATTCTGAAATCTCACTGTTAATAATGGACTCTAAAATCTTACCAACGACCGAGGTCAGGCTAATTGGCCTGTAATTTCCTGTCTTTTGCCTCACTCCCTTCTTAAACAGGGGGGTTACATTAGCGATTTTCCAGTCATAACATGGGAGCCGGTATGACTCTGTATTCTTATTGTCTTGTGTTCAAACCGCTCTACTGCCTGACTCCTGTCTAACTCTATTACCTCCTCCAGTCCAACAACCCTCCGACATCTGTGTCCTCCTGATGCTCACCTCTTACGCATCCCAGATTTTAATTGCTCCACTATTCATGACCGTGTCTTCAGCTATCCAGGCGCTGAGCTCAGGAGTTTCCATCCCTATACCTCTTTCTCTCTTTCTTTAAGTCTCTCCTTAAAACGCTCTAATATCTTCTTTTGTTTGAAAAGGTTTCTGTGAAGCACCTTGGGATTACATTAAAGCTGCTAAGTAAATGGAAGTTGTTGTTGTTGATGGCAAGCAAAGAGTTGGTGAGCCACGCCTTAATAAGTATCATTAAGCTGTTTAATTTCACAATAGATGAACGTACAGAGTGACTGTTATGACTAGTGGTTCATCTCACTTAAACAGAATAACAGCCCAGCACAGACGCCGCTCTTGAGAAGTGCCCTATAAGTGCATTAAAGGTGCTATACAAATGCAAATTTCTGTTGTACAGATCCAAAATCACAGGCATGTTGAGGTTTTACTGTTGTTTGTAACCGTAACACTGTGGTGTGGTTGGGTTGGGCTCTCTGGTTGGGAATGTACTGTGCACAGTTTTTGTCTCCATGTTTAAGGGAGGATATACCTGTACTTGCATTGGAGGCTGTACAGTGAAGGTTCCCTAATTTGGTCCCTGGGATGAGGGGTTGTCTTATGATGAGAGGCTGAGTAAATTGGGCCTATATTCTGTGGAGTTTAGAAGTTTGACAGGCAATTGAAATGTACAAGGTTCTGTAAGGGCTTGAAAAGGTGGATGATGAGAGATTGTTTCCACTGGTCGGGGAATCTAAAACACAGGGCAGGGCACAGTCTCAGTATAAGGGGCTGATCATTTAGGACCGAGATTAGTATTTTTTTTACTCATTTACAGGATGTGGGCGTCACTGGCTGGGCCAGCATTTATTACCCATCCCTAGTTGCCCTTGAGAAGGTGGTGGTGAGCTGCCTTCTTGAACCGCTGCAGTCCCTGTGGTGTAGGTACACCCACTGTGCTGTTAGGGAGGGAGTTCCAGGATTTTGACCCAGCTCCCTCACTGTTGCTGGGTCCTGTGTAGGCCCGAAGCTTTGGAAATTTCCTGCCTAAACCTCTCCACCTCTGCTCCCCTAAGTTGCTCAAATAGGAACTCCCTACTTATCAGCACTGAGAATGGATCTGCAGGAGTCAGGCGTTCAGAGTGCATTGACTCACTCCTAATCCGGGTGCCAAATTGCTTTCTATTCCCTCATTCGAGGTCAACATCACTCACTGGCTTATCTGCCCACAGGCTGTGAGAGAACAGGTCCCAGATCTCATCCCCTTTCTTCGTTGGGTTAACCGATTCCAGCCCAGGGTTGCAATTTTTAATTTCTGTAATTAATTTGGCATGTTGTCATCCCTGATGAGGCTGCATTTGTTGCCCATCCTCAATTGCCCTTGAGAAGAGGGTGAAGTGTGTCCTTCAACCTGCTGCCGTGCACAGTGTAGTTAAGTAGGGAGTTCCTACTTGAGCTGTTCTGAAGAAAGGTCCCTGACCTGACACATTAACTCTGTTTTTTCACTCCACAGGTGCTGCATTATCCTAGCAGTATCCAAGCATTATCTATTCTTCTTTCATATTTCCAGCATCTGCAGTATTTTGCTTTTATATCCTTTAAAACCTACCACTTCCACCTGTCCTAATATCTCCTTAAGTGACTTGGCGCCAAATCATGTTTGACAATGTTCCTGTGAAGTGTCTTGTGATGTCTATATAACAGTGCGCTATATAAATGGAAGTTGTTATTTTTGTTCAAAGTAAGCTCTCAAAAAAAATCAATTAAAAGTTTAATTAAAAAGATCTCATGCCAACCCAAAAGCTATAATATAATTTATTTGTTCGATATGAAGTCTGAATCCCTCCAGGGTCCTATGTTTTTTTTTTCCTGTTCCTGTCTGTAATATTATCAGAGGGCCTAGTTTAAATGCCATGTTAAGTAGCTTTGGAAGATTTAATGCCTTTGTATCTTTTTATTTGATCCCCGGTTAAACACGATCGGAACATTCCTCTCACGCTTTCCTATTGTCCATACAAGAAACTACTTGAGGTGGAAAGGCAAGCTGGTGGGATGTGCAAATCCTGACTACGTCAGATACCTTTTATACAGATTCAATTCAAATTAACAGAGTCCTGTGTTAGTAACCCTGACCCATATACAAAGACAGAGTTCATCAAGAGGAAGAACGTTAGGAACCATGTACATTTTTCACTATTGTTATCCAGCGCCAAGTCACATACAACACAAACCAAAGGCAAATTACTGCAGATGCTGGAAAAACTCAGCAGGTCAGGCAGCATCTGTGCAGAGAAACAGTTCTGATGGAAGGTCATCGACCTGAAATGTTAACACTGTTTTCCTCTCTCCACAGATGCTGCCTGACTTGCTGAGTTTTTCTAGCATTTTTTGTTCTTATAAACACAAACCAGTTTGGAGCAATTCCATGCCACCTTCCCCAGTGATTTTATTATTTTTTTATACATAAGTATATACGGAACAAAACAAAATGCGTAAACAAAGTTCGAACAGATCCACTGCAGCGGCAATACGAGTTCCGGTCCCTCCTCATTGTTTCTGCTGCATGACAACGTGTACACTCAGCTTAGGAAGTTGGTCACCACTAGATGAAGAATGGTGCTGGCAAAGGGGAAGTCTGCAAATGCTCGCTCAGGTGAGATGCCAATGAAATCGCCTTTGCTCTGAGGGTTGATCTGTATCTGCAAGCAAACGGCCAGCACTAAGACCCCAACACGGGCGATGAATCTGGACAGGAAGGAATTGAAGGGGAAAGTATCGACCAGCGCGCAATAAAGGAACTGAGCTATTCCTCTCAGCGCCATGTACAGCAGGTACGAGTCCAGCAGCTTCCGTCGGAGCGGAATTCCTGAAAGAAGCTGTTGAGCACCGATAACTGAAGACTATTTTGCTGCGCCTATTAATATATCCCTATTAATATATTCGCACAAGATAGGAGCTCACGGTAATGGGGATAATGTATTAACATGGATTGAGGATTGGTTAACACACAGAAGACAGAGAGTCAGGGTTAAGGGGTCTTTTTCAGGTTGGAGAGATGCAACTTGTGGAGTGCCACAAGGATCAGTCCTAGGGCCACAATTATTTACCATCTATATTAATGACTTGGAGGAGGGGGCAGAGGGTAATGTATCCAAATTTGCTGACAATACAAAAATAGATGGGAGGGCATGTTGTGATGAGGACATAAGGAATCTGCAAGGGGATATAGACTGGTTGAGCGAGTGGGCAAAAACTTGGCAGATGGAGTTTAATGTAGGAAAGTGTGAGGTCATGCACTTTGGTAGGAAAAATCAAAAAGCAGACTATTATTTAAATGGAGAGAGACTCCAAAAAAGTGCAGCACAGAGGGATCTGGGTGTTCTTGTGCACGAAACACAAAAGATTAGCATGCAGGTGCAGCAAGTAATTAAGAAGGCAAATGGGATTTTGGCCTGTATTGCTAGGGGGTTGGAGTTTAAAAATAGGGAAGTCTTGTTACAACTGTGTAGGGTGTTGGTGAGGCCGCACTGGAGCATTGTGTATAGTGGTGGTCCCCGTATTTAAGAAAGGATACACTGGCTTTGGAGGCAGTTCAAGAGAGATTCACTAGGCTGATTCCTGGGATGAAGGGGTTGACTTATCAAGAACGGCTAAACAGGTTAAGCCTTTATTCATTTAGAAGAATGAGGGGTGATCTTATTGAAATGTACAAGATTCTGGGGCTTGACAGGGTAGATGTTAAGAAGATGTTTCCACTAGTGGGAGAGTCTTGAACTAGGGAACATAGTTACAGAATAAGGGGACACTCAGTTAAAACTGAGATGCTAAGGAATTTCTTCTCTCAGAGGGTAGTGAATGTCTGGAATTCTCTACCCCAGAGAGTTATGGAGGCTAGATCACTGAAAGTATTTAAAGAGGAGGTAGGTAGATTTTTGACATATCGGGGAGTTGAGGGCTGTGAGGAGCTGGCACGAAAGAGGAGTTGAGGCCTGGGGCAGATCAGCCATGGTCTTATTGAATGGCGGGGCAGGCTTGGGGGGCTGAATGGCCTGCTCCTGCTCCTAGTTCTCATGTTCTTATATTCCAGGACGGACAAAGTGTTAGATTTATTAAACCTCAAAAAAAACCCTGAATGTCCATCTTCAAACTTCGGGTCATAAATATAAGATAGTTTTAACGTTAATTGCCCTGCACAAGCCAGGCAGTTAAAATTGTTCCAGTTGCTTACTCACAATGATACCTGGACTTCAATGGCTAAATTATGAGGTGAGATTACACAAAGCAGGTTGTATTCCTGGAGTTTAGAAGATGTAAGGGTTGATTTGATTGAAGTTTTCAAGTTATTAAGGTGAACCAGCAGGGTAGTTAGAGAGAAGCTATTTCTTAAGGTTGGGGAGTCTAGGGACTACGGGGCAGAGTTTAAAAATGAGAGCCAGACCTTTCAGGAGTGAAATTAGGAAACACATCTACACTCAAAATTTTGCAGAAACTTGGAACTCTCTTTCACAAGTGGCAATTGATTCTAGATCAACTGTTAACTTTAAATCTGTTATTGACAGATTTTTGTTAACCAGAGTGTAAAGGGAAATGGGACAAAGGTGGGTATGTGGAGATGGGTCACAGATTAGCCAGAGGCTCAAGGAAGGAAATGGTCTACTCCTGTTCCTATGTTACTGCCAGAAAGCCAGCTTTCCACATTTTAACCTGCCCAAATCCAAAGTATATGCCTGTTTGGAGCCAACTGCTATTTTAACTTTTGGCCTGATAAGGGAAGCTGCTTTGGGGTTCCTGCTAGGCTCAAACTTGTAGAAATCATCCTACTTTCGTTAAGTGGGTGGGGAAGAGCAGGAATGCTTCCTCCAGGCATCACAGGGAAACCTTAGGCCTCCCCCCGCTACACATTCCTTCCCTTAACAAGTGCAAGACGACATCAAACCTGATCTATCATTTGTCAACGTGCAGACCATAGGCCACACGATTTTCCGCTGCTTCCCTATGTCTTCCCAGCCGGAGTGATTTCAATGAGTTAAAATAGCCTGGGTTCACTTCTGTGAGAGGGGGTTTACAACCCATTTAATCACCCAAGGGCCCAAAGATTGTCTGGAGTTAAAATTGGGACTCAGAATCTAAGTTGGCTTATTTTTTTTTACTCAAAATTTAGTGGAAACACTATCATTGGACTTAGGAGCTCTGAACGAGGATGGGAAAAATGAGTGAGAGGGCCATCAAGACTTAGAGGTGGAGACGTGGGTTAGGTTGTGTTGCCCTCTAAGGGGGAAAGAGCCTGCCCAACACTTAGTGCCCAGACTCACTGGGTGTACACTGATCTTTTGGCCTAGGTTCTAGAGAGCTGCTGGTGCTGGTGGGACAGTCACAAGGCAGAAACTTTACAAGAGGAAAGTGAAAGTTGCGGCAGGTGGAAATGAATACATTCAACAAAAAATTGTAAGTTGTAAATTTAAAATCTGAATTTTTTTTCATTCATTCATGGGATGTGGGCTTCACTGGCTGGGCCAGGGTTTATTGCCCATCCCTAATTGCCCTTGAGAAGGTGGTGGTGAGCTGCCTTCTTGAACCGCTGCAGTCCATGTGGTGTAGGTGCACCCACAGTGCTGTTAGCAAGGGCGTTCCAGGATTTTGACACAGCGACAGTGAAGGAACGGCAATATATTTCCATGTTAGGATAGTGAATGGCTTAGAGTGGAACTTCCAGGCGGTGGTGTTCCCATGTGTCCGCTGCCTTTGTCCTTCTAGATGTTAGCGCTCGTGGGTTTGGAAAATGCTGCCTAAGGAGCCCTGGTGAGTTCCTGCAGTACATTTTGGAGATGGTACACACGCTCCCATTGTGCGTTGGTGCCGGAGGGAGTGAATGTTTGTGGATGGGGTGTCAATCAAGTGGGCTGCTTTGTCCTGGATGGTGTTAAGCTTCTTGCGTGCTGTGGGAGCTGCACTCATCTAGGCAAGTGAAGAGTATCCCATCACACTCCTGACCTGTGCCTTGTAGATGGTGGACAGGCTTTGGGGAGCCAGGAGGTAAGTTACTCGCTGCAGGGTTCCTAGCCTCTGACCTGCTCATGTAGCCACAGTGCTTATATGGCTAGTCCAGTTCAGTTTCTGGTCAATGGTAACCCTCAGGATGTTAATAGTCGAGGATTCAGTGATGGCAATGCCATTGCATGTCAAGGGATGATGGTTAGATTCTCTCTTGTTGCAGATGGTCATTGTCTGGCACTTTTCAGCTCAAGCCTGGCTATTGTCCAGCTCTTGTTGCATTTGGACATGGACTGCTTCAGTATCTGAGGAGTCACAAATGGTGCTGAACATTGTGCAATCATCAGCGAACATCCCACTTCTGACCTTATGATGGAAGGAAAATCATTGATGAAGCAGCTGAGGATGGTTGTGTGAGGACACTACCCTGAGGAACTCCTGCAGTGATGTCCTGGAACAGAGATGACTGACCTCCAACAACCACAGCCATCTTCCTTTGTGCTAGGTATGACTCCAACCAGCAACGAGTTTTCCCCCTGATTTCCATTGACTCCAGTTTTGCTAGGGCTCCTTGATGCCACACTCGGTCAAATGCTGCCTTGATGTCGAGGGCAGTCACTCTCACCTCACCTCAACTGCATTACTGTGGGAACCTGTACCATTGATAAGAAATCTTCCCATAAATTAACACTTTTGCATGAAAACCCGGCTACTTTTAAGTACACACCTTCGGAATTGCAGTGTTCACCTGGAGAGGGTTGTCGCGTTGAAAGTGAATACCACCCCCATCCCTCACAAAAATAACAGGTGGGTTGGGATCAAATAAGATGTAAAGAAATTTTAAATCTAAGTCTACCCCAACTTTTGGATTCAATAAAGGCACTAGCGGGGGACGATTACTTACCGATTCCCGGGAGGTTGGCCACTTATATATTACGACAACTCATTTAATCTGTCTTACAGGTCCTGATTTCCCAGGCCCCTGGAAACTTGGTAGATCAAGGAAGGTTTGGGACAGTGTTGGGGAAATGGTAAAAGCATTTATAGCACTGCTTATGGACCAGGGGGAGCAGGAATGCTTGCTCCCAGCACACCAAGCTTCATTCTTTCCTATCAAAGAACCAAAGAACCTCCCCAACGCTGGGTTGGAGATTGGACACCTCACCCTCACCCAGGTTCTGAATTCTGATCTCAGATTGGGGGGGTCAGACCTTCCAACCTTGAAGTCAGACACCTTGGGTTTGGGGACTGGACACTCCAACGACCATGCTCCCATTAACACAGCAGCAGGCTCCTTAGCTGCTCCTGCGGCCTTCTCTTGGAGTGCTCCCCACCTGAGTGGAAGCCGAACCTGTTAACCGAGCTTTTTTCTGGGTTGGAGAACCTGCTGAAGAGAAATGCACACCCTGTCGAGTTGAAACTCTGATCGAAACTGCTCGTTCCTTCGCTTATGCAGCCTGGCCAAGCCAACTCTTGGGCCATCGCGGCCTGTAAAACAAATGTTAAAATCTCAAACCTGGCCCCAGCCTCCCTCCAACAATCCCACTTCCAGGTTTAACAGAGACTGGATTTGGGGGTGGGGGGCAGGGTCACAGGCAACCAACCCACCCCCCCAGCCGGCGGGCCGAATGTTCCAATGTTATAATGGGGCTGGGAACCTCACATTTAATCCAGTTTCACAGGTTTAATCCTGGGGCTTTCTTTGTGACTCTGTGAATGTCTAGCCTCAGCACAGCTTGTCCCTGGTCCTGGTTTTACACCCTGCCGGAGTGAAGGTGGAGACTGGATGTTCATAGATTCTCAAAAGGAACGGACTGGGGTTGTAAAATTTAAGTACTTGTGGGCTGGGTTTCCCAGAACTCAAGAAGTGGTTCCACACCTGAGATCAGCAAGCTACTCTGCTCAGCAAGCTAATATTCTGTCTCCTTACCCATGATTGGACCCCCCAGCCTACCATCCATTTATCTCCAGCCCCTCCCATTGACCTCATCAATTTACCCCCTTTCCAATCTCCCTTCCCACAACTGGTTTTTAACCATTTCACCCTGGCCTTTACAAATTCCTCCCCTGTCCTTTATAATCTTAATCCTCTCCTCCCCAGCCCTACACCAGGACCTAAAGCTCATGAGATAGGCCATAGCCCTGCTGCCGCATTGAGGGAGCGATGTAATGTGAGAGAGAGAGACGTTAAACTGAGATTTCGTCTTTTCAGATAGGCCTTAAAGATCCTGTGGCACGATTCCAAGAAGAACAGGGAATTCCTGGGCATCCTGACCAAAGTCAGGACACAGTGATGTTTGGAAGGGAGTTCCAGGATTTTGATGTGACCCCACAACAGTTTGCAAGTCAGGTTGAGCGATTTGGAAGTGATGGTGTCCCTCATGTGCCCTGTTGCCTTTGTTCTTCTAGGTGGTGAAATAGGTTTGGGAGGTCCTGCCCAAGAAACCTTTGGGAGTTGCTGCAATGCACCTTGCACACGGTACATGCTGCTGCCACAGAGTGCCAGTGGTGGGAGGATTGAATGTTTAAGGTGGGGGATGGGCTGCCGATCAAGAAAACCGCTTTGCCTTGTGGCTGGCCCATCATTAAGCGGCTGGGCCTGACAGTAGATGGAAGCCAGGGCCCCAGTACTGAAAGAGGCAAGTTTAACAAGCAATGGGCAGAGTTTTGTTGGCTATGGAGTTTTAACTCTGTGACTCCTGCTCAGAAATTCACTGGCATTAACTCCCTGGGTGGGTTTCACTTTATACATGTGAGAAAACACAGCAACAATTAAAAATAAGGAAGAAAATAGCACCTTGGCAAAGATGTGCCCTGGTTAATCCAAACAAAAACACCATCTACACAGAAATATACAGTAACAAACATTGTATAATATTTCTTTGCTGATGGGGAGGAGGGGACTTTGATCCAAATGCATCATCCTGATGGACTGAAATATTAATTTCAAGCTCTCTCTTTTAACAATCCTTACTGTAGATGACTTTTTAATTAGAAAAGTTAGTAGTCCTGAAAACGAGAGTCAGGTTTGTTCGAGGAATTTTGTTTGGCTGGCCTAACAATGAAAGAAAGAGACTACATTTTTTAGAAAAGAACAGTTTGCATTTATATATCGCCTTTCAAGATTTCAGGACATTTAAAAGCACTTCACAGTAAACTAACAGCATTTGAGGTGTAGTCACGGTTGTAGGTGGAGTCATTGTTGCAATGTAGGAATTGTAATGATGTGAAGTCATCATTAGGACAAGTTAAATCTCTTCAAAGTCAATGACTTGTTTAATGACGTGGACAAATATGGCATTCAATTTCGCAGGCAGCAAGTTTCCATGAACAGTGAATATGATGTCTAAACTAGTTAATTTGTTTTTCTTTGATAGTGTTTGTTGAGGGATGTGTGTTGGCCAGGACACCAGGAACACTCCCTTTGCTTCTTCAGGTAGTACCGTGGGATCTTTTACATTTACTCAAACAGGCAGACGGCCACTCCCTTTGGGACTGAACTGAAGCACCTGATTATGAGCTAGAGCCCATTGGTAAGGGCTGAATTCACAATCTTCTGATTCAGAATCAAGTGCAATGCCAAATGAGCTCAGATGTCTCACACACACATTCAATACTGGGGCTGATTTGATATTCAGGGACACAGTAGGTTTCAGCCTCAAGCTACAGTAGCTGGAACGAGGTGACCCAGTGTGATAGGATTTAAATACATCACACCCTAAGCCAGGGTTTCAAAGTAAATTGCAATGCAAAGCTGTAGGGGTGTGGAGTTGAGTTTTACTCTGGGTTAGAATCTGATGCAGGGCCAAGCCCCAAGTTAGGTCCAGAGGAGTGAAGTGGCAGGTGGAGAGTGGGGTGGGTGGGTGGAGAGGCAGTCACACACCTACTGTGAACAGTACCCAGGAACTGATGGAAAAAATAAGGACCATGCCTATGCGAGTTTGTAATTTGAGTCATGAATTGCCCTCCCCACCTTGCCCCACTGCTGAATGCCTAGGGGCATTTGCTATTTTAAAAGTACTGTAAAAATTCAAATAGTTATTGTGAGTAGTGTTCTGATGTTAGGATTATGTCTCTATTTTCTCCTCAGGACTTCATATAGGTCTCTCCCACTGCTCAAACTTGTTCAACTTAAACCTGCTGTTTGCAGTTATTCCCTTGAGGTTTTATTAATATTCATTGAAGCCATCATGGCAGCATTTCTAATGTCTGTGATTAACTTGTATCTCCATGGTTACAGTAAACATTTACAGCTACCTATATATAAAATGTATGGGTGTATTAATCAGTCATTCTTTAACTGCATGTTGGTTTTAATCAACAAGTAACCGTCTCTTGCTTAAAGAGGTGGTTTCACCTTTACCTTCATTTCTCCTGGTGGTTTTCTCCCCTGTCTCACTGTAATATGTTTATTCCTATTTGGGATATGAGTCTACAGATGCCACTAGCCTTCCACTATCCCATCCCAAATGGTTATTATTCATGTGCAAGCCTTCAAATGGGTGTGGCAGGCTATTTGAGCATAGAGTGGAATCACTCAGCAGCAATGGGTAGCTATTAATATGTGTTGGCTGTGGCTCAGTGAGTAGGAACATAGGAACAGGAGAAGGCTATTCAGCCCATCAAGCCTGTTCTGCCATTCAATATGATCATGGCTGATTGAACACTTCAGTGCCTTTTAACCACACTATCCCCAAAGCCCTTTATGTTATTGTTAATCAGAAATCTATCAATCTCTCCCTTGAACATACTCAATGACTGAGCTTCCAAGGCCCTCTGGGGTAGAGAATTCCAAAGATTTGCAACCTGCTGAGTAAAGAAACTTCTCCTCATCTCGGTCCTAAGTGGCTTCCCCCTTATTTTGAAATTCTGTCCCCTGGTTCTAGACTCCCCAACCAGGGGGAAACATCTTACCTGCATCTACCCTGTCTATTCCTTTAAGTATTTTGTAGGTTTCAATGAGATCACCTCTCATTCTTTGAAATTCTAGAGAATAAAGGCCCAGTTTCCCCAGTCTCTCTTCATAAGATAGTCCCAACATCCCTAGAACAAATCTGGTGAACCTTCGTTGCACTCCCTCTATGGTAATGATATGTTTTCTGAGGTAAGGGGACCAAAGCTGCACACAATACTCCAGATGCAGTCTAACCAAGCTTCTATACAATTGAAGCAAGACTTCACTACTCCTGTACTCAAATCCTCTTGTGATAAAGGTTAACATTCCATTAGCTTCCTAATTGCCTGCTGTACCTGCATGTTAGCTTTCAGTGCCCTATAGACAAGGACACCCAGATCCTTTTGTACATCTGCACTTTCTAATCTCTTACCATTTAGGAAACACTCTGCACATCTGTTCCTCCTACCAAAGTAGATAACCTCACATTTTTCCACATTATATTCCATCTGCCATGTTCTTGCCTACTCACTAAGTCTATCCAAATCCTCCTGTAGCTGCTTTACATCTTCCTCACAGCACACATTCCCACCTAGCTTTGTATCATCCATGAACTTGGAGATATTACATTTGGTCCCCACATCCAAATCATTGATATGTATTGAGAACAACTGGGGCCCAAGTACTGATCCTTGCGGTACCCCACGAGTCACAATCTGACAATGCGAGAATGACCATTTATTCCTACTCTCTGTTTTCTGCTTGTTAGCCAAGTCTTAACCCCTGCCAGTATATTGCCTCCTATCCCCTGTGCTTTTATTTTGCAAATCAACCTCCTGTGGGGAACTTTATCAAAAGCCTTCCGAAAATCCAAGTGCACTACGTCCATCAACTCTTCTTATCAATTTTGTTAGCAACATCTTCAAAAAAACTCCAACAAATTCTTCAAACCTGATTTCCCATTCGCAGATCCATGCTGACTATGCTCAATCAGATCATGATTATCCAACTATCCACTTATCACATCCTTTATAATAGATTCTAGCATTTTCCCTGCCACTGATGTAAGGCTAACAGGTCTGCAGTTCCCTGTTTTCTCTCTCCCTCACTTGCCTCTAAGTTGCAAAATTCCGGGTTCAAGTCCAACTCAAGGGGCTGAATTTTCCCAGAATGGCACTAAGTGCGGTAGCGGGCGGGTAAAATGGAGTCCTACCCGCCAATGAAAATGGCGGATTTTCACGCTGTATTCTTCCCGAGCCCACCTCATTATATATTCACTTCCACGAAACACACCATTTCCATGGTGGGCGGGCTCTCATTCACCAGCTCAGCACCGCTGCCTGGGAGACATGGCCTGCAAAGACAAAAAGATTGCAGCCCCCGCTTCAATGATGGGTCCCTCGAGTGACTGCTGGATGCCGTGGAGGCCCAACGGGATTTGCTCTACCCCTGCTCTGGCCGCAGGATGGGTAGCAATGTCACCAACCGGACTTGGGAGATGGTGGTCAGTGTGAATGCCCTGCATAGGAGGACACCCACCCAGTGTCGCAAAAGGATGAATGATCTCCTCTGTTCCGCCAGGGTGTCACTCTTTTCATCACTCCCAACTCACACATTCACAAATCCATCACACATCACAACAAGAGCCTCACTCGCTGCCAGTGCAAGGGACATCACCATTCACTCTTTCACACGCACCGTCATTGTCCTCATCCCTTACTTGGGACCACTCACCACCTACACAGGCCAGGCATACTTATCATCTGGCCTGGTAGGCGTCCTGATACACTCTCCCCATCTGTATCCATGCAGGACAAACTGGCTCACAACGGGAGGGAAAGGTCACAGACAGGTAGAGGGATGCTGGAATTTAAAGTTCTGACAGAATTTGAAAACAGAGCCATCCAGCTGGCCGGCGATGACCAGGACCGGTCAGGAAGGGATGTCTGCTGCACCCTCAGATTGCAAGGCACGATGGAAGAGTCTGTCCCTCTTCAGGCTGAGGTGATAGTGCCAGCATTGCAACGCACCGAGGTCAACACTGGCAGGATGTGGCCGCGGTGGAGACCTTGGCCCAGGATGTCACTCCTGCTCTGCTGCACGGGCTTAACTCATCGCTGATGCCATAGTTGGCCTCCAACAGCGTGTACGCAAGGCAGGTGCTGGGCAGCTCCATCTCACTCCAGCTACCCCTTCCACTCATGGAGTCAGCAGGGGCCCTCGGGCACCCATAGGGAGAAGGATCAGCAGGTGCACTCTGCTCCGGGGCCATCCACCCAGGTGACTCTGGGGGTGACTCCCCTCTTCCTGTGACCTCAGCAGCTCCACTCCACAGGCCGAGGAGGGGGCCACTGCCACACAGCAGGACCCCGAAAGCAGGCCAGGGCCCACCAAGTCTCGGCCCTCCAGAGGACATCCGTCAAAGTCATCACAGACAGGGCGTTGCAGTCAGCAGGCTGTCTGCACCTCCGCTATGGATGTCCGAGGAGCACCAAGACATAGCAGCAGGATTGGGAAAGTTAAGGAGAATTAGTTGCACAGCCTGGGCACGGGTGTTAATCACTTGTACATACTGTTCACTATTGTCAATAAACTCCAAAGAATGTCTCCCTGCCTATGGCTCCTTGTTCTGATGAGCAATGTTCTTGTCACTCAGATGTGAAACCTTTCTACACAAGATAAAGGCAGGTGTCTCAGACCAGGGCCTCTTCCCTGTGCTCTGTGTGGCCTTCAGACCAAAGTGATGGACCAGTCTCATACTCCCTGGAAACATTACTGATGCCTGCATCTCGGCAGTGCTGGTCATTGCTGCCAGAATGTAGTGGGCAGGCGCCACAGAGTTCTCTCATACTCTCTGTGTGGCTCTCAGCACCTTTAAGGTGGGGCTGGCCCCCATCACACCAGCATCTGCGACCACTGATGCTGTGCACCAGCTCCTGAAGGGCTGAGGTGCTGAAGGCGGACACAGCATCAGATGCGTCTAAAGTTTCATGGCTGCATCTCTGAGCTGGCCCTGATCATGAAGCGCAAGTGAGCTGCCCTCAGCCAGACAGGAGTCAGATATTCTCAGAGGCCATGTGAAGAGAAGTGCGAGAGGAGCTGGGAGTTGAAGAGGAGCTGAGAGAGCAAAGGTGACTGAGGGAGTTCGGTGAGGAGGGAACGAGGTGATCCTTTGAGTACTGTGAGTACGGTCGGGTAAGTATTTTACTACATTTATCACTTATAGTTTTTAAGATCTTATTTTGTGGTTCATCGTTTGTAAGGGCTATATTCCGTAACAACAAGGAGCAGGGAAGAAGGGCCCTAGAGTAATTGATATTATTTGATATTAAGTATCTTCCAAAAGGTTTAATTTAGTTTAAAGGGATAAGTCATGGCAAGAGAGCTCAAAGGTGTGCTCCTCCTGCTCTATGTGGGAAGCCAGAAACATTTCCAGTGCCTGGGACCATCATGTGTGTGGGAAGTGTCTCCAGCTGCAGCTCCTGGAAGCCCGGGTTTTGGAGCTGGAGCGGCGGCTGGGGACACTGTGGAGCATCCGTGAGGTGGAGAGTATCGTGGATAGGGACGAATAGAGAGGTGGTCACACCGCAGGCTAAGAGTCCACAGACAGGAAGGGAACAGGTGACCACCAGGCAGAGCAGGAGGACGAGGCAGACAGTGCAGGAATCTCCTGTGGCTATTCCCCTGCAAAACAGATGCTAGGTGCTAGGGTCAAGGATGTCTCAGAGCGGCTACAGGACATTCTGAAGGGGGAGGGTGAACAGCCAGTGGTTATGGTACACATTGGTACAAATGACACAGGTAAAAAAAGGGATGAGGTCCTAAAAACGGAACATAGGGAGTTAGGAAGTAAGTTGAAAAGTAGGACCTCATAGGTAGTGATCTCAGGATTACTACCAGTACCACGAGCCAGTCAGAGTAGAAATAGCAGGATATATCAGATGAATATGTGGCTGAAGAGATGGTGTGAGAGGGAGGGTTTCAGATTCCTGGGCCATTGGGACCGGTTCTGGGGGAGGTGGGACCAGTACAAACTGGATGGGTTACACCCGGGCAGGACCGGGACTGATGTCCTCGGGGGAATATTTTCTAGAGTGGTTGGGGAGGGTTTAAACTAAAATGGCAGGAGGATGGGAACCAATGCAAGGAGTCAGAGGAGGGTGAATTAAGGACAGGAACAAAAGACAGAAAGGGGAATAAGAAAAGTGATAGGCAGAGAAATCAAAGGCAAGAATCAAACAGGGCCTCAGTGAAAAATAGTGGAAACGGGACAAATAATATTAAAAAGACAAGCCTTAAGGCTTTGTGCCTTAACGCGAGGAGCATTCGCAATAAAGTGGATGAATTAACCACGCAAATAGATGTAACCAGGTATGATATAGTCGGGATTACGGAGACATGGCTGCAGGGTGACCAGGGATGGGAACTGAACATCCAGGGGTATTCAGTATTTAGGAAGGACATACAAAAAGGAAAAGGTGGTGGAGTTGCATTGCTGGCTAAAGAGGAAATTAACGCAATAGTGAGGAAAGATATTAGCTCTGACGATGTGGAATCTGTATGGGTAGAGCTGAGAAACACTAAGGGGCAAAAAACGTTAGTCGGGGTTGTATATAGACCCCCAAACTGTAGTGGTGATGTTGGGAATGGCATTAAACCGGAAATTAGAGACGCATGCAATAAAGGAACATCTATAATTATGGATGACTTTAATCTGCATATAGATTGGGCAAATCAAATTAGTAACAATACCATAGAGGAGGAATTCCTGGAGTGAATACGGGATGATTTCCTGGACCAATACGTTGAGGAACCAACTAGAGAACAGGCCATCCTAGACTGGGTATTGTGTAATGAGAAAGGAACAACTGGCAATCTAGTTGTGCGAGGCCATTTGGGGATGAGCGACCATAATATGATAGAATTCTTCATCAAGAAGGAGAGTGACATAGTTGATTCTGAGACTAGGGTCCTGAATCTTAATAAAGGAAACTACGATGGTATGAGACAAGAGTTGGCTATGGTGAATTGGGAAATGTTACTTAAAGGGATGATGGTGGAGAGGCAATGGCAAACGTTCAAAGAGTGCATGGGTGAGCTGCAATAATTGTTTATTCCTGTCTGGCGCAAAAGCAAAATAGGAAAGGTGGCTAAACCATGGCTTACAAGGGAAATTACAGATAGTATTAGAACCAAGGAAGAGGCATACAAATTGGCCAGAAAAAACAACAGACCTGATGATTGGGAGCACTTTAGAATTCAGCAAAAGAGGACCAAGGGATTGATTAAGAAGGGGAAAGTTGTGCACGAGAGTAAGCTTGCGGAGAACATAAAAACTGACTGTAAAGGTTTCAATAGATATGTGAAGATAAAAAGATTGGTGAAGACAAATGTAGGTCCCTTACAGTCTGAAACAGGGGAATTTATAATGGGGAACAAAGAAATGGCTGACCAACTAAATACCTACTTTGGTTCTGTCTTCACAAAGGAGTACACTAATAACATACCAGAAATGTTGGGGAACACAGGGTTTAGTGAGAAGGAGGAACTGAAAGAAATCAGTATTGGTAGGGAAATGGTGTTGGAGAAATTGATGGGACTGAAGGCCAATAAATCCCCAGGGCCTGATAATCTACATCCCAGAGTACTTAAGGAAGTGGCCCGAGAAATAGTAAGTACATTGGTGGTCATCTTCCGAGATTCTAGAGACTCTGGAACAGTTCCTACAGATTGGAAGGTAGCTAATGTAACCCCACTATTTAAAAGGGAGGTAGAGAGAAAGCAGGGAATTATAGACCAGTCAGCCTGATGTCGGTAGTGGGGAAAATTCTAGAGTCCATTATAAAAGATTTAATAGCTGAGCACTTGGAAAACAGTGGCAGAATCGGACAGAATCAGCATGGATTTATGAAAGGGAAATCATGCTTGACTAATCTACTGGAATTTTTCGAGAATGTAACTAGTAGAGTTGATGATGGGGAGCCAGTGGATGTGGTTTATTTGGACTTTCAGAAGGCTTTCGACAAAGTCCCACATTAGAGATTAGCGTGTAAAATTAAAGCGCATGGGATTGGGGGTAGTGTATTGAAATGGATAGAAAACTGAATGGCAGACAGGAAACAAAGAGTAGGAATAAATGGGTCTTTTTCCAAATGGCAGGCAGTGACTATTGAGGTATTGCAGGGATCGGTGCTGGGACCCCAGCTATTCACAATATATATTAATGATTTAGATGAGGGAGCTAAATGTAATATCTCCAAATTTGCAGATGACACAAAGCTGGGTGGGAGGGTGAGCTGTGAGGAGGATGCAGAGATGCTTCAGTGTGATTTGGACAAGCTGAGTGAGTGGGCAAATGCATGGCAGATGCAGTATAATGTGGATAAATGTGATGTTATCCACTTTGGTAGCAAAAACAGGAAGGCAGATTATTATCTGGATGGCTATAAATTGGGAGAGGGGGATGCGCAATGAGACCTGGGTGTCCTCGTGCACCAATCGCTGAAGGTAAGCATGCAGGTGCAGCAGGCGGTAAAGAAGGCAAATGGTATGTTGGCCTTCATAGCCAGAGGATTCGAGTACAGGAACAGGGATGTCTTGCGGTAATTGTACAGGGCCTTGCTGAGACCACACTTGGAATATTGTGTGCAGTTTTGGTCTCCTTTTCTGAGGAAGGATGTTCTTGCTATAGAGGGAGTGCAGCGAAGGTTTACCAGACTGATTCCTGGGATGGCAGGACTGACATATGAGGAGAGATTGAATCGATTAGGATTATATTCACTGGAGTTCAGAAGAATGAGGGGGGATCTCATAGAAACCTACAAAATTCTAAACAGGACTCAACAGGGTAGATGCAGGAAGGATGTTCCAGATGGTGGAGGAGTCCAGAACCAGGGGTCACAGTCTGAGGATACGGGCTGGACCATTTAGGACTGAGATGAGGAGAAATTCCTTCACCCAGAGAGTAGTGAGCCTGTGGAATTCGTTACCACAGAAAGTAGTTGAGGCCAAAACATTGTGTGTTTTCAAGAAGGTGTTAGATATGGCTCTTGGGGCGAAAGGTATCAAAGGATATGGGGAGAAAGTGGGAGCAGGCTATTGAGTTGGATGATCAGCCATGATCATAATGAATGGCGGAGCAGGCTCGAAGGGCCAAATGGCCTACTCCTGCTCCTAGTTTCTATGTTTCTATATTTCTATCTATGGAGTGTCCTCACTGCGTGTTGTCATCATCCTCCAGCAATCGAGCGACTATTAGAGCCTCCACTGCATCTCCATGACAGGAGCATTCTCTCAGAGGGTATTGGCACTGAGATAAGCCAGACTGGAGTCAAACCTTCACAGCTGCGATGTGAGGATCTACGGGGTCACCTTACTGCATGTTGTCATCATCCTCCACAAATCTGGCAGCCATGAGGGCCTCTTGAGTGCAGCTGCCTCGTCTAACCAGTGCGAGAGCCTCATCCCCGTCATCGTCACCACCGAGGACCCCCTCATCCCCGTCAGCGTCCTCCTCAGTGGGGGAGATATCTATCTCCTCCATCTCTTCCTCAGCCGGCTCCTCTCCCCGTTGCAACGCCTGGTTGTAAAGGGCACAGCAGATGACGTGACACCCTCTGTGGACAGTATTGCAGCCTCTGTGGACTATATTGCAGGGCTCCACCAGACTGTTCCAGACACTGGAACCACATCTTCAGCATCCCGATGGTCTGATTAACCAAGTTGCGAGCTGCTGCCTGAGCCTCATTATAGCGTCGCTCTGCTGCAGTCTGAGGCCACCGCACGGGTATCATCAGCCACGGCCTCTGCAGGAGGATGGCTCTCTCCAAGGAGCTAACCCTGCAGCCCCTGTGGACCCTGGGAGACTGCAGGGATCTGTGAGCAACTCAGGATGTAGGCATCATGCACACTCCCTAGAAACCATGCGCATACCTGCAGGATGTGTTTCTGGTGGTCGCACACCAGCTGCACATTCAGTGAGTGGAAGCCCTTGCGGTTGATGAAGTCCACTGAGTGTAGCGACGGAGACCTGAGCACCACATGAGTGCAGTCAATCGCACCCTGCACCTGTGGGAATCCCACGATCAGGGCGAATCCAATGGCCCTTACATCCTGGCTGTCCCAGTCCTGGGTGAAATGCACAAAGTTGTTGCCATAGAGAAGATGGCACCCGTGACCTCATGGATGTATTTGTGGGTGGCGGATTGTGAAATCCCACAGAGGTTACCTGTGGAGCCCTGAAAGAAGACACTGGCATAGAAATTGAGCGCCACAGTCACTTTCACAGCCACTGGCACTGGATGCCCTCCATGTCCCCTTGGCGCCAAGTCCTGCAGTAAGTGGCAGATGTGAGCCACCAGGTCCCTAGACATGTGCAGCCGTCGGCGACACTGGTTCTCAGTCACTTGCAGGAATGGCAGGCGGCGTCTATAGACCCTGAGTGTCACTAGGCGCCGACCAGCCACGGCTCACTGTCGCTCCTGGGCAGTGTGTGCAGAAGCCCCTGCTGTCCCTTCTTCATGAGGTTGCTGCTCCTGCCTTTGCACGGCCAGGATCCTCAGTCACTCTCTCTTCCATCTTCTATGGTCTCTGTAGGCCATCAGGCACACAGCTAGGGCACCAGGATCCATGAACCTGATGTGGTCCTCCTGCAGCATGAAAGAGAGAGAGAGACGTGGTTATCATGGCTGTACTTAGCACTTTTCCTGGCCGTGTGTGACTGCCCCTTAATGCTCCCTGGACAGTGCTGGTCACCCCTCGGATGGCCAGAGATGAGTGCGCTGCATGGCTGCCCTGTCAACCTGCGACATGGGGGACACTGATCCAAACCAGGGATGCTGAGATTGGAAGGGGCTGTGAGCTCCTCCAGCTACATGGCCAGTGTTGGCGAGGAGATTGTACAATGTGTGCAGTCCAACTGCTCCGCGGTCCAATAAGGTGGTGGTGGACTCGAAGTCTGCGCTGGGGGTGGGGGGTAAGGTATGGAGCACTTGGTGGTCCTTTGTTGCCTCCGCGTTGCTTGCATGGGTGGGCAGGCTAGGAGCCTGACCCCAATCACATCACTGTGGCTGTGCCTGATCTGTCTCAGGCGCAGAGGCCTGGTCAGTTTATACAGGCGAGCCTAATGTGTGGCCATTTCCCTCGCTTACCCTGCCCCCTACCTGTACATGGGAGGCAGCGCCAGGAGAGCAATTGACCCCCCAACTCAGCATTTGCCTCCGAGACTGGCCAGCTCTTGCACCCGGACATCCCCCACCCCTCAGCAGTCGCCTGCAGGGTCAGGCATCAGTTGCCCCCCAGCCCCCCGGCACCCCTGAGGCCTGTAAACAGCGGGCGAGCTGTGGAGGATGCTGCTGCTCGCTCCTCAGTTCCCCCACAGTGAAGGCCGCCCAGTGCACGTTGCCTGTGTGCTGTTGTGAAACACGTCAGCGTTGCTTTCCCGCCAGTGTGGATGGACGACACTGCGGGGTTCCAAGACCCTGGCGGGATGGCCTTTTCATTGTATCCTAATGTATTACAATTATCCCCCCCGTCGACCGATGGCGGGAGACGCGGCCCCGCTGTCGGTGGGCTGAGTGGAAGATCGCCACCTGCCTTCGCGCCGTCGTGAAGTGGGTCCCACCATATTCTCCGCGCACCCCACCTGTCACACCCGCCACCAGCGGGCTCAGAAAATTCCACCCCAGGAGCTGAGCACAAAAATCAAGGTAACCTGCCAGTGCAGTACTGAGGGAGAGCTGCCCTGCCAGTGGTGCCTTCTTTTGGATGAGACGTTAAACTCGAGGCCCCACGTCCCTGATCGGGTGGACGTAAAAGGTCCCGTGGCACCATTTCGAAGAAGAGCAGGGGCAGTTATCCTGGGCGTCCTGGCCAATATTCATCCCTCAATCCGCATCGCAAAAAAACAGATAATCTGGCCATTATCACATTGTTATTTGTGGGAGCTTGCTTTGCACTAAGAGTCCGCTGCCTTTCCTACATTGCAACAGTAACAACACTTCAAAATGTATATCATCGACCGTAAAGTGCTTTGAAACATCCAGTAGTCATGAGAAGTGCGATATAAATTCAAGTCTTTATTTTTTATTCATTATGCATGGCACAGGCAGACAGCATCCTATCACATCGCTGAAATCTTTGTTTTGGCACCAGCACCTTCACAGCAGCACAGAGATAACAGAAGGACAAGAATATGGAGAATAACAAAAAAAATCTTTTTGAATTCAGCACGTGTAATTTTTTTTTATTCTTTCACAGGATGTAGGGCATCGCTGGCTCAGCCAGCATTTACTGCCCTTGAGATGGTGGTGGTGGTGAGCTGCCTTCTGGAAAGACTGCAGTCCATGTGGTTTAGGTGCACCCACAGTGCTGTTAGGGATGGGAAAACAAAAACAGAAACAGAAATACCTGGAAAAACTCAGCAGGTCTGGCAGCATCGGCGGAGAAGAGCACAGTTGACGTTTCAAGTCCTCATGACCCTTCAACAGAACTAAGTAAAAATAGGAAAGGGGTGAAATATAAGCTGGTTTAAGGGGGGGATGGGACAGGTAGAGATGGATAGAGGACCAGTGACAGGTGGAGATTGCCAAAAGATGTCACAGACAAAAGGACAAAGAGGTGTTGAAGGTGGTGATATTATCTAAGGAATGTGCTAATTAAGGGTAGAAAGCAGGACAAGCAAGGTACAGATAGCCCTAGTGGGGGTGGGGTGGGGGGAAGGGAAGGGATCGAAATAGGCTAAAAGGTAGAGATAAAACAATGGATGGAAATACATTTAAAAATAATGGAAATAGGTGGGAAAATAAAAATCTATCTAAATTATTGGGAAAAAAGGGGGGATTGGAAAGGGGGTGGGGATGGAGGAGAGAGTTCATGATCTAAAATTGTTGAACTCAATATTCAGTTCAGAAGGCTGTAAAGTGCCTAGTTGGAAGATGAGGTGCTGTTCCTCCAGTTTGCATTGAGCTTCACTGGAACATTGCAGCAGACCAAGGATGGACATGTGGGCATGAGAGCAGGGTGGAGTGTTGAAATGGCAAGCGACAGGGAGGTCTGGGTCATGCTTGCGGACAGACCGAAGGTGTTCTGCAAAGCAGTCACCCAGTCTGAATTTGGTCTCTCCAATGTAGAGGAAACCGCATTGGGAGCAACGAATGCAGTAGACTAAATTGAGGGAAGTACAAGTGAAATGCTGCTTCACTTGAAAGGAGTGTTTGGGCCCTTGGACGGTGAGGAGAGGGGAAGTAAAGGGGCAGGTGTTGCACCTTCTGCGGTTACATGGGAGATGCCGTGGGAGGGGGTTGAGGTGTAGGGGGTGATGGAGGAGTGGACCAGGGTGTCCCGGAGGGAACGATCCCTGCGGAATGCCGCCAGGGGGGGGTGAAGGGAAGATGTGTTTGGTGGTGGCATCATGCTGGAGTTGGCGGAAATGGTGGAGGATGATCCTTTGAATGCGGAGGCTGGTGGGGTGATAAGTGAGCACAAGGGGGACCCTATCATGTTTCTGGGAGGGAGAGGAAGGTGTGAGGGCGGATGCGCGGGAAATGGGCCGGACACGGTTGAGGGCCCTGTCAACCACCGTGGGTGGAAAACCTCGGTTAAGGAAGAAGGAAGACATGTCAGAGGAACTGTTTTTGAAAGTGGCATCATTGGAACAGATGCGACTTTTTTTTCATTCACGTATATTTACTTCACTGAGGTATTGCTACTGAGGGCTTCTTAATAAACCCATTGAACTACATTCTCCATCACGCTCCCCCCACCACCACTACTTGGGGTAGCTCTTGATGGGGTAGGACTACTGCCCACCTGCAAGATGCCCACTGACCATGGCTATATTTCCAATCCCAAGGCCCAACACTGACAGTGCTGCCACTGATCCAAGGCTGCCACCTCAATTATGTTCTCTTGTCTGGACTGAGGAGAACTGGCACATTGTAATGTCTTGACGTACCAGGCAAGTTTCAACTTGAACCAAGATAACTTTATTGCAGAGAGCTTTTTTTCAGATGCTACACACTTGAACCAAAAAGCCCCACACCCGCCTCCCCCCCTCCAGATTACCTTTGTTTTGGGCTCATTGGTCGGAGCCTCCACGAATAATCACGTGACCCCTGATAGGCAGTAGGAAAGGCTATACCTTCAATTACTACACGAACCCCACCCCCCCTCAATACCCCCCTGCCTCCCCAGCTCTTTACTCTACTGATTCTGAAGATTCTGAAGGGGCTTGTCAGGGTAGACGCTCTGAGGTTGTTTCCCCTGGGTGGGGAATTGAGAACTGTCAGGGCACAGTCTCAGGATAAGGGGCTGATCCTTTAGCACTAAGGCGAGGAGAAATTTCTTCTCTCAGAGGGTGGTGAATCTTTTGGAATTCTGTACCCCAGAGGGTTGTGGATGCTCAGTCATTGAGTATAATAAAGGCTGAGGTAGATAGATTTTTGATCTCTCAGGGAATCAGGGACAATGGGGACTGAGCGAGAAAGTGGAGTTGAGAAGATCAGCAGTATTGATGGAAAAGCAGGCTCAAGGGGCTGGATGGTCCACCCCTGCTCCTACTTCTCATGTTCTTATGTTGTTAAGCCAACTAACGCTGAACAAACTAAAGATAGAAAAGAATATCTTCTGTTCTCCGCAGTCTTGAGTCAGTGGTAGCACTCTCATCCCTGGGTTACAGGGTCGTAGGTGCGAGTCCCATTGCAGAGACTTAAGCACGTAATCTCGGCCGACGCTCCCAGTACAATGCTGAGGGAGCGCTGCGTTGTCAGAGGTACCAGCTTTCAAGTGAGCCATTAAACCTAGGGTAGATGTCAAAGATCCCATGCCACTATTTCGAAGGAAGCTGCTACCTACCTCATGACAGTGACTGCACTTCATTGGCTGTGGAGTGACTGAGATGTCCTGAGGTTCTGAAGGGTGATATGTAAATGCATGTTCTTCTGTTCACGATATACCGGATCATGTCTTCATCTACATGTAGAAAACGAAAAATCACTTACTAGACATCGGCCTGAAAATGACTGCTGCTGATTTCGGTGAGCAATGTGCTTGTATGATATTCCTCTTCCTGTTTTTTTTTAACACAGGCATTAATCATTTTATACAGTATATTGGACTGGCGACCAGCTAAGCAATATGCCATTTGTTTCACATCAGTCAGCATCACTGCAATGCTGGGGAAACTATGCAGTACAAACATGTTACCATCCACCCAATAATTTCTAGGCCACATACACACTAAGAGGAGGAATATTTGCCAACGCAAGGGTGGATATGAGAAGTCGACCTTCCACTAACAACAGCTTGTGTGTCATCATAGTCGACCAGCGGCAGGAGCAAGGAGGATCTGATTCAGGAGCTGGCAGACAATGAAAGTAAAGATTTTCCATGCTTGAAACCATTTTGTTTGACAAATACCTATTTGTACAACGTGCAGATTTCTGGTGCTGGCTCGCCTGTTGTTTATTTAGTGTGGAGCCTATCTCCACTGAAGTGTGTACACTGTGCAGTTTGTTTTCATTGATGTGGGGGCCTCATAAGGTAAAACACAGCAAGCGTTGTGAGTTAATAGCACACTATTCACAGAGTTAATAAAACACGACTCACAGAAGTGAGTTAATTGCTCACAAGCACACAGTCTTGTTCACTCACTATTCACAGATTTGTTAATAACCCACTGTTCGCAGTTGTGAGTTAATAACACACAATTAATAGTTGTTTAATTAGGTTCAAAAACTGTTATCACAGTTCCGGACATGACTGGAACAGGATGTACTGCGAGGCCCATGCACATGAACAACAGAGGCAAAATATCAACATCTCTGCTTTCTAATGCAGCTCATGCAGGCAAACTGTTAGCACCCAAAAAAAAATAGATCATCTCCTTGCTATTTGTGGGATAAGCGGCTGCTGCCTTTGATTTGTTATCAATAGTTACTAAACCTCTGTGTGATCTGAGTGTGCGTGAGCAGTTGGGCCTGTTGGTGAGGGATGAAATGAGTGTAAGTGCTGCTTTCCCTCCCTTTATCCCTTTGCTTATTAATAAAAACAATGCTGTGAGGACTCCTGGTGGCTCAGTCCTTAAATGCATTGAAAAACATCTTACTGCATGCATACGGGCTATAAAGGCATCCCAAGGTTGAACCCCGGGTTGGGCCAAGTGAGCTGACCTCAGCATGGGCAGCTGGACAAACTAGCCGTCACAGGCAGGGGCTTGATTTGCTGTCCTGTTACAAAAAAATGCGTTATGTGAAGATTAGCACTCTCATGCTACATCACAGCACAGAGCGCGGCCTAGGTTAAGGCTCAAGATTCGCAATATTGACTACATTTAACTGGTGAGAGCTCTTTCCCATTTTCCAGATGTCTTTTTGGGGCCCCCAAGGGGCTTGAAGATTGATCCTCTGGGACTGCCTGATTCTCATAGACACTGCTCAGTCTTACAAGGATATCTCTGGATGTTTGCCAGACCCTCTTATTTACTGTCTCTTCCTCCTCCCCTCTGTCTCACTTGCACTAACCGCGCTCCTGAATTTATTTTTCTTCTCTGCTCTCCATCTATTTAGTCCTCGGCTCTCCAATTTTCTTTCTTGTCTCTCTTCCTTCCCTCCATCTTTCCTTCTCCCTGCAATATTTGTGACTTTAAACTCTAAGTTTGGGGGGAAGGGGTGAGGGAGGTCACAGATGTTGACATCCTGATTTATCTCATCTTATCTTTTACTATTGACCTGTGTGGTGACTTGCACTTTGGGCTGTGGTCTTTGTTTTCTGTATATAAAAAGTAGTGGAGTTTCTAGCTCCTTACAATATATAAAAAAAATTCTTAAAAAGCAACATCTAATAAATTATTTGGAAGTAGTTGAATTTCAGGATGTTCCTAAAGCATTCACAAACTACGGGAATGAAAGACAACATCATGAATATTTTGTTGATGTTAAATGGCCTGCATCATTTCCAATTATTTTTCATATCTTTACTAATGAGACAGAATAGACTGTCACATCTGGCGATCCAATGAAACGAAGGCCAAAAATAACCTAATTTGTTGTTTCTCGGTTGCTTAATGCAATTTCCTTAGAGATGCTTCCAACCAGAAGAGTAGCCAAGACTCCATTTCGATGGGTGCTTCACTGAGCTTCTATCCTAGTTGTTGCAGAGAAGTAAGAGGCCCCAGGAAATTCCTGGCCTTGGTTTTGGAAATCTTGAATGGTAAACCTTTACTTTCTCTTCTTCAGTGGTCTTCAGTTCGGCACTTGAACTTTCACAATAGTGAGGGTCCAAAACCTGAGCCGGCTGCTACATCTCATGCGTTCGCAGCTTAGTCGATTCCCCCATTTCCACCTTATGAAGAGCGTCGCCGTGACAGAGGATGTCTTCTCCAATCTCTACACACCTACAAACGTGCTGAAGTAGGTCACACGCTCACTGTGTGGAAAATCAGTCCGACATTTACTGTCAACAGTGATGAAGTTTACATCTCGCAGCAGCAGAGACTCTGTAGCTGGGAGTGCTGCTGTTTGTGCTGTTCACCAGATCACAAGCAAATTCAAACAAATTCACTTCGTTGTTGGTGTGGAGCTTTGGAATGCAGATTGTTTTTCACTGAGGAATCTTGATGAAGGCCCAATTTAAGGCCCGTAATTCAGAACACCATCAAGCTTGAAAAGAATAGGAAAGTGTGCTAGATAAAGAAGCTTGGCTAGTTAATGGTAGGAGGAAGGGAAAAGTTACAGAGAATTAGATAGAGTTTGCAGTGCAGAAACAGGCCATTTAGCCCTCATGGTCCATGCCAGTGTTTAGGCTCCACACGAGCCTCCTCCCGCCCCCTACTTCATCTCACCTTATCAACACGCCAGGAGTCTCACCCCCTCTGCACGTTGCCCTCGAGGTGGCTGTGGTGGGGACGAGACCGTTGTTCACCACCTTGTGGATTGTGCCTTTGCAAAGAAGGTCTGGAGAGAGATGCAGTGGTTTCTGTTGAGGTTCATCCCGTGCAGTTCTGTGACACAGGACTCTGTGGTCTACGGGCTGTTCCCAGGGACACACACCGAGACAAACATCAACTGCATCTGGAGGATCATCAACTCGGTGAAAGACGCTCTTTGGTCTGCCCGAAACTTGTTGGTCTTCCAGCGCAAAGAGTTGTCCCCAACCGAGTGTTGTAGACTGGCACATTCCAAGGTCCAGGACTACGTGCTGAGGGACACACTAAAGCTTGGGGCAGCCGCCGCAAAGGCGCAATGGGGAAAGGTCGCTGTCTAAGACCTTTCTGCCACAGTGCACCAAGGGGCTGGGAACTGTTGAGAGCCCCTTGGGCTGCACAGTTCAAAATGAATGTATGCATTGAATACTAATTGTATTATAATTGTATTGAAGCACCTCAGAGTGCAACATGATGTATGTTGATAACTCCAATACCATTGACTGATTGTCTGCATTGACCATATTGAAATGATTGTAATATTTATTGATTGTATTAATGCACCTTGTGATCCATGTGTAAAAGTTGAATCTGATTGCACTTTTGTGATGGTGATTTTGAAATGTTTTGGAATGTTCTTCCAGATATTTGATGAATAAAGTATATTTTTCAAAAAAAAAAATCTCACCGTATCACCATATCTTTCTAATCCTTTCTCCCTCAGGTAATTCTCCTTATGCTATTCAGCTGTACAATTCCATGTGAAGGCAAGTTCCACATTCTAACCATTCTTGGAAGAATATAGTTACTCGGGAATTCCCTATTAGATTTATTGGTGACTAAATTTATCACCCCTACTTTTGGGCTCTGCCACAAGTGGAAGCATCTTCTCTATATCTACCAGATCAAACCCGTTCAGAATATTAACGCCCTCTGTTAAATCTTCAGAAGCGAAGGAGTTAGGAGTGCTGTTAGTCTGAAGAATTGGGAGGGAGTGACTTTGAGGAGGAGGCTGTGTGATGAATTGCAACACAGTGAGGATGCAAGGAGGAAAGAGGAGATGTAGAATGACATATTTGTTGCTCAGGAGAAATAAGCAGGGGATATTCACAGCAGCAATGACCATAATAACATTGATAAAATAGAACGAATCCTGAGGCGCTGTGATGGAGTGGTTTCATGTTGCTGGAAAGATGCAGTGATAAAAGTAGAGACTGGACATCTGTTGTAACTCTGCAACTGCTCATGAAGCAGTCAGCTTCAGAGTATAAACCTTTTGCTGAGCTACCCACTCTTAGTCATTCCACCACCACCTCCCCCACTCCTAAACCAACACCCCACACTGTAACACGTATTAAATGCAGGCGTGGGCAAGCCTCAAAGCTTTTGAGACTTACCTGTGGCACAGGCAACATCTTTTTAAATATAATCTGGTGATTTTGAAGCACATTTTGACAAAGGAAGTTGCTTATATCTGAGCGTTGGTGTCACAATAATGCAGCCTCTGACCTGTTTTTAAAAACGAAGCTACAAGGGGGCAGAGTCCAGTCAGGTAACAATATCATTGTGCTGCTAAATACGACCGCAAACAATACATTGTTTTATTTTAATCATAGTTTTGAATTTTTTTACAAAAGGCTAGAAAACATATAGTAAAATGGATGAAAGAAATTATTGAACATAGAATCATTTAATGGTCACAGCACAGAATGAGGCCATTCAGCCCATTGTGTCTGTGCTGGCTCTTTGCAAGAGCAACTCACCTGTTTCCCCTGACACTGGCATCTTCTTGCAAATTGCCCTGATGAGTGCAAGATGAAAAGCTTCGACAAAGAATAAAGAATAGGTTAAAAAATTGTTACACTTGGTGGCAAAACTCTAAAAGGAATAGAGGAGCAGAAATGGATTATGATACATAAATCTTTAATCCCGGAAGGAAAGTTGGTCCAGCTAGAAAAAAACACATAGGGCAGAACCTTCGGTTGGGGGACACGTGCGAGAGGCAGCAGCGCATCCGGCGACAATTAAGAGGCCTATGAAGGCCCTGAAGTAAATAATTAATCTGCTCAGTGGTTCGGTTGGCCGGTGGGCCAATAGGCCAGGTGGCCTTTGCCACCTTTCAACAAAACCTCATCCATGGGCAGGATGAGGTTTCCAACGCTTACTATATAAAAAAAAATCAATAAAAATTTTTAACATCCTTTTTGACATGTCCCTCTTCATGTGACTGAGTCACACATGTGGGGACATGTATATCTCATATGTAAACGTTTATTTTTGTACATAAAATCTGTCAGCTCCCTGAGGCAGCTCTGTGCCTTCAGGGGACTGTCAGTGCGCGCTCCACCACGCATGAACACACTTCAGCGCTCGCACTTTTCCCGCCTCCCCCCACCACCCTGCTAGCACTGAGGCTCTTAGCGGGCTGGTTGGCCATTAATTGGCCGGCCAGCATGAAATCGCGGTCGGAGCCCAATTGTGGGCGGCCTTCGGTCTCGTAGCCGTTCCTGGGCCCGCCCACCGTGCCCGCCCAATATCGGGGAAAATCCTCCCCATAGAACCCTAAGTTTTATAAGTCAGGAGGTTGTGGGTTCAAGCCACATTCTTGAGGCTCAAGCACAAAACCCAGGCTGACGCTTGAGTGCATTACAGAGGGAGTGCTGCACAGTCAGAGATGCGGTTAAACAGAGACCCCCGGGTTGATGTTAAAAAGATCCCATGGCACTATTTCGAAGAAGAGCAGGACAGTTATCCCCGGTGTACAGACCAACGTTTATCCCTCAACCAACATCACTAAAGACCTTTTTTCTTTCTAAATGGGATTGTTATGAATTTGTATCAACCTTAGATAACTACTTAGGCTCAGTGGTGTCATTCACCCCTTAAGCAAACTGAACTTTTTGTTTTTATGGATATTGACTCATACTTCCCCGAATCCATGTGTATGATAGCAGGACTGGACGTGTAACATTAGCTCCCCTTGTGAGCTCAACCGGTGTCTGTGTCTTATGCCCTTGTATCTCTCTAATTCTGGCCTCTTGCACATCCCCAATTTTAACTGCTTCGCCATTGGCAGGCATGCCTTCCTCTGCCAAGGCCCTAAATTCTGGAATTCCCTCCCTTAACCTCGATGCCCCTCTATCTTTCTCCTCTGAGTCGCTTTTTAAAACCCACCTCTTTGACCAAGCTTTTGGCCACCTATTCTAATGAATCCTTATGTGGCTCGATGTCAAATGTGGCTGGTTAATTCTTCCTGTGAAATGTCAGCGGATATTTTAGTACATTAAAGGTGTTGTACAAACGCAATTTGTGTTGTTGGAGGTGGTGTGAAGGTTTATGAGATGGGCTTTAAGATGAGTCATTAAACTGCTTTGTTTCACAATGGGTGAACATATAGAACGACAGCTATGACTGTGCATCTCACTTCTTTTAAGCAGAATAACAGATCAGGACAGAAACTCCTCTCTCTGTCATGGTCTCATATGTTTTCCCTTTGCCTGCCTTTTCTGGGGCCCCTCTGCCTCTGAAGCTTCACTCCTTGTAAAAGGTTTCGAACCCCCCCACCCCCACCTCCCAACCTGGCCATTTCCCTTATCTCTCTCTTTACAAACACAGATCAAAGGCGTTACCATCACAATGAGAATGATGTGGGGGGGTTTTCCAATTATCCAGGCAAGCTAACAAATTGCTGGCCGTTTCATCTCTGAAGGGACCAGTTTCAATTTAGCTTATTAATCACCTTTGGTCTATACATCCCCTTATTCCTAAATCACAGAATCACCGAATTGTTACAGCATAGAATAAGGCCTTTCAGCCCATCATGGCTGCGCTGGCTCTCCAAATGAGCAATGTACCTAGTGCCATGCCCCTGCCTTCTCCCCTTAACCCTGCACATTCTTCCTTTTCAGATAATAATCCAATTCCCTCTCGAATGCCTCGATTGTACCTGACTTCACCAGACTGTCAGGCAGCGCATTCCAGATCCTAACCACTCGCTGCATGTAGAAGTTTCTCCTCATGTCTCAATTGCTTCTTTTGCCAAATACCTTGAACCTGTGCCCTTTTGTTCTCGATCCTTTCACCAGTGGGAACCAGTCTCTCTCCCTACCTTCTCTGCCTGGACCCCTCATGATTTTGAATACCTCGATCAAATCTCTTCTCAATCTTCTCTTTTCCAAGGGAAACAGTCACAACTTCTCCAATCTGCCTACATAACTGAAGTTCCTCATCCCTGGAACCATTCTCATGAATCTTCTCTGCACTCTCTCTAATGCCGTCATATCTTTCCCAACATGTGGAGCCCAGGACTGGACTCAATGCTCCAGCTGAGGCTGAACATGTGTTTTATACAACCTCCCTAAAACTTTTGAAAACAAACTCATCGTTAAGAGCCACCCATATTTTCAAATCCACTGCCACATTAACTTGGTCCAAACGTCCTGCAACATATTGAGGGGTATAGATTACACAAAGAAAGAACCTACACAAAACAATAGCTAGGCTGCAGTTAGAATATTACTTTAGGAAGAACGTTAGAGTGATGGAGGAGGTGCTCACTAAGACAATACAAGGATCAGAGGATCTGGCCATGTAGAGAGATTAGAGAAACTGGGCTACTTTCATTAAAATGAATGAGAAGTTCTGATATGGTAAATAGGAAAGGAAGTCTTGCATTTGTATAGCCCCTTTCATGACTACCGGTTGTTCCAAAATGCTTTGAATCCAACAAAGTGCCCTTGAAATATAGCTTTTTTTCTTTATTCTTTCATGGGATGTGGGCATCACTGGCAAGGCCAGCATTTATTGTCCATCCCTAATTGCCCTTAAACTGACCTTGCTAGGTCACTTCAGAGGGCAGTTAAGAGTCAACCACAGAGTTGCTGTGGATCCGGAATCACATGTAGGCCAGACCAGGTGAGGGCTGCAGATTTCCTTCCCTCAAGGACATTAGTGAACCAGATGGGTTTTTACAAAAGCGATGATAGCTTCACAGTCGCCATTACTGAGACTAGCTTTATGATCCAGGTTCGTTAACTGAAATCAAATTCCATCAGCTGCCATGGGTCTCTGGATTACTAGCCCAGCGACATTAACACTACGCCACTGTCCTCCCCCCAGCGCCTTCCCCCACCCACCCCACCCCACCCCATAGTCACTGTTGTAATGTACAAAACACGACAGCCAGTTTGCGAACAGCAAGCTCCCACAAACAGCAATGTAATCTCTTCATGTGATGTTGATTGAGGGATAAATATTGGCTCGGACACCAGGGATAACTCTCCTGCCTGTCTTTGAAATAGGGGCCCATGGGATCTTCTACATCCACTTGAGAGAGGAGATGGAGCCTCAGTTTAACATCTCATCCAAAAATGATATCCCAGATAAATCCCGCATTGGAATACCAGCCTTGATTTCTCTGCTCAGGTCCTCACGTGGGACTTGAACCCAGAACCTTGTGATGCAGAAGTGAGAGTGCCACCAACTGAGCCATGGCTGACAAACACAGCTGTTTAAGGGATGACAACTCACCAAGCCTAATTCAACAGCGCTTCCCATCCTGTAATGGTCACCGTGAATAAGAAACAAAATTCTGCTGCTTTCTGAAAATTTGGTTTGTACAGAACATTACGAAAACTGAAATGAGAGTATTGGTCAGAACAGGTCAGTGCTTACATAGCGGAGGCTGTGAGACATATTCTCATACAGGGGGACAAACAGGAATCAAATCACAGGCCTTCCTAACTCCACGGGGGACAAATTAAGTATCGACTGCTTTCTACACACAAACGATTGGATTTGAGGAGCACTGGATATTGGGCCTTCTGATCAGGCCTTATCAGATTGAAGATGGTGCTGTGGGAGGATGCTACTGTGGGGGAGCACCGAGAATACTGCCGGGAGCGGCCGACAGATAATTGACGGACGATCGGGTGAGGAAGTTTCTCTGCTGATAGGCATCACTTTTAAATATAAATGTGGAGTTGACAGTGAAGGAGGTCACTTCTGACCAAGTCTGTCACATAAATGAACCTGAACGTTTACACCTCTCTGTAAACTTGAGCTCATCCAAAATTCTGCTGCCCATATCTTAACTCGCACCAAGTACCACATACCTCATCCCTGTGCTTGCTCATAACTTCCTATCTCTGTAACCTCCTCAGCCCTGCAAACCTCCCAAGATCTCTGGCCTCTTGTGCATCTCCGATTTTCATTGCGTCGTCATTTTTGGCCATTCCTTCAGGCCCTAAGATCTGTAACTCCTTCCCCAATTCTCTCTGTCTCTCTACCCCACTTTTCTTTTTCAATTTGATACTTAAAACCTACCTTCTTGGCCACCTATCCTAATGTGACTCGGCGTCAATATTTCTCTTATAACATTTGTGTGAAGCACTTTGGGATGTTTTATTATGTCAAAGATGCTATATAAATGCAATTTTTGTTTGTTGTTGTCTAAGTAAAATTTATTTTTCTTGCTCTTGAGCTTCAGAAAGGTAGAACTTCTTCCTCCAAGTAAATCAGAGATTAAACTTGAGCTTCTACGAATTGGGAAAAAACAACACTGAGAGGGAATATGATTCTGATCTTTCAAATGATGAAAGGCATAGATAATGCAGAGTTAACTAGGTTGTTTAACCAAGACTTTGATTGCATTACTAGTGGAAGGCCCCAAGCAAGACAGTTTAGTAGATGTGTGGAAAAAAATCTCAACAAAGTTAGTGATGTTGACCTTTAAAAATTACCAGGCAAATATTTATTTATAAACATGACATATAAGTTTCAAGGTGTGCGCAATTATTAACTGCTTTGTAGGGGATTTTGGTTGCAGGGGCCTGTGAACATTGGAATCCAATGGCTGAAGTTAAATAATGCATGTTGTAATATTAGACTGATAACCTCAATTATCTGTGAGAGTCGGGTGAAATCTCATAGCTTTCTCTTTCGGTTTGCTGTATCTTTGGTCAGTTGCTTCCTTTGGGGGATTTGAACTCGTTCATGTAACCCAGGCTGCATGTCCTAGTTTTCTGGTTTCCTTTCGAAACTTGGAACCTGCAAAGCACGTGCGTAGATGCTAATCATCCCCGTTTCCCATGACAGTCAGTGCTTTCTCCAATGATGGTCAGTGCTTTCAGGGTAATGTCTATTTGTCCATATTTGCCAGGCATAAATGTGCACCCATCTTGGCTTCTACTCTCAGCTTCATTCCCAGTTCATTCCCTGAGGATCATTCCCAGCCTCCACCCCGAACATCATTCCTGGCTCCTACCCTCAGCATCATTCCCGGCTCCCACTCTCAGCAACATTCCTGGCTCCCGCCCTCAGCATCATTCCCAACTCCTTCCCTCAGCACCATTCCTAGCTCCCACTCTCAGCACCATTCCCAGCTCCTTCCCTCAGCACCATTCTCGGCTCCCACCCTCAGCACCATTCCCAGCTCCTTCCCTCAGCACCATTCCCGGCTCCCACCCTCAGCATCATTCCCAGCTCCTATACTGAGCATCATTCACAGCTCCTTCCCTGAGGATCATTCCCAGCCTCCGCCCTCAATATCATTCCCGGCTCCCACCCTCAACATCATTCCCAGCTCCTATCCTCAGCATCATTCCCAGCTCCCACATTCAGCATCATTCCCAGCTCCTATTCTCAGCATCATTCCCAGGCTCCGCCCTCAATATCATTCCTGGCTCCCACTCTCAGCATCATTCCCAGCTCCTATCCTCAGCATCGTTCCCAGCTCCCACATTCAGCATCATTCCCAGCTCCTATTCTCAGCATCATTCCCGGCCCCCACCCTCAGCATCATTCCCGGCCCCCAGCATCATTCCCGGCCCCCACCCTCAGCATCATTCCCGGCCCCACCCTCAGCATCATTCCCAGCTCCTATCCTCAGCATCATTCCCAGCTCCTATCCTCAGCATCATTCCCAGCTCCCACATTCAGCATCATTCCCAGCTCCTATTCTCAGCATCATTCCCAGCTCCCACCCTCAGCATCATTCCCGGCCCCCACCCTCAGCATCATTCCTGGCTCCCACCCTCAGCATCATTCCCGGCTCCCACCCTCAGCATCATTCCCGGCTCCCACCCTCAGCATCATTCCCGGCTCCCACCCTCAGCATCATTCCCGGCTCCCACCCTCAGCATCATTCCCGGCCCCCACCCTCAGCATCATTCACAGCTCCTTCCCTCAGCGCCATCCCCAGTCTTTATTTCCTTAAGGAATGAGGTTGGAATCCTTGTGAACCTAGGAATTTCTGCTACAGAGCAACACTGTTCGATCCTTACAGCCTCTCACGTTGTGCCTCTCTCTCCTCCTTCCTAGGATTCACATCCCTTTGTGTGAAGAAATTTCTCCTCCTCTCAGTAAATGGCCAACCCATCATTTCACCGCCAGTCCCAGGCTCCCAGCCAGTGAAGCAGCCTCCAAGCCTCTACCCTGTCAACTCCCTTAAATATTTCATACATTTCAAAGCGATCACCACTCAGAATTCTCTCAGAACAACCTGCCCTTCTTCAAATAATGTCATGGGATCTTTAACATCTCCAGAACAGGGAAGTACTGCCCTGTTTCAACATCCCTTTCAATCAATAAAATACAATAAAGGACAAGAGCAACTTACATTTAACATAATAAAATGTCTAAAGGCGGTTTACAGGCCAACGCTTATCAAACAAAATGCAGAACTTCTTCCGTCATTCAAGTCTGTGGAGTGCAGCTTGAACCCATAACCCTTCTCAGTCCCAGGTCAGAATATTACCACATGGGCCAATCTGTCACCTGTACAGCTGAACTAATCCTCCTAACAAAGTCCACCGCTCTTTCTCAGCAAATGCATTCCCACTGGTTCATGTGGATGGCACTTTAGGGAAGGACAGATTTACTAACACGAACAGAATGATAACCAGAATTTTGGAAAATCATCGGAGGAACGGTGCCTGTGCGAAGGATTTGAACTGAAAATACCAATTACCTGCCCCCAAGATCTAATCTGTTAAAAGGTGGATTTGTAAGATTAACTTAGCTTTTGGAGCCAACTTGTAATGTTGGGCAATGGGAAGAAATGGCTTAAATATGGTTTCTTCTCAAGTTATTCACAGTATAAAATATATTATTTTATCCTATCTCCCATGGTGAATTTGCCATGTTTGCTTAGTATGCAAGTCTTTTTATTTATTCATTTATCTTTCCTCTTCCCATCTCCTTTCATTGCTACTGTGTGATGCTAAAATATTTTCTTCTGTCTTTGACTTCCTGCTGTGATTTTGCTGTTCTTGCTGACATTAATGGCGGTGTTTTTTCCTACCACGCAAAAGTCACAGTTATTATTTGCACATTTGCCGCCTGGTTTTCAAGTGAGTCACAGTGAAGTCTGGGTATTATGTTGCCAGAGGACAAGGGGAGAAGGTGAAGTCAACAAATGCTACAACACACACACAAATACGCTTACATGCAGAAATATATGTGCACACACATGCACATGCTTACATGCAGACACACAAGTGCACATATGTTGGTACACAAACACACATGCACAAACACATACATGCACATGCGTGCACCCACACACATGTACGCACACATACACAGGTGTACACACACAGGTGCGTGCCTATACATACACACATGTGCACACACATGATCCATTGTTAATTTTCAATCTGAGATTGATAGATTTTTGTTAGCCAAAGATATTAAGGGATCTGGAACCAAGCTAGGTATTTGGAGATAAGTCATAGATCAGCCATGATCTCATTACATGTCGGACCAGGTTTGAGGGTCTCTTATTCCTATGCTCGTATGCACACACAAACACACACAAACCACATGGCCACTCTCAAGAACGTGCAGAAATTTGTTTGAATGATTTGGTTGTTGGGCTTTGTGGAAGAAGCTCTTCAGCCACTGGGAGGAGGTGATTGAGGAGGATTCTTGCAATGATCCTCCCTGTGGTAGACAGCAGGGAGACTCCTCTGCAGTTACCACAATCGGACTTGTCTCCCTTCTTAAATATAGTCACAATCACAGTGTCCCTGTGATCCCCTGGCATGCACTTTGTGGTGGTTGACCTCATACCTTTTGAGTGCATATATATGTTTGAAATGAAATGTAGTCATTTCTTTCCCGGTTACTGGTTTTGGACGTGTGTTTAGCCAATGTTCCTGCATTTTTTGATGAACACATTGTGGCCTTTACTTACCATCCCCTTCCCTCTTGTTTGGGCCCCATCTCTGATGGTGTTGTAATTCTACCCACCCGAGAGATGCCCACCAACCCCAGTGGTATTTATTACGAGAGGTGGTAAACAGCCTGTTTAAAAAAAATTGTTTATGCTTAGAAATTTAAAAATCCATAAGAGGGCTGCACACAACAGCTTGCAAGTCCCCTTTTCAAATAGCACAAGGGATTTCAGCTTCACTTCAGAGCCACTGCAAAACAGCGGCAAAAGGAGAGATGGAAAACTAAGACCAATGTGCTTGGCTCAGTTGGTAACACTCACGTCTCTCAGTCAGAAGATCGTAGGTTCAGCCCCTGACTCTCAACACACAAACAAAGCTTGCTCTCCAATGCAGCGTTGTCAGAGGTACTGCTTTTTTGGATGCGACCTTAAGTTGAGGTTCAAGTCAGTTCGTTCCATGGATTTGGTAGTCATGATATTATGCAAAGAAAAACATGGTGTATTTTGGCCAATTCCCGCCCCCTCTCTCTCTTTGTGACCTGGGGGAGAATTTTCTCCTCGTCGGGGGTGGGGGGGGAGGTTGGGCGTGAGCGGGCGCGGGTGTGCACGCAACCGATCGCTGCCCGCGATTGGCTGGGTGGCACCATTTTACGTGGGCGGGTCAATCAAGCCTAGCCTAGCATGACACGCACCCGGAAGCAAGCGCTGAGCACAACCTGTGTGGGTGGGTGGGGGGATGGTGTTCCCTGAGTCGGGGCCTGCGCTCTTTCACGCGCGTGCAGGAACCTCCCTGAGGCACAGAGCTGCCTCAGGGAGATTAGTTTAAGTTCCAAAAATTTTAATAAAGAAAAAAAAAATTTTAAGACATGTCCCCTCATGTGACAGTGTCACATGAGCTGGGACATGTCAATGAACTTTAATGGAAAAAAGTATTTCATTTATAAACCCTTCACGAAACCTCATCCCACCCGTGGATGAGGTTTCATGATAAATGCGAAGGCTGCCTGGGCTCTTTGCCTGCCCCATCCACCTTAAGGTTGGATGGGCAGCCCTGTTAATTACTTTCATTAGTTTTTAAATGGCCTTAATTGGCCTTTGACAGTTCGGCGGGCGCACAGCCGACTCTGCTGCGCGCCCGCCGAACTGAGGATCGGAATGACGCGCGGTGATGTCGGGAACGCATGCCCAATGTCACCGCACATCATTTTACGCGTCGGCCCGCCCCCAATCACTGACCTGAAGATTCTGCCCCAGCCTCGAGTGCTGTGGTGTCTCCATGGTTTGGGCCCTTAGCTCAGTGAAGTGCGTGGTCATTCATCTCACTGTTGTCTGTGATACATATAAAAAGTCACCCAAAAGCGCCTAAGTAACTGCACTTTGAAGTAAGTCAACGCACGCAAAATGCTTTTGACGTGCTTCCGAGAGATTTGATAAAACGCAAATAAATGCGATCTTTTTCTGATTGTTTATTTTTTTTTAACCTGTCAGACGTTGGAGTCGATGATTTCTTTTGGTTAAACCACTTCGAAACATGACCGACATGCTCGAAATGTGACGCCAAGCAAATTCATACAAGGCAAAGGGCTGCGAAGTATATAGACAAGCAAAAAAATCAAAGCTCACAGCATCAATATATGTGAACGCAGATTCAGCTTGACTTATCTTTCTTAACATAAATCAAGGATTTAATTACTGTGAGGCTGTAAATATCTTTTACTTGGCAAAATTAGATCTTATCTGAGGCTTACAGCATATGTGCTAAATTTTTAATAGATTTCACTCCCCAAGTTGTTAAAACTTTAGAAGAGATCAAAGTGCTGAGTTAAAATGCTCCATATTGTTCTAAATCAGCAGCTAGTTCAAAGTGCCTGATGAGATCAAACAGATGAATTCCCAAGCATAAAATCAGAACTTAGTAACTACAGCTTGACCTACATAATCACTTTGTGTTGGAACATTCTTTTCATGGAAATAAGCTTCAAATATACTTCATTCTCAAAATCCGCCTTCACAAAAAAACTTTTGGAAGTGATTTTTTTTGCTGTTGAGTGTTTACATAAAGGAATGTTTTTATCACTGGGCCTGCCTGTGTAGCACTAGCTCACCTCACCTCAACTGCGGCAGAGATCAGGGGGGGAGTGATAGGCAGAGTGTGGGATTGGACAGCAGGGGGTTGGGGAGAATATGTGTCAGCGAGGGTGGGGGTTTGCATGGCTGACGACCTTAGCTGTCCTAGACGAGGCAGGAGGAGAAACCAGCCAGAAATCATCCATGGACAGCTGCCAGGAAGTGGGATTGTGCGGAGACAGGAGTTGACCTGAGCTGTGGTGCACCCCCGCATCCATTCCCCCTCCCCACCCCAAGGATGGTAAAATAATCTGCTAAAACTCACTGTTCCAGTGGTGGTCTAATGCAAGAAGAATGGTCACTTGGACAAATTGTTCGAGGGCTGATTTCACCCATCCAACACGATGATCCACCATCTTTAGTACAGGAGGGAGAAATCGTAGTGAGGGAAATACCAAGTTCTTAACTAGGAAGCCAGGTCTTAAAATACCCCATCAATATCCTTCAGCCAAACAGTCTACCTTGTACCCCTGGATCTGCCAACACACTGGTCCTCTGAGTTCCACCATTAACAGAAGCTCTTTCAGTCACTAGGGCCTTTTTATTCCCCTCTGGAACTCCATCCTAAAGTGGAACGCACTGCCTGAAATGGGAGATGGAGGCAGATTCAGTAGTTCCCTTTCAAAAGGGAATTGGATATATACTTGAAAAGAAAATCAATGGGTAAAGAGTGGGACTAATTGGATAGCTTTTCTTCAAACAGGCAACACAGGCCTGGTGGGCTCAATGGGTCTTTTCTGTGCTGCGTGATACTACGGTTCAATGATGAAAATGCTTTGCCTGCTCCCCCATGGGTACAAAGGTATTTCTCTTTAATTATTCTTTTAGATCTGCCTCTTAAATCAAGTCTAGTGATTCATTTCCCTCCTGCTCAGTATCATTTCAGTCTCTTGAGCTATTCTCTGAGAGTCCTTTCCAATGTAGCTTGTTGTGTATATTTCTATGATGCTTATGTGAGCTCTACTCCCAGTACCAAATTGTGAAATTAAATGCTACTTCTGATGAGCTACACCATTTGTTTTTTAATAAATCATTACTTATTGCGGGAACTACAAAGTATTTACAGCCTAATCAGGCTATTTAGCTCAAAAAGCCCATGCTGGGATAATGCTCCACATGAGTCTCCTCCCATCCTTTTCTCATCTAATCCCATCAACATATCCCCTCTATTCCTTTCTCCTGCATGTGCTTATCAAGCCTCCCATTGAACGCATCTGTGCTATTCACCTCGACTTCTCCCTGTGACACTGAGTGTTCCACATTCTAACCACTCTCTGGTCAAAGAGCGTTCTCCTGGAATCCCTGATTTAAGTTATTAGTCATTGTCTTGTACTTATGACCTCTAGTTCTGGTCTCACCTGCAGGTGGGAGCTCACTTCCTTGCATCTACCTTATCAAACCCTTTCAGAACTTTAAAGGCTTATAGCAGGTCACATTTCAGTCTCTTTTCTAGAACAAAGAGCCCCAGCCTATTCGATCTTTCCTGATAGGTACAACCTCTCATTTCTGGTATCATTTACATCAGAATGAACAAGCAGAGTTGCTGGCACACACACATTTTCATGACTACAAGGAGACTATATGCAGCCCAGCTTTCCTGCAAGGTCTTAATACGAATATATGAATTAGGTGCAGGAGTAGGCCACTCGGCCCCTCGAGCCTGCTCCGCCATTCATTAAATCATGGCTGATCTAATTTTAACCTCAACTTCACATTCCTGCCTACCCCCAATAACCTTTCATGCCCTTGCCTATCAAGATTCCATCTACTTTTGCCTTAAAGTTATTCTGTATCTCAACCACATTTTGGGGAAGAGAATTCTAAAATCTCACAACCCTCTGAGGGAAAAAGTTTTCCTCATCTCTGTGTCAGATGGGCGACCCATTATTTTTAAACAGTAGGCTCCAGTTCTAGGAAACATCCTTTCCACATTCACCCTGTCAAGTCCCATCAGGATCTTATACGTTTCAATCAAGTCACCTCTTACTCTTCTAAACTGCAGTGGATACAAGCCTAGTCTGTCCAACCTTTCCTCACAAGACAATCTGCCCATTCCTGGTGTTAGTCTGGTAAACCTTCTCTGAACTTCTTCCAACGCATTTACATCTTTCCTTAAATAAGGAGACCAATACTGTACATAGTATTCCAGCTCTGGTCTCCCCAGTGCCCTGTAAACCTGAAGCACAACCTCCCTACTCTTGTATTCAATTCCCCTCGCAATAGACGATAACATTCTATTAGTTTTGTTAATTACTTGCTGTACCTGCATACTAACATTTTGCGATTCATGCACTAGGACATCCAGATCCTTCTGCATCCCAGAGCTCTGCAATCTCTCACCGTTTAGATAATATGCTTCTTTTTTATTCTTCCTGCCAAAATGGACAACCTCACATTTGCCCACATTATACACCATTTATCAGGTCTTTGCCCACTCACCTAATCTATCTGTATCCATTTGTAGCCTCCTTATGTCCTCTTTCACAATTTACTTTCCTTCCTATCTTACCGTCAATCCCCACACAAAGTGCTTTCCACAATGCAACATGGTTTTCCAAGAGAGTGACAATCCATTGTCAGGCCTTCAAGCCACGTATTAGCTGACCAGCTCGATGCTGAGCAACTTTTCGCTACTTCAGAGAGGTCCCCAGGATATGTCACTGGAGAACTCATTAGGGAGGCATTAAACTGTGCGGGAGGTATGCCAAATCATTGGTTGCGGCATGAGGGGGAGAGTAAGTTGAAAAGTAACCTGTTATCCAGTCAGGATACCAGTGAGATGATGTAAGCTTTTTCCTCAGGCCCAGGGGCAAGCTTTTTTTTTGGTGGGGGAGAAACTAATTTCCTTTCTATCTGTGTTCGCTGACGTCCTCCACGTCAACCACAATATGTTATATTTACATAGCGCCTAACATCCCAAGTGCTTCACAGGTGCATTATAAAACAAAATATGACATGGGATCCACATAAGGAATATTGGTTCAGATGAGCAAATGCTTGGTCAAGGTTTAAAGGAATATCTTAAAGGAGGAAAGCGAGGTAGAGGGACGGAGAGGGAAGGGAATTCGAGGGCTTGGGGACTGGACAGTTGAAGGCACGGCCATCAATGGTGGAGTAATTAATATTGGGAATGCTCAAAAGTCCAGAATAGAGGAGTGAAGATACCTTAGAGGGTTGTGTGGCTGGAGAATATAGATATCAATTCAAGCTTCACTTATAGGCATTAGGTTTTGTTGTTGCTTTGTTCGTTGATTTGTTCCAGAAACAGGTGACATTTTGTACAGGCTAAAGATTCGCACAGCGAAAAAAAAGAGCCTGTAAAATGTGAAGGTATAATTACAGACACCATCATTAAAGAGACATAGCACAGAACAGGTGTTATGGTGGATCATACACTGCAATGTTGAAGCAAGCTAACAGTTGGGTCACATTTAATTATTAGGAGCCATTATTTTCCCCTTCATGACAAAAGTAAGTTCTCTCAAGTTTAAGCAGCATAAGAACGTCAGGAACAGGAGGAGACCATTCGGCCCCTCGAGCCTGCTCCACCATTCAGTAAGGTCATGGCTGATCTTCTCATGTTTCGATTTCCACATTTCCCATCTAACCCCAATAACCTTTGATTCCCTTGCCTAACAAGAATCTATCTACCTCTACCTTAAAAATATTCAATGACCCCGCCTCCACCACCTTCTGAGGCAGAGAATTCCTAAGTCACACAACCCTCTGAGAGAAAAAATTTCTCCGCATCTGTCCTAAAAGAGCAACCCCTAATTTTAAAACAGTGCCCCCTAGTTCTGGACTTACCCACAAGAGGAAACATCCTTTCACTTCCACCTTGTCAAGGCCGTTCAGGATCTTATATACTTCAAACATATCACCCCTCACTCTTCTAAACTCAAGTGGAAACAAGCCCAGTCTGTCCAACCTTTCCTCACAAGACAACCCACTCAGTCCAGGTATCAATCTAGTAACCCTCCTTTGAACAACCTCCAATGCATTTACATCCTTCCTTAAATAAGGAGACCAAAACCGCACACAGTATTCGAGATGCGGTCTCACCAATGCCCTGTATAACTGAAGCATAATGTCCTTACTTTTATGTTCAATCTCTCTCGTAATACAGGATAGCATTCCACTAGCCTTCTTAATTACTTGCTGTGCCTGCATACTAACTTTTTGTGACTCATGTACTAGAACACCTAGATCCCTCTGCACCTCAGAATTATGCAGCCGTTCTCCATTTAAGTAATACTCTGCATTTCTGTTCCTCCTGCCAAAGTGAACAACTTCACATTTTCCCACATTAAACTCCATTTGCCAGATCTTTGTCCACTCACTCAACCAATCTATATCCATCTGCAACCTCCTCATATCCTCTTCACAACATAATTTCCTACTTTGTGTCATCTACCATGTCTTCACTCCCCTCATCTAAGTCATTGATGCAAATCGTAAAAAGTTGAGGCCCCAGTAAAGACCCCTGTGGGTCTCCAGTTATCACATCCTGCCAATCAGAAAAATGCCCATTTATGCATTCTCTCTGCTTTCTGCCAGCCAGCCAATCTTCTGTCCTTGCTAAGATGTTACCCACTACACCATGAGCTTTTATTTTCCGTAATAATCTTCGATGTGGCACCTTATCAAATGCCTTCTGGAAATCCAAGTACAGCACGTCTACATGTTCTCCTTTATCCGCTGTGCATGTTACTCTTTCAAAAAAACTCCAATAAATTGGTTAAACATGATTTTCCTTTCACAAAGCCATGCTGACTCTTCCCAATTGCCTTGATCTCTTCTAAGTGCCCAGGTATAACCCCCTTAACGATTGATTCTAACAACTTCCCCACGACAGACGTCAAACTAACTGTTTTCTGCCTCTGTCCCTTCTTGATTGGAGAGGTTATATTTGCTACTTTCCAAACTGATGGAACCCTTCCAGAATCTAGTGAATTTTGCAAAATTAACACCAGTGCATCTACTACCTCATTAGTCACCTCTTTTAAGATAGAAATGTTCAAAATCATGAGGGGGCTGGACAGAGTAGACAGGGAGAAGCTGTTCCCATTCGTAACGGTATCAAGAACAAGAGGGCACAGATTTAAAGTGATTTGCAAAAGAGGCAAATGTGACGTGAGAAAAAATTTTTTCACACAACGAATGGTTCGGGTCTGGAATGCACTGCTTGGAAGTGTAGTGGAGGCAGGTTCAGTTGAGGCATTCAAGAGGGCATTGGATGATTATTTGAAAGGAAACAATGTGCAGGGGTACGGGGAAAAGGCAGGGCAATGGCACTAGGCCTTAATGCTCATTTGGAGAGCTGGTGCAGGCACGATGGGCCGAATGGCCTCCTTCTGTGCTGTTAAAATTCTCTGTGAAGTCTGCAGTTTGTGGATGTTGCTGATCCATACTGATTATTTACTTATGAATTCATGGGACGTGAGTACCATTGGCAAGGCCATGCAGCATCTATTGCCCACCCCTAATCGTCTTTGAGAAGGTCATGAGTCACCTTCTTGACCTGCTGCAGTCTGTGTGATGTGTGCTGTTGGAATTTTTATTATACCTTTATTCTATAATGGTTTGATTTACAACTGAGTAGCGTGCTAGTCATTTCATAGGGCAGTTAAGGGTCAACTACATTGCTGTACATCTTGAGTCACGTATAGGCCAGACCGGGTAAGAACAATAGATTTCCTTCCCTGAAGGCCATTGGTGAACCAGATGGGTGACAATCCAACAACTTCACCATTACTGGTACTAGCTTTCCATTCCACGGTTAACTGAATATAAATTGCCCAGCTGCCATTGTGGGATTTGAACTAGTTTCTCTGCATCGTCCAGGCTTCTGGGTTATCAGGTCAGTAGCCTAAACACTCTACTGCAGTACCCAGAAGAAAGGCCCAAAATTTCATTTCCCCGTGTCTGATCTCAGCCAGTGCATTCGAACGGATCAACAATTTGCTTCGGGGTCCCTGAGTTAGGGAAGGAAAATTGGCCAGGATTCTCTTTCCCTCAGCAGCATCAGAGGAAGAGCATGTGTGGCGATGTTAGGTGAGAACAATATTGGCCACATTCATGGCCTAGGTTCTCACATGAGTCATGGCCATTTGACCAAAGTACTGTCCAGCAACCAGCAACTGTGGAACCGTATCCCAATGAGAAGAGGGGAGAAGGGCAAATATTTGGTGAGTGGGAGGAGCTTAGGGTTCATCCTGTCCAGCTAGTGAGTGGTGACCAACTAAAATAGCACACTTGCAGACCCAGCTGTGGCTCAACGTCTATTGGCTGATGTCTCAGTTTCAATTGCAACACCAGCAGAAACAACCCAACCCCAGGTGCAGCAGTGAAAGTTCAGACTGTTTGCATCCAAGTAATGAAATGTATTCAGCTCTCCTGAAGTACAAATCCTCAGTGACCTCCCTTATTCAATCGTGAATGGAAAACTGGGAATTGTCGCAAAAAAATGCCTGCTTCAGCCTGGAAGTTCATGACGACTGTCAATGCCGTCCTTGTCCTGCTCTGAGGCCGCAGTTGTGACTGCAGGTTGCAGTGAGCATGTCATTTGTGAAGTGCGGTCATCTAACACTATTCTTCGGTGAGGATCAGGTAGAATTGCTCCCAGAACACCCTGGGTAGATATGGCCTCCTCCTGAGAGCTCTTCTCCCCTTCCTCCTCCTTCCTCTTCCAGCAACTTGTCCTGCTCTCTGTTGCCAATGCTCATTCGCCCTATCGTGGAGTAGTCCAAGGAGAATGCACACCACTAAACACATAACTGGGGGCAAGTGGTTTGTGTAGAAGTCTTGAAGTTAGTAAAAAAATTGCATGTGCTACACCACTCCCTGGAGACTTTAGCAACTTTAAAGGACTCTAGAAGCCACCAAACACTTTGACAACAGCCGGTAGAAAACAATCAGTTACTAAGCTGAAAGTAGTTGATGGACCTTTTAAATACTGCTGGTGGTGGAGATGGGCGTTGGGGGGGGAGCTGACCACGTGTTCAGCTGTGTTTGTTTAAGTGGCACTGTTAGTTGGAGCGTTGAGCTCCAAAATGGCAAAATGTCAAATCAGTGTTACAGGCTGTTGACATCACGATCTTCCTACTCTGCATGTACGCTAACATCCTCACCGAAACAGTGCCTGGCATGGCTCACACCAGAAATGCCGCACATTGCCATTTTGTTGGTGAAATGGCACTCACAGTGCTGAGAAACTCAGTGCAAGGGACCAAAATTCACAGCGACAGGCTTACAACATAGAGAGGCCATTCAGCCCATCATGTCTGTGTTTGAACAAAATGTCCAATTAATCTGCTGAGTTTTTCCAGGTATTTTTGTTTTTGTTCTAGATTTCCAGCATTCGCAGTATTTTGCTTTTGTCAAATTAATCTCACTCCTCTTTATTTCTTCCCCACAGACCTGCAACTTTTTTTTTGCTATTCAAGTACATATCCAATTCCCTTTGGAAAGATACTATTGAACCTGCTTCCACCGCCCTTTCAGGCAGTGCATCCAGTTGGTAACAACATAATCTGAGTTTTAAGTAGAACTTTGAAACTGTTTATGTATGGAGCCTATCCACATTTCAGAAGGTTAAACATGCTCCATGCATCACCCACTTTAGCAAGATTCTTCACATGAGTTGTTGGAGGGGGTGTGGGGACCGACATTGGCGCTGTTCCAAAAGAGGGAGATGCACGTATGGGTAGGCAGCATACGGTAAATATTTAAAACAGACTTATTTCAGACAGCCACTGTGGTACATCTGTGCACAATCCCTGCAGACAGACGAGTGCATTAGCCAGAATGCTGCCCTTTGAGTCAGGATTTGATTCTCTAGGGTATCGTATTCCAGAATGGAATGAAATTAGGACCGGTCCAAGATGGACCATCTTCCTCTGTGTTGCCCTACCAGCTGAAATGTCCACTTTATGATCTTTAATAAGTACAGGAGACCTCCAGTTCTCTCATAGTTTTAAAGAAGGTGAGCATGGGATAATAACCAGAGTAGAATGAACACCATCTACACATCTTGATTAATAAACGAGTGCGAAGTCCTGACAAGCATCGCTCACAGCCGGGAGGTATAAAACAGAATACCTCACCTTTCATATATTTTTCCAGCATGAACTGACCTATTTTGAGTCTTCCCTTCTTCAAAGCTGATTGAGTCGCGTTCAATCTTCTTTAAATGTCTTCATCTCATTTACAGCTCTTTCACTCAGGCCAAAAGAAACCCCCTCAGTTTTTTTTTCCTTTTGTTTGTTTTTTTTCTCTAGGAGGTTGATTTAAAAAAAAATGTTAAATGACATAACGAAAGAATACAGCCAAAGACAGTGGGTAGTTATCTTGTGAATCTGAGCCTGGTGTTTGCTAAGAGCACAGAAGAGGAAAGCCTGAGGAATTTGGCAATGGGCAAGGCTGGAACTTTCCCTTCCCTCGCAGGTTTCAACAAAACCCGAGGTTTCTTTTTCGTTTTTCACTGGTAAGAGAAAGGGCTTGTGGAGAGGATTTCACAGGCAGGAGAAACCACAGAGCTGTCAAATCTGGAGATGGTTAGACACAGAAGCATTCTTGTTATGCAGACTACTGATTGTCTGAGACATAGCAAAGCCAGATAGCTTTGTTTCCTAAGGGATAGGTTGAGTCATCTGTCTTGTCTGGATAGTGTAGTGCCTCTCATATACCACACCCACAGCCCATTCTTCCACTTTGGGCACTTTTTCCACATAATTACCACAACATCAATTCTCATGGATTCTACAATTCATTTTTCTATTGGTAATGATAAAATCCACAGTCATGTCCTACAATCGGCAGAAGGCTGTTCCCCACTCCACTAGGACTGTGCAGGACTCGCAGAGGCTGAGCGTCAACTCGCAGACACTTCCTCCTATCTCCCCCTGGACCATGACCTCACCACTGAACAACAAGCCATTGTTTCCAGGACTGTTGCTGACCTCATCCCCTCTGGAGATCTTCCTTCCACAGCTTCCAACCTTATAGTCTCCCAACCTCGGATGGCCTGCTTCTACCCCCTACCCAAAATCCACAAACAGGACAGTCCCGGCAAACCGATCGTGTCAGCCTGTTGCTGCCCTCATTTCTTGCTATCTTGACTCCATTCTCTCTCCCCTTGTCCAGTCCCTTCCCACCTACATCCGTGATTCCTCTGACACCCTACATCATATCAACAATTTCCAGTTCCCTGGCCCCAACCGCCTCCTCTTCACCATGGACGTCCAATCCCTCTACACCTCCATCCCCCACCGGGATGGTCTGAGGGCTCTCCTCTTCTTCCTCGAACAGAGGCCTGAACAATCCCCATCCACCACTACTCTCCTCCATCTGGCTGAACTTGTTCTCTCACTGAACAATTTCTCCTTAAATTCCTCTCACTTCCTCCAAATAAAAGGTGTGGCTATGGGTACCCGCATGGGCCCCAGTTATGCCTGTCTCTTTATGGGGTATGTGGAACATTCCTTGTTCCAGTCCTACTCCGGCCCCCTCCCACAACTCTTTCTCCGGTACATCGATGATTGCTTCGGTGCTGCTTCATGCTCTCGTCGGGACCTGGAAAAATTTATTAATTTTGCTTCCAATTTCCACCCCTCCATCATTTTCACATGGTCCAACTCTAACACTTCCCTTCCCTTCCTTGACCTCTCTGTCTCAATTTCTGGTGATAGACTGTTCACCAATATCCATTACAAGCCTACCGACTCCCACAGCTACCTCGACTACAGCTCCTCACACCCCGCTTCCTGTAAGGACTCCATCTCATTCTCTCAGTTCTTTCGCCTCCATCGCGTCTGTTCTGATGATGCCACTTTCAAAAACAGTTCCTCTGATATGTCTTCTTTCTTCCTTAACCGAGGTTTTCCACTCACAGTGGTTGACAGGGCCCTCAACCTTGTCCGGCCCATCTCCCGCACATCAGCCCTCACACCTTCTTCTCCCTCCAAGAACCATGATAGGATTCCCCTTGTCCTCACTTATCACCCCACCAGCCTCCGCATGCAAAGGATCATCCTCCGCCATTTCCGCCAACTCCAGCAATTTGCCACCACCAAACACATCTTCCCTTCATCCCCCCTGGCAGCATTCCGCAGGGATCGTACCCTCCGGGATACCCTAGTCCACTCCTCAATCACCCCCTACACCTCAACCCCCTCCCACGACACCTTCCCATGCAACCGCAGAAGGTGCAACACCTGCCCCTTTACTTCCCCTCTCCTCACTGTCCAAGGGTCCAAACACTCCTTTCAAGTGAAGCAGCATTTCACTTGCACTTCCCTCAATTTAGTCTACTGCATTCGCTGCTCCTAATGCAGTTTCCTCTGCATTGGAGAGACCAAACGCAGACTGGGTGACCGCTTTGCGGAACACCTTCGGTCTGTCTGCAAGCATGACCCAGACCTCCCTGTCGCTTGCCATTTCAAAATGCCACCCTGCTCTCATGCCCACATGTCCGTCCTTGGCCTGCTGCATTGATCCAGTGAAGCTCAATGCAAACTGGAGGAACAGCACCTCATCTTCCGACTAGGCACTTTACAGCCTTCCGGACTGAATACTGAGTTCAACAATTTTAGATCATGAACTCTCTCCTCCATCCCCACCCCCTTTCCGATCCCCCTTTTTTCCAATAATTTATATAGATTTTTCTTTTCTCACCTATTTCCATTATTTTTAAATGTATTTCCATCCATTGTTTTATCTCTACCTTTTAGCCTATTTCGATCCCTTCCCCCCTCCCCACCCCCACTAGGGCTATCTGTACCTTGCTTGTCCTGCTTTCTACCCTTAATTATCACATTCCTTAGATAATATCACCACCTTCAACACCTCTTTGTCCTTTTGTCTATGACATCTTTTGGCAATCTCCACTTATCACTGGCCCTTTATTTAGCTCTACCTGTACCCCCCCCCCCCCCCCCCCCCACCTTAAACCAGCTTATATTTCACCTCTTTTCTATTTTTCCTTAGTTCTGTTGAAGAGTCATACGGACTCGAAATGTTAACTGTGTTCCTCTCCGCAGATGCTGTCAGACCTGCTGAGTTTTTCCAGGTATATTTATTTTTGTTGTGCAGCATTATACTTGGCTTTGAGCCGTGTCATGGTGGTTAGCTGTCTCCTAGGCCCGGAGGGTATTGCAAGTACCTTTGCGTGAGAACCCAACTGGATAAAAGCAAAATACTGTGGATGCTGGAAATCTGAAACAAAAACAAAAATTGCTGGAAAGACTCAGCAGGATTGACAGCATCTGTGGAAAGGAAGGCAGGGTATTATGCTGGTCCAAAGAGACTATGTAAAGAGATACATGTACAAAAACATTTGTGACACAAAGCGCTTGTCTTAAGGTAGTTGTAATTTTTTTAAAAAATGGGCTTGTTGCAGTTATTGTCTTTGTCCCCTCCCCTGTGAATCACCTTGGGTTCCTCATGTCATTAACATGTATGCACTTGGCAGCAACTGTTAACAGGTATTTCACCCACAGGTGGGATTGTACCCTAGGCCAATCTTGTCCTTGACCAATACACATCCATTCACAGTGGGATTCAAAGGATAGCGATCAAGAGTGGGAAATCTTGCCAAAATTAGAAGAGAGAGCAAGTGATTCTGGAGGCATAGAAGTTATAGGCCAGTTAAGGCACAAGGGAGTTTGGCAAAGTTGGTTAGTATTTATTTTAATGCAAGGAGTCTGACAAATAAGGCAGGTGAGTTGAGGGCATAAATTAACACACGGAAGTATGATGTCATTGCTGTCCCAGAGACATGGTTGAGAGGGGGGCAGGATTGGCAGCTCAATATTCCAGGATATAGGGTCTTCAGGCGAGACATGGAAGGAGGTAAAAGAGGAGGGGTTATCGCAATATTGATCAAGGAATCAATTACAGCAGTAAGGAGGGATGACATCTTAGAAGGCTCCTCAAATGAAGCCATATGGGTAGAACTTAAAAACAAAAAAGGAGCAATCAAATTGCTGGGAGTGTACTATAGGCCCCCAAACAGTCAGAGAGAAATAGAAGAGCAGATATGTAGGCAAATTTCAGAGAAGTGTAAAAATAATAGAGTAGTTATAGTGGGGGATTTTAACTTCTCCAACATTAACTGGGTTAGTCATAGTGTGATAGGTTTAGAGGGAGCGGACTTCTTAAAATGCATCCAGGAGAGCTTTTTTGGCCTGTACATAGAAGGTCCTTCAAGAGAGAGGAGGCGGTCCTGGACTTAATTTTAGGGAATGAAGCCGGGCAAGTGGTAGAGGTATCAGTGGGGGAGCATTTTGCACATAGTGATCATAACCCCGTTAGATCCAAGGTTGTTATGGAAAAGGACAAGGATGGGCCAGAAATCAGAGTTCTAAATTGGGGGAAGGCTGATTTTAATAAGATCAGATATGATTTGGCCAGAGTGGACTGGGAGCAGCTACTTGAAGGTAAACCTGTGTCAGAGCAGTGGGACTCATTCAAGAAGGAAATAGGGAGAGTACAGAGCCAATATATTCCAGTAAAGATAAAGGGTGGGACCAACAAATCTAGGGAACCCTGGATGTCAAGGGATATACAGGATTGAATAAAGAGAAAAAGGGAGGCTTATGGTAGATAACGAGAGCTCAAAACAGCAGAAGCTCTGGAGGGGTGTAGAATGTAATGGGGGGAACTTAAAAAGGAAGTTAGGGGAGCAAAAAGAGGGCATGAAAAAAGATTGGCAGGTAAAATAAAGGAAAATCCAAGGTTATTTTACAAGTGCATTAAGAGTAAGAGGATAACTAGGGAAAGAGTAGGGCCATTAAGGGCCATAATGGTAATTTGTGTGTGGAGCCAGAAGATATAGGTAGGGTTGTAAATGAATACTTTGTGTCAGTGTTCACAAGTGAGAGGGACGATGTGGGTATGGAAATCAGGCAGAAGGACTGTGATATAATTAAAGAAATTAGCATAGAAAGGGAGGAGGTTCTAAGTGGTCTGGCAGGCTTAAAAGTAGATAAATCTCCAGGTCCAGATGAAATGTATCCCAGGTTATTGAGTGAGGCAAGGGAGGAGATAGCAGGGTCACTGGCAATAATTTTCAATGCCACAGGAGAGGTGCCAGAGGACTGGAGGACAGCCAATGTGGTACCGTTATTCAAGAAGGGAGGAAGGGATAAACCAGGGAACTACAGGCCAGTCAGTCTAACCTCAGTGGTGGGGAAACTATTGGAGGGACAGAATTAATCTACACTTGGAGAGGCAGGGATTAATCAAGGACAGTCAGCATGGTTTTGTTAAGGGGAGGTCATGTCTGACCAATTTGATTGAATTTTTCAAAGAGGTGACCAGGTGTGTAGATGAGGGCAATGCACTTGACGTAGTCTACTTGGACTTCAGCAAGGCTTTTGATAAGGTCCCGCATGGGAGACTGATAACGAAGCTAAGAGCCCATGGGATCCAAGGCAATTTGGCAAATTGGATCCAGAATTGGCTGAGTGGCAGGAAGCAGAGGGTGATGGTCGAGGGGTGTTTTTGTGACTGGATGCCTGTGTCCAGTGGGGTTCCAAAGGTATCGGTGTTTGGTCCCTTGCTGTTTGTGGTATATATAAACGATTCAGACTTGAATGTAGGAGGGTTGATCAGTAAGTTCACAGATGACACGAAAATTGGGGTGGTAAATAGTGAGGAGGGTAGCCTTAGATTACAGGAGGATATAGACAGGCTGGTCAGATGGGCTGATCAGTGGCTAATGGAATTTAATCCGGATAAGTGTGAGGTGATGCACTTGGGCAGCACAAACAAGGTACGGGAATACACAATGAATGGTAGGACCCTGGGAAGTACCAAGGGTCAGAGGGACCTTGGTGTGCATGTCCACCGGTCCCTTAAGGTAGCGGGACAAGTAGATAAGGTGGTTAAGAAGGCATATGGGATACTTGCCTTTATTAGCCGATGCACAGAATATAAGAGCAGAGAGGTTATGCTGGAACTGTATAAAATGCTGGTTAGGCCACAGCTAGAGTATTGCGTGCAGTTCTGGAATCTGCATTATAGGAAGGATATGATTGCACTAGAGGGAGTGCAATGGAGATTTACCAGGATGTTGCCTGGGCTGGAGAGTTTTGGTTATGAGGAGAGATTGGATAGACTGGGGTTATTTTCCTTGGAGCAGAGGAGATTGACGGGGGACATGATTGAGGTGTATAAAATTATGAGGGGCATAGATAGGGTAGACAGGAAGGAACATTTCCCCTTGGTGGAGGGATCAATAACCAGGGAGCCTAGATTTAAGGCAAGGGGCAGGAGGTTTACAGGGGATGTGAGGAAGAATTTTTTCACCCAGAGGGTGGTGGGAATCTGGAACTCACTGCCTGAAAGGGTGGTAAAGGCAGAAACCCTCTTAACATTGAAGAAGTATTTGGATATGCACTTGCGATGCCATGGCATACAAGGCTATGAGTCTAGTGCTGGAAAATGGGATTAGAATAGTTTTTAAAATTCAGCAGAAAATTAATGAATTTGAGCCATGAAGCAAATATAATGGACACTGCATGTGACAGTTTCAAATTTTCCCAAGCACTATAGAAGAGACTTTTATCTAGGCATGCACACAACCTACCCAGATGTATAAATAACTATCCATTTCAACATTTCCAGTTGCCTCCAAGATGCCAAGTTAACAATTTGTGTCAAAGACTTTTCCCCTTCATTGCTCAACCCTATAAACCCCTAAGGAACAGAATTTTACCCTTGGCATGTGGGCGCACGCCTGACATGCCTGTGCGTGAAATAAAGCGCATTGACGTCGGACGAGCGTCCTGACCATCAACGCACGCTCACGCGATATTTCACTAGGCACGTGCGCGATGGAGACGGAGGCGCAACCGCCATTAATTAAGTGGCCAGTTAAAGCCCTTCAGAGAACAATTGACTGAGTTTACGTAGCCTGTGCGATTTTCAGGCTGTTGCGTGGGCAAAACAGGCAGGTAGGCCACAATTTGTAAAACCTCATCCACAGATGGGATGAGAGGGTCAGTGGGCTTCACAAAGCGAATAGTGAGTAGTTTTGGATATCACTTGCTGCTGCTCGCTTCTGTGAACAGGGCAGCTTCATTTCGCTTCAGCACTGTATTCAGAGTATTTAGAGGCTTCAGTCCAGGACTCAGTGTTGTCTTCCAGGCCCCCGGAGGATTCAAACAGCGTGGGGCCTTCCAGGTATCGGACAGCCTTCCCTTACCCTGGTAATGGGGATTGTGGTCTCTGCTGGAGGCACCTCCTCTGAGGAGGAAGAGAGGGGCAGGAGGGAGAGGAGGCCAGGTGTCCCAATTCAGCTTCCAGGGGAGGGACCTGTGGGAGGAGAGGCGCAGGCACAGGGTGCGCAAAGCCAGCAGGAAGGCTAAGATGGAAGGGGCCGCAGATGACGCCACTAACCTGCTACCAGGGTTTACAGGCGGCGATGCAGTTACCTCAATATGTCTGAGGTGCAATACTGAAGGAGGCTCTGTCTCTCAAGAGAGACCGTGACCTCCATCTGTCAGAGGATTGGCCCTGAGATCAGCTCCAACAGTGTGGGTGGACACCCCATTCTAGTGGCTCTGAAGATTACGGTGACCCTAAACGTCAATGCCTCCGGCTCTTTCCAGGGGGATCTGCGTGAAGTCTCCCAATCAGCTGTCCACAGTTGCTTCAAACTGGTGACAGATGCTCTGTTCAGGCACGCATTGACTTTTATTTATTACCGTATGGATGAGGCCAGTCAGGCAGAGCGAGCCAGAGGCTTTGCAGCAATTGCTGGGTTCCCCTGTATCCAGGGTGCAATCGACTGCACATGTGGCTCATCAAGGCACCAACGGGTGAGCCGGGAGCCTTCATCAACAGAAAGGGATTCCACTCCATGAACGTGCAGATAGTGTGTGACCACAGGATGCAGATTCTGAAAGTCTGTGCAAGGTACCCTGGCAGCTCCCATGATGCCTACATCCTGAGACACCCCCAGGTGTCGAGGCTCTTCAGTGCTCCAGCCCGGCTGGATGGATGGCTTCTGGGCGACAAGGGCTACCTGCTCAAAATATGGCTCATGTCACCTCTCCGCCACCCAAGAACAGAGGCCGAGCAGCGGTACAATAGGAGCCGCGCCTCCACAAGGGCAGTGGTAGAGAGAACCATCGGTCTTCTCAAGATGCGCTTCCAATGCCTGGGCTGTTTAGGGGATGCACTGCAGTACCCCCCCCCGATCGTGTGTCACTGATGGTGGTTGCATGCTGCGCTCTACACAATCTGGCACAGGAAAGGAGGGACGCAGCGGAAGGAGGTCTTGATGCAGCTGCAGAGGCAACAGACAATGAGTCCAGTAGTGAGTCCGAGGACAAGCACGGTCAGGAGAACGCTGAGGGGATAGACGCTGACCTGGGTAACCTCCAGGGAGGCAGGAATGCCTGGGAAGCTTTGATCCAACGCTCCTTCAGCTAGCCTACCAAATAAGAACCGCCACCACATGCCAGGGCTGCAGGCTCCTTATTCGATCCCTGACAGGACCAGTTCCTTGGTCAACAACATAAACTTTATTGCGATGGTACATAGTGTAAGGAGTCACACATCCATCATAACATCATGGCTTATCTCGCACCGACAGAACAAATGAAGCATCCAAAGACCAGTTGCAAAAAAAAAACTCTCATTTTCTGAGTGACCAAAATAGCAGAATATAACATTCACCGGTGTTTTACATCACACCATTAAAGGAACAGAAAAATGAGGCAAACAAATATCATCCGTCATCAGGCCATGTTATGCTCAAGGTGCTTTAAGTTTTCGCTTGCGGGTACTATGTCTAAGTGCGCCCCGCTCGCTGGCACCGGCATTGGAGACAGCCTGCTCACTCTGCTGTCTCGTTGGTCTTGATGACCTTGGCGGTCGTCCTCTGGTCAGTGGAGCCCATGTTGGCCGTGCCTAGGAGGGAGTGGCCATTGCCACAGCTGGCATCTCCCCAGTCGCCGCAGCCTCATCAGATGCCACGGTCACTGGCAGAGGGGCGGAGGAGATGCTGCCCTCATCCGGAGCGCCCTGAGAGGAGCCCGCAGAGATGACAGGCAGCTCGTGCGCCAATGTGAGGTCGCTTTGGACTTCCCTGCTCACCATTGATGGACGGGCACCTAGCGGGGATACTGGGTGCCCAATCCATCTCCCACACTGACACTAAGTTTTAAGCCCAATCCATCTCCCACACTGACCAACAAGTTTTTACAGTAGCTCACTCCGAAGGACTCGAATGCAGCTCCTGTTTCTGGGAAGGTTCTTCTAGACAAGTTTATTAAATTAGAGGTACCTCTTGCAGCAAGTATTTTCAATGATGGTAGTGAACTGCATTATGTGCCTTGGCACATCACTCGTGTTTCACAATAAAAAGTTTTACAGGTGGAAGGAGGAGATGGAGAAAATAAGTCAATTCAATTTCATTTAATTCCTATTAAATAGTCTTTATTTCATGAACAAGACATTCTGCATTTGAATTACATATACAGTATGGACTATGACAAAATACCAGTATCTTTATTTGCTTCTTGACTAATGAAAAATATAAAAGCTGCAAACAGTTGATAACACCGTAACAATATGAACTTAAAACTACAGATGGAATGTCTACGGCCAAATAAAGAATGTAAGGTGACTGCATGTTAACGTGCACAATCATTTACACTTTACCAACACAAAACACATGCACTCCAGGACAAGCTTAACTACCAAGCATATATTTTTTAAAAAAGTAATGTAGTAGGAAGTGGGAAGGAACTCCTTGATAAAAATGCATGCCATCCAAGTTACATTGGAATACTGTACAACATCACTGAAGTACAATATCGCCTAGAGAATGCATCAGGCAATACACAAAATTAAATGTTATATCTTCCTCTTTTAAAAGTTTAATCTTCAAAACCTCCCTTCACCCTTCTACCCCACCTATTCCTGTGGTATCATCTTTACTAAATGAAACTGACAAGATTCCCAAATGCAAATTGTAGACAATTAGCCTTAAAAGGAAAAGGATTACACCAGTGATGCTGAGTTTGTAGCAAAAAACGTAGACTTCGAAGATTAATCAGAGATTGTCTGCAGCTATGGGGTTTCATCTAACCTGATGGAGTGTTACTGCCAGTAGGGATTAGGTATAAGAATTTAAATATGTAACTCCATAAAAAGCTTTAACAGAAAAGAAGCATTTTGCCAGTCTGCATTCTGAGACCAACAGGCCAGCTATTGCCACATGACTGTCTGTGCTAACTGTAACTAGGAAGTCGTTGAATCAAATTGGTTTAAACTACTAAGATGCTGAGGGCTTTTTTTCCTCAAATTGAGATGGCTTCATTTTCCATGAGCATAGTCAAGAATAATCACTGCACATATCAGAACCCTAACTAACAAGTCACTGGTACAGATTCTCTTTCACCACAGAATCAGGCCAGGGCTGCCCTGTGTCCCTTTTTAACAAGCTTAACTGTTTAGACCACACTAACTGACTTCAACAAGTAAACCCTGTAATATGTAAAGCGTCTTATAGACATTTCTGCAAGATACGATTGATGCTACATAAATCTAATATTATTTTCAATACAATGTGGGCAAACTTTTCGTTCTCATGTGTCACTTTGATGATGACTAACTTTACAAACTCAAGGACTCTAAGACCACACAAGCATAGAGTAAAATGGAAATCTGTCCTTCACTGAATCTTCCTGTGAATTTAGAAGTGAGGTGTGCGTGGACAGTTCAGTATTATCAGCAGTCACACATTAGCGTTACTCATTCAAAAAATACTAGAAATATACAGCAGCACAGTTACCGGAAAAAGGATATTCTCTAATGAAATATCCCACCTGAAGCACCAACCTACTTTTCCCTTGTTGCTGACTGGCCTGTTGTTCACTTCCAGTTTTTTGTTTTCAAATTTCCAAAACATGCAGCCTAAATCTTAATCCAAACAGCTCATATGTCAAGGGTCACATCAAGCTATCGCTGACAGCAGAAAAAAGTTATGAAGCTGTCAAGACATAGGTCTTCAGGTGTTAAAAGGTGAGCTTGTCAGTATACCACGGGCACCAGAATCCAGCCTAACATGTCAGGCATATGGATGATTATTGGGTCACATCTATTGGTTTTAGTGTCATGACTCTCAACCAGACAGCAGTGGCCAATTACTGGCACCAAAGTAGTCCCGTTCCTTCAGAAACCCTCCACCACACAAACAATTTGGTTCAAACATGCACCCAACTGACACCACAAATGTTTTATTTTTCGAAGGGTACACAGCTCCTTTATGTAAATCAAATTCCTCATGAAGTAACTAAAAGCCTCGTCAATGAGATGGAGGCAAGTTTTTTCCTAGAATTATTTTTCGCCAAACTTTAAGCATTAATGAAAAACAACTGTGCTACAAATAACAGAAAACGTTAATGCGTTGTGTATAAAATATTCACTAGTGGTGAAATAAATAAATAAGAACAAGATACAACTTTGTAAAGTAAGGCCCTGAAACTGGTGGAAAGGAGTTGCCCCAGTATTGGGCAAAACAACACACTAGTGACATGTAAAGTACCATGACAAGTAAAATGGTTAAAGAGAGATCAAATGAAGAAAAGTGAAACCTACTTTGTTTCATAACAAAAGAAATCAAAGTTTTATTTCGCATCTATTATTTAAGCTTATTACATCAATGGGAATGTTTTACCTTTTAAACTGTAAAAAGAAAACCTTAATACTGAAAAGAAACTACACATACTCGTGCACGTTTGATCACCTATATCAGACTGAAAACTCAAAAACTCAAGCTGGGCTCCACCATGGCTACAACACCTGCTGTAGGCTATGGAGTCTTCTGTAATATCAATTGTTTCCCCCACAAAACAAAAATAAAGCTTGGACACTTTCTGGCACTATCTCAGGCTTCATCAGCGCTGTGAAATTGGGGGATTGAGTGTCAACCTGGTTTCCTTCACAGAAACCACGCTGCCATAGAAATATACTGAAGTCAGAACAAATCTGCATGATGATGCCACAAAACCTTTGGTGAGTGCTTCAATAGGTAATGTTATGACAGACTAGGAACCATTTTCTAGATAGCTTTTGGCTAATGCTGTACAGCTTTGTTTAGTATTTAGTTAGCTTTCACTGCCATTTTAGAAGGTTTTGTGAATGTACAGTAGTGTAATTTAGCGTGTAGTGAACAAACAGGATATCCTTGCCTACTGGGATTGAGTGGGAAGCAAGCCAGACTAAAAATTGTCATTAAAATCCAAAAACTTGGATTTAAAAAGCTGTGACAAAGATATGCATCAGGTAACTGCTGCAAACTAAACTTGTATTTTATTCAACTGTAATTATACCCAGAGATTTGCCTATTCCCTTCAAGAGTGTGTATGTCACTGTACTACTATCACCAATAACCTAAATCATGGCATGCAGTCAGGCTGTCTGTTGTGTGCAAAGGCTCGCGTAGCTGAAAGGGTTCCTTTTGTTTTATTCTGGCGTAAAAAGCCTGTCTCCCCCCCGACCCCCGCCATTTACAATACAAGGTCCAACAATCTTTTACAGTTCAAGCAAGCTAATTAGGCCACATTTAATTAGGCTACTACACTTAAAAGAAACCAGCTTTGACCTATTGAAAATATACAGGACACTGGGTATGCACACTGAAAATGGCTCATCTAACCAAATCAAAGGTCAAAATTATAGCAAATCAATAGTTAAGAAATCTGTCAAAGCATACGGATAACTGCACTAAAAAACAAGCAACAATCAGAACAGTGAAACACAGGGATTGAGTTTAACTACCTCCTTCCTAGTGGAAACCTTGGCTCTCTCAAGATTGGAATTTGTCTTCCTTGAGTACCAAGCCTGAGAGTGGCCCCCACCATCTGATTTTAACAGCTAAGCAACTGTTTCCTGCCCTTTTATGCGAAGTTGACAAAAGACATGTTAATGAGGCCTGGCCATTAAAATCTGCCAAGCCTCCCCTGCTACCAATCCTGGACGGACCAGCCGCTGGCTTTGCCACGTTCCCACTCAAGAGTTAAAATTGAGTCCACTGTAAATCAATTTTATGAACCAAATTTGTAGATGAAAAAGTGACAACTGAGGCAACTCATCAGGTGCATCCCATCTGGTCCAAAGACTTGTCTATGACATTGGGCTAGTTTGTGGTTCATCTAAGGTTGTAATAGAACTTTTGGGAAATTTCACTGCTACACTTCTGGGTTGAGTTTATTTGCCGGGTACCTGCAAAATCAGTCTGAACTGCAACCACTCACTTCCATCTCTCCTGTACCTGCACAGTTTGAATTTGTGACAACTTCAAAAGGTTTGGAGCAATGATTCACCAGGACTTTTTACATCCATGAAGAAATAGGAAAGGAAAGCAAAACATTTCCTTTAGGAGCGGCAGCAGCAATTTGTTCCTGTTCTAATTGAGAAAATATATAGTTAACTGTACATATTGAGGTGAATAGGTGCCCTCCGTAAAGGCCCACACAAATCAGTATAATTTTAAATGAGGAGGATGGTACAGCTCTACAAAAGGAGGGGGAGGTAAGTTTTATAAAAAGGAACACTAAGATGGGTGAGATAAACACGTACCCAACCATGAGAATGACAATTTATTTTAAACCTTCCAGCAAAATAGAGGCATGTTCCACAATAGTTATTATTGCACATCAGTCCATGCAGTTTTTAGTACACTACCTCTAGAAGGATAGTGCAAAAAGTGCACAGACTGATGTATCGTAGCAACATTTACAGAACAAGTAGAGTATTTATAAAAGGGTTGTGGAAATTCAGGTAGTGTATTGGAGCAACAGTACTCCCAGGCCGTACAAAGCTAAAACTGTGAATGGTAGTGAAGATTTTGGTCAGGAACAATTTTGGTCAGGAACAATTAATTAGTGTCATCAAGCTAGGAATGGTCTCTTCTGGTTCCCTTCTTTGCACTTGGGAGTGGTTTTCATTTCTTCTTTGCATGGACATTTTTGCAGACCCAGTTCATTCCATCCTGAAAAATATAGAAACATAGAAAATAGGAGCAGAAGTAGGTCATTCGGTCCTTCGAACCTGCTCCACCATTCAACATGATCGTCGCTGATTCTCTAACTCAACACCGTACTCCCACTCTCTCCCCATACCCCTTGATGCCTTTAGAGTCCAGAAATCTATTTCCTTCTTAAATATATTCAGTGACTTGGTCTCCAAAGCCTTCTGTGGTAGAGAATTCCACAAGTTCACCACCTCTAAATGAGGTTTCTCCTCATCTCAGTCCTAAATGGCCTAACCCGTATCCTGAGACTGTGACCTCTTGTCCTAGACCCCCCGAACAGAGGAAACGTGCATCCAGTCTGTCCATCCCTGTCAGAATTTTATATGTTTCAATGAGATCCCCTCTCATTCTTCTAAACTCCAGTGAATACAGGCCTAGTTGGTCTAATCTCTCCTCATACGACAATCCTGCCAATCCAGAAACCAGTCTGGTGAACCTTCGCTACACTCCCTCTATGCCAAGTATATCCTTTCTTAAATAAGGAGACCAAAACTACACACAATACTCCATATGAGGTCTCACCAAGGACATGTACAACTGCAGAAAGACATCCTTGCTCCTGTACTCAAGTCCTCTTACAATAAAGGCCAACATACCATTTGCCTTCTTAACTGCTTGCTGCATCTGCATGCTTGCTTTCAGTGATTGGTGTACAAGGACACCCAGGTCCCTTTGTACAACAAATTACACAGTAAATTCAACACCTTTTAACAGATTATAGGTGAGTGTTAAATTTAATTACAACTTACTGAACAGGTGCTGGTGGCAGACTCACTTGGGAATACAGTGTGCCCTACTCACCATTTTGAAAAATGGGCTAACAATTCAGATATGCTTGGTGCCCCACTCCCCCACCCAGGCCAGGGCAGTTGTTGCCATCCCTAATTGCCCTTGAAAAGGTGGTGGTGAACTGCTTTCTTGAATTGCTGAAGTCCATGTGGTGTAGGTACACCCACAATGCTGTTAGGGAGGGAGTTCCAGGATTTTGACCGAGCGACAGTGAAGGAACGGCGATATAGTTCTAAGTCAGGATGGTGAGTAGCTTGGAGGGGAACTTTCAAGTGGTGGTGTCCCCATGTGTCTGCTGCCTTTGTCCTTCTAGGCGGTAGTGCTCGTGGGTTTGGAAGGTGCAGTCGAAGGAGCCTTGATGAGTTCCTGCAGTGCATCTTGTAGGTGGTACACACTGCTGTTACTGTGCATCAGTGGTGGAGAGAGTGAATGTTTGTGGAAGGGGTGCCAATCAAACGGGTTGCTTTGTCCTGGATGGTGTCAAGCTTCTTGAGTGTTATTGGAGCTGCACTCATTCGGGCAAGTGAAGGTTAACTAAAGCAGATTAGGCTTTTGGTGTTCAAGACACATATCTAAATCTCCTTCATGGTCTAGAGATCTGGGCATGTAATAAAAGGGATTCCTCTGGCCTAAGTGCGAGATGAATGATTGTGAATTGGATTGGTGGTAAAAAGTGGAAATGAATTCAGAGAGAATTGGCTTCATCTACACTGAGCTACCACAATGAAAGAGATTTTTGGGTCATGAGCTCCAGGTTAGAAATGGCTGTTGAGAGGCTTAGACTGTGTTTTGACAGCTGCAAGGTCGCCTTTTCCTGGACAAACACAGCAATTTGAACCCCACTCCCCCTTCACGGTCAACCACCCACAACTCTCCCCTCCACCCCCGCCCCTACCCCACTCCAATCGTACTCTGGGGTCACACGAAGTCCAAGGCATTAAACGTTTGAGAAGCACTGGTGTACAAGTTTCAATGCAACAATTCGTCAAGGCTTCAAGTCAACCTCTCAAACATATGACATTCACCATCTTGAAGGTCATGGGTAGCAGATGTATGGGAACACCACAGTCACACAGCATCCTGAATTGGAAATATATTGCCATTCCTTCATTGTCATTGGGTCAAAATTCTGGAACTCCCGACCTAACAGCACTGTGAGAGTAACTTCTCAGGGGCTGGAGCAGTTCAAGGAAGCAGCTCACCATGACCTTCTCAAGGGAAAATAGGGATGGGCAATAAGTGCTGGCTGTGCCAGCAAGCCCACATCCAGTGAATGAAAGAAAAACCTTGGAGGAAGGTGTCAGCATTCTAATTCACACGTCTTTTTGCCAAAGTGTCTCACAAAGCCTTGGTTGAAGCTGTCTATAATTGGGGCCAGAAAAGATTACAGATATAAGGAGAGGTGAGGACATGTAGGGATTAAACACAAGGATAAAAATAGGGATTTTCTTTCCATCTCTTCAATGAAATGCTATCCGGGGAATTAATCAAAGACTGAAATCTCAAGGGATCAAATGTCCAATTAAGAATGCAAACCTCAATTTGTAGTTATCTGAACCACTCACACAGTCTATATTATTGCCGATACTACATAGCTGTTTTGATGCATGTCAAGCGCATTCCCCAGTGACTATGGTGGTGTAGAAATGGCAGTCGACTTACTCAGCATAGATATGTGATGATATCCAACCCGAACTGTAAGTCACTGTAAACTTAATTGAATGACAACCAGCTGTTGATTGCCAGGGAATATACTAACATATTTGTTTAGTATTTTGTTATTTATTAGTATTAATACTATTTAATAGTCTAAAAAAACACAGGATACTCACACCCTCAGGAACAACACAGTCCAATATTCTCCTTCCAAGCTACGCTCATTATTTTAAAAAAGCCATCACTGGCCTGTCACCATAATCCAAGATTAAAAGAAAACAGGATACAACGTATACCATGATAAAATAATTGCATCCTTTCTGAATACAAAAAAGTAATGACAGCAGCATACCTGTACACCCTCTCCTGTAAGCGCAGAGCAAGACTGGATTTGCCACACACGGTCACGAATCGTGTGCAAATTCAATCCCTCAGCTATCTCAGAGGCCGGGGCAGCTGTAAGCAAGTCCTGCTTGTTGGCGAACACGAGAACTGGAACACCACTCAGCTTCTCTTCATCCAGCAGCTCAGCAAGCTCCTGAAAGTGTATTCAAATGAAAGTATTACACTGGTCCTTTAGTGAGTATGCTGATGAAGCTGGAACCAACTGCTCTCCTCAAATGAAGGTGCTCTGAAAGTGAAAAGCTACAACACTTTAAATTGGTAGTTATGCTCCTGATATTCCAAAGTGCTATGAATCCCATTCCGATAAGCACCCCAATCTTCTAAAGCCAATTCACAGACAAAAATGAACCGGTGGGGCTTGGCGCTTGCTCTCTTTTCAAAGTGATTCAATACTTTAGATGTACATTTACTGTTGATTGCACAACATTGACAAGAAATACCTAAACTATTCAATGGAAACTAAGCTAAATTTAAGGGATTGTAGTGATTTTCTTACCTATAGAATGGAGTGATAAATTGAAAGACCAATTTATTTTCTTGGCTGGGCCATCTAATGTCTGCCCATACAGTGCGATAAATTTTCCCATGGAATAGTTGATCCTTCAGCCTCCAAAACCCCACTGCTCCATTGTGACTTCCTCTTATAGCTCCTGACATTTTTCCTCCTGTTCTTTTTAAGCTGCAAAAAGTACTGTTTTAAATATCCTTCCTGCTCATTTTATCATCACTAAGCTGAAATACTCAATCCTTCAATTTAGTGTACTGGTTCTCCTGACCTTCACCCATAAGTGCCATCAATATAGAAAAAAGTCCCAAGATACTTCACGAATGTAATCAAGCAAAAATCAACACCAAGCCAAAGACGGAGATATTGAGAGAGGTAGTGAATAGATATGTGAGTTCTAAAAATTCCTTTGCTTTTATGTGCTTCAGAACTCACTCGTGAATGTAAAATACTGTCTACGTATCATTAACTTTCAAAGAAAGCCCACCTTGTTCACTAATTATTGTGCCCACCTTCATTTTTATTAGTTATAAACCTGTTGAATACTGTCATGAAGCTATTAATGCATATATTGGAAAATATTTTTCTTTTAAAATAGAGGTTTAGTCTGTGGGTGTGTCTTAATTGGATTAAAGTCAACTACTCTGGATGCTTTGACGTGTTCTAGTTTTGAGATGTAAACAAAGAGGTAGAGTGCATTTGTGTTTTTTGAATAGAGCATTCAAGAAGTGGGGTGAAAACTGACACCTATCTAGCAGATACCAAGCAACATGTTTATATTACTAATAAAATTGGTACTATGAAAGGAGTTTTATTGTTAGAGAGGTGTAGTCAGAGGTTGGTGATACAATGAGAATTTACATTCAATGGGCTGTGCTAGGTATAACAAGACAACCGTTTCGTGTGTGTGTAGGGCAGAGGCAATGTGAGATCAAAAGCAGCTGGAAGCCTCCAACTGTCTCCACAGGAACCAATGTGAAAGGAACCTCATTTTGAATTCGTAAGGTGAAAATGCTTTGCCTGGTGTCTGGTTAAGTCTATGGGTTGCTGTTGCCTTAATGGGGATTAGTTTGGGAATTTGTTAAAAGTTATGATGGTAGTAATTTGTAGCCATGTGAATATATATTTTAACCTGTGTAAATTAATAAAATGTTTCATTTATTTTAATGTAAAACCTCGAGAATGGGTGGTCTGATTCCTGAATTTAGAGTCACATCTCAAACATAACACTTAAAGTGATAGGTTATGACAGTTTTTTTAAAGTTTCCCTCTGGGATTTTAAATAACTCAGCTGTACCAACTGTACGGTCATAACAATATGGTAAAACAAAAAGGGCTATTGCAGAGTAATGCTGTACCATGTCATGGATTGATGTAGCTGTGCGTGTAAAATTTCAGGAGGTAAAATAGTATCATTCACCTGCCCCGTTTCTTCGAACCTTTTTCGGTCCGCACTGTCAATGACGTAGATCTGGAAGAAAAGTGCAATTAGTTTACAAGTCAGAAAAGAGAAGGTGCATTGCAAAAGCAAAAAGGAAAAGCCCTGCATATTACAACTCAAGCAGGACAGCAGCTATTCAAATGGTGGTAAAAACAAAATGCTCTGTTGCCCAGTTTAGACCAGGGAGGTCAAATTCAATTCTTGCCCTGACTACTATATGCAGCAATGAATCAGAAGCAAGTAAGGTATTCACAACAGAATATGAAGATGCTAACTATGGTAATCTTGCAGAGGTGGAATTATCTGTACACCAAAAAGAACAGCAACAGGAGCAGTACTGCTTTACCACGCAAACAAAGAAAAATGCAGGTGCTGGAAATCTAAAACAGAAAATGCTGGAAACATTTAGCAAATTTGTGGAGAGAACAGACAAGTTGACATTTCAGGTGTGCTCCTATCAATACACAGCCAACTTTAATTGTTTGTTCCATGGTCAAGTTTTAGAGGTTTTCACATGGTTGAGTTGGAAACATATATTAAGTCTATATTAGAGCTTGTTGCACAGACGTCAGCAATGGGCCACTGTCATGAGTGTAATTGAAGTATGTGTAGAATGCATCAATTATGTACTGAATGGTATGGTACTTGATTCATTCTTGGCATATGGGTGTCACTAGTAAGACCAGCAATTATTGCCCATCGCTATAAGGGGTCATTAGGTGAGTTGCTGCCCTTCCTGAGGTTTTGGGGTGAGTTAATGATATATGCCCCCTTAGCTCAGGTAGAGCTATTAGTTAATAGAGAAGAAGTGTTAAGATTCCTCCAGGGATAATTGAAAGGCTGCCTTCCCATTACCTTACATTTTCCTAATTTCAGAACTAGCATGCATTACCTTTCAAAATTGGGATATTCTCCAATTCTCATACTTGGATCAAACAATGAGCAATGCGAACTGTGCTAACTTTCATGCCTTAGCCACAAGGTCAGTCTGAATAAAGAAAGCTCTTAGGCCAGTTCGATCACATCCTTCTAGAACACTAAACCTACTAGCTTCACATGATAATACCCAACTGTTTCTGAATAAAGTTGTGTTCTGGCCTCAACATCCCTCGATGAGCCATTTTAGCTATTGATTAGGCAACTGTGCAATAAACTATAAGACTAGTTTGGATAAAAATAATTGTACTGGTTGTGACCCTTATAGTTTCTACAAATGTTGTCTATTAGTAATTCAGAGTTGATCATGTGTAGTATTGTATCTTTCAGCTGAACTCACACTCTTCTTGTGCTTTAGGATTGTGCTTTAGCTTGGTAAACAGTTTGACTGGCCTCAAAAATTCTTTTCTACATTGGAGATCAAGAAAGATAACTTCCAAAGGTTGTCCTGTTTTTTTAAATCAATAGGTGGCACCTTAATTTGAGTTTTAAGCATTATTGAGGCTGATTTTATCTGACAGCTATAGTAGTGGCACATTCCACTTGATACAGACACTATAGCAGTACTAATCTAACAATCGCCCCTTGACATTAAAAAGCATTACCATCGCTGAATCCCACCACTAACAACATCCTGGGGGTTATCATTGACCAGAAACTGAGCTGGTCCAGTCATATAAATACAGTAGCTACAACAGCAGGTCAGAGACTGGGAATTCTGCAGTGAGTAACTCACCTTCTGACTCCCCAAAGACTGTCCACCATCTACAAGGCACAAGTCAGGTGTGTGATGGAATACTCTCCACTTGTCTGGATGAATGCAGCTGCAACAATGCTCAAAAAGCTCAACACCAACCAGGCCAAAGCAGCCCGCTTGATTGGCAACCCCAACTACCACCTTCAACATCCTCTCACTCCTCCATCCTCCTTCAGATGCACAGTGGCAGCAGTGTGTACCATCTACAAGATGCACTGCAACAACTCATCAAGGCTCCTTCGGCAGCACCTTCCAAACCTGTGACCTTTACTTTGTGGCAGCAAATGCATGGGAACACCACCACCTACAAGCTCCCCTCCAAGCTACACACCATCCTGACTTGGAAATATATCACCATTCCTTCACTGTCACTGGGTCAAAATCCTGGAACTCCCTCCCTAACAGCACTGCAGGTGTACCGACACCACATTAGACTGCAGGGGTTCAAGGCAGCAGCTCACCACCACCTTCTTTGAAGATGTGACAAGCAAAGTGGATAATGGGGATCCTGTAGATGTATTATATCTGGACTTCCATAAGGCCTTTGATAAGGTGCCACACAAAAGATTAATACACAAGATAAGATCACAGAGAGTTAGGGGTAATATATTAGCCTGGAGAGTGGATTGGCTAACCAACAGAAAGCAGAGAGTCGGGATAAATGGGTCTTCATCTGGATGGCAAGCTGTAACTAGTGGGGTGCCATAGGGTTCGGTCCTTGGACCCCAACTATTTACAATCTATATTAATGACTTGGATTCAGGGATAGAAGGTACTACAGCTAAATTTGCAGATGACACCAAAATAGGTGGGAAGGTAAGTTGCAAGGAAGAAATAAGAAATTTACAAATGGATATGGACAGGTTAGGTGAATGGGCCAAAATTTGGCAGATGGAGTTTAATATGGATAAGTGTGAGGTTATCCATTTTGGTCGGAAGGATAAAAAAGGTGACTTATTATTTAAATGGAGAGAAACTTCAGAATGCTTCAGTGCAGAGGGATCTGGGTGTCCTCATGCATGAATCGCTGAAAGCTAGTATGCAGGTACAGCAGGTAATAAGGAAGGCAAATGGAATTTTAGCATTTATTGCTAAAGGAAGAGAGTATAAAAATAAGGAAGTGTTGTTGCAACTGTACAAGGGATTGGTAAGGTCGCACCTGGAATACTGTGCACAGTTTTGGTCCCCTTACTTGAGGAAGGATGTAGTTGCATTTGAGGCGGTTCAGAGGAGGTTCACTAGATTGATTCCAGAAATGCGGGGCTTGTCTTATGAGGAGCAATTGAGCAGTTTAGGTCTATACTTGCTAGAGTTTAGAAGGATGAGAGGAGATATAATTGAGGTATATAAGATGCTAAAGGGGATAGACAAAGTAGACGTGGAGCGGATGTTTCCCCTTGTGGGGCATTCTAGAATGAGAGGCCATAGTTTTAGGCTAAGGGGTGGTAGATTTAAATCAGAGATGAAGAGGAATTACTTTTCTCAAAGGTTTGTGAATCTGTGGAATTCACTACCTCAGAGTGCAGTGGATGCCAGGACGCTGAATAAATCTGAGGAGGAGATAGACAGATTTTTAATTACTAACGGGTTGAACGGTTATGGGGAGAGGGCAGGAAATTGGAGTTGAGGCCAAAATGAGATCAGCCATGATTGTAATGAATGGCGGGGCAGGCTCGAGGGGCTGAATTGCCTACTCCTGCTCCTAGCTCTTATGTTCTGAAGGGCAATTAGGGATGGGCAATAAAAATGCTGGCCTAGCCAGAGACACCCATGTCCTGTGAAAGAATGAAAAAAACTATAACATGAAAATCAGGCTCTGACCTGACTCCACTGCAAAGCAGAGTGACATTTACTGGAGTACACTGCTGCTCTGCTTCACACCAGCATCAGGTTTTCACTGGCCCTAGACCTGGGGTTTACATTACACTTTTGTAGTAAAGAACACAATTGGCACCAACACAATAGTTGTACTGTAAATGCAAACAGGGGTGCATGAGCCAACATTGTTGTAAGTAGGTTTGCAATTCCCTACACATTCAAAAAGGAGAAAAGGAGGAAAATGTGCAACACTTATTTTTAAAATCAAAACCTTCATTTTTTAAAAAAAAAATTGCCCTTCAAGTCCTTCTGGCCTGATCATATTCCACAAGACCAGATTGAGAGAGGTCCCAACTTGTTAACCAAACTTCCTCCTCTTACCTAAAGTCACCGCAGCGCATTGGCTCCACAGCTGTGGCCAAGTTTTATAGGGTTACATAGTGAAGCATCGTAAACAATTTGTTTAAAAAAAAAGTTCAATTGCTGTACTTGGAGTGAGGGAGTAACGACAGGACCAATCTATCCTCTGCATTAATGATAGCCAAGTAGCATATGACAGCTAATAAACAAATTCAAATCCTAACAATATTTTTGGTAACATTTTGTTTACATTAATAGAGGAACGTAAGTTATAGAATGAACCAGTACTGGTAATAGTCAGTAGGCAATATGGTTGAATGTAAAAGAGAACGTGGGTAAATATGCAAATACTCACAAGCACATCAGTATTTTCAAAATAATTTCTCCAGTACGGCCTTATCTTTCTCTGTCCGCCAATATCCCATACATTTAACTTGAAACCTTGAGACTGCACACTTTTAATATTAAATCCCTGGGGAGACAAGAAAGGTTTCTTTTATTTCTGAAGTTTGTTCCGGTACAAGTTTACAGTGAAACTCAGTTAAACCCAAACAAATGAGCCATGGTGCATAACTCTACTGCAGAGCCATGTTAACATTCTTGTTGAAATTCAGATCATTCCTAATCCTATTTTGTTCAAGTTAAAAAACTGCAGTCTTTATATTCCTCCTTTTCAGGTAATACTTAAGTTTGCCCACAGGACTAGGGAAGATCCTACAGATATAATGAAATGTAATATAGGCCTCACAAAGAAACATTTTGCATTCATATAGAATCTTTAACAGAAGAATGTCCCAAGTTGCTTCGCAGGCATCCAAGAAAGAAACATGGACACTGAACCAAAAGGAAGGGTTTTTGGAGGAGTGATCAAAAAGCTTTAATAAGGATGTTAATGGAGGAGAGGAAGGTGAAGAGGTAGATGTCGTTGAGGAGAGGACTTCCACAATGTGGGACCTAAGCCAAATGAAGACATGCCCACTGGGAAAAGAAGGGGCTCAAAAGGCCAGAGTCAGAGGAATGGAGAAATTGTAACACTGGAAGATGTTAGAGCTAGGTCAGAGCAAGAGGCTTAAATGCAAAGACAAGAATTTAAAATTTGAAGCATTACATGTGCAGGAGCCAATAGAGGGGTCAGTGGGGATGGAGTAACATAGAAGCATAGAAAATAAGAGCAGGAGTAGGCCATTCGACCCAAGAGCCTGCTCTGCCATTCATGATGATGATGATGGCTGATAATCCAACTCAATAGCCTGTCCCTGCTTTCTCCCCATATCCTTTGATCCCTTTCGCCCAAGAGCTATATCTAACTCCTTCTTGAAAACATACAATGTTTTGGCCTCAACTACTTTCTGTGGTAGCGAATTCCACAGGCTCACCACTCTCTGGGTGAAGAAATTTCTCATCTCAGTCTTAAATGGTCTACCCTGTATCCTCAGACTGTGACCCCTGGTTCTGAATTCCCCCACCATCAGAAACATCCTTCCTGCATCTACCCTGTCTAGTCCTGTTAGAATTTTATAGGTTTCCATGAGATCCCCCCTCATTCTTCTGAACTCAAACGAATATAATCCTAATCGACTCAATCTCTCCTCGTATGTCAGTCCCGCCATCCCAGGAATCAGTCTGGTAAACCTTTGCTGCACTCCCTCTATAGCAAGAACATCCTTCCTCAGATAAGGAGAGCAAAATTGCACACAATATTCCAGGTGTACAAGGCCCTGTATAATTGCAGCAAGACATCCCTGCTCCTGTACTCGAATCCTCTCGCTATGAAGGTCAACATACCATATGCCTTCTTTACCACCTGCCTTCTTTACCACCTGCTGCACCTGCATGCTTATCTTCAGCGACTGGTGTACGAGGACACCCAGGTCTCGTTGCACATCCCCCTCTCTCAATTTATAGCCTTCAGATAATAATCTGCCTTCCTGTTTTTGCTACCAAAGTGGATAACCTCACATTTATCCACATTATACTGCATCTGCCACGCACTTGTCCACTCACTCAGCTTGTCCAATTCACACTGAAGCATCTCTGCATCCTCCTCACAGCTCACCCTCCCACCCAGCTTCGTGTCATCTGCAAATTTGGAGATATTACATTTAGTTCCCTCATCCAGATCATTAATATATATTGTGAACAGCTGAGGTCCCAGCACCGATCCCTGTGTACCCCACTAGTCACTGTCTGCCATTCGGAAAAAGACCCATTTATTCTTACTCTTTGTTTCCTGTCTGCCAACCAGTTTTCTATCCATCTCAATACACTACCCCCAATCTCATGCGCTTTAATTTTACACACCAATCTCTTATGTGGGACTTTGTCGAAAGCCTTCTGGAAGTCCAAATAAACAACATCCACTGGCTCCCCCTCATCAACTCTACTCGTTACATTCTCAAAAAATTCCAGTAGATTTGTCAAGCAAAAAGCGAGCAGGATATGATGCAGGACAGGATATGGGCAGCAGAGTTTTGGGTTTGCTAAAGTTTAGAGGGTTGAGTATATGCAGCCAGCTAGCAGAGACTAGGAATTGTCGTGTCTGTTGGCATGGATAAGAGCTTCGGCCATAGATGGGGTGAGGTATGGGCACAGGAAGGTGGCTTTATGAAGGTGGAAATAATGGAAGAAGATATTCAATAACCAAAACATTTGCTTTGGGAGAATTATTAAGTATTTGGAACTTATTTGTTTTAAAACTCTGAATTATATCTTAAATCAAACCTTAAAACACAGGTAACTTTGTTGTTGTTCGAATGCATACATAATTTTTACACTTCAAGCCAATCCTGTTATAATCGAGAACTGCCAACTCAGAGATTCAGTTATGTGATTGGAATCATTCTAAAATTTGTGGACCAATTTAAAATTTATATTAATTGATAATAATTATCTTACCTGAAATTTGGCATAAACAGAACTAAGAGAATTTATATTCGTTCTAACTGTACAACTAATCATAACCTAAACACAGTAAGCTGAACAACGCACTATTACAATATAAATTGGATCCCACTGTTCTTCATATATTCTCTTTATCCCTAGTCTCTGTAGAAAATAGTTGTGAACCATACAAAAATTATAGGAAGGGCATTATTCACTAGACACTTAAAGCATAAATGTGCTGTGCCACCTTGAACAAGGGCATTTTGTATGGCATCTGTAGGATTAAGGGAGCCATAAACAATGTATATTTCATCTGAGGTTGTAGGTTAATCCGTGCTGTCGTGAAGAGTTTCTGCTGTTTGCTAAGCAATTATCTGCCTAATATAGTAACTGACAGAAGGTTGTACAAAGGATATTTTCCCCAGTTGGCTTGCAAACTTGTTTTCATTACATCACAGAACCGCAACAGAGAACACACTTTGTATTTAATAGGTACCAATTTCAGCACCATTATCAAATTTGTTAATTTGCTGCTATAGAAATTAAACATGGCGATGTCGCACTTTTCAACACTTTAAAATTCCAAAAAAATCTAATTAGCAGAATTGATATTAATCTACAGAATGTAAATAGAAACCCTGGAGACTACAGAATGAAAATGTACAGCCTAAGCCACTACTGACTATCCAAACTACCACCCATGGTCTAAATCCAGCCCATAAGCGGAGGCTACCTAGCCCTCATCTGCTCTCTCCTTAACACGGCTGTTAGTTTCTACCACATGATGTTGCTGCTCCTCCACATAAACACTACTGCACACTATAGGAGGAATTCTTCTGATATCAGGCATTTCCATTTGCGCAATGGCATTGAATTACTTCAAGCAGTAGCAGCGTGTAGTGAAGGGTGGTAGCAGTGCTTAGAAGGAGCAGCACAAAGGCAAGAGGCTACCAACATTCAATTGGAGAAGTTGGGAAACAATAACAACACAAGGGGAGAGAAGAGTGCCAGCTTGAACAGGACAGGAGGGGGAGAGGGTGACCAGTTTAAACCGCTGGAGGGTGGGGAGAGGAATATCATGTTGAACTTGGGGACAGGAAGGGGAAATATGTAAAAACATCAAAAGGGTGCCAAAAAAAGTAAGTTTGGGGCAATCCAAACTGATTTGGTATCATCACAACAGTAGAGGAAACCCAATGACTCAAGATAAGCAACTGAGCAACCCAAGAAGAGAAATGGTTGGGGTATTTTTGGATTTATTTAAATATTTAAAAGGAAAAACTGTTTATTTCCAACCGTCCATGAAATGCTTCCAGAATGCACCACGGCTTTCTCTGACCCTTGCAGTGAGAAACACATTCTAAGGAATGGTATTGCAGAATGGAGGTGGAAGACCTGTCGAAGCACCCTTTAATTTCGTGGACATTACAGGATTCATCTTGTGCTACAAAAAGAACTGTAGTATGCATGCATATCTTGGGAATGAGGCTGGGGGGTCGCAGAAGATAGCTTTCTCACCTGAAGTTAACATGACGCCTAGTTGTGCTTAATATTCAAACAGTTTCCTCGACCTAATGTGCAACTGAATGAAAATTAAATGGAGATTTTTGAAAAAAATATAAGCTTCTAAAATAACCAAGGAGGGGATGCTCAAATCTGAGTAACTCACTAATTTTTGAAATACTGGTTTCAATTGCTAGTTACAGACTTTAAATAATCTGAGGTGGTTATCAAATAACAGCTTTCCAAAAAAAAAACAAGATAGTCAGCTAGGCCTGCTGCTTCACCACAAGAATGGGAAACCCCACAAGTAACCTTCAGACAGCTATAAAGGTCAATGGGACTCATGGAGTAAATCACAATGGTGCAGTGTCAGTCATCTGGGGAGCTAGTTATTTTCCTTCTCTTAACGGTAGCTAACACAAAATGGCAAAATTACACACCAGGAGCAGTGGGGGGAGGGGGTGTGGCAAAGGGGTTAGAAAGAAAATATATATTCCTCTTGATTCAAGTGGGAGAGCAGGTTAATTGAAATATGCTATGCAAGGCAACTGGCTGATTGCCATCTACGACCATTACATTAAAATTTCAGCTCTCGTATTTGACACCCAGAAACAGCAAAGGTAAATGGCAGCCAGTCCAGGGCAAATTAATCAGCTAAGCAGGCACCTTAATCAAATATTTCATAGGGCACAATGGCTTCAGTGCTATTGGGCACAGTTAACATCAGGAACACAGCATGTGGGAAAATTGCAAGAACAAACTCATTCCAGTATACGGCACACAAATATTTTCTGCTGCCTTGTCTCTTTTCCTTGACCCCTAAGGTGTCATATACTTTGGGTATTTAAGTGTGGAGGTCAGTAGCACTTAAAATTGCACTTGCATGACAGACATGCTACCTTCAACTTATATATTTTAATGACTTTTGAAAAATTGTGCTCATCAAGGTGAGCATTTTTAAAAATTCACTTATGGGGTTTGGGCGTCACTGGCTAGGCCAACATTTATTGTCCATAACAAAAACAGAATTACCTGGAAAAACTCAGCAGGTCTGGCAGCATCGGCGGAGAAGAATAAAGTTTACGTTTCAAGGGCCCTGTCAACCGTGTCCGGCCCATCTCCCGCGCATCCGCCCTCACGCCTTCTCCTCCCTCCCAGAAACATGATAGGGTCCCCCTTGTCCTCACTTATCACCCCACCAGTCTCCGCATTCAAAGGATCATCCTCCGCCATTTCCGCTAACTCCAGCATGATGCCACCACCAAACACATCTTCCCTTCACCCCCCTGGCGGCATTCCGTAGGAATCGTTCCCTCCGGTACACCCTGGTCCACTCCTCCATCACCCCCTACTCCTCAACCCCCACCTACGGCACCTCCCCATGCATACGCAAAAGATGCAACATCTGCCCCTTCACTTCCTCTCTCCTCACCGTCCAAGGGCCCAAACACTCCTTTCAAGTGAAGCAGCATTTCACTTGCATTTCCCCCAACTTAGTCTACTGCATTCGTTGCTCCCAATGCGGTCTCCTCTACATTGGAGAGACCAAACGCAAACTGGGCGACCGCTTTGCAGAACACCTGCGGTCTGTCCGCAAGAATGACCCAAACCTCCCTGTCGCTTGCCATTTTAACACTCCACCCTGCTCTCTTGCCCACATGTCTGTCCTTGGCTTGCTGCATTATTCCAGTGAAGCTCAACGCAAACTGGAGGAACAGCACCTCATCTTCCGACTAGGCACTTTACAGCCTTCCGGACTGAATATTGAATTCAACAACTTTATATCTTGAACTCCCTCCTCCCTCCCCACCCCCTTTCTGTTTCTTCCCCCTCTCTTTTGTTTCTTCCAATAATTTATATAGATTTTTCATTTCCCACCTATTTCCATTATTTTTAAATTTATACCTTTTATGCCGTTAGTCTTATTTCACTCCACCCCCACTAGAGCTGTACCTTGTGTGTCCTGCCATCCATTCTTAATTAGCACATTGTCTTAGATAATATCACCACCTTCAACACCTCTTTGTTCTTTTGTCTGTGACATCTTTTGATTATCTGCTCCTATCACTGCTTGCTTGTCCCTACAACACCCCCCCCGCCCACTTTTCTCCCCCCAACCCCCCCTTCCACCTTAAACCAGCTTATATTCACCCCTCTCCTAATTTTACTCAGTTCTGTTGAAGGGTCATGAGGACTCGAAACGTCAACTTTATTCTTCACCGTCGATGCTGCCAGACCTGCTGAGTTTTTCCAGGTAATTCTGTTTTTGTTTTGGATTTCCAGCATCTGCAGTTTTTTGTTTTTATATTTATTGTCCATCTCTAATTGCCCTTGAGAAGTTGGTGGTGGGCTGCTTTCTTGAATCGCTGCAGTCGAGTGGTGTAGGTTGACCCACAGTGTTGTGATGGAGGGAGTTCCAGCATTTTGACCCAGCGACAGTGAAAGAACGGCGATATAGTCCCAAGTCAGGATGGTGTGTGGTTTGGAGGGAAATTTCCAGGTGGTGGTGTTCCCATGTGTATGCTGCCCTTGTCCTTCTAGATGATAATGGTCCTGGGTTTGGAAAGGGCTATTTAGGGCGCGTTGGTGAGTTCCTGCAGTGCATCTGGTAGATGGTAAACAATGCTGCCACTGTGCATCGTGGTGGAGGGAGTGAATAGTTGTGGATGGGGTGCCAATCAAGTAGGCTGTTTTGTTCTGGATAGTGTCAAGCTTCCTGAGAGTTGGTGGAGCTGCACTCATCCAGACAAGTGCAGAATATTCCATCACACTCCTGACTTGTGCCTTGTAGATAATGGGCAGGCTTTGGGGAGCCAGGAGGTGAGTTACTCGCTGCAGGATTCCTAGCTTCTGACCTGCTCTTGCAGCTACAGTATTTATAGTTCAGTTTCTGGTCAATGGTAACCCACAGGGTGTTGACAGTGAGAGTTTCAGTGATGGTAATGCCATTGAATAGCAAGGGGTGATGGTTGGTTTCTCTCTTGTTGGAGATGGTCATTGCCTGGCACTTGAGTGGCGTGAATGTTACTCATCACTTGTCAGCCCAAGCCTGGATATTGTCCAGGTCTTGCTCATTTGGACATGGGCAGCTTCAATATATGAGGAGCCGTGAATGGTGCTGAACATTGTGCAATCATCAGCAAACTTCCCCACTCCTGACCTTATGATGGAGGGAAAGTCATCGACAAAGCAACTGAAGATGGTTGGGCTTAGGACACTACCCTGAGGAATTCCTGCAGTGGTGCCCTGAAACTGATATGATTGACATCTAGCAACCACAACCACTATCTCAAGGGTAACTAGGGATGGGCAATAAATGCTGGCACAGTCAGCAAAGCCCACATCCTGTGAATGAATAATTTAAAAAAACTTCCTTTGTGCTAGGTATGACTCCAACCAGTGGAGAGTTTTCCCCCTGATTCCCATTGACTCCAGTTTTGCTAGGGCTCCTTGATGCCACACTTGGTCAAATGCTGCCTTGATGTCAAGGGTAGTCACTCTTACCTCACCTCTGGTTGTTGTTATTGCTGGGAAGGGAATATTTTCTGCTTGGGACATGCTTGTCAGTGTTGTACCTTCCAAGGTTGGATACAACATGGTTAGATCCCAAATAAAGATCCCTATGTTCTGCTTCAGTGAGATCCTTATATTTTCAGACTATTTAGGCATTTCCTTGCAGATACAATTATCATGTTTCCCCCACCTACCATCCAGTGGCCTTCCCTAGTGAGATTACCATGTTACAGCTGAATTAGGGACAATTCTCTGCTGTATCCCCATGCCTTGGAGAACTGGAGCGAGACAGCCAAAATTAATCACGTGTACAACCCTTTTACCCAGCAGACAGACAGGATTTTCTTTTCATCAGTCTGGGCTGAATCTTAACTCAGGTCTTAGATGAAAAGTCAGTGTCTAACCCACTGCAACATTCAGTTATGCTGAAATCTTTACAATTTAAAAAGAAGCCTTGAAATTTGAAGTCATCACTTAATACAAACATTACCTGTGTAGGTGTGATGTGGCTGATGTCTTCTGAAGCCAGCTGTTTCAATAATGTTGTTTTCCCTGCGTTGTCCAAACCCAGAAGGAGAATTCTAACCTCCTGATCAGGGGCACTCTTCAATTTGCGCAGGATTGATAGCAAACCCTAAGAACAAGAAAAAGTAGTCATTCTTAGCTGTATACATTTTTCCACTAGTGATTCACATAGCTACATACTGATGTTGTGTAGAATACAAAGAAGATACTTGTTTTTGCACTTACTGTACAGTGCTACATTTATCAATTAGAAGTGGAGAAAGTAATTGTTCCACTCTATTCATACCATTGTATAACAGTATGTGTACCTAGCTTCCTCCAGAGTGGTGTATGCAACCCCCAACATGATATGGAAACACATGAACAACTGCTAAGATGCTGTAATTTCTCACTCACTTGAATTACAATCAAGACCCATTTCAGTCTCCTATTCCAACTCACTTTTTCAAAATTCCTCATCTCCCCACTCTTTCCTGCCTCCCAAAATTGTCAAGCTTTTAAAGTTAAGGTTCAGCATTATTTACTTGCTGTTTTCTCATTGGCTTAATCACCTTTTTTAAACTTTGCCCAAGGAGTGGTGAGAATCTGGAACTCAATACCACAGGGAGCAGCTGAAGTGAATAGTATAGATGCTTTCAGTGGGAAGCTCAGCAAGCATGGGGGAGAATAAAGAATTATGCTGATAAGAGTTTGATGAGGAAAGACAGGAGGTGGCTTGAGAGGAGCATAAACTGGCAAAGAATGGTTGGGCTGAATGGTCTGTCTCTGTGCTGTATATCTTATGTAATCCTATGTAACGTAATCCTACATACTAATAATCTAGCAGGTGCCCTGAGCTTTGAGCATTACCCCTGGCTTTCTAGGTGTAAAACAAATGTGGCAGTCACAACCCATTTTATGAATTACGTCAACTTTGGTGCATTCACACTTGCATGGGAATGGTTGCTCCATCCATCGACTTTCCCAGGAATTTCAGCCATGACCTGCCTTTCAACTTTCACAGGGTAACGGGCAATTGGAAAAATTCAAATATTCCTGTGTGGCACCACACCCCAATTCCTTGCATCAACTGTTTATTACTCATTACAGTAAGTGCGGCCATGAATCATTCGAGCTTAATTTCTTCAAAACACTTGGTCACATGGTAACCACTTAACAACCAAAGGTAACTGAAAGCCATTGCATAGACTTGGTTTCAAGAAGTAAGTGCAATAGTTTCTCACCTATTTTGGTTTTGGAAGTGTCTCTCCACACTACCCAGAACAATATAACTGATATCAGGACCCAGTTTCTACTGCTTAGAGCCAGACCCCTAATCCTATCATTGTGTCTCATGTATTTCAGGTGGAAGACTGGACAGACAGGCTCAATGGACAGAGAGTTATCCGATTTCTTTTCCGTGAGATGCCATTTGTTTATAAAATATAGCAATAAATTCTTTTGTGTTAGGAGCTTGTCCATTTCCCTTTGAAACATCTGGAAATTTCCTGTTCAACTGACAGTTTGCTCCCTATGTTTAGCACCATTTTGCTAAAGAGGTTTCAGTGATTTAGTTTTCTTCACCTTGTCTCCAGTTATGGAATTCCACACAGGGGAATAATTTGTTTTAAACTTTCTGATCTTTCAAAGTCTTAATTTTCTATGAACTCTGTGCTTTTTCTTCTGAAGAAAGAAGTTCAGGGTGCACAATCTCTCTTCTCTATGGACTTTGAAGAGTGTTATCCAATTGTATCAATTTTGAAATAGAGGACAGACCACAACCAGACAATACCTCTGATGTGGTCACACTATGGGCACTTGTAATTTTAAAAACAATCCCTTTGATTTATATGTTGAATCCTTTGCATTTTGTCACCTGTTTGCTTTTTTTCAGTACTGTGTGGGCAGTGGACTAATGGAATCATTAACCTGCACACCAATATCCTGAAAGTTATTCCCTGCTCTGCTACCTCCATATATTCCGGTTGAGTATTTCTTCCATGTCTCCCTTCCTTTTGCCAAATTTCAACACTTTTCATTTATCTCAACTAAACTGCATCTGACGCCAGCTGCTCATCAACCCAGCACCTCCAAATCCTTCAAATACATGCGCACAGCATCGCATCGTTTACTGTTTTACCGTAATCTGCAGATTTAGACATCTAAATAAATTGTAAGTAATTTATATAAATAAAGAGCGGTGGTCCCTATGATTCTCTACAACCAAATCAATCCATAGAAATATATGTGGGCATAATAGGTTAAACATTAATGTTACTCCATTGCTCTATAAACCAAGTTTCATTCATGCATGTCTAATCTTTCCAACATTAAATGCCAAGTCAAATACAGCAGAATGTTCTTACAACTGTAAATCTAGTTTCATTCACTGTACCTTTGGCTCCACTATTCAAACATTAGAACATTTTACTGAAGCTAGCAATTATTTTAAGTAACATGCTCACTTAAATAGAAATGGCAAATTCATCTTCACTATTCTGAGACTCCGTTAGATAAAGTAAGAGTGGATCTTAAATACATTAAAGATGGAAGTTGAATTTTTAATGGTTGCAAATTAAGATTTCCACTATATTAAAAACAAATCCTTCAATAGGCAAATTCAAATCTGTAAAACTTAGTAAGTCTAGTGCTGACCAGTATCAAGAAGTGGGAACCTACTTAAGTGAGTAGTATCTGCAGTGCTGCATAATACATACTGAACACCGCTCTGGATGAAGCTAGGAGGGGAAACATGGGCACCAAATGTAGCTTGGAAGGGGGACTTCAACATCTATGCTCAGTAGAACTATCACAACTGACCTAGACAAGTCCCAAAGGATACAGCAATCAAACCACTCTTATTAGTTGGCGAGGAAATCAAAAAGACCTTGTTCTCAAAATCTACGTATGACAGACATGTCTGTCCACAACAGAAGTAGAAGTGGCCATCACACGGCTCTTGCACAAAGTCTAGCTTCCATCATAAGGACTTCCTCCCTTAATGAGTGTGGCATTACCATTGTACTGAAGTGGATTTAACTGGGGATAGATCTGGTAGTCCAAAACATGAGATGCTGTGGGCCATCTGCAGTATATCACCACAATCTGCAGCCTCATGGCCTGGCATATGCCTAGTTCTTGATCACTCAACTATTTCCAGAAATTTCTGTTTCAATTTTCATTATAATCACTTGGCTCCAGACTTGGGCACAGTTTTAATTCGGACAAGGGGCACACGAACTGAATGTCAGAGTAGAAGGAAGAAGGGTAGCTGCCTTTGACAAGGCAGCACATAACTAAGAATAGTACCAAGGAATCCTAGCAAAATTGAAGGCAATCGCCTTGTTTCTATCAAAAGGTCAAGAGGACTGCTGATGATTCCACAGTATACAACTTAATTGACAACTCCTCTAATAATGAAGCAGCTATGCCAGTCTGTAGCAGGAACTGGACTGATAAGTGATGGTAACATTTGCGCTATATAAGTGCCAGCTTATGTCCATCTCCCCATGACATTCAACAGCAGAATCACCAAAATCCAAACCACCAACACCCTGCGATTTTGGTGGGGCGGGGGGGAAGGCTAGAGACTGAACCGGACCAGTCATATCAACACCATGGTACAAAAGCAGGATACAGGTTGAGTAAAACCAAAAAACTACTGCAGATGCTGGAAATCCAAAACAAAAACAGAATTACCTGGAAAAACTCAGCAGGTCTGGCAGCATCGGCGGAGAAGAAAAGAGTTGACGTTTCGAGTCCTCATGACCCTTCAACAGAACTGAGTATTAGGAGAGGGGTGAAATATAAGCTGGTTTAAGGTGGGGGGGGAGAGAAGTTGGGGGGGGGGGGGTTGTAAGGACAAGCCACCTTCAATACCTTTTTGTTCCTTTGTCTGTGACATCTTTTGATTATCTGCTCCTACCACTGCTTGCTTGTCCCTACAACCACCACCACCCCCCCCCACCCCCAAACTTCTCTCCCCCCACCCCCCCCCACCTTAAACCAGCTTATATTTCACCCCTCTCCTAATATTACTCAGTTCTGTTGAAGGGTCATGAGGACTCGAAACGTCAACTCTTTTCTTCTCCGCCGATGCTGCCAGACCTGCTGAGTTTTTCCAGGTAATTCTGTTTTTGTTACAGGTTGAGTACTCTGATAAGTGACTCGCCCCTTGATATATCAGAGTTGTGAGGCTGGAGGACATTACAGAAATGGGAATGGAGAGCCAATGGAGGGATTTGAAATCAAGGATGAGAATTACAAAATAGAGGCATTGCCCATCCGAAAACTAAAGTAAGTCAGTGAGTACAGGGATGATGGATGACTGGGGCTTGGCGGGAGTTAGGACATGTACAGCAGAGATTTGGATAAGCTTATGTTTATGGAAAGTGCAAGATGGGAGGCTATCTAGGAATGCACTGGAATAGTCAAGTCTAGAAGTAACAAAGGCATGAATGAGGGTTTTAGCAGAAGATGAGCTTAGGCAGGGATGGAGTCAGGCAATGTTATGGAGGTGGAAATAGGTGGCCTTGGTGATGGCGAGGACATGTGGTCAGAAGTTCATCTCCAGGTCAAATATGACATCCCAAGGCTGTAAACAGTCCGGTTCAGTCTCGGATAGTTGCCAGGGAGAGGGATGGAGTCAGTGGCAGGGACTGACGACAATTTCGCCTGTCTTCACAATATTTAGTTTGGAGGAAATTTCTGCTCATCCAGAACTGAATGTCAGACAAGCAATTTGACAATTGAGAGACAGAAGTGGGATCAGGAGAGGTGATGGTGAGGTAGAACAGGGTGCTGTCAGCGTACATGTGAAACCTGACATTGTGCTTTAGGATGATGTCACCAGGAGGCAGCATGCAGATGAGAAATAGGAAGAAGCCAAGTGTAGATCCTTAGGGGACTCCGGAGGTAATGGTGCAGGAGTGGGAAGAAAAGCCTTTTCAGGTAAGTGTCTGGCTATGACTAGATGGTTGAGAATGGAATGGGCTAATGTACTCCCATCCAGTTAGACAAGAAGTGCTGGAGGACAATGGCGTGGTCAACTGTGCCAACAAGTGCATAAACGTCACAGGAACACCATGATTTCCAAATCACACACCATCTGAACATGGACGTGCATTGCTAATCCTTTACCAGTGTGGAATCACAATCCTGGAATTCCTTGCTTAACACCATTGTGCGAGCACCATAACAATAATGCAATGCTTCAATGTGAGACCCCTGACTTCCTCCTCAGCCCAACTAGGGACAGGCAATAAATGCAACCTTGCCCACACCAAAAAAAATAATTATAATGCAAACAAGTGCCCTATAGAATCAATTCTAAATGCTTGATGGTAAGTAGGATTTTTGGCTTTAAAAGGATCGACCAACTTAACTAAAGTTCCACCCAGGCTGCTGCAGAATAATATATTGTGCATAACACTAATACTTATGTCATTGTAAAACATCCAATTTACCATGAGCAATACCACTCGAGATTCCGAATTCTATAAGACATCAAATTTTACTTACTGCAGTACCACATCTGCTAGAAGTTCTAAGAACAACCACTCTTAAAGAAAGACATTTTTAAGCTATGTTTGACAAGTAAAAAGACGGTGAAGATGTAAATACTGTACTATAGCAAAACACCTTTCATCATACAGTCAACTCTCTTCCAGCAAATGGTGAAACGTAATTGGTATGAACCCCAAATAGAACACTTACAATAATTAGCAAATGAGAGGAACACCTAATTTTCTTAATTAATTAACCACTGACAAGCTGGTGGGGTCAGGTCAATAATTTGATTAATCCTAAATGGAATTGATGACTAGAATAAGAAAGAAAGATAACATAGGAACAAAGATCGAATCCGATGCTACAATTTACCAATGGCATATTAAATTCAGTTCGAGGGGGCCACAGGAGGAATAGATGCGAAGGCTAAATCTCAGGTGGCAGCCACCAGAGAAGACTCCAGGTCATTTCTACACTTCCAGAATCATTGAATGGTTGCAACACAGGAGCTATTCGATCCACCATGTCAAGCCGGTTCACTGCAAGAGCAACTCAGCTAGTTCCACTCCCCTGCATTTTTCCCATAGCCCTGCAATTACTTTCTGTATCCTTTGTTGAATCATGAGCCAGTTTATTTCTACCCTGAATGTTACTGGGTTAACAGCTGAGCCACGCAGTTTTTCATCTCTGCCCCATAGATTCTGAGATGTGCCATTCGGTTTTGCTCCTATGCTGTCAACTACAAACATAACCAAACAGCAATTGCGACTAACATTCATTAAGACCTCACTTTAAACTTTTCTCATTTAATCCTATAGAATTTACTTCCTAAAGGTTATCTAGGATACAAAACAAGTACAGTTCTTTGGATGGGGCATCAAGCCTACTAGTGGTTCAGCTCCAATGGTTGAAAAAGGAGTTATTCTAGTGTTATGACTAATATTGTCCCTCAAAAACCACCCCAAAATTAAGAAAGAAAATCACCATGTTGATATTTGTGGGAGCAGTCTGCACACAAAGTGGCTGTTGTGTCTGACTATGTAACAAGTCACTGAACTTGAAAATAAGTAATCGGATGCAAAGCACGTTGAGATATAATAACCTAAGGTACAACTGCAAGGCTTTCTTTAATTATCTAGAAGGGCTATCATCGTGAACAGCCAACACAAAGATCCCATTAAATCCAAAAAGAAAATCATTAAAGCTATCCTATCATGGGCTCTAACGTATTCATTCCACTGAGGGGGGAGTGATGTGTGTCAAATTAAGTTTACATCTTTTAAAGAAAATAAATGATTATAGTGCTCAATGAATTGACAGATCTAACCAGAGGAATGAGGTGGATTTCCTAATTCAGGCTCTGGCATAGGGGGTGGGGGTAGTTCACATCCAAACTCACTGCTGGACTGGGGGGGGGGGGGGGGTAGTTCACATCCAAACTCACTGCTGGACTGGGGGGGGGGGGAGTAGTTCACATCCAAACTCACTGCTGGACTGGGTGGGGGGGTAGTTCACATCCAAACTCACTGCTGGACTGGGTGGGGGGGTAGTTCACATCCAAACTCACTGCTGGACTGGGGGGGGTGGTAGTTCACATCCAAACTCACTGCTGGACTGGGGGGGGGGGGGGGGGGAGTAGTTCACATCCAAACTCACTGCTGGACTGGGGGGGGGTAGTTCACATCCAAACTCACTGCTGGACTGGGTGGGGGGGTAGTTCACATCCAAACTCACTGCTGGACTGGAGGGGGGGGTAGTTCACATCCAAACTCACTGCTGGACTGGAGGGTGGGGTAGTTCACATCCAAACTCACTGCTGGACTGGAGGGTGGGGTAGTTCACATCCAAACTCACTGCTGGACTGGGTGGGGGGGTAGTTCACATCCAAACTCACTGCTGGACTGGGTGGGGGGGTAGTTCACATCCAAACTCACTGCTGGACTGGGTGGGGGGGTAGTTCACATCCAAACTCACTGCTGGACTGGAGGGGGGGGTAGTTCACATCCAAACTCACTGCTGGACTGGAGGGTGGGGTAGTTCACATCCAAACTCACTGCTGGACTGGGAGGGGGGGGGGGTTGTTCTAATGCTTTAAAACCCCAGGTGCCACCACCAGGAGCTTTGGGCTCACACAAACCCCCCCAGTGTATTCTGCAAGGCGCCAGTGGCTGAAGGAGCCAAGTGTGTTCCATTTATATAACAGTGGGGGATTATGGAGAAATCCCTGCCGCCCCCTCCGCGGCGAATCCCACGGCTAATCCCAGGCCTCAGCCCACACTCCACAGCCATGGGCCATGGCGTCACAGCAACCGCTCACTTAACAACAGAGCCGGCACCGGGGAGGGAGAAACAAACCCCGGGGGGCAACTCCCAACTCCGGCCCTGAGGGGGGGGGAAACACACTCGGCATTTAATATCCTCCCCCCTCCTCCTCCTCCTCGCCAGCCGTCCGCCTCAATGGCCCTGACTCCAGCTCCCTCTCACTCACTCACTCACCATCTTCTCCTCCTCACGGCGCCGGGTAACTATGGGCGGCAACGTCAGCTCGCAGCCGACGCCAGGGCACGTGACACCCCACGTCTTCCGCGCACGCTCAGGTGACGTTCATCGGTCGCCGTTCTCCGCCCCCTCCCCTCGCCCCGCCTCCTCCGAGACGTCACCACACCAGTGAGTGGGAGGGGGGAGAGGGAGAGGAGTGGGGTAGGAGGAGGGAGAGGAGTGGGGTAGGAGGGGGGAGAGGAGTGGGGTAGGAGTGGAGTAGGAGGGGGAGAGGAGGGGGAGGAGGAGGAGGCGGCGGGAGGGGGAGGGGTTTCAACGCAGTTGCGTTCTACGTCACCGGCCGCCACCACCACCAGCGCACGTCTCTGTGACGTAGAACGCAGATGAGGTGAAACCTTCGCCCAGAGTGGTGACGAGTTGGGGAGCGGTGACGGAAGGGGGGGGGGGCGGCCACCGCTCGAGGCGCGCGTTGATTGGACGGCAGCCTGTCGCGTTGATTGGACGGCCGCCTGTCGCCGAAGGAGGGAAAAAGTCAATCGAGTTGCTACTTCAATTTTTTTGCCGCCTGGTTCACGCTGTAACAATTAAAGAGGTTGTAACTCGCCAGGTATGTGGGGGACCGTGTTACAATTTTCTTGATTTCTTTTTCTGACACTTGCCATATTAAAACTGTGCAGTATTGTCCCGGTGATTTAGATTCCTGGGCTGCCGGCTGCTCCAGGAGCTGTCACTCTCGGCTCTCCCACTCTGTACTCGTGTCACAGGACACTTCTTTCCCTTTGCTGCCTTTCAGTCCCCCCCCCCCCCACCCCCAATACAATTTAAAACTACTTGATAATTGCAGCTTCAATCACAATTACCCCTTCTACGGGTGGCAAATAATGCCAGTCTAAATGAATAGATTTAGTCAGTCAAGCAGCTACTTCTATGACCAAGGAAAGACTTTCACGACCTCAGGATGTCCCCATGTGCATTATAAGGCAACACCGCACTTTGGAAGCGTAGTTACTGTTCCAGTGTAGGAACTGCAGCTGTCAATTTGCGCACAGCAAGCTCCCACAAACAGATGGTCAGTTTTAGTAATGTTGGTTGATGGGTAAATATAGACCAGGATATTGGGGCTTGAAACCAAAACCTTCGGACACAGGGGCGAGAGTGTACAAGGCGAGAGTGTACAAGTATGTTACTTTTATTTGAAAATATTTCTAGGAAAATAAGATGAAACAAATAGATTTTGTTTCTTTTCGGTAACTGCTACTCTATGTTTTTTTATTAATATATTAATGATTCGCATTACAATTTACAAGCTGTAAGAACTGGTTTATCAGAGATTACAAAATAGACTAGTAGTCTTTTGCAATTCAGTATTGCTTACATGTTTATTGCCATTAGCAATCTCAAGAGTACGTAAGAAGTTTTGATGGGGATATATTTCTTTTCAATTTATGAGAGCCTATTTAACTAGGATAGGCTGGTGAGATATTGCATCCTATTTACACGTGAGGCAGTGGTTACTCTTCTAGTTGTTTTGTTGGTGTGCAGCAATTTCTAATTTGCGCCAATGCTAAACGTTTAGTTACATCTGGACTCTGGTCTGAACCTCAGTTCAAAGTGAAGTGTTAGGGAAAGTCCTTTAGTAGTAACAAAGAAACATAGACAATAGGAGCAGGAGTAGGTCATTCGGCCCTTTGAGTCTGCTCCCCCATTCAATATGATCATGGTTGATCCTCTATCTCAACACCAAACTAACATTCTCTTCCCCCTATACCCCTTGATGCCTCTAGAGTCTAGAAATCTATCTATTTCTATTTCCTTCTTAAATATATTCAGTAGTAGTTTGAAACAACTACGCCCATTTTTTTAAGAGAAAAAAAAACTAGCTTATGCATGTTTGGAGAGCAGGGATTTTTTCTTCCCTACCCTCTGCACCACCATCTTACTTAAATCTCTAACATTGTTAGAGAGCCCTGCACATGTGTGCATGCTAGGCCAGTTAGAGTTCTAAGACAGCTGGAGCTAACCAATGTGAACAGCAGGAACCTGACCTCCAGTTACCCTTGTCTCAGCCACCACCAGTTAGTTAGCATTTATATTGTGTACTTATTCCAGAAAAGTGGCCCAAGGCATTTCACGAAAATGTAAGATAGAGGGATTTCAACAAGAGGATGAGAATTTTAGATATGAGGTATTTAGGGTGTTGGGAGCCAATGTAGGCCAGCCAAGACAGTGGTGAAGGACGAGGGGTACTTAATGTAGGACAGGCAATAGGCAGCCCTTTTAGATGAGCTGGAGTTTAGAAGATGAAAGTTGGCCAGGAGAGCATTGGGGTAATGGAGTATGGAGGTGAGAAAGTAATGGATCAGGGTTTCAGATGAGCTGAGGCTGAGGGGAGGCAGTTGGCATTACTGTAATCTGAAAGCACTATTTGTTGTCCACTACAACAATTGAAAAGGAGATACCATCAGATGTGCAGTAGTTCTGTAAAAGCTGCACTGCATGAGGATCTCTACAACTGGTGTCATAACTTCTTAATCCAAAGGCAAAGTGTTGGCTAACTATAAGAGTTGGAGCTGAAACTCACTCAGAATTGCATTGGTAACACACAAAGATCTTCCATAGTAAAAATGGCTTTCTTCTCAAATTTGGGAACTTCTCAAGCTTGGTTATGACATTGCTTGCCTGCAGTGAGTGATGGAAGATTAGAGGGCAAACCGAAAACACAGTCTCGCTCACCTGAAAAGGAATGGTTGTCCTTTTGGTCATCTGGGAAGGAAAAGAACAGGGGGAAGAAAAAAAAATGTCTAGCAGCTCATTAAAGGTCAAGGGCAGTCAATAGCCAGAGGCTACAAAATAAAATGTTTTCCCTTGCACTCCTTAATCAACCCTCTCTGCCCCATCCTTCCTCTTCAGAAGGTTATCACGCATGCTGAGGTGTGGTGGTGTCAAGTTAAGGTCATCTGCTTGGCGTAGACCCGAGGATCAGGTAGATGCGGTGAACTTCTTGACACATGCAGCTCACTTCCACCACAGGCTGTGCATTTGCCCTGCAATACTCTTGGTTTACGTTTTCTTAAGCCTACTAAATGCTGATCAATTTCGCAGTGCAAGTACTGTAGGAACCTGAATCTTGGGGAGGCCCTTTTAGGATTTTTCATATTTCTGGATGCTGATTCAAAGCACGCCGCATATATGAGTAACTATAGCAACCGACTGCTTTGAAATTTGGTTGCTCTCTGGAAGCCTAGTGGCTGAATGTGTGAAATGTCAGGGCCCTGCAAGAATGTTACATGATCTTAATAAGAGACACCTCTGACATGCAAGATAATTTTCAATGGAAACAATACCAAGCTTTTTGGAAGGTGGGTGAACTTTTGCAGCCATGCTTCCCCACAGAATATCGGTTTCCTTTAAATATCACCGGTTGTTAGCCTCAATGTGGTGTCTTTGTTCATGCCCTCTCTTCCTGTACAGCTAGGAGCATGTGAATGATGAGAAGAGAATTTGGACTGGTGTGAAAGAGGAATGAGTAGAGGACAATCACAAATGCTGTCAAGCGTGAATGCATCAATGCATCTTTATGTGCACAAAAGGAGACATTGTGCAGATGGTAGTTACTTTCCTGCCGTACAATTTGTTGGGAACCGGTAATTCATTCCGAGAATGTTGGTCAGTGAAAACAGAATGTACCTGGTACTCAAAGTCCAAGTTTTATGATAAGGGCTAAATGCTTTAACAACTGCCTACCTCTTTCTTTTTTTTATGGTGATGTTAAGTCAAAGTCGACTGCACAAGACACCACCTGTGTTGGTAGAAGTAGGAGAGAATATAGAATATAAAATGGAGATGAAGAGTGAACTCTGCTCCAGAACATTTCAAAGGGGTCTTTAATCACCATTCTTACTGCTAACGTGGTTTTCTTTTTGTGCTGTTAAGATTCAGTGTAAAGGCCTAGTACATCATCTCAACATCAACAGAGAGATTTCCTTTTTTAGGTGTTTGTGGTGAAATCATAAAAATGTATGTTAAAATGCATGTTTATGACTGCTACAAATAGCAAATACCGGAATCCTCTCTTTCATTATTGAAATGGCTCTTTCTACCTCCCCAGTAGACAATGGCGAACTTTAATTTTCAAGAGATTTCATTTTGCTGTATATTCGATGTATCCATCGTATTTTTTACTTGATGCTTCTTTTCATTCTTTTCTGCCCTTCGTACTCCCCCGCACCCGCCCCCCCCAACCTTCCTAAGACGTACAACAACTTGACTTATGTGCATCATTAACCTGCCAAGAAGTAAAGCAGAGAAGTAATTATTTTTTAAAGACCTTGTTTTCATATTTTCAGCCCTCAAGAGCACAAACCTAAAACAATAATGTTTAGCTAGACAAGATCCTACTCTAATAGGGAACAAAACCTTTCTTAATGAGTGAGTGACCGTCAGATTAGAAAAGATGGGCAAAATGGCCGATTCCCCAATTTAACAGAGTCATGTGCTACTCTGACTACTTTCAATAATATGTTCAGCTCATGCAGGAAAAATGCTGATGCTTCGAAATTACAAACTGAATGTGCATTCCCTGACGTATAACGATTAACAGTGTGACTGTGGGTATCATTGGGATAAAAATGTTCCGTTAGGCATATGTGTCCTTCACATAGATCTACTTTAAACATGTTGATTGTGATAATGTGAAGCGCACCCATTAATGATCAATGATCAAAGAATAATTAATACGAGCCAAATCCATTCCACCTAACAAACAACACACAGTTTCTACTGCATTGGACTGAATCCAATCTGTTTCATCTCTGTAGGGAGATACATATCTAGGTAAAATGTCCAGGGAGATAAATTCCTGATAAATGCATTTATCTGAAACTCCTCTTTGCTATTTGAACAGATTGATGCCTCTGCTCAAAACTAGAGAGAGAAGAATTTCAGGTGAATGGTTTAAACATTCAAACATCTGTATCCCACATACCAAGGCCAGGGTTTTCAGTTCTCCGTTTGGGCGAGCGGGCAGCCGACACGCATGAGCGTGAAATAGCGCGCGATGATGTCAGGCAAGCATCCCGACGTCATCGCGCACTTGGGCGATATTTTGGTTGGTGGGCGTGCGAGGGAGTTGGCAGTGCCGCCGCTGACAATGAAGAGGGCTGTCAAACCCGTTAATTAAATAGAGTCCAACCTTACGGTTGGCGGGCGGGTGAATAAGGCCCAAGCGGCCTTTGGATTTTTGAGGAAACCTCATCCCCAGGCGGGATGAGGTTCCCGATATTAATTAAAAATAAAGTAAACGTTTTTAGAACTCGTTCTCAACATGTCCCTGCTCATGTGTCAGAGTCACACGAGGGGACATGTTTTCCTTTTTTTTGGAAAACTTTATTTTTAGCGTGAGAAACCTTCAGCTCCCTGAGGCCGCTCTGTGCTTTCAGGGAGCTTTCAGTGTGCAGACTCGCACGCCTGCGCTGACTTCCACGCTCGCCCCACCCCAGCAGTGCTGAGCGTTTCAGCGTGCGATTCGCACTGGCTGGCTGTTATTTGGCCAGCCAGCATGAAATCGCGGCCGGGGCCTGATCACAGCCAGTGGTCCATTACGCAGCCACCCCGGGCCCTGGGGTGAAAATTCTGCCCCAAGGATTTCACCCCTTTCCTATTTCTACTTAGTTCTGTTGAAGGGTCATGAGGACTCGAAACGTCAACTTTGCTCTTCTCCGCCGATGCTGAGTTTTTCCAGGTATTTCTGTTTTTGTTTTATGTTATCAATTTCACATGTCTGGCTGCATGTCATGGATGGCACCTTGCACTTCCGGTAGCACAGAAACCATAATGTTCTACCGATCTCTATTTATCCATTTGACGTTCAAACTCATTGAGTAGATACTCAGCCAGTGTTTTTTGTCAAAACAAGTGGGTTGACCCAGCATTAATTACTTTTGCAGGGAGTCTGTTCCACATTGTTTACAAAAAAAAACCTAATTCCTTATCCTATTTGGATCTTGGTAATTTTAGTATTTGTACTTCAGCTTGAGGTTGTGGGGTGGGGGCTTCTCCGAATAGGGGTCAGTATATGTTCTTTTTCAAGAAAAAGATTACCGGCAATTTTTTTCACTCTTTGATGGGATGTGGGCGTCACTGACTAGGCCAGCATTTATTCTCCATCCCTAATTGCTCTTGAGAAGGTGGCGGTGAGCTGCCTTCTTGGAGCCTCAGTGCTATTTGGGAGGGAGTTCCAGGATTTTGACCCAGCGACAGTGAGCCATAGTGCCTTCCATGACCTTAGGATGCCCTAAAGTATTTCCAAAATCTAATCACCGTTATATTATTATTGTTAGAACTAATTGTTATGTAGATATACATCTTGCGATGCCACATTCACTGCTGTACTGAAGTCATATGCCGAGTTAACAGTGTATCAGTCCATCGGCCCACCGGCACATGGAGATAAGCAAGAAATGCACCCAATGAGACTCCAGCATTTTGAGTCTAAAGTGTGACTGTTCTAACTTATGGGAACCAGAAGACATAACAGTCACCGTTGTAGTCTAGGGAATATGGCAGCCATGCAGCAATGTGATAATGATATTCTGATTTGTATGGATATTGTTTGAGTGATAAATGTTGGCCAGGACACAAGGATAACTCCCCTGCTCTTCTTCAAATCTTACCACGGATCTCTCACGTCTACCTGAGAGGGAAGACGGGGAAGCGGTTTAATGTCTCACCTGAAAGACACTCGGTACTGCAGTGAAGTGTCAGCCTTGATCATGTGCTCAAACCCTGAGAGTGGGACTTGAACCCACCACAGGACTTGCTTCTAAGTGAGCAACAGCAAACACCTATGGTTCTAGAATGAACACATACAAAACCAAAAGGCGAGTTCATAACACAATATAACTAGCTACTTTCGTAGAAGACTCAGGTTAAAAAAACTAGGGCACTTAATTTTAAGCTGTATTGCCATTGAACTATTGCTCGCACAGCGCACAGTATATTTGTCACATAAATAATCATTTTAAAACATCCAAAGTGAATTTTTTAAAAGTCCAAAGTGTAATAAACAGCTGGCAGTATCTCAATCTCAGGTGATACATTTCATCCCTAGTAATGTTCATAAACTATTTACAAGACAATCAGAACTGATCAATTGAATTACTGTCTTTGCAACTCTACACCACCCATCTGTTGTGTTTCAGGTGCCCATACAAATTATTTCATGGAACTGATGGTATTTTCCAGAATGGAATGTGCGCGATTGTGCACTTTCTTGACCCAGAACAGTACCGTGCAAATAACCCATTGGAAGTCTTTGTACCAAGGCTTATATTCCCTGGAATATAAAAGGTCAGGGGGTGATTGTTTGATGGAGATCTTTTGGATTTTGGAAGGGATTAATAAGGTAGACAGAAACATTTTCTGCTGGTGTGGAAGTTTAGGACAAGGGGATATAACTTCTAAAATTAAAACCCGGCCATTCAGGGGAGAGGTTAGGAAACGTTTCTGCATGCAAAGGGTGGCAGGAGTGCGGAACACTCTCCTCCCCCGAAAACGATCAATTTACTAACATTTGCAAATTTGGGGTGGTTTTATGTTCTAGGGTCACATCTGGTAGTAACTACGCTCAATCAGTGCAAACTTATCAGTTGGAGTGGGTTCAAGTAAGGCCTAGCAGCGAAGACCAGTGTTGATTCTATTGTTGCGCCAAAGTAACTATGACCTAATCTGTGAAAATAGCATTCACAGCAAATTGCACTAGCCCATACTGACTCAGTATATATTAATCTCCAACATGTGTAAATATCAGCTGCATTAACAATTTTAGTGCTGAAATCGATAGACCTTTGCTAGCCAAACATATAAAAGGATATAGAGTGAAGGCAGGTGGATGGAGTTAAGATGTACCTCAGCCATTACAGTATTTTATTGAATGGTGGAGCACGCTCGAGGGGCTGAATGGCCTAATCTTGTTCTATATGGTCAGCATCATTTTTAATGTCTCACCTCCATTTCCTCTACTAACTTCTCCTACCCTGATGCCGGGATATGGTTCCTCACTGGCACCACCAGCAAACCTGTGCTACCTAAGCAGATTTCTAGATGCCAATGACATTAAGAGATACAGGGGTGGTGCGGGAAGATGGCGTTGAGGTAGGAGATCAGCCATGATCTAGTTAAATGACGGAGCAGGCTCACGGGGCCAAATGGCCTGCTCCTGCTCCTATTTTCCTACCTCATCCAAATGGTGATTTAGTGCATTAATGCATTTACCTGTCTTGCAGTCATATTCCAATCATTGGTGCCGTTTGTCAAATGGTCTGAAACAGTTCAAGGTAGAGGCTGCACAAAGGGAAGGGGGCTTGGGGTGGGGGAGGGACAGGATAATTAGAGAGTCGGAATTATTTGCACCGACGCAATAATAACAGCAGCTTGCATTTAAACCCCCGCTTTAACCTAGTAAATTGTTCCAAGGTGCTTCACAGGAACATTATCAGACAAAATTTGACACTGAGCCAGATAAGAAAGAAAGACTTGCATTTCTGTACTATGTTTTATGCCCTTGGAATGTCCCAAAGTATGTTATAATTGATTATGTACTTTTTGAAGTGTAACTGCTATTGTAGGAAAAATGTCTCAAGGCACTTCAGAAGGTGAACTATCTAACAAAAAGAGATATTAGGATGGTGACCAGAAACTTGGTCAAAAAGATAGGTGTGACAGAGTGTCACGAAGGTGGACAGAGAGGTAGCGATATTTAAGTAGAGAGTTCCAGAGCTTAGGGTCAAAGCAACTGAAGGCATGGCCACTAATAGAGAGGCGATGGAAATTGGAATGCAGCACTGCTTTGTGTATCAGGCACAGATGACACTTCTATTAGAACAATGTTACTAAACATCTGGCCAGGACTACAATCCTGCTCAGAGGTTGCTCTTAGCAAAGCTCCGTGGAGCGATTGACCATACCTGAAGGGCCCTACTTGGCCAGCTGATTTCAGAAGTGCCACTTGGCAATTCTGATCTGAGGCAAGACACCCTACTCTGGAAATGTGTTGGGATGGTGGTGACAGGGGAAGTGTACAGTAGTTATCATTCAATTAAATCTGTAATTTTAATATAGCCTATTAATTTACCGTTTGGATGGATCTGTTTCCCAGTAGCATTGATGTGCTTTGCCTGACTGACCAGCAACAAAAGGAGTAGGAGCAGCATTGAATCTCTGACCTGAGAATGTCCTATGAGAATGACCTGGACTTTGGGGCCAGTGATGAAGCAACAGCACTTGCCGCTGACCTCAAAGAAAACTGCTTCCAAAGATCTAGTGATCTCTGTGTGCAGACTTCCTTTTCCCTGACGTCAGTTTGAATCTGGCACCAAGTTACAGGGATCTCCAGGTGTCCAGCAAAAGTAAGGTCATCAAGCAGGGTAGGCAACCAGTCACATTGAAGTATTCTCACAGACAGCAAACCAGGAAGTAAAATGCACTCATTATCCTTCACTTTTAATTTTAAAGTTTACAGATAGTGAAATAAATGATCTGGCACATGTATACGGAATTAAGGCAGAAGCTAAAATGTCATAAACTTGAAAAATATGTGGATTTTTTTAGCTCAATGAAGGACTTTGATATTCAACAAATATGAAACTACTTTCAGCATCACTAGGCTATTTAGCAGTAATTATGAATTTAGTACACTATTAAAAACCCTATTACATCTCATTCAATAAGGTGTAACTTTCTCAAAGGTTTTTACAGAGAGACTAATAGCGTAAAAGGACATATTGTCATCAGTTCAGTGATTTTGATTTGATTGCAGTCTGAGGAAGTTTCAACAGCATACTCCTCCCTCTGTCTTTCCTCATCTAACACCATCACCATATTCCCTTCTCTGGCCTATGGTTATCTATCCTCCCTTTAAATGCATTTATACTATTTGCTTCAATCATTCCCTGTGGTGGAGAGTTCCACACTCTCATCACACTCTGGGGTAAATAAGATTCCTCTGAATTGCTGTTTCGCTTCTTGCTGATTATCTTATATTGTTGGGGAAGTGTAGAATCACTGACAGCAATTTCTGGATTTTACATTTAATTGCAGAAGTTGCTGTCAGTTTCAGAGGAGTAATGATGGTGAATGCTGTTGGTTTTGCCATCGTTATCACTGCAAAATCCAAGCCATTAGATTTTAATATTAAAAATCTATGCCAGTCTGTTCGAAAAGCTTTACTTCCATAGTCAGGTAGTTTATACTGTGGCTTACTTGGCTCTTAGTTTTTAAAGAAAGTTTTAAATTATTTAGCGCAGGTGCAGATCACTTTATTGTATGCCTCTTGTTTACAGCCCTTGTAAAGTGAAATGTCAGGAACCTTACCAGGACAACTCTTATCTTTTAATAAGCAAAACCCCTTCTTACCAATACAAAGCAGAACACGTCTTCAACAAATTAGGGAGTATAATGGAATCAATAACACATTGGTGAGGCAGAAACAACATTAACATGCAGGATATCAAATGGCTCTAAGCTGTTTTAAAATGCGTTGTTCATGGATCCCTTATGGCTCAGAGGGTACATTCATTGCCCTTTCAGTGTGGTATTGAGTAACAGAGACAAAGAAGGTCCAACATAGATCCCAGTTCAGAGCTGAATCCACTGATCTCAGCCAGTCAGGCAGCGTGGTTGGCCTCCATACTAAGAGGTTACAAAAACAGCCAGTTAGTGATTAATTGCTCTCCAGTTATTTCTGCTGAAAAGTGTGCTTGAGTTGATTAAATTGGATATACAACTCAGAAACAGGCCATTTGGCCCCATCTAAGTCTGCAATTATGCTCCACTCGAGCCTCCTTCTGTCTTTCCTCATCTAAGTCTATCAGCATAATTCTCTATTCCTTCTCCCTCATACGTTGTCTAGCTTCCCCATAAATGCACCTATACAGTTGGCTTCAACCGCTCGCTATGGCAGCAAGTTCCACGTTCTCACCACTCTCTGAGTAAATAAGTTCCCCCCCGAATTCCCTATTTCATTCCTTGCTGACTATCTTATATCAATGACCTCTAGTTTTGCTCTTCACCCACGTCACAGGGTTCATTCTGTGTCTACTTGATCAAAACATTTCATAATTTTAAATACCTCTATTAGGTCACCCCTCAGCCTTCTCCTTTCGAGGGGAGGGAGACCCAGTCTGTTCGTCCTTTCCTGATAGGTATGCCCCGCATTCCTGGGATCATCCCTTGTAAATCTTTTTTTTGCACATTTTGTGATCTTGAAGATCGAGACCCCCCTCCCTTTGAGGTTGCCCAAGGACACAACCCGGTTCTGATACACCCCGTTAACGCTTCCTGTCAGTGCTCATAAAATGACACCCTAAGAAAAGTCAGAGCTCTCAGGGAAGGTAAGGTTGTGGTTTGAAGGGCCACCCTATCTCCTCAATGAGTCCTTCCTCAATGGATAACCAATTGCTTTGGAATCCTGACAGTGCAATACTTTAGGAATGACACAATCTATTATTTTTGATAGTGCCTGGCTTCTGTTTAGTGGGATGGTCTTTAATCACAATAAGATCATATCTAATCAATAGGAATGCGATGGGATTGATTGACCCAGTGGGTTTGTGCAGTGCTTTTGTGGTCTTGGGCGTGGGGCTCAAATTCAATGCAAACTCATGAGATTAAAGACCTCTGAATGCTGGCTCTAAGGTGACGGGGCTGCGTTAATCTTGTTTTTAGCTGCATTAAACCTGCAGCTAAAATTCGCAGCACTTTGACATAAAATTGGTAATCTCATTGAGAGGCTACAGGATTGTTCGTGTAAAAAAGGAAAGCATTAAATTGGCTCTGCCATTGCTGGAGGGAGCAGATTGCTTTCTTTATTAGGACTCAATTGAGGGACCCTTCCTGTGCTTCTGAACTCAGCTGTAACTGGGAGCAGTAGATGCTGATATTGGGCACCTGATTTCTCATGTCACAGTACTGGCATTCTTCGTGTCACTAAGCAGATATAAATAACAACAAAAAAATGACTGATTATAAAAGCAGAATACTTCTTTCCCTAATCAGGAGGGAGACAGAAAGCAGGAAACTACAGGCCAGTTGGCCTAACATCTGTCAGAGAGAAAATTCTTGAGTCTAGTTATTAAGGAGGCTGCAGTAGGGCGCTTAGAAAATCATAATGCAATCAGGCAGAGTTAACATGGTTTTGTGATTGACTAATTTATTAGAGTTCTTTGAAGAAGTAATAAGCAATGTGGATAATGTAGATGTGGCATACTTGGATTTCCAAAAGGCATCTGATAAGGTACGTATCAAAGTTGCTACACAAATTAAAAGCTCATGGTGTAGGGGATAACATATTAGCATGGATAGAGATTGGTTGACTGACAAGAAGCAGAGAGTAGGGATAAATGGGTAATTTTCGGATTGGCATGATGTAACCAGTGGAGTGCCACAGGGGTCAGTACTGAGACCTGAACTAGTTACAATCTATATCAATGACTTGGATGAAGGGACAGAATGTATGGTTGCTAAATTTGCTGATGATGCAAAGATAGGTAGGAGAATAAGTTGAGAAGAGTCTGCAAAGGGATATAGATAGGTTGAGTGAGTGGGCAAAAATTTGGCAGATGGAGTGTAATGTGGGAAAATGTAAGCTTAACCACCCCACCCCTTCCCCTTCTCTTCCTCCCCCCGCCCCCACTTAAACCAGCTTATATTTCACCCCTCTCCTACCTCTCCTATTTTTACTTAGTTCTGTTGAAGGGTCATGAGGACTCGAAACGTCAACTGTACTCTTCTCCGCCGATGCTGCCAGACCTGCTGAGTTTTTCCAGGTATTTTTTATTTTTTGTTTTGGATTTCCAGCATCCACAGTTTTTTGTTTTTATCTCTGTGTTTAATTGACTGCCACTTCTCTTCAAGAAATGCCTACCTTGAAGAAGTTTTGTTCTACTCTCCGTCAGGATTTTCGAATCTCTCTTTCGCCTTGTTACATCTTTTGGTTATCTCCTCCTATCACTGCTTGCTTGTTCCAACAACCAGCCCCACCCTTATCTCTCCCCCCCCGCCCCCCCGCCCCTAAACCAGCTTATGTTTCACCCCTCTCCTATTTTTACTTAGTTCTGTTGAAGGGTCATGAGGACTCGAAACATCAACTGTGCTCTTCTCCGCCGATGCTGCCAGACCTGCTGAGTTTTTCCAGGTATTTTTTATTTTTTGTTTTGGATTTCCAGCATCCGCAGTTTTTTGTTTTTATCTCTGTATTAAAATGTAAGCTTGTCCACTTTGGCAGGAAGAATGGAAAAGCAGTATATCATGTAAATGGAGAGAGATTGCAGAACTCTGTAGGACAGAGAGATCTGGTACATGAGTGACAGAATGATGCATGCAGGTAGGGCAAACGATTATGGAGGCAAATGGAATGTTGTTTATTGCAAGGGGAATGGAATATAAAAGTAATGATGTTTTACTACAGTTGCACAGTTGGTGAGACCACATTTAGAGTACTGTGTACGGGTTAAGAAAGGATATAATTGCATTAGAAGTAGTACAGAGGAGGTTCACTTGACTGATTCCTGGGATGAAGGGGCTATCTTATGAGGAATGGTTGGACAGGTTGGGCCTGTATCCCATTGGAGTTTAGAAGAATGAGCGGTGATACCTTTGAAACATACAAGATCCTGAAGGGACTTGACAGGGTGGATGCTGAAAGGATGTTTCCCCTTGTGGGAGAGACTAGAACTAGGGGCACAGTTTAAAGGTAATGGGTCTCCCATTCAAGACAGAGATGAGGAGAAATTTTTTTCTCTCAGAGGGTCATTAGTCTGTGGAATTCTCTTCCGCTGAGAGTAGTGGAGACAAGGAAATTGAATATTTTTAAGGCTGAGTGAGATAGATTCTTGATTGACAAGGGAGTCAAAGGGTATAGTAGTAGACAGGAAGGTGGAGTTGAGACCACAATCAGGTTAGCTATGATCTTATCAAATGGTGGAGCAGGTTCGAGGGGCTGAATGGTCTACTCCTGCTCTTAATTTGTATGTTTGTACGTATCAATATAATGATTGGAGGAAGGAATGAAAACCGATGGAGCAGGAGTTAATATCCCTTCCCTCACTGATGTGCCACCTAATGACTAGACTTGCTGTTGGGTCTCAGCTACCTGGATTTGGCTACAGATGGAGAAACAAACAAGCATGGCAAAAAATGGTGAGGGAGGGACAGGTGAGCACTCATAAAAACAGAAAGTGCTGGAAAAACTCAGGAGGCCTGGCAGCATTTTTGGAGACAGAAACTGAGTTAACGGTTCGAGTCCAATATGATTCTTCTTTGGAATTAAAGGTGGAGTGAGCACCTATATTGTGGTAATTGCGAAAGCAACTTTTCTGAGATTGATTTTTAGCAACTTGATTATTTGCGTTGATGTACAAATCCATAGAGTGCATGTCCATGGCTACGGTTATCTATGTGGTGAGTTCCTGATCATTGACAAACTTGTAGAACAGGTTCCCAGGGGAGGTGGAGGGGAATCTGAGTGACTAACCCACTAAGCCTGGGAAAAATTTGCTTTCTCAGGAGGTCATAAAAGATTCTGAGGTCCCCAGCATTATAGATGCCAGTCTTCAGCCATTTCGATTCACTCCACTTGATATCAAGAAAAGGCTGAAGGCACAGAATACGGCAAAGACTACGGGCCCTGACAATATTCCAGCAATAGTACTGAAGACTTCTGCTCCAGAACTAGCTGCGTCCCTAGCCAAGCTGTTCCAGTACAATTAGAACAGTGGCATCTGCCTAGCTATGTGGAAAATTGCCCAGATATGCCCTGTCCACAGAAAGCAGGACAAATCCAACCTGGCCAATTACCGCCCCATCAGTCTCCTCTCAAACATCAACAAAGTAATGGAAGGTGGCGTCGACAATCCTACTTATTCAGCAATAACTTGCTCACTGATGTTCAGTTTGGGTTCTGCCAGGGGTTACTCAGCTCCTGACCTCATTACCACCTTGATCCAAACAAGGACAAAAGAGCTGAACTCAAGAGGTGAGGTGCAAATGAGTGCCCTTGACATCGAGGCAGCATTTGACCGAGTGTGACTTCAAGGAGCCTTCGCAAAACTGGAGTCAATGGAAATCAGGGGGAATACTCTCCACTGGTTGGAGTCATACCTAGCACAAAGCAAAATGGTTGTGGTTGTTGGAGGTCAATCATCTCAGCTCCAGGACTTTACTGTAGGAGTTCCTCAGGGTAGTGAGGCCCAACCATCTTCAGCTGCATCAATACCTTTCCTGCATCATAAGGTCAGAAGTGGGGATGTTTGCAGATGATTGCACAGTGTTCAGCACCTGAAGCAGCCTGTGTCCATATGCAAGAAGACCTGGACAATATTCAGGTTTCGGCTGATAAGTGGCGAGTAACATTTGTGCCAGGCAATGACCATCTCCAACAAGAGAGAATCTAACCATCTCCCCTTGACATTCAATGGCATTACCATCGGTGCCATCTCAGTCTGTGTAAGTGGGGAACAAGGTAAGGCAATTAGCCATCGTCCACAAGGAACTATAAACATGTCTCTCTTCCTAACAGAGAGACAAGTGATTATATAGCTTGAGGGCAACACTCTACATTGAGCATGGGACAAGGCAAGGAGGTAGCCCTCCATTAACTACCATAGTCAGTATGGGGATTGAACTTGCACTATTGGTGTCATTCTGCACCACTCTCTGGCCATCTAGCCAAGTGAGCTAAGTGACCCCAGTTGGCTGGCAAGACATCTGTGATTAATCAGGCAATTCATGAACATTCCTTCAGGATAGATTAACATTCTTTCTAAATATCAACCGGATAGGAACTTTATCAACATTTGAGTGTTCTTAGTATAAGGCTATTAAAAAAAGGTCACATTTTCTCTTCCAGGTTTGAAGATGACAGGAAATATAGTGAATTTCGCTAAATTTAACATTGATGCTCCACGTTGGGATCAGACAACTTTTGTGGGCAGGCTAAAGCACTTCTTCAACATCACTGATCCACGCACAGTGATAGTGTCAAATGCAAACCTCGATAAAGCAAAGCACCTGGTTGACAGCTGCAGGTATGCACTTTATCAAAGCTATTCCGGCATAAAAATGCAGACATGTCAGGATCAGGGTCTGTCATGAGTCAGCTACCCAGCATTGGTGATTGGCCAACAGAGAGACACGAATGCAGAGGAGCTGGCTTTTTCTGAACCTCAAGGTGAAATGTTATATCTTTCATGTGGCGTTTACGAAAACATAATCGACATAATTCAATACAGAGAGAGAGAAATACATTCTTTTAGGAGGAGACAGCGGGGTAGTGGCAATGTCACAGGACGAGTAATCCAGGCTAACACTCTGCGGGCACGGGTTCAAATCCCACCACTGGCAGCCAGTAGAATTTAAATTCAATTAAATAAATCTGGAATATAAAGTTAGTCCCGGAAATGGTGACCATGAAACTGTCATCAGTTGTCATAAAAACCCATCTGGTTCACTAATGTCCTTTCAGGGAAGGAAATCTTCCCTGGGCTGGTCTACGTGACTCCAGACCCACAGCAGTTGTGGTTGACTCTAAACTGCCCTATGAAGCAAGGCCAAGCAAGCCACTCGGTTCAAGGATGGATGGGAAGAAAAGCTGGCCTTGCCAGCGACACCCACATCCCATGAAAGAATAAACATTAAAAAAAATTCATATAGCGCCCCTCGGGACGTTCCAGACTGTTTACATCTAGTGAGTTAAAAATAGAAAATGCCGGAAATACTCAGTAAGCCAGTCAACAGCTGAGAAAGAGGAACAGAACAAACTTTTCAGGCCGCAGACCGTTCATCAGAACTGGAAAATTTAACAGTTTATGAGCAAGTACAGGGGCAGGGTCAAAGGGCAGTAGGGGAAGGTGGGTGAGCGGGGGACAGAACAAGGGCAAACTGTGATGCGGATGGAGAGCAGAAGTGAATAGAGGACAAAAGGAGCGAGAGTGCAAGTCAATAGGAGGTGGTAATGGGACAAGTAAAGAAACAAACCAGGAGCTGAATCTTGTGTCCCGGGGCCGGGCGTACAGCCGACCCGAACGCACGTCAAACAAAGAAAAGTACAGCACAGGAACAGGCCCTTCCAAGCCTGCGCCGATCATATTGCCCGTCAACGAAAACATTCTGCACTTCCGGGGTCCGTATCCCTCTATTCCCATCCTGTTCATGTATTTGTCAAGCTGCCTCTTAAACACCACTATCGTACCTGCTTCCACCACCTCCTCTGGCAGCGAATTCCAGACACTCACTACCCTCTGTGTAAAAAACTTGCCCCGCACATCTCCTCTATAGTTTTCTCCTCTCACCTTAAATCTATGTCCCCTAGTAATTGACTCTTCCACCCTGGGAAAAAGCTTCTGACTATCTACTCTGTTCATGCCACTCATAATTTTGTAAACTTCTGTCAAGTCGCCCCTCAATCTCCGTCGCTCTAGTGAGAACAATCCGAGTTTCTCCAACCTCTCCTCAAAGCTAATAACCTCCAGACCAGGCAGCATCCTGGTAAACCTCCTCTGCACCCTCTCCAACGCCTCCATATCCTTCAGGTAATGTGGCGACCAGAATTGCACGCAATATTCCAAGTGTGGCCTAACCAAGGTTCTATACAGCTGCAGCATGACTTCCCAGCTTTTATACTCAATACCCCTGCCGATGAAGGCAAGCATGCCATATGCCTTCCTGACTACCTTATCCACCTGCGTTGCCACTTTCAGTGTCCTGTGGACCTGTACACCCAGATCCCTCTGTGCGACAAGATGTCAGACGTGCGTTCCGACTCCATCCCGCGCCCGCGCGTTCCGATGCCATCCCGCACGTGCGCGTCCCGACGCCATCCCGCGCCCATACGTCCCAACGCCATCCCGCGCCCGTACGTCCCAACGCCATCCCGCGCCCGTGCGTCCCGACGCCATCGCGCACCCGCGCGTCCCGACACCATCGCGCACCCGCGCGTCCCGACGCCATCGCGCACCCGTGCGTCCCGACGCCATCGCGCACCCGCGCGTCCCGACGCCATCCCGCACATGCCTTGACCAATCAGAGTCAGGCTCACTGGTTTCAATTTCAAACAATGCTTGGCAGTTAACTGTCATTCTCCATGAACTGGTGCATTCTCCATGGCAATGCCTCTACCAATCAGAGTCCACTTGGATCATTTTTCCAACATTTTTCTCAGGATTTGGAACAGCTTTAATTATTTTCCACAAATCCCTTGGAGGCAAAACATTGCAGAATCACCCAGCTCTTTATTTGCATTGTCGTTGTGACCTCACTCCTCTGGGATAACTTCTCTCATTTCCCACACTGTCCCAGAAAATAAATTAAAAAGCTGGAAAACTAAAATTCCAATCAGACCAAACACAGCTGCAGGATATCAAGATACCAAAGCTGCTTGATAATGGTGCAGAGAATGAAAAACGGACACCGCTGAAGTCCTGTCTGAATCCCTCAAGATAGGTAGCAGCTGCTAAAAATACATAGGGCAGGATCTTCCCCCCCACCGTCGGGGAGGTTGTGCGGGAACGGCGGGTTCTCGATTAGCGCGCCCCCCCCCCCATTTGGGGGCACGCCGCCATTTTACGTGGGTGGGCCAATTAAGGCCCGCCCAGCATGACGTCCGCCCAGAAGCGCTGTGCGCTCCCTGTGCGGGTGGGGGCGGGGCATTCCCTGAGTCGGGAATGCGCTCTCTCACGCATGAGCACACTGATCTCCCTGAGGCAAAGCGCTGCCTCAGGGAGATCGCTTTAACTTTTAAAAAGATAATAAAGGTTGAGAAAAATTTTATTGACGTGTCCCCTCGTGTGACACTGTCCACATGAGCTGGGACACGTCAATTACTTTTATTAAAAATGTAACACAAATTTTAACTCCCTCATGAAACCTCATCCCGCCCATGGACGAGGTTTCATGTTTTTTCTGAAGGCCGCCTGGGCTCTTTACCTGCCCGCCAACCTTAAGGTTGGACGGGCAGGTCCATTAATCATTTTAATTACTTTTTTAATGGCCTTAATAGGCCGTTGACAGGTCGGCGGGCGTGCAGCCGGCTTGGCCGCCCGCCCGCCGATCTGAAAATCTAAATGACGCGCGGTGACGTCAGGATGCTCGCCCGACGCTACCCCGCGTAATTTTACATGTCACCGAGTGGGACCCGACCTTGCGCGCCGACCAGAAAATGCTGCCCATAGGGGTACATGAGGCAAAAGTATCTATAAACAGAGAATGACCACTATTGAAATGTTCCAGTGATGAAAAGTAAAAACACCCACACTCAACGCCGCAAACCTGAAATTAAAAGCAGAAAATGCAGAGTAGATTGGTGAGCACCCAGAGAAGAAAAGGCATAGTAATGCTTCCAATGGAAACTTGCAATCAGGTAAGATTGACTTGGGAATGACGCTCCTTCGCTTATTGGTAACTCTCTTTGTGAGAAAGTTAACTCCCGGTGTGGAGCCGTATATCCACCCTGTATAAAATCATCAGAGAGTCATGTAGAATGGCCCAGCACAAAAGGAGGCCATTCATTCTTTGTGTTTGTGCCAGCTCTTTGAAGAAGCTATCCTATTGGTTGCCCTGCCCTGCTCTGTCTCCATTGCCCTGCAAACTTCTTTCCCCTTCAAGTATTAATCAAATTCCCTTTTAACATTGAATCTGCTTCCACCACCCATTCAGTCAGTACATTCCAGCTTATAATAACCCACTGCACAAAACATCTCCCTTCATCTCTCTGGTTCTTTTTTCCAATTACCTTAAACCTTGACGTCTGGTTGGCAACCTTACTGCTAAATTTCAGTTGCACATATTTGAAGATATTGTAATTTGGTATCTCAGAGAATCGAGGGATATGGGAAGCAGGCAGGGAAGTGGAGATGAAGCCCGAGATAAGCCATGGTTGTATTGAATGGCGGAACAGGCTCGATGGGCCCTGTGGTCTACTCCTGCTCCTAGTTTTTGCATTCTTCTGTTTATAATACGAGACCTGAAGATATGTTGACTTTATGACCAACATGTTTAGGAACATTAGAATTGGGATGTCAGTCTGGTCATGTTATTAGACTGCCTGTCTCATGGATCACAGCAAACACCACTAGCTTGTCTGTTTCCAAATGTTTATCTCCACAAATAGGAAAATGCTAGTGCAACTGATTTATTGTCACGCAGATATAACTTGGAAATAAACGTTTTCATTATTTATGAGACCTTTTATGCATACAGGCTAACTCAAGACACATAACTGTAAACTAAAGCAAAAAGCCTAAATCATTGTGTTCTACTGAGAATGTGGAGATAAAATGCAGGATACATAGGAGAAGTCTGGCATCAGACAAGACCATCTATTCAATATGTTACATGACATCCTGTAGCTTTAGATGCATTTCAGGCTGCTTCATTCTCAAGATCAGAAGATAATTGTGGATGAGAAAAGCCATTGCTTTGTTGTAGCTCATTACTTGTTGCAGCTATCTGTGTCTTCCCATCACACCATCCAACTGTTTGCTAAATGATTTTGCTGTAAAAATATATTCTTGCCTCCAATATTTAAATTTCATTTCAAGTGCTGAACATATGAGATGAAGAGTTTCCTGGCACCAGTTCCCAATTTGCCCTACAACAGTTTGGCTCCTTTTCCTACTATCATTGGTTAACTTGAAGCACAGAGTGACCTTTTCCAGAAAACCTGCCATCTTGCATACATTCTTCGAGGAACCATTTCAAGTGCAAAAAACTCATGTTTCTTCTGCCTATCCGCGTAGCTACATGATGGTAGAGACCTTCCATATCACCTGCAAGACCTGAATGTCAGTGATCAAAACTTGCACAATGATAGCAGCTGCCTGGAGAGCAGCCTCGACATCGGTTTGGGAGTAATTTGTCAGACTGTTTTCTAGTGAGGTATGCGTGGAGTGGAGGAATTTGAATGAGGGGAACCCAATGAATTAGGATCTAAAAATAAATCAGAAGTGTGACATCTAAACGTGGATGGGCCCCTATAACCCTTGGAGAGCCATGCACTCCTCTAAATCAAGTTTCTTGTGCATCACCCACTCCCTTCACTGCACCATTGGCGGCTGTGTCTTCAGCCACTTCAGATCTAAATTCTCGAATTCCCTCCATAAATTCCTCAATTTCTCCTTTTAAGTCATTCCTTAAAACATGTATGTTTGTGACTAAGATGTCCTGATACATCCTATGTTTGGCAAAGTTTCAAGTTTTGTCTGATGACACTCCAATGATGTACCTTGGGGTGTTTTACAATGCTAAAGGCACATTATGAATTTTGACTGTTGTTGTGTTTATCTCAAATACAGACCTTGTGGCTGAGATTGGGAAGTTACCATTGTGGGTAACATGGAGATCACCAGCATTCTTTTGGTCCCACACAATTAACTGGGATTTTGTTGGGCTGACGGGGTCTCACCCACTATTTGGGGAACTGGTGGGGAAGGGCCGATAGAATCAAGTGCCTTTCAAGCACTTAATTGGCCACCGTCAGACCTTACCCGTGATCGAGTCCTTTATGGTGGAAGTCCCACCCGCCAAGAACTGCCGGGCAATTAGAGGTCACCAGCTCCCCATTGCCACCAGCACCAGTGGGAACATTGGCTGCTGACAGAGCATTGCACTCACACAAGGCCCAGGATGGTGGAGGCACCTCAGGTCAAAGGTGAGCGATGGTGGGATGGGGGCTGCGGAGTGGTATTTGTGGGAGTGGGGAGGTGGTCAGACGCAGAGACAGGGGCAGGAGGTGGATTTCAGTGGCCACCCCCCTCTTGCCTGACGGTGGGTCACGGGATCAGGCACAGAGTGCCTGATACCGAGGGGCCCTCGCCTAAGGAGGCTGCTGGAAAACCTGAGAGGCTTTGTTGGGTGGCCTTCAGAGGGCTTGGGAGACCCATGCGGCCTCCATTTAATCCCTGAGCCATCGTTAAATTGTGGTGGGCTCGGGGATGATGGGTGTCAGTCGCCTCATTGATGAACCTAATTGACGTCTCACCACTGGCGGCTGGGAGTCCTGCGTCAGCCCCTTCTGTCCCATCGAGTCATGGGAGTTTTTCCCACCACCGGGAGGGTAATGCGGGTCCTTTCCCGTGATTAGGTGGTGTCGGCCGCGGTGATTCCCACCACAATGGGCTGCATAAAAATCCAGCCCATTAACTCACCCAGGGCATCAGAAAGGGGGGGGCAAACCCGAAACCAAGAAAACATTTGACAATATGCATTGTTTGCGTTGTTTTATTTTCCAGAGCTGGCACAGTGCCCCCAGGAACAACAGAGGAGCAGTTACACTATGCAAAGAAACTGTATGACTCTGCGTTCCACCCCGATAGCGGAGAAAGGATGAATTTAATTGGGCGGATGTCGTTTCAAGTCCCCGGTGGTATGGCCATCACTGGTTTGATGCTGCAGTTTTACAGGTACTCCCGTAGCATTTGATCCCCAGATAACGTTGCGATCCGATTGGTTAGTGAGTTTATCCATCCGTAGCCACGGTGTATAGGGTAGGAGACGTTGGAAGTGGGAGCAGGAGTAGGCCATTCAGCCCCTTGAGCCTGGTCCCCCATTCATCTAGATCATGGCTGATCCTCCACCTCAACGCCATTTTCCCTCACTATCCTCATATCCCTTGATGTCTTTAATATCTTGAAATCTGTCAATCTCTGTCTTGAACATACTCGGTGACTGAGCCTCCACATCCCTCTGCGGTAGAGAATTCCAAAGATTCACCACCCTCTGAGTGAAGAAGTTCCTCCTCGTCTCAGTCTTAAATGGCCTACCCCTTGTTCTGAGACTGTGCCTCTGGTTCTAGACCCCCTCCCCCACCAGCCAGGGGAAATGTCCTTCCTGCATCTACTCCGTTGAGCACTGTAAGAATTTTGTATGTTTAGTAAGATCGCCTCTCATTCTTCTGAACTCTAGAGAATACAGACCCAGTCTCCTCACTCTCTCCTCATAGGACAATCCCACCATCCTGGGAACAAATCTGGTGAACCTTTGTTGCACTCCCTCTATAGCAAGTGTATCCTTCCTTAGGTAAGGAATCCAAACTTGTACACAATATGCCAGGTGCATTCTCACCAAGGTTCTTTGGAATTGCAGTAAGACATCTTTTACGCCTGTACTTCAATCCTCTTGTAATAAAGGCCAACATACCATTTGCCTTCTTAATTACTTGCTGGACCTGCATGCTCACTTTCAGTAACACATGAACAAGGATACCCAGGTCCCTTTGGTTCTATAAAAGTGGAGAACTTCGCATACTTCCATGTTACATTCTATCCACTATGTTCTTGCCCACTCACTTAGCCTGTCTCTAAAACCCCTTGAATCCTCTTTATCCTCCTCATAACTCACATTCCCACCTAGTTTTGTGTCATCAGCAAACTTGGAAATATTACATTTGGTTCCCACATCCAAATCACTGATATAGATTGGGAATAGCTGGGGCCCAATCACTGATCCTTGTGGTACCCCACAAGTCACAACCTGCCAACCTGAGAGTGACTCGCTTTTTCCTACTCTCTGTTTTCTGTCCGTTAACCAATTCTAAATCCATGCCAGTCTGTTACCCCCAAATTCCAAATTCGATCACCAATGAAGAAGGATAGGCCTCGGGTTTACCTAATTATTCCCACAACCTTCTCTCGCCCCAAGGCGCTTTATGGCCAATGAGGTACTTTTGAAGTGTTCGGTTGTAATGTAGGAAATGTAGCAGCCAATTTACACAAGGCAAGGTCTCAAAATCAAGAATGTGATAACGACCAGGGTAATCTGTTGGCTGAGGGATATAAATATTAACCATTAAGAACTGCGGGGTGAGTACACAGGAAAAAAACACCTCCAAAACAGGATCCCAGAGAGGTGGCACGAAAGAGCAGAATATTGTGCTTGCTAGAAATCTGAAATAAGAATGAAAATGCTGGAAATACCCAGCAGGCCAGGCAGCATCTGCGAAGCAGGAAACTGAGTTAACGCTTTAGGCCTGTGAGGAAAGGTCACGTTGGGCAGGATTTTACAAGATCCGTCAAGGCCCTGACGTTGGCCAGAAACGCGTGTCGGCAACACGCGCAGGAGGTTGGCGGACTTCCCTCCAAATTTTCCAGGCAGCAGCTAAATTACGTAGCTGCCCCCGGGGTTGCCGTCCTACTTAGGATAGCCACCCGCCTCCCCTCCCCCCGCCACCCCCCAGAGAGCTGCCAGACCAATCAGAGGGTCAGCAGCCTCAGGAGTGGCGGCCACTGCGGAGGAGGCAGGCAGGCAGGGGCCCTGCAGCATTCAGGAGGTATGGAAACATTTAAAAAAAAAATTTGTAAGGCCGATTGCTGGAGGGGAAACCCCTCAGAGGGAATCGCAGGGGCCGCACAGGCGGCTTCCCTGTCCACGGCCCCCTTCTTGCTTCAGAAACCCTTCCCCCACCCTGACCGCTGCTTGGAGGCCACCTACACTTAGCTGGCATTGTCGGGGGTGGGGTGGGAGGGGGGAGGGGGTCGGGGCGGGGTGGGGGGGAGGTGGATCCACCATCAGCAAAGTGCGGACAGCCTGGTAAAGTGGCCCCGAGTAGGGCCCTTGCTTATTTAAATTGGCCGCCCGCTTCTTTGTGGAGGGCAGCCTGTCTAACCCTCTTCCCGCTGAAGGTAAAATTCCCTGATTGTGGGACGTGGTCAGGGAGCCGATTCGCCACGGCTGGTTGCGATTTTACTGGCCCTCTTTCACCGCCCCCCCCCCAACCTCCAGCCCTCCCCCATCCACCGCCCTATCTTTCACCCCCACCCCACCCCCACCCAACCCTCAGCCCCCCTCCCCCCACCCACCGCCCTATCTTTCACCCCCCCCCCACCCAACCCTCAGCCCCCCTCCCCCCACCCACCGCCCTATCTTTCATACCCCCCCACCCCACACCCCCCCCAACCCTCAGCCCGCCTCCCTCACCCACCCACTGCCCTATCTTTCATACCCCCCCACCCCACACCCCCCCCAACCCTCAGCCCGCCTCCCTCACCCACCCACCGCCCTATCTTTCACCCCCAGCCCCCACACCCCCCAACCCACCGCCCTATCTTTCACCCCCTCCCCACCCCCACCCAACCCTCAGCCCCCCTCCCCCCACCCACCGCCCTATCTTTCATACCCCCCCACCCCACACCCCCCCCAACCCTCAGCCCGCCTCCCCCACCCACCCACCGCCCTATCTTTCACCACCCCCCCAGCCCTCCCCCACCCACCGCCCTATCTTTCACCCCCACCCCACCCCCCCAGCCCCCAGCCCCCACCCACCCACCGCCCTATTCCTGCCACATGCGGGCTGGTAAAATCCTGCCCATTACTCCTGTTTCTCTTTCCACAGGTGTTGCCAAACATGCTTAGTATTTCCAGCATTTTCTGTTTTCGACCCTATGAGCTGGTGTTGATGCGCAGATGAGTAAAGCTGGTTCTCTGCTCACTTAAGAGAAGCTATTAGTAGTTTCATCTGTTGAAACTGCTGGGCTTAGATCATACCCTGAGGCTTTTTTTTTGTATGATATCTGCATTCCATCTCCAAACTTAGACATTTTCAATCGGTTAAACACTACCTTATGCCCCTTGGAAATACTTGTGGTTCATCATTGCTGGGGATAACTGATGGGTAACAATACCTTGATCTATCGTGGTATCAATGTCTATCAACATCAGCTGAAGGCCCAAGTGTGTATTCAATGGAGCAGAAACGATTAAATGAGATCTGACAAAACTCTTCTGAAAGAATTTCAGAGGAGAAAGCATGAAAGATTATTTCGACTGGTCAGTGAATTGTTAACAAGGTGACGTGACCTCAGTATTAGTACCGGAAATGTGAAGGCAAGATTAGAAGGAATTCTTCATGTGAAGGGTGATTAGCATGTTAATCACAACGTTTAACTATGTGGCTATTGAAGCCAAAGTTAATCAAACCTTTTAAGGGGGATGAGAAAACACTAACGACCAAGGGAAAAGAGCAGGAAGTGCAGAACGAAGCTGAGCTATTCAAGCTTTTATCTTCTTGAATCAAACGGGTTTGCCCTATGGCGCTTCAGAGGCCCAGACTTGGATTGTCACCTGCGAGCCGGGTGCACAGAGTCGAGAAAATCCCTGACCTTTAAAAGTGGCTTCCCAGCTTCCGATTTTCAGTCCGGAGGTAGGGTTTGGGCTGTGGATGCTCGATCAGAAATCGGGATGCGCGAGCCCTGAATTAGTGAGGGGTCGGGCGTGGCGGGATCGGTGCAGGTTGGGCGACTCGGGCGCAGATAAAAAAAAACTGGCCTTCAAGAAAGGCCCAATTGAGAGGTTGGTTGTCGATGGTGAAGTCCCTGAGCCTCAGAGGAAATGTCATTGCCTTGTCAGGTGAGCGTCAAAGCTGTAAGTGTTGTCCAGCTGTTAGCTGACCCTGGAACGGATGGCCCATTATGGGCTTTTCCTATGGAGGATTGTCATGGTTGCTGCCTAATCAAATTGCACTGTACAGAACCACTAGAAGCCTGCAGTGGATTCGCAAGACACAGACATGGGGGAGAAGATATCGTCTTGCCATTACTATCTTGTACAGATATTATACAGACATGTAGTAAGCTGCCAAGACTCAGTGGGTGAATGAATGATGAACATTGCCATGCTCATTACCCCATCCTCTTGCCACCCATTTATCAGCATCCGCCCACACTGTTGACCCTTGACCAGGCCCCTCACAGCCACACGCTGTCATGACGTAACAGTGTGACTGAGGGGGAACAAACCAGTAGGGCTGTCAGTGGTCACGGAGCTCAGCAGGCTACCTTGGAGTCACAGCCGCACCATGTATGTCAACTAGTGTTTGCGCAGAGGCAGTTTCTCCATCACACCTTAGTAATCATTGATGATATGGTGAAAATGATTAGTTCATGGAAGCAAATAAAAGTGAATGAGAGCAGGGTAACCTGACTGGCTCATGACCCTTTTCCTCTTAACAGTTTTATTGGTAGAATGCCACACGCAGGTGATGCGTGGGAAGAGATGGGCCTAGATGCCCCACAGTTTCCTGAGCAGGGCTTTCATGTTTTGGTGGAAGAGGTCCAGAAGGGGAGAGCAGTCCTCTCTACCCTGCTGGCCGGTGTAATGCTCCTGCAACAACCAAGAAGGCCTGGATTCAAATTGTGGCTGTGGTGAGCGCAGCAGGAGGTCGTCAACGCTCGTGGATTCAGTGCAGGAAAAGGGTCAATGACCTGCTGTGTTCAGCAAGGTGAGTAGCTTGGTTCATCCACGCACGACTGCAAGGAAAGGGTCACCTCTGCATTATGCAGCAAAGCTGGCACACATACCTCTGCTTCAGCATTGAGGCTTGTATGTGTAAGCTGCTCACGTAAGTGCACGCAGAACACAGGTAAATGAGCACTGATGCATGGACACAGTGAAGAGCAATATCCCTCTGTGCACAATATATCAGGTTGACATAAATTCACGTTGTCATTGCAGACACATAGGGCAGAGAAGACCATGGAGATGTCCTGGCCTGGGGGTGAGTCAGCTTTCCTGCCACACATCTGCTCTGTTGAGCAAATAGTCATGGAAATTGCCAGGATGCCTGAACAGCTGTCTGCTGGTGATGGTGAAACGCCAGGTGATAAAAGCAGTGTTGAATTTGGAACGTGGTGGTAATGGTGGAGGTCATGCTGTCACTTCACGAAGCACAATGAGATGTTAGCTTGAAAGAGAGTGCAAAGGTCGGGCAGTGTGAGCATGGTTGAATGTGCATCAGAGCATGCTTTCGCTATAAGAAGGCTATACCTATACATCTCTTTTTGTGTCTCACACAGGTTCCAGCTTGGCTCCCTCACCCCACCGGGGCAGATCATCCCTCGGGCATCAAGAGAATGAAGAGATGTCTAAGGACACAGCATCACATTATACTGGCCCAAACTCCGTCAACTCAGATACAGGCCCTTCAGAGGGATGTGTAGAGTCAGTGGCACAGAGTGAAGGGCAGGGAGAGGTGTCAGTCAGAGACATCTGATCACAGTTCCCCGCGGAGGAGGGCGGAAAGTCACACGATGCTCCGGTGGGCAGGAATGTGGAGCCTCGGAAGTCACCTTTTGGGGCACAGTATTCAGATAATCAGCAGCAGATGCATGGACATCTGATGGAGTTCTCTGAGGCAGCGAGAGCTGTCGGACTACAAATGGAAGAGTCTAACACCACCACATTGTCCCTGGGGCTCAACTGCGTGAGCTCTGACCATGAGAGATTGGCCAATCTCATGGAGAGACACATGCAGCAACACTTGGAGTGAATGCAAGAGCAACATTTCAGCCAGGAAAGGGTGCAAGCCTCCCTCAGTAGCATGGATCAGAGCATGAGTGCTGTCATCCAGGGATTTCACGAGGAGCTGTGTACACTTCACAGGATGGTCACACTGTTGACACAGTGGTTGCTGGATTGGGGCGACTGCTATGCACCAGCAGCCAGCCCCATCAACCCCACCTGAAGGCCAGCCCAGGGCTGTGCGTGCACGGGTCACCGAGGAGGATGGAGGAACCGAGAGCTCCACAGAACCCTCACCTTCCTCCACCTCCCCAGCCCTTCCATCAGAGCCCTTGTCTTCTCCACATGTGCCAGTGACCATGGCTGCCCATGCAGAGATGCAGAGGCCACAGTCTGAAGGAGGTCCCCACAATGGGTCCCTGCACGATGAGGCAGACCAGCACACTTCTCATTGCCGCTTAGACTGAGAAGTGAGCAGCCTGTCCCCTCCTCCTCCAAGGGAACATGGTGGGGGGTGGGGGGCTGCACTTTGTACGTGTGTGCATGAGCGCTGGGTGCTATCTCGCCTACAGCACTAATGGGTTCACCTTGGTTACACTTTTCACATTGTATATATCACATTTTGAGCACTTGAATATGTTTACTCACACTTGTACGTGACTCAGAGTGTGATTGTACACGAGAGAGCTCAAAAGGTATGGTAACATGATGAAGGTAGTTCTTACCAGTAATGATGAGGGCAGCATGCTGAGGTCCATCTCCACATCAACAGGATCAAGGGGGCTTGAAGCTGGTTTGTGTTGCTTCAGAGGGCTTCTTCCTTCTCTGCTGTATCACATAAGATTCCTGTGTTCAATGACTCGAACACTGACCTGCTCCTTGGATTTTCCGTTGTCCATCCAAGCCTGACTTTAAGGCAGGTTCAGTGATCAGGCGCCGCAAACAGATGCTGGGCAGCAAGTGCATCTCAAGCCTGAGTGCTGGGTGCGAGGCATTCGTCCACACTGCAGCGTTACACATTGGCCGGGGTTTAGGCATCACAGCTTGAGAGGCTATATACCGTCCAGGTAATATTGATTATCTTCTGTGCCACTGCTTTGGTGCGTTTACGTTCCAGTTGTGCTTTGTGCCGTAAGCAGAGCGATACGGAAGCCAGGAGTGTTGCATGTGGCGCCCACATCAGAAACTGGACCATCGTCCAGAATGGATGGTGCACAAGTTCTTTCAAAGAGCTGTTGTTATACAGTTATGGGCTCCTCATGCATGCAATAATGCAATACAATCCTATGAGCGTGCATCAGGTTTTAAGTCTTATCTTGTGTCACTCTCAGCATTATGGGCATGGTTTGTTTATGGACAATTCGGCAGCGTGGGCCCCTCATTCACACTCACGGACATTTATGTGAGGGGGCCAGGTTGTGAATGACTTATTACCATGTTGGTTTGCAATATGAAGAGGTCCATGGTTATGATGGTGAGGGTTTCAGCCTTATAAATCTGACTGAGTCCAACTCATTGATGTTTATTGTCTTCCTTGTGGGGGATGGGTAATCCCTCGGGTAATTGTGGAATCAATGTACAAGGTCCTTTAGGTGGATGTATATCGTGGGGACTGGCTGATGGCAATTGTGATAATGGGAGGACCGTATGAGAACCTATTTTGCACAAGGACCCATCCGGTGATGATACTCTGCTGCATGGCCTTGCCTCCCAGCTGCTCTGCCATTGGCAGTCTCCCCATCTGTTTCGGAATCTTCCAAATGGGCAGGGGCTACCTCCTCCTTATCCTCATCCTCCTCCTCCTCTTAGGTTGGAGTTTTGCCCACAGCCTCATTGTCATCGATTTGTAGGTCCCTCTGCTGGGCAATGTGCAGCAGGCAGTACATCACTACTATTCTTGATACCCTTGCTGGGCATGTTGCAGAGCGATCGAGACACCTGATGTGCATCTTTAAAATGCCATTTTCCTGCTTGATGGTGCTCCATGTGATGTCATGGCTGCTGTTGTAGTTGTGCTCTGCCTCTGCTTGTGGGCTCCTAAATAGGGTCACTATCTTAAGGGATAGCCCTTGTCCCTTAGAAGCCAACCATGGGATCTGCGTTGGTGGCTGAAATAGCCGAGGGAGTTCGGATCCCCTTGGTATGAAGGAGTCATGACTGCTTCCAGGTAACCTTGCACACACATGAAGGAAGACCTTGTGGTGGTCACAAACAGCCTGGACATTGATTGAATGGAAGGACTTCTGATTGATCAAGGTGTCCGTGTGCTAAGTTGGGACCTTCATGGCAACATAGATGCAATCAATAACGCCCTGCACGTGAGGGAAACCTTCTAATTGGGCAAAGGCTGTGGCTCTCTGCCTCTGAGATGCCAAATCTATAGGGAAGTTAATGTGATCCCCCACACAAGCAAACAGGACATTAATGAAGCTTTAATGGAGCTGTGTGCTGCTGACTGGGATATACCAGACAGGTTTCAGATCCCTGGAAAGATCCTGAGACAAAAGTTGAGAGCGACGGTTACCTTTACAACCACTGGCAGGGCATGAGGGTTGATGGATTGTGGCTCAAGTTGCTACTGAACAATGCAACTTTTGTCTGTCACCACCTCACAGCTTAGCCTCGGTCGCCTTCAACACTCGTTCTCCCTCATGTTGAGGTCGGATGTCCTAGGTTTGTATGCCCTTCCCACAAGGTAGTACCTGGTTGTCCTGCCTCTCCTCCTCCTCCTTCCTGGTACAGCCTCTTCCTCCTGCCTTCCCTTTGGCCTCTGGCAGCTCACGGTGACTTGCTTCTATGGCCTCTGTCCAAGGGTGTCATACCCATCTTATTTCTTTCTTCGCACCATGTGCTATGCACCCTTCTTCAGCACAAAGTTCTTCTTGGCACCTGAGTGCACGAGTCAGCAGGGGCAAAATAAGTTGCCCTGCGAGACCAACAACCCCATCCCCCCTTCTCCCTTGGCTTAAGGGAGGACAGTGGAATTGGTTTTGTGCCACTTCTGGGGCATTAAAGTCTAAAGCAAATACCACAGGGACACTTTACTTCTTCAAAGGGGCACCCTGGCTATCCAAGCAATTATGCCAAGTTTAGACTTGTTCTTCCCAGGTCTACTCTGCACACTTCGGGTTCCACACTCCGAGGCTACCAAGGTCTGACTAGAGTGGAAACAGCTGACAGTTTGAATGGCCAGCTGCCTCCATAAAATGTGCACCCTCAAAACACATTTCTGTACGTCACGAAAATGGGAATTGCCGTGCTCGAGGATGGGAACTGACGATCTTCAGCCATTTCCACCATTATTGCTACGATGGAGAGGCTCTCCTTTGCGACGAATATCTGGGCCCAGGCATAAAGTTGAAATCCATGTTGCCGTTGATTCTCATGTAACTCAAATTGGTGATACAGATGGATTTAGGATTAGGGCAACAGTGCTAAAACCAGCTCTTTGCAAATCACCAGTCCCGCACAACAGAACCATACACTCATATTGCCTATTGGAGGCCATTCAACCCATCGTGCCTGTGTCGTCTGTTGGAAAGAGCTATCAAATTAGTCCCACTTCCCTTCTCTTTCCTCCTAGCCCTGCATTTTTTTTCCCCTTTTCACAGGAAGAGAAGAGGCCATTTTGCCCCTCAACACTGTTTCACCTTTCAGTGGCTGAACTGCGATCCAACTCTACATACCGCATTTGCTCCATATTCCTTAATACCTTTGGATAGCAAAAATCTATCAATCTCAGACTTAAAATTAACAATTGATCTAGCATCAATTGCCATTTGTCGAATAGAGTTCCATTCATCTACCACACCGCCTAATTTCACACATAAAAGATCTGGCTCTAATTTTTGGACTGTGCCCCTTAGTCCTAGATTCCCCAACCAGTGGAAATAGTTTCTCCCAAACTACCCTGTCTGTTGCCCTTAATATCTTGAAAACTTCGATCATATCACCCCCCCAACCTTATGCATTCCAGGGAATACAGCCCACATAGCTTAACCCTTGGAAGTCCAGGTATCATTCTAGTACATCTATGTTTCACATCTCCCAAGGCCAATATATTCTTCCTAAGATGTGTACTTGCAAGGACAAACACAGGCTAGAATATGGAAACACAAGGCAGTTCGAATCAGGAAACTTCTGGCAAAAGGCTGTGTTGATTTACAGTGCGAGTCAAAGTCAGAGACAAGGTTAGAATGAATGAACTGCAAACAGTGATGCTCAGGGACTCTAAATGTGGTCTAACCCAGGGCTTTCTAGAGATGAAGTATGAAGCATTTCAAGTATATATCCAATTCCCTTTTGAAAGTCACTATTGAATCTGCCTCCACTACCCAATTAGACAGTGCGTTCCGGATTGTAACAAATCAATGTAAAGATAATTTCTCTTCACCTCCTCTCTGGCTCTTTGACTACCGAATAAACTAACAAATGAGTAGTAATGGGGGTTAAATTCAACTTTTACAGGATACAATACAGGTGGCAGTTGACTGGCTGTCTGTTATACACCCCCTCCTTTCTGCACAAATTTAAATGGAAGGGAGAATTGGGAAACTTGAACTTCACTCTCATTAAATGTAAATAAAACTGAGTTTGCTCAGGGCCTCAAGGGCCAGATTGCCAGTGTTTGGAGATCACGTGGTCCCAGGCAAACAGTTTTCATACCCCTGGATTAGATGGACTTCAGTGGTGGGAGTTCAAGATCAGCACAGTAGCGATGGGTCCTTTGACCAAAGTTTCTTTGATGATTAAATCATTTATTTGTACCTCCATTCTCTTATTTCTTTTTTAAAATGTTAATTTGAAAATAAATTCTGAATAAAGAAGAGTGGTGGAGATAGTGATGAGTCTAAAAGTGACCACCTTTAAAAGCCGTACATTAAAGCAAAATGGACAGAAAAAGTCCCTGAGCATCATTGTTTGCAGTTCATTTTTTTCTAACCTCGTCCCTGACTTTGTATGCGCTGTAAATCAACACAGCCCAGTGTCAGATGTTTCCTGATTCAAAGTTCCTTGTATTCCTATATGGTACCATGAATTTGCCCTTGCAAGTGGTTATAAAGTCAGAGGCCTGTAGCTTATTAATAGAGGAACTAAATCATTGAAAGATTTAGGTCATTTCAGTTTTCTTTTAGTTTATTGCTGAAAAAAGAGACATGTCTAAGCTTTACGTCTTGCACTCATCAGGACACTCGCAAGAATACCAATATAAGAGGGAAAACAACAACTTATACTGTATGTGAAGAGAGTGCTGATTGGTTGGCAACTGGCGTTGCCATGGAGGATGCACCACTGATGGTGCCTGACAGTTAACTGCCAAGCATTATTTGAAATCTAAACCAGGCAGCTTGACCCTGATTGGTTCAGGCATTGCCCTGAGGAATGAGCCATTCGCTGTTATAAATGTTGGCAGGTGAATCTTCTACCAGCCCACTTGCCAAAGGGGAGGGTGTTCCAGAGAGTAGGTGGAGCGAGACAGCTGAAGGTTCTATTGCTGATGCTGGCGTGGATAGAGCGGGAGTGTGGGATTTCCAAAAAGCCAGTACCACAGGATAGAAGAAGATCATGGTTTAGGATCTTGGGTTGGAGGTAGGATGGAGTGAGGCTGGGAAAAGGGTTTGTGTATGAGAATGAAGATTTTGTTTTCAGCGGGAGTTTGGTGAAGATAACAGTGATGGGCAAGCAAGGCTCAGTGTGTGACAGGTGCTGAGGTGAAATTTTGAATGAGTTGGGAAAAGGGCATTGGAAAAGTTGAATATGGAGGGAGCAAAGTTTGAATGAAGAAGAATTTTCGCATTGATGGAGGTGAATTTCGTGCCAATGTGATGCCAGGTATGTATGCCGTGTGTCCCAATGACTGGCAGATCATATCAAACAGCACACCCTTTGGCTGTTCACAATAGGCAGAGTACTAACTGTACTCCACCAACCTGTGCTTGCCAAATTCAGAACATAATGTCTACCATTAGATGTGATTCCGCGATTGGACAGCACTTGCTGAACAATCCTGAGTGTGCTAAGAATTACACTAACAACCAATTTAAGATTATCAGTCAGGCTCACAGTGTGGCTCATTTATGCTTGCTAGAAGTTAACTTGTATTCATATGCAGGGATCTGCCTTCTGCAAGCAAAAGGAAAATGTCCAGACATTGCGCCTTTTTTGAATTAAGCAAAAGAGTGGGGGAACAACAGTGTCCCGGTGCATTTGCCATGGCAATGCCTTAACCAATCAGAGTTGACTTTCCAACAAATCAGCACCATTTTCTCATGCAGTATAAAGTGTTGCTCAGTGTGAAACTTGACATTCTAATATATGTCCTGATGAGTGCAAGATGAAAAGTTTTGACAGCATGTCTCTTTTCAGTTCAGCAACATCAAAGGTGAGATAATTGCATTACACAAAAAGTGGTTTGAAATAACTAAAAAAAAATATCGGCTTAAGTTTGTTTCTTTCCCCCTTTGGCTTATTGATACCAATGTGCCAAGTAAGACTGGTGATAATTCATCAGCAATAGTTAATTATTAATAAGTGCACTTGCCCCTCCCCAACACACCACCACCCCTCCCTCCCAGCAGCCACCACCATTGATACACGTTAAGGTGTTTTATTATTTTTTATTTTCTTTTACAGTTGTTGGAACCACAGTGCTTTCAGTGCTCATTCTCATGTCCCATCATTTCCATTCGCTAGTAGTTCTAATTCCTGGCAAAAAAACGATCAATTTTAGGAAAACCTCTGAAATTTCTTCCCTAGTTTCATAAGTTGAGTTTCAGGAGACCACAATTATCTGTCTCACCGGAAGATATTGACATGAATGCCATCATCCACTTACGCTGTCTCACGGTTGGTTGTTCTCGGTTGTTCCACATATCAACAGCGAAGATGTTGGGTGGCGATGCAAAATGGGCAATGCCGCTTCTGACATCCATTATACATCCTGTCCAAAATTCAGCCCCATTGACTTCAAGTTGAATTCCAGCTCTGTTATCTCATAACTGTATTTGATTTGTCTTGTCTATTCTTGAGCTACATTCCCATCTCTTAAGCCTTGTGTTAATATTAAGCATTTCTTCAAGATTTGAAATAAGATACTCTGTCTGGTGTCAAGTTCCTTAGTAATCATGGTATTTCCTCATTGTGCTGGTGCTCAATCACATTTATCAACTTGGTTGTCCATTGCAATCTCCTCCAAGACCAGAATGCCCTCTCTGATGGTACACAGGACAATACACAAAGGTCAAGGTGGAGGTGGAGGTGGAGCAATCCCTTCTTCATACCAGTATCAACAGTGACTCCACTTCAAAAGTACTTCACAGAATCACAGTATCTTTACAGTGCAAAAGGAGGCCATTCGGTCTATCAAGTCTGCACTGGATCTCTGAAAGAGTATTCCACCTAATCCCACTCCCCTGCCTTATCCCAATAACCTTGCACATTATTTCTTTTCAAGTAGCAATCTAATTCCCTTTTGAATACCTTGATCGAATCTGCCTCCACCACCTTTTCAGGAAGTTCGTTCCAGACTCCAACCACCCTGTGGTGAAAGAAATTTTCCTCTCATCACATTTACCCGTTTTGCCAATTATTTTGAATCTGTGCCCTCTAATTCTTGATGCTCTCTTGAATGGGAGCAGTTTCTCACTATTTACCCTTTCCATACCCCTCAGCATCTTGAATACTTCTATCAAGCCTCCTCGCAGCCTTCCTTTCTCCAAGGAAACGAGTCCCAAACTCTCCAATCTATCCTCATAGCTACAGTTCTTCATCCTGGGAATCATTCTTGTTAATTTCCTCTGTACCCTCTCCAATGTCTTCACATCCTCCCTCAAATATGGTGCCCAGGAACTGGATGCAGTACTCCAGATGAGGCCTAACTAGTGTCTTATACAAGTTCAACATGACCTCCTCCTTACTCTTGTACTCTTGTCTATGAGGTGCTATGGGAGATCCTGAGGATGCAAATGGTGCTACATAAATGCAAGCTTGTTCAATCATTACCGCCTTGAACCGGTGTGCTCAAACTGTCTTTTCAACACAGCTTTAAGTAGCGCTAATAGAGCAGAGGGTATTTTCCAGTTAAACCATGAGCTCCTGATGTGGTGTCATTTCCTGTAGATTGTTCTCATTTATTTTGTACCCTTTTGGATAAGCGGTGGGTGTAATGGATCCCATGGCACTATTAAAGGAAAAGCAGGGATTTTACCCCCTCCACTCTTCGGGTCAATATTTATCCTTTAAGCAATGTCACTAAGACAGATTACCTGGTCTTTTACCTCATTGCTGTTTATGGGACCTTCCTGTGTGTAAATTGGCTGCTCCAATAGCAACAGCGACCCCACTTCAAAAGCACTTCATGGGCTGTGAAGCGTTTTGGGAGATCCTGAGGATGTGAATCGTGCTAAATAAATGCAAGGTTTTTTTGTTTATTCCTTCTTCAACCAATGCCACCAAAAATAGGTTAAGAGGCTGTTTTTTTTTCCCGAAAAGAAACTTTATTCATAAAAGTTGTGAAAACACATTATAAAACATTTCAAATTGAACATTACAGAAAGCGCAATAAAAATTCAACTTTTCTCTATACAGCATGTTCCACTCGGAGGTGCCTCAATACAATTGTAATACTCTTGATATTTACAATATGCATTCCATGTCAGATGTACAGCCCAAGGGCAAACCACTTCAAATTGAATATTACAGAAGGTGGTTAAGAGAGTGTTCATCTCGCTGCTATTTGTGGGAGCTGTGCATGCAAAATGAATGTGTTTTTCTACAGAGCAACAGCCACTCTATTTCCCATCCCCTTCAAAGTCATCCATTGTACATGAAGCATTTTAAGAGTATAAGAAGTAGCAGTGGGAATAGGCCCCGTTGCCCGTCAAGCTTTCTGTGCTATTCAATAAGATCATAACTGAACTTCTACCTCAGCTCTGGTTCCCTGTTCTAATCCAAAATCCCCTGATTCTCTCAGTGCCCCAAAGTCCATCAAACTCAGTCCTGAATCCACTCATCAACTGAGCTCTCTGAGGTAGAGAATTCCCAGGATTCACAAACCTCTGAATGAAGAAATCTCGTCTAATCTCAGTCCTAAATGGCCGACCTCTTATCATTCTGAGGCTGTGACCCCCCACTCCCCAGCTTGAGACTCTCCAGCCAGGGGAAACAACCTCTCAGCATTTACCCTGTCAAGCCTTCTAAGAATATTGTACATTTCAATGAGATCATCTCTCATTCCTCTAAATTCCAGAGAATATGGGCCCATTCTACTCAATCACTTCATATAGGACAACCATCTCATCCAAGGAATCAATCTAGTGAAACCTTCTTGCATTCCATCCAAGGAAAGGAGGTAGTGAGACCAGTATTCCAGATTTGGTCTCATCAACGCTCTATATAATTGCATGAAGGATTCCTTAATCTTATAATGCAACCCTTTTGCAATAAGTGGCAAATATACCATGTGCCTTCACAATTGCTTGCTGCATATTAACTTTCTGTGATTCTTATACAAGGACACCTGTATTCCTCTGAATTCCAACATTTACTAGTCTCACATTTAAAAAAAATTTTACTCTTCCATTCTTCCTACCGAAGTGGATAATTCCACAATTCGCCACAGTATATTCCATCTGCCATCTTCTTGCCCAATCACTTAAGCAATTTATATTCCTTTGCAGCCTCCCAGTTTTTCTCAGAGCCTACATTCCCACTCAACTTTGTATCATCAGCGGACTTGGATATACTACACACGGTCCCCTCCTATAAATAATTGACGTGGATTGTAAATGGCTGAGGTCCAAGCACTGATTATTGCGGAACTCCACTAATTACTCCCTGCCCTCCCGAAAATGACTTGTTGCTCCTACTCTCTGGTTAGCGCACAGAAAACAATCTTTAAATCATGTTAATATATTTATTACCCCTAGTCCCATGACCCCAAATCTTGTTTAACATCATCTTTGTGTGGCACCTTCTCTGGATCCGGCTCTTAAACCCACAACCTTCTGCTCCGGAAGCAAAGATACTGCCAACGCTGAGCCCATCTGGCCAAAGGGTCACCCGTCCTTGTACACTGTAGCAATCCAGTGGTAAAGTGTTTGAGATTTGGCAATTTGCTCTGCTGCAAATCATATTGCCTAGAGGGTAGGGTGGGGTGGGATGGGGTGGAGTGGGAGAATGGTGGCGGAGTGGTAATGTCACTGGACTAGTAAACACGAGGCTCAGGCTAATGCCCTGGAGGCCTGGGTTCAAGTCCAACCATGGCAGGTGGTGGAATTCAAATTCAATTAATCTGGAATATGAAGCTATAGTCTCAGTAATGGTGACCATGCCAACTGTCACCGATTGGTGTAAAAACCCTCCTGGTTCACTAATGTCCTTTAGGGAAGCAAACCTGATGTCCTTACCCAGGCTGGCCTACATGCGACATGTGGTTGACTCTTAACCGTCCTCTGAAATGGCCCAGTCACACACAGTTCAAGGGCAATTAGGTATGGGCAACAAATGCTGGCTATGCCGGCGATACCCATATCCTGTGAAAAGAAAAGCTGCTGGTGTTTCAGGCTACGCCTATGTATTTTTCATGACATTTCTCTGTCACCACCATGAACGGTATTTTTCCCCAATTCTTTCAGAACGGTCCCAGCTGTGGTATTTTGGCAGTGGGTGAACCAGTCATTCAATGCCTTGGTCAACTACACCAATAGGAATGCAGCATCGCCAATAAGCACAAAGTAAGTGTTTTAGATCTAATTAGTCACTGTCTCTGCATCCTTTGTTCATCCACAGGCAGCAAGTTACCAAGCGAGCCAGCTAACTGGCTGATTTAATTCAGTAAAACAGAACATTTTGTGCTGCTCTGATTGGAGCTGGCCGTTCTATTTGGATTTTGCACTGCAGCTGTGTGTTTTTCATCAAATGAAAAGGGCTCGCCAATGTTTTCTTCACTTTCCTTCTCTCGCTGTCATGCAGACCCGCAGACACCAGGAGCTTCGATTTTCCAATCGACTGTGGAGGGGTGAGGTTGGGTGCGCGCGTGTTTTGAAAGTAGTACTCCCTGAATGGCGTGCCACTCTTCTGACACCTCCGGAACAAACGGCTGTTTTCAAAGTGAGGGGCCATGGTGGAAACCAGCATCCCACTTGCCTCCAGTTAACTGCCTGTTAAGCTCCTTGGAAGAGCTTGTTAATGGACTGGGTAGGGCCAGAAAGCAAGTTCCAAATCGCCGATTAGGAAAAGTGAACAACCTGGCCTCACGTTAGTTGTCGGGAACAATGCAGGGAGCCATTAAGTCGTGTTCCTGCTGAAGTAAACCAGTTGGGGGAAAAAAAAAGAGTTATTGACACCGAGGGGGGTGGTCTAGAACCTTTTCATTGACTGCTTGGCCACTTCTTTGCGCTGTGAGGCCGCTGGCCCTCTCATCTCCTGCCTCTTGTATTCTGCAGGGCAACAGCAAGCTCAGTTATGGCTGTTCTCTGCCCTATGCCGCTTATCGAATTTTGTCAAGTACAGTTGTGTGCTAGTTATTAGATTATAGCCAGTGGAATCCCTGAAATGCTTCTCTCAGCACCTAAAGAGTGAAGTTTGGTGACTCTGAGATGCAGCAGGCAGCCCAGGAGTGCTGACTGTAGTCATTTGTTCCACCCGGTGCCACTAACTGGGTGTCAAGCTTGTCTCTGGCCTACTTAGGAATCTGCACTTTAAATGCAGGGTGAGAGCCCAGAAATGATCCAGACGTTGGGTTCTCAATGCCCATTCTTCGCTTGAGTCTAGACAGTAGATTATTTGACTGTGAAAGGTGTCACAGGTAAAAAGTAATCAACCCCCCCATGTTCAGAGTAGATGTGTTCAAAATGAGGAGGAGTTTCGATAGAGTAAATAAGGAGAATCTGGCAGGAGGACCCAGAGAAACCAGAGGACACTGATTGAAGGTAATTGGCAAAAGAGCCAGTCGAGAGATGAGAAGAATTTATGATGTAAATGAGGTCCAAGGTGTCCTCCAAACAGCACCAACCCAACATTGAGGAAACTACAAAACTAAGTGAGTTAGAGTTTGGGGGTGTTGTTATGGTAGTAACTTTCAAAAGGGAATTGAATAAATGTTTGTGAAGGAGAAATTTGCAGGGCTATGGGAAAGGGCAGAAGTTGGGACTGATTGGATGGCTCTTCCAAAGAATTGGTCTGGGTACAATGGGTCGAATAGCCTCCTTCTGTGATGTAAGATTCTAGGAAGTGCACTTTCTATTGAGGGTCATTGGTCAAGGGTGAGAACCTTGGCTGTTGTGTTTTTTTTCTCCTCTTAGCAAGGGGATGCTGTGAGCATTTGCAGCACCCCTACTGCCATGTAAATTGATGCCTGCTAATGCAGTACAGACTGGTGACTAGACCTGGACCTGCAACTCTGCAGGATTCAGTTACTCACTGACTTTACCAACCGAGACACCAGAGGGGCAATAATTATCATCAGAAAATCAGATTTCATGACCAGAATGAAATATTTGAGATTTTTTAATTCTTAATCTTGTAACATGCACCTACAATGTCTTTTTCCTTTTAACTTATACATGCAGGATTTTCTTTTGCTATATACCCAAGGAATGCTCATTTTCCCGGGTACAATGCAAAGAGTAATGGCCTGGAGAGCTGTTGATATCTTTGCACTGTTCTAAGATTTCTGGGTCTCCAAAAAATGACACCACCCCCCAACTCCAGCTCACTTAGTTCCCTAGTTTCCTCAACATGAGGTGCATGCTGTTTTGGGGGAACAGCCCAAAATTAAGTCCTGAGCCTTGTTCACGTTGGAGAATCTGAGAAGGGCTCTACACTTCCAGGGGCAGGGCCCTGTCAGGTGTGGGCCTGCGCTGGGGAAGTCTGGCCTATCATGATCATCTCATCTTGGAAACGTCGTTGTGTTCAGACCATGCCTGGTGGTGTGCACTTGGTCTGACTCGAGTGAAAGGGAAAACTGGTTCAATGGATTCCACATTGTGAGTTTCCTTAAACAGTTCGCAAGTGTCTGGTGACGAAAATATTCCAGAAAAAAGTCAATTTATATATTATAATAAATTATAACTGCTGTGATTCGCTTTTTAAAAATGAACTTTTTCTCCTTTTCTTTGTTCAGACAAATAGGAATAGCATATTTCACGGCAACTAGCACTGCTCTAGCAACTGCAGTTGGATTGAATCTATACACAAAGGTACATTGGAGGACTCCTGTCGGTAGAGATTTCCCTGAAGCTTTGTGAGCGTTTGGAGCTTTTTTCCTCTCCCTCCCACTCATGCTGCAACCAATCGTAGAAATAGGAATTTCTTCAGTGCAGTGCACTGCAGTTGTGGGGCATTGTTGTGGATTTTAATGCCTTCCGGGATGTTTCACACTGAGTCTAGTTATTCTCAGAAAGGGGCACAGACGGAAGAGGAAATTGAATGATGATTCACCTTGGTGTGCTGCAGATTCTGGAGCAACATTAACAGAAACCCCCGCAAACAAAATTGACTAAATTAGAATTGCTTTTAATTATTTTTTGTCCTTTTAAGGTTACTCCCTTTTCCCTGCTGCAATGCTCCAATAGACCAAATGGATCATGCAGCTCACTTGCTCCCAAATAGTTTATTTGCTAATTGATTGATTTGTCTTTCTGACCTTCTTTTCCATTGGCTCAGATGGACATTTAAGACCACGTGGTACGGTTTGAGAAAGAGCAGAGAATGGTCAGTGCCCCTCCCTCGGTCAACACTGACTGAAGTTATTTCTCGTTGCATTTTGTGAGCAAAGTAGCTGCCTACTCATCTATACAGAGTGACAGTGCTGGCAAGGCAAAGGAATTCACTGTCCGTGAAGCATTTGGGAACATTACTCAGAGATTTGATCAAGAACTGTAGAAATGCGAGTCCTTCTTTCTACCCCGCGTGTTAACATTCTGTTCTATAACAACAACAACTTGCGTTTATATAGCACCTTTAACATAGTAAAAACATCCCAAGGTGCTTTGCAGGAGTGTAATCAGATGAAATTTGGCACCGAGCCACATCGAGGGATGTTAAGGCAGGTGATCAAATGCCTTGTCAAAGAGTTAGGCTTTAAGCAGCGAGTTAAAGGAGGAGAGAGGTTTAGGGAGGGAATTGCAGACCTCGCAGCCTAGCCAGCTGAAGGCATGGCTGCCGCTGGGAAGGACTGGAGGCCAGAATTGGAGATGTTTTTTTAAAATTTATGCTCTCATGGGATGTGGACATCGCTGGCTAAGCCAACATTAATTGCCCACCCCTAACTGCCCTTGAGAAGATGGTGGTGAACCACTTTCTTGAACAGCTGCAGACCATGTGGTGTATGTACACCCACAGTGCAGTTCGGAATGGAGTTCCAGGATTTTTACCCAGCGACCTTGAAGGAACGGCGATATAGTTCCAAATCAGGACGGTAAGAGATCTCCAAGGGTTTTGGGTTACAAGGGATATGTAGGGTAAGGCCATGGACAACTTAGACCTGAAAGTGAAGGAAAACAGAAACCTATGTTGTAGGAATAACATTTTTGGTCCATTCTTGACAACATTGTATTCAAATTTCAAGCTTTCCTGAACCTCAATTAACTTAAAATGAATTTAACACAGTTTTGGCAGTACCAGATGTCCAGGAATAAGATAATCTAGAACAGTAGGGCCTTTTTTTCTCCTCACGGATATTACTTGGTTGTAATTATTGAGCCTTGTAGTCTGCAAAGAAAGTTAAAACTTGTTCCCCCTCTTGATTTGAATTCATCTCAAACTGCAGGCAATAAAAGATCTAATTGCTCTGGATTAGGATTTACCTACCAATGAAGAAATCCCACAAAGAAAAGGCCTCTCCAACCCTCCTCGAAATTCAAGGAAGGCAAAAAAACCAGAAACTTAGAAATATAACAGAAATAGAGCTAAGCTGTTCAGGTTTTAAATACTACCCCTTTCTTTTTTAAATAAAAGCCAACTTCAAGGCAGTGAATGAAAAATTTAGCTGTAATGATGGGGATGGGATCGGGGCGGGTGGGATAACACTCGGGAAAACTTCACTCGAGAACAAATGGAATACATTCATGGACACCCTCCTCAGCCTGTCGGGTAAGTACATACCAAGGACTAGTCAGCGCCACTTGAAGATGAAAGAAAAGCGACCTTAGATGGATTAACGTGCACACAGTAAAGAGCAACAAACAGACAAAACAAACTCTACAAAGCCAGTACAAGGTGAGGAAAATCACTGAAAATACTAGAGAACTTCCAAAATAAATGTAAAAATGGCAGTGAAAGGGGCTTTGCTGTAGTCGTAGTTATAACATAAATATAACCGCAAGAGAGTGATGAAACACTTTTTGCGCAGTGACTTGTGATCTGGAACCCACTGCCTGAAAGGTTGGTGGAAGCAAATTCAATGGTAAAATTCAGAAGGTAATTGAATTAAAATTTGAAAGGAAAATAATTAAAGGGCTATGGGGAAAGAGCAGGGCATGAAATTAATTGGATTGCTCTACCAAAGAGCAGATCCGATGGGCCAAATGGCCTCCTTCTGCACTGTATTATTCTATGGTTCCATGAAGGATGTTAGCAGGATTGAAACTGAGGATATACTATAGATAATTAATGTAGTAAATGATGATGTGTGGGAATTATTCACCAGGGAAGACACTGGCAGGGCACCAATAATCGTAGGAGGTTCTCGGACTGAAATTAATGCCATTGGTAACCAGCAAGTTAATAAAACAAAGCCCGATAATCGATGCCTTGCATCAGTAATTGTCAAAATAATAGAGGCATAGCAATAGAAAATAACCTGGTCAATAACGAGTTCAAAAGGGACAGATCCCATCTCAACAATTTCCCTGGCTATTTTGCTAAGTGGATATTGGAAACTCATACAGTTGGGCTTTTAGCAAACCTTGTGTTCCATATGAAAGGCTCCCATACAAGCTTAAGGCAGTGCATTAAACTTGGAGGTGGATATGAATTGGCTGGATAAGAAGAGGCAGTGGGTACTAGCAATGCAAGTGACATTGGGCTGAGGCAATATACCGTGTAGGATGCCCCAGGGCTCAGCCCTCGGTTCCTGCAGTAGAGAAACAGGGGCCTGTTTCAGTTTAAGAGTTGTGCTTCCTTGTATAAAATGTCTTCTAGTGACCAAGTGGCATTCCTGGATGTTTCTGGGATTGAATGGTAGGGATTGGACAGTTGGGATTGGGTGGCTGGGATTGAGATTAAGCAGATACAATTGGGTGGATGGGATTGGATTATTAAAATTGGGCAGATGGGATTTGGAGGTGGGATTGGGTGGATTAGATTAAGCAACTGGGATTGGGTGGTCGGAATTGGATGATTGGGATTGGGTAGATGAGATTGGATGGTTGGGATTGGACAAATAGGATTGGGTGGATTAGATTAAACAACTGGGATTGGGCGGATGGCATTGGACATTTGGGATTGGGTGAATGGAATTGAGTAGATCGGATTGGATGGTTGGAATTGCATGGTTGGTATTGGGAGGATTAGATTGGATGGATGGGCTTGGACAATTGGGATGGCTGGGATTAGGTAGATGCGATTGGACGGTTGGGATTGGGTGAATGGGATTGAGCGGTTGGGATTGGTCGGTTTGCTGGAGAGCTGAAGCAGGTGTTCAACCACCATATTTGCAATGGGAGAGGAGTAAGAACGTTAATCATGAGGGCTGGGGGAAAGGGGTACAATAGGGGTAGGGGATTGGGGTTATGGCACAAGATGGAGGGACACTATAAAATAAGGGGTACAACTCTAAAGGGTGTACAGGAGCAGAGGGAACTGCGTGTTGTATATGTGCATAAGTCATTAAAGGTGGCAGGACAGGTTGAGAGAGCAGTTAATAAAGCATACAGTATCCTAGGCTTTATTAATATAGGCATAGAGTTCAAGAGCAAGGAGGTTATGCTGAACTTGTATAGGATACTAGTTAGATCTCAGCTGAAGTATTGTGTACAGTTCTGGGCACCACACTTTAGGAAAGATGTGAACACGTTGGAGAGAGTGCAGAAGAGGTTTATAAAAATGTTTCCCGGGTTAGAAACTTCAGTTATGAAGGTGTTCAAAATCATGAGGGGGCTGGACAGAGTAGATAGGGAGAACTGTTCCCACCTGTAAAAGGATCGAGATGAGAGGGCACAGGTTTAAATTGATTTGCAAAACATGCAAATGCAAGGTGAGAAAAAAAACCTTTTCACGCGGCGAGTGGTTTGGGTCTGGAATGCACTGCCTGGAAGTGTGGTGAAGGCAGGTTCGATTGAGGCATTCTATTTAAATAGAAACAATGTGCAGGATTATGAGGAAAAGGCAGGAGAAAGGCACCGAGCCATAATGCCCATTCGGAGAGCCGGTACAGGCACAATGGGCCAAATGGCCTTCTTCTACACTGTAACAATTCCATGATTCTACATTTCACTTAAGTGGTTTCTTAACTGCAGTAATTTTACAGAAGGATAGTCATCAGTTGATTGGTTCACTAGCCCTTTGTCGATATAGAAAGTAAACTCTCAGAGCTCCAACAGTTCTGAAAGCTAGTTGAATGAAAGCAAAATACCGTAGATGCTGAAAATCTACAATAAAAGCAAAAAATGCTAGAAATACTCAGCAGGTCAGAGAGCGTCTGTGGAGAGGGAAACAGAGTTAACGTTTCAGGTCGTTGATGTCTCCTCAGAACTAGAGAAAATAAGCTGAATGCTTTGGTAGGCGATTAACTAAAGAGGTTTGTGCACATGTTACATTTAAATGTTCTTTTCCCAGAAAGCTCCACCTTTATTAGCCCGCTGGGTCCCTTTTGTTGCCGTGGCAGCCGCCAACTGTGTAAACATTCCGATGATGAGACAACAGTAAGTTCAGCTTTTTTATGTCCAGTAAATTGGTGTCCTTTATAATGTATTTGCGAGAAGGTTGTTGGGACAGTCTCATTGGGGTGATGATAAATCAAGAGTTAACGTGCTGAATCTTGTGGTCAAAGGACCTAGTGATCCCTGTGGTGCAGACTTCCTGTTTCCCAATACCAGTTTGAATCTGGTGCAAAGATAAGGAGATCTCCAGGTGTCCAGCAGCTGTGATACCGTCAAGCAGGATAGGCTGCCAAGCTCCAATAGTTGTTTAGGAATGAAGACCGAAACCAAGACAGACACCTTCAGACGGAGTTTTATTGCTTGTCCTAAAACTCTCCACGGAGAGCACTAGCCTCAGCTGTTGTTGCTTTCATATAACCAACTGGGTACTTAGTTAAACAACCTAATAATTAGCAATTGAACTTCTTTCACTGTTTCCTTCCCTAACCTAGGCAGTCAATCACATTGAAGTATTCTCACAGGCACCAAAACAGGAAGAGTAAAGGCCACTGAATCCCTTCAGTTTTAATTTTTAAATTTTACAGATAGCGAAATAAATGCTTAGGACATTGCCACGGGATTAAGGTAGAAGCTAAATTATCGTTCGCAAAGTTTAAAAAGAGAAACGTTTTGATTATTTAGAAATTAGGCGGAATTTCTTATAACAATGGAGACATTCGATATTTAGCAAATATTAGCAAGTATTCTTTTGGGGCCCATTTAGCTGCAGGTATAAACTTAGTATACCGTTCAAAACCCAGTTACACCTCGTTGAACAAAATGTAACTTTTTCACATTGTTTTTACATTGAGACTAAGAACATAAGAGTGGAAATTCATGTCAGTTCAATGATTTCCGATTGGCCATTGTTGGGGGACCCTTCTGTATGGGTAGCATAGAATCAGCAACTTTGGATTTCTGGATTTTTGTGTTTAACTGGGCATGTGCAGACTCTGGAAATTGCTGTCAATTTTGGAGCAATAATGACAGCGAACACTGACAATTTCACTGTTGTTATTACTGCAAAATTTGGGCCAATGTTTTGATAATGTGAGCCTTGAATTTTGAAAGCCTTGGGTTGTCTGAGGGATGAAAGACTGGGAAAGATTATAGTTCTTAAGCCTCTGGGAGAAAATGGAATAGAGTAACAGATGCTGGAGCTTTAGTCTTAAAACTTCAGCATGTAAAACATTGAGGGAGGAAAAAGAATGTGTAGAACATTTGGACCTTCAGAGGAACAAGGGGGGAAAATTTAAATGACCATTTTCCACTGTAGTACCAATCAAACAGAAAGATGCGGCAGGTTGTAATGGAGAGAGAGATTAGAGGGTAGATGTGAAACTAGGATCGCCCATCAATTCCAGATTTCTGTGCAGAATGTGCTCCCACAGTGGCTCAACAAGTTTATCTAGTGAGTTGTTAAGCTGCACAAAGCAAGGAAAGATCTAGGTTCAGGCCCTGGTCTGTTTGATCGCAACTGGGGTAATGATAGAAATAGTACAATCAGCCTTAACAGCCCTAGGTTAGGAAAGAGGAAGTCCTGCTGCTAATCATGGATTAGTGACCTTGCTTGATATGGTGCATTTGGATGTTTGCTGAAGACAAGATGTCTCTTCTGTGAAGGACGAAAACAGGATTGGGCCCTGGTGTGATGCCTCATGTAGTTGAGCTCTTCAGCACTTACTTGGGCAATGACACCGGAGCACGATTGGCAAGAAGTCAACACCTTCTGCAGAATAGAAGAGGGCAGAACGTTGGTGAGGGGAGAGGGCAAATAATCATTTCATAATGGGGACAGAAAACATTGGGATGGGGGGAGGGGGTGTGGAAAGAATTGAGATCATAAAAATAATTTGCATTTATATAGTGACTTTAACGTAGAAAAACGCCCATGTTTCTTCACAGTTGACATAAAGAACATGAGCGCTGAGCGAAAGAGAGCTGAGTGAACCAAAGGGTCGGTCTTGAGGAGGGCTTTAAAGGTTGAAATTCAAAGACATTTAGACAGGACATTCTAGAGTGTGGGACCTAGGTGGCCTGAAGGGGTGAAGGGAGGCCAGAGGATCAGGTGGGGTCTAGATTTTATCTTGGCTACTGTGATTGTTACCAAGTGCCTGGTCCCACCATTGATTGCCGGAGGGCATGCATGTGTGCAGCTGTTTGACGAAAGCATAGACAGTCGAGGATTATCAAGATCAGCCGTGATCTCGTTCAATGGCGGAGCAGACTCGATGGGCCGAATGGCCTACTTCTGCTCCTACGTCTTATGGTCTTATACTCAGCTATTCACAGTGAAACAGTCTGCCAATACTCAACACCTCAGCCTTTCCATAAAGAATGACTTCTTGCACAAGGAATAGCACCCATTAAACCGCTCTGTGGCATGGGTCAGCACCCTCAGGTAATAAGAGGTGGAAAGCCAAGAATTTTAATGTCAGTTTGCAGTCGTACATCATTTGGAAGAATATTTGCTGTTTTGCCAACCAGTAGAGGTCAGGGTAAGACTGGCGTGAAAACACTTCCCACAGTAGCTGGTATTTACACCCATTAGAATAATTCTACTTTCATATTTAGGGAAATACTAAGTGGAATTGCTGTGACAGATGAAAATGAAAATAATCTTGGAAAATCCAGGGTAAGTGTACACTTTAGTAACAGGAACCAACATGGACAAAATCTTTTTACTGGGGTCTGATATATCAATTAATTTGGTGGAGAGGGGATGTTACAAATGTGACTTGAACTTCGTAGTATTGTGTTATGCTTTTGAAAATTAACATTATTTGTGTTTTTTATCTTAAGTGATGTAAGACTTGCATTTATGTAGCGCTTCATCGTGACTTGAAATTTGTTACATGTAAGGAATTGCAGTGGCTTATTTCATACACAAACTCAGGAACCAGTTTGCACACAGCAAGGTCAATGAAAATGAAAGTAATGAGTAGTTAATCTCGTTTTACTGTAAATTGACAAGAGGAATGTTGTGGCCAGGCACCTCCCTTTCTGTTAAATAGTACCATGGGATCTTTAAAATCCACCTGAATAGTTTTATTGAAATGTGGTATTATGTTGGATGAGTCAACCTAGACAATGTGCTCAAGCGTTGGAATGTGACTTGAACCCAGAAATCCCTTGCTGAAAAACACAGGTACTACCAACTAAATGTAGCTGCCGCCCATACGTAATAGATTTACAAGAAAACATTCCTAGTAACAGGCACTCATCAGCCTTGACCTTCTTGGTTTACCGAATTTCAAACATGAAATGGTCCATCTTAATTAACCCTTTCTTTGCCAAACACTAAATACATCTCTCAGCTAAAGAAACGCGGTGACGGGCGCAACCTTTCGTAAGGCTTTCCCATGACTTGGTGGGCAATGGCCCTGTTACACACTCTGCAGGCTTGACCCATTGCCTGTGTTGAGCTAGTACAGGGTCAGGCTCACCTGTGCTGCTCCCAAAGATCAAATAGCCTGCGGCCACGACACTCTAGATTTGCACATGGGGATGGACAGTGGAACCATGATCACCTCGCGGAACTGAATCTCGGCAGGAGGCTACAATAGAGAAATCTGACTTTGGAGGGCATGAAGGATTTAGGGATGATTTTGACTTTGATTGTATAAAATGGGTGATAATGAATATGCAGCCTGTTCTACACACACTTCAGTGCCAGTAAAAATTGGATGGGATGTGTCATGGACCGACAACTCACTATTGCACGATTCACACTATTGCAGAAAAACAATAATACCTTTACAAGCTGTTTTGTTTTTCTCATGCACATGGAAAATGTCTTGATATCCACCACGTGAATAATGCAGTACTGTTCAGATCTTTGACCTGTGTGAAATTCGGTGCTGCAAAAGATTGTCAATGTGTCAAAGACAGGGCAAACCGTGAAGTGTTTCTTTTTTTGCCCTTGAGCTTGAGAATTGTCTTGGCAGAAGAAAAACCACAAAGTCTAAAGAAGCATAGGGGTTTGTTCAGCAATGCCTCGACTAATTAATTCCCCCTGGACGAAGGGTCCAAACCTAAAGAGCTATTGCCGGCTTGCTACCCTTGCCAGGGTGCAAAGAAAGAACCAATGGGAAGTATTTAATGGAGGTGACAAGGGTCTGGCCTGCTGAACGGAGAGCCGGCGGGAGCCCCATGTCACCCCTTTCAGGGAAGGCCTGCTGCAATGTGCCAATCAGAGGCTGGCAGCTCTATTGAGCGGCAGCGCCATCGGGAAGGCTGTGGCTGCCGCTGGTACAACGCCTACCCGAGGCCTAATATCATCACTGGATCCTAGGCCAGAGGTAAGCGATGGCTCGTTTGGGGGGGGGTACGGTCAGCAGCAAAGGCAGGTGGGTAGCTCTAAGCCGGCCACCCCTTTCTCAATGCCAGTCCCTCAATCAGGCACTGAACGCCTCTAAACAGGGGACGCCACCCCCAGGAGCCTGCAAGCAACCCTGAACAGCTTTGCTTGTCTCCCCCCTTTCATGGCAAGCCCCCACCTGCTGCTACGGGATGAGGCCCTTAAGTGGGCATTAACTCCCCACGTAAGGGCCTCAATTGGCAGGAGGGCAGGAAGGCCATCCTTGGGCTTTCTCATTACGGCCTGAATTGGGGTGGAGATGGGAAGGTCGCGGGGCCCTTACCTACCACCCAACCTCCTGATTAAATGCCCCATGCCATCAAACTTGCCATGGGCGAGGGCATTAAATTCTGCCTAATATGTGGACGGACAGGCATTTCAGTAAAAACAAAGCGGTTATTATTTGCAGTAGCCACTAGGAGGTGCACCTGATTATCCCCCTATACTATTAAAAGCCAAGCAGAGGCTGGTAGCAGATTCCCTTTAGGAAAAACCTGATTAGGAATACAAATTCCCAGATTCAACCCCAAATACTGGGATTCCATTTCACTGAGGAAGTGGTAAAAGACACAATGCTGCCTGAGCTGATGCGTATTCCAGCATTTCCTGTTTATAGTGCAGTCTTAATAATGGCTCAATATGAATTTATTATTTCAGTAAGTAATTGTTCATTTAAAAATAGTTGTTAATATCCAAAAGCCTTTTAGGGTTTAATCTAAGTTTTACCAATTATACATTCAGCAGATCTCCTCGACAGTTCTTTCTGGTTGGTTTGACTGCTAATGGGGCCTCTTGTCAGGGTGGCTCCACAGTCATTATAACTTGTTCTTCTCAGTCTTTTAGACTCTATGTTTAAGGTGGGTTATTCTATCGATATATTTTAAGTGGCTATGTCTATTCTTTAGGTTTTGAAAAATAAATTACACCGCAGGTGTTTGTTCCAACATAGTTACATGGTCACCGTCATGGGTGCCCAGGTCACAGAATGATGAGGTAGTTCGCGCTGGCTTGTGCGAGTTTGACAAAGTCACTTGCCTCAACCTGCTTGAAGGGGAAGACACTTGAGTGGATGTGAGCAATGAAGGATCACTGGAGGGCAAGTCATCATCAGGCCATTCTTGTACACCTCTGAGTAGTGGATCAAGAATAGCATTGGGGCTACTTGATCTCTGAGTTAGCAGGTAAACCTCCACCCCTCCCCCCCACCCCTCCTCCCCTGAGCGAAGAACACGAGGGTTCAGTCTGAAGAATAAAATCATAGAATAAAAGCATAGAATGGAACCCTAAAATGGTTAGAGCACACAAGGAGGCCATTCGGCCTACGTCTGTGCTGACTCTCTGCAAGACCAGCTCACTTAGTCCCACTTCCACGTCTTTTCCCTGCAACTCTGCTAATTTTTTCTCTTCCGATAATTATCCAAATCTTTGTGAAGGGCTCAATTGAATCAACCTCCACTGCTCTAAATCCTAACCACTTACTGCGTAAAAAAAGGTTTTCCTCATGTTCTCTTTGTTTCCTTTGCCAATCACCTTAATTCAATGTCCTTTGGGTCTCGATCCTTCCATCAATGCAGGCGTTCTCCTTACCTACTCTTTCCAGAGCCCTCAAGATTTTGAACACTTCCATCAAATCTCCTCTCAACTTTCTCTTTGCCAAGAAGAACAAACCCACCTTCTCCAACCTATCCACCTAACTGAAGTTCCTCGTCTCTGGAACCATTCCCGTGAATCTTTTCTGCACCCTCTCTACTGCCTTCACATCCTGAAGTGTGGTGCCCAGAATTGGGTGCAATGCTCCAGTTGAGGCCGAACCAATGTTTTATAAAGATTCATCATAACGCCCTTGTTTTTGTCCTCTATGTACCTGTTCATAAAGCCCAGGATCCCATGTGCTTTATTAACCACTTTTTCAACCAGCGCTGCCACCTTCAGTGACTTGTGCACATATGGTCCCAGGTCTCCTGCTCCTGCACTCCCTTTAGAATTGTATCCTTTATATTGTCTCTCTTTGTTCTTCCTATCAAAATGAATCATTTCACACTTCTGTGGTGAGTTGGATGATCTCAACAATGGACGGCTGTAGGGTCGTGATAATGGTGCAGGGCACTCCTTGGCATGCAGGAGAAGAAAAATCAGCATGGTATTCCACTACCGGTCACTATCCAGCATGAGGTAGGTCAGACTGTGATGCACCCAAAGTTTGCCGACCGTGTCACCTCGAGCATGAAGAATGGCCATGTGGGCAGAGGAGATGTAGATACAGAAACCTAAACCCCAGCTGGAGCCTGTACCTTCGGGAGAAGGAGACAGCCATTTGGTGAAGTTTTTCTTTTAAGCATAGTGTTTGTATGAGAGAGCAGGATTCCCACTTGCCCATCTCTTCACCTCCACACCTTGAATACAGATGTTGCCCTTTGTAGAAGGTGGGAAATAGAAGAATTCAGGCTGATTTTGTTTTCCCCTGTCTCAAGTCCAGTTGTGGTGGAGGACAGAGAGTGATAAGGAAAAACTGAGGTTAATTCTCGTGCTAATGTTTTAACTTGCCTAAGATTAACAAACTTGGTACAAACCAGGGATCAAACATGGATCCTTCCTAACCTTTGCAGCTCACTTTGACGCTGGACAATGCACATCTGAGCTTCTGTTAACAGATCTGTGCTACAGTGACTGTCTCCGTCTCCGAATTACCCCACGTGGATTCTAACTGAAGTTCCATCCCTCATGTTTCGAACCCACCCAGGATTACAGGTATCTCCGGGACATACAACGCTCCTCGGACTGCTGTTCCCGTCACATTCTGAGATCCACACTCAGTGCCATGCGCCCCCATATGAACACACTCGACCTCTCCCTCCATCAGCACCAACTCACCCTATCTCAAAGCTGTCCTTGCCCCCAGTTTCATTTCATTCTTCATCTCATCTGATGCCTTAACAAGAAACTTTGTCTCTTTCTTTTAGGTGCTAAGGAACGCAAGCTCCCAACAACTCATTGATACCAACGCCCATCCAGGACCCTCCACCCCTTCCCGTCCCTCTGACCTCATCCTGTCTTCTAATCCCAGCCCCGGCTGTGTATTCGCCATACCCCCTGACCTTCCCCTCTCCGATGCTGAATGTTCAGTGCTCAGCAAAGGACTCAGTTTCGTACACTTACACCCTCACCTCAATGAATTTCGGGCTTGGCACGATGCTGAACTCTTCTTCCGCCTTCGTCTCCGTGCTCACTTCTTTGGGCAGGTGTCCTCCCCCCATCCCACGGATCCTTTCACCCACCTCCAGAATTCTCCCTCCACCCGGACCCTTCCCTCTGGCCTCTTACCTGCTCGTGATCTTTTCATTGAGAACTGTCGGCGTGACATCGGCCGTCTCACTCTCTCTGCTCCTCTCACCCACTCTAATCTGTCTCCTTCTGAATTTGCTGCACTCCGTTCTCTCAGGTCCAACCCTGACTTTGTTATCAAACCTGCTGACAAGTTCCCTGGCCCCAACCGCCTCCTCTTCACCATGGACGTCCAATCCCTCTACATCTCCATCCCCCACCGGGATGGTCTGATGGCTCTCCGCTTCTTCCTCGAACAGAGGCCTGAACAATCCCCATCCACCACTACTCTCCTCCGTCTGGCTGAACTTGTTCTCTCACTGAATAGGTTCTCCTTAAACTCGTCTCACTCCCTCCAAATAAAAGGTGTTGCTATAGGTATTCACATGGGCTCCAGTTATGCCTGTCTCTTTATGGGGTATGTGGAACATTCCTTGTTCCAGTCCTACTCAGGGCCCCTCCCACAACTCTCTCTCTGGTACATCGATGACTGCTTCGGTGCTGCTTCATGCTCTCATCTGGACCTGGAAAAATGTATTAATTTTGCTTCCAATCTCCACCCCTCCATCATTTTCACATGGTCCATAACTGACACTTCCCTTCCCTTCCTTGACCTCTCTGTCTCTATTTCTGGTGATAGACTGCCCACCAATATCCATTACAAGCCTACCGACTCCCAAAGCTACCTCGACTACGACTCCTCACACCCTGCTTCCTGTAAGGACTCCATCCCATTCTCTCAGTTCCTTCACCTCTGTCACATTTGTTCCGATGTGCCACTTTCAAAAACAGTTCCTCTGACATGTCCTCCTTCTTCCTTAACCGAGGTTTTCCACCCACGGTGGTTGACAGGGCCCTCAACCGTGTCCGGCCCACCTCCCGCGCATCCGCCCTCACACCTTCCTCTCCCTCCCAGAACCATGATAGGGTCCCCCTTGTCCTCACTTTTCACCCCACCTGCTTCCGCATTCAAAGGATCATCCTCCACCATTTCCGCCAACTCCAGCATGATGTCACCACCAAACATATCTTCCCTTCACCCCCCCCGGCGGCATTCCGTAGGGACCATTCCCTCCGGGACACCCTGGTCCACTCCTCCATCAACCCCTACACCTCAACCCCCTCCCACGGCACCTTCCCATACAATCGTAGAAGGTGCAACACCTGCCCCTTTACTCCCCTCCTCCTCATTGTCCAAGGTCCCAAACTGTCCTTTCAAGTAAAGCAGCACTTCACTTGCACTTGCCTCAATTTAGTCTACTGCATTCGCTGCTCCCAATGCGGTTTCCTCTACATTGGAGAGACCAAATGCAGACTGGGTGACCGCTTTGCGGAACACCTTCGGTCTGTCCACAAGCATGACCCAGACCTCCCTGTCGCCATTTTAACACTCCACCCTGCTCTCTTGCCCACATGTCCGTCCTTGGCCTGCTGCAATGTTCCAGTGAAGCTCAACGCAAACTGGAGGAACAGTACCTCATCTTCCGACTAGGCACTTTACAGCCTTCAGGACTTAACATTGAGTTCAACAAGTTCAGATCATGAACTCTTTCCTCCATCCTCACCCCCTTTCTGATCCCCCTTTTTCAAATATTTATTTTAAAATTTTTATATATATATTTTTCCCCAACTATTTCTATTATTATTATTTTTAAAATTTATTTCCATTCATTGTTTTATCCCCACCTTTTAGCTTATTTTATCGTTTCTCCCACACCGTCCCCTCCATCTGTCATTTGCTCATTCCTTCTACTCTTGATGTCACCATTAACACCTCCTTTAGCCAGTATCACCACCGTCAACACCCCTGACCTTTTGTTTATGACATCTTTCGCAATCTCTCCTTTGCCTCCACCTATCGCTGGCCCTCTATCCAGCTTCACCTGTCCAACCCCCCCCCTTAAACAGTATATATTGCACCACATTTTTACTTCTCTTCAGCTCTGAAGAAGAGTCATATGGACTCGAAACGTTAACTCTGTCTTTCTCTCCACAGATGCTGTCAGACCTGCTGAGTTTTTCCAGAAATTTTTGTTTTTGTGCTATAGTCAAGGTACATATAGAGGACTAAATTCTTTTTAACATTACTGAATGTACGAACCTCTTCCAGAATCACTGCTCCATTTTGTTAACAGTCATTCCAAGACTCGCTGTGTATAAATTGCTTCCTTACGTTAAGAACAAACAAACGCCAGTGTACAAAGATGTAGGTTCGCATCAGGTATCAACATTGTCATAAGGCACCAACTCGTTGTCAGAGTTAATAATGTAACATGCTTGTCCATCATGAAATAACCTTTATGTGTGTTTGCATTTGATCTGTATAGAGATTATGAAGTCGGTGACAATCCTATCGTCTGATTTCTCCTTTTCTGATGCGTTCATGTCTTGTGTTTTAGGCTGCTGCCATAAAGGGTATTACACAAGTGGTGATCTCTAGAGTTACCATGGCCGCTCCAGGAATGAGTAAGTATCTAAATAAACACTATTTCAGTCTGTAGATAGCTCAGACCCATCTTTGGTTAGACAGGAGATAGTCTTCAGATGAGGTAATGGACCAAGATGGTCGACTGTTTGGTTGTTTAGATAAAACTGTTCTGCAGTCTTGACAGCTCACTGTTACTTAGGCACTTTGTTCAATTCTCGTTGCCTCACTTTATCAGCCTTAAGTCCGTATCCTTCTGGTTCCTTTTTCTGAAATTTAAATGTACCCATTAGTTATTTGAATACTTCGACCAGTTTAGTGCTCAGTTTGACTATTTGGTAAACTGTTAACCATTATGAGTCCTTAAATTATATCAGGTCATAATGACCCATAACTTAGTTTGCCTCGCCAATTTCTTTCATGATTTTAAACACTGGAGTCACATCCTTATTCTCTTTATTATCTTTCTAGTTTAAATCCATTAGCCTTAGATATTCAAAACACATTGGTTCATTTTATTGACTTAAAAAGTTACTTGTAAGTTGTTGTTGTTGTAGTTTTGTTTCCATGCGTGTCATTACTGTTCCTGACATCGTGCCCACCATCTCTTTTCTCACCAATTTTCTCTTCCCTGGTGTGGGCATTCACTGCTTCCTGGTTAGCACCCCCTGGATCCCTGGTTATCTGTTATCCTCCAGTGCCTTGTATAAACTCCCAGTGTTTAAGAGGTTGGGCAGCTATCGTACTAGCAACCCAGAGGACATGAGTGAAAATCCTGCAGTGAAATTGAATTTAATGAGTCTGACCATTTATTCACTGATACCTGAAATAAAGTGACCATGGAAACTACCGGATTTTTGTAAAACACTCAACTGGTTAGACCATAAGAGCATAAGACATAGGAGCAGAAATTAGGCCATTCGGCCCATCGAGTCTGCTCCGCCATTCAATCATGGCTGATAAGTTTCTCAACCCCATTCTCCTGCCTTCTCCCTGTAACCTTTGATCCCCTTAACAATCAAGAACCTATCTGTCTCGGTCTTAAATACACTCAATGACCTGGCCTCCACAGCCTTCTGTGGCAATGAATTCCATAGATTCACCACTCTCTGGCTAAAGAAGTTTCTCCTCATCTCTGTTCTAAAAGGTCTTCCTTTTACTCTCAGGCTGTGTCCTCGAGTCCTAGTCTCTCCTACTAATGGAAACATCTTCCCCACGTCCACTCTATCCAGGCCTTTCAGTATTCTGTAAGTTTCAATCAGATTCCCCCTCATCCTTCTAAACTCCATCGAGTATAGACCCAGAGTCCTCAAACGTTCTTCATATGTTAAGCCTTTCATTCCTGGGATCATTCTCGTGAACCTCCTCTGGACCCCCTCCAGGGCCAGCACATCCTTCCTGAGATACGGGGCCCAAAATTGCTCACAATATTCTCAATGTGGTCTGACCAAAGCCTTATAAAGCCTCAGCAGAACATCCCTGCTTTTATATTCTAGTCCTCTCGAAATAAATGCCAACATTGCATTTGCCTTCCTAACTACCGACTCAACCTGCAAGTTAACCTTAAGAGAATCCTGGACTAGGACTCCCAAGTCCCTTTGCAGAAGTTCCTGGGAATGAGAAGCTGCCACCCCTGAGTCTGGTCTACACATGGTTCCAGCCTGAAATTTGGTTGACTCTAGTGCCCTCTGATGTGGCTCAGCATGCCAGTTGATTGGGCAACCATAACTAGGCAAGAAATGCAGCCTTGCCTGCAGGCTGAATCTTATCCTTACCACATGTCCATGTATAGTACCACTTCTAGCAGGGGTACCTGGATCATGATCAGAAGCAAGAGCCCTACCTAGCTGCCTAGCTGAAATGAACTAACCACTACCTGCAAGCTCCCCTCCAAGATGTACTCCATCCTGACTTGTAACTTTATTGCCAATTCCCTCACTGTTGCTGGGTCAAAAACCTGGAACTCCCTCCCTAACAGCACTGTGGGTGCACCTACACCAGGTGGACTGCATCGGTTCAAGAAGGCAGCTCGCCACCACCTTCTTGAGAGGAATTAGCCATGGGCAATAAATGCTGGCCTTGCCAGCAAAGTTCACGTCCTAGGAATGAGTGCAAAAATAAAAAAACACCTCAGAAATGAAGATTGGATAAACTCTTTGAGTTTTTGTGTGTTTTTTTTAACTCCAGCAATAAACCAATGGTATACAAAATCTGATCATGCTTACTCCAGAGAGGAGAGCGGGAGGCAAGGAGTTCCAAATAACTTTCTGGGCCTCCCCATTTAGGTTGCTCTGGTCGTTGGTGTGAGGACTGTTTGAACACTTGGGTTTTCAATGAGCATGAAGCAAGATGGGAACAGATGTTTTAGTCCAAAGTGATCTCAGTTTTAATGTTTTCTATAAACATTTTTTTTTGACATTCCCTCCACATAGCTGAATGTTCCAGCTGATTGGCTTGTTTACAAAGCAGGTGAATTTGGCTTGTAGCCCAGAAATTCCTGCAAACATGTGGCCTCGTGTCCTCCCGCAGAGGTTAAAAACCTTTGGAGTGTCTTTGGCCTCAGCGTTGGCTGCAGGAGCAAATGCTGGCTGGCCAGTAGGTACAGATCCTGAATCCACGGAACAGAAAACGCAATTTAGAAAATCAAATTGCATTTATATCCCCCTATGTGCTACCGCTCTGGCAAAGGAAATATATCTTACTTCACCTCACCTGCACAGAGTCTTCCTGCAGGTGACCGGGCTGATAAAAGACCAGAGCTTGTCTCTTTTTCTCATACTGCAATTGCTCAGCAGGACATCTCTGACAGAGGATGAGATCAGGTCATTAAGTTTATGAAAACTGAAATTGAATCTCTCTTTAGTATGAATGTGATAGGTAGGTTTCCTTACAGTTATCGTACTGATTAACAATTTACACTGATTTGACTGATGTTGCCATGGCACAGAATGCTCCTCTCAGGAGAATGAAGGGGTTTTTTTTGGCAATCTGACTGAGAAGCGAAGTGTTCAGCCTGCAGGGAGAGATGCCGATGTTTTTCAAAGTGCCTTGTTTAAACAAGTCACGGATTAAGCCGCGCCCAGGTGTTACTGATCACTCTTTGGCTCTTGGCAGCTAGGCGAGATCTATGACTGTTGCTACGCAGATACCAGTTTTGCCTCCAGAAATAACTATTCAGTCACTCCAGAGTTCATTGCGTTTATCACATTGGTACAAAATATTTTCTCAGGAGTTGCCTTTCCCATTAGCTGCTGCCGAGGAACAGGAAAGTGCTGTTGATATGTCCACATAGCTGGTTATCTGTGCTACAGTGAACCAAGCTTCTTTGCTTTCTTTCTTCTCTCTTCATTTTGAGTCAAATAGTCAGACTTGGCTTCATTGAGGGTTTTTGACTCCTGAAAGTTAGTCTAGGAGTGCTGTAAAGAGCCATGGTACTGGCCAGTGAATAGACAATGGATTATTTTATCTGCTGCTTCCAGCATGATGACACTATATTGTGTACCTAATTTCTCAATGAATCATGGCGCAGTCTCAACACCCAAGACAGATTCTGCACAGATTCAATATGGAGGGTGGTTAGAATATAGGAATCTCTCGGGAGCTAGTCATTGAAACTCTCCAGGCTGAGTGGACCTCCCTCTGCTTGTGAGGCTGAATCTGGACTCCTTAGGAAGCCTCCCTCTTGTCTTATTGAGGCTAAATCTGGACACTTTAGATCTGGCTTGCTGAAAACCAATGTGCTTGTTGTTGTCATCATCAATTTACCACAACACTCCCTCTCCCTTCCTCCCCTAGTGTAGCACTTCTCTAACAAGACCACTCTCTTCATCCAGGCTGGCCCACCCCTTCCCCCGGCCCACCGCCTGCAACCCCCCCCACCCCTCACCTCTCCAACTGCTTGTTGCTTATAGGGAGAGATATTCATTCAGTGAAATAGATTGTAGCCAAACTCCCACTTACCTTCTTGGCCACAGTTGCCATTGTGATGTTCATCTCCTTGTGCTCCAGGTCCTCAGCTCATACCACCTCCCACCCCCTCCCCACACATCCCCAATCGTTGTCCCAGTCCTTCCTGTACTCTATTACAAAGTAAGCCCCAGTTCAAGTGCTAAAACGAGATTTAGTTACTCAATATACAGCTGGCAGAAACATATGTAAAGAAAATGTAAGCGAGGGAGTTGAGAACTAATTGTGCAGTTGCAAATGGGAGAAGTTGAGGTCATCAATGCTTAAACTGTTGAGCAATGTTGCTTCCTGTCATAAGAATATAAGATTTGGAACCCTCAAGCCTGCTCTGCCATTCAGTAAGATCATCTCTTTAAAATTGAAGGATTAAAATAAAATAGAACAGCTATTCACTCACATATATCCTAATGGGAACTGCAATCTGTTTTCTTCACAGAGAATAACAGATGGCTAGGAATGCCATAACTAGGGTGTAACCAGCTGAAGGGGTTCAGATGATATTATAAGCCATAAGAACCAATCTCCAGAGGTTTGTAAATGTTGTCTGAACCCTTACACGCTTGAGGCAACCCATTCTCCCATGTGTGTTCTGTTTTGCTGTGTGAAATTTAACAAAAAGTTACTTGAGAGTTCCTGTTCCTAATTCGTATGCTCCTGGTCATTTCTCACTCCTCAATGTTAAGTTACTGTTGTCAATGTCTCTGTCACGGTGAAGCTCAGGTTATATAAGCTTTTCCGTACAGCTTGACATCTTGGCTCAAGATCTTTGCTGTAAATTGGTGCTCCCTTTCAACGGACATGAATAATGACTTTTGTAATTATTTAATTTCATTTAAAAGTTGCTTCAATGAAAGGGGAACCCTATAGACCCAGTCCTCTGGTATGTGCTGAACCATCTACTCCCTGCCATGATTATGGTAGAATCTTTACAATGGATCTCAGTGCCCCTGGTGAGAGATGGTGAGAATGGGGCAGGGGTGTAAAATACAGTCAGCATTCCTTGCTCCTCATTATTATCTAGTGGTCCCTGTAGGAAAGGACACTTAGATGGTGACATCATTAGGCTAGATTGTGATGCCCCTCATGGTACAACAACCTGGTTGGGCAAGGTCTGATGCCTGTAGGATTGTAATCATGCATGAATCTGTGTGTTCAGAGGAAAAGAAAATCACAGGGGCAAGATTATGTTGGTTCTCTGTAGAGCAATCCAGTCAGTTCCCTCCAGCCTTCTCTATTCTGGAGAACAGAACCCCAGTCTGTTCAATCTTTTCTGATAGGTGTAACCTCACAGTTCTGGTATCGTCCTTGTAAATCTTTTCTGCACCTTCTCCAGTGTCTCTAATATGGAGACCTGAACTGTGGCACAGTACTCCGTGAGTGGTCTGCCCAGGTTCAATACCATTTTAAGAATAACCCTCTCTGCCTTTTAACTCTATCCATTTAAATGATTGTCCAGCATGTGCAGCAAGTCACCAGGCAGCTATGCTAACTTAATACATACTTCCTGATTAAAAGCTCAGGCCAACTCCAGTGTTGGTGACCTTTTGAAACAGGATGGGTGTTGTACTTTGCTATTTACTACTAAAATGGAGCGAAGTCCTTGGTGACGTGAACAGGCAAATCTAATCTTAGAACTGTGGCCTAATCAGGGTTCTGATCTCTTGTCGCTGCTGAAGTTTCTGCAGTGCTGAGTGATAACCCCCCCATTCTAAGTCACAAGACTGGGCTGTTGTCAGTGAATTGCTATAGCAACCAGGCTAATTAAAACAAAACTTGCGGCAGAGTTCAGCAAAGCAACACACATGGGTTGTAATCCCTCATATATAACCAGAAGCTGACACAGAAGAACTCTCGGCAGTGATGAGAAGGGACCACTCAAACTTCAATACAGGTGCACCTCTGCTATAAGAGTTAGCCTGCAACATAACTTTTAACTGCTTCTGAATAAAGGATTATTGAAAGAATGCTACCTGTACAAGGAATGACCCCAATCAATATATACACCAGTGCCAAAATAATTTTAAAAGACTTGCATTTATGTAGCATTTTTCATGACCTTTGTCCCAAAACTCTTTGCAACCAATGAAGTACTTTTAAAGTGTAATCGATATTTTAATGTGGTAATTTTCACACAGCAAGATTCTACAGACAACAATATGATGATGACATGATTATAATTTTGTTGTGAGGGATATGTATTAGTCAGGAGAATTGTTCGAATAGGGCCTTAGGGTTCTTTCACACGCATTTGGAGGGCAGACAGACTTCAGTTTAATGTCTTATCTGACAGTGCAGAACTCCCTCAATACCACATTTGAGTGTCAGCCTAGATTGTGTGCATATACCCTGGTGGTACTTGAACCAATGACCATGTAACTTAGAGGTACCCACTGAGCCACAGTTAACACCTTCAATTGCTTACCTAAAGAAAACCTGGCATTCTGTGCTTCCGTCCTTTCCTGCCTGCCCCGAAGTGTTCCAATGATATTAGTTCCAAGGAGGTGCTGCATCTATCCTGGGGCCAAGCATCCGTTTCATGGAGGGTCGCGAGTTTGGATAAACCTGGGAGTTGATTTGGAACAAGGAAACACTCAGTTCTCGGTAACTGCTGCATAATCAGCTGGCAGAGAGCATTCCAGGATATGGTTCGGGTTGTCTATAAGGCTGGATTGAAGCGGCAGGATTAATTGAAGTGATTGGAGCCCACTCTAGGTTTTAGGAGGTCTTATTCTGCATTTGATGTCACTGGAGTGCCTTTGTATTGAAGGAAGACTCTGAAGAATTGTGCTTTTCAGAGAGGAAACCGGACAGTATTTCAGTATCGGTAATGTGCCTACCTTGTATTCTTTGTATACCAGTAAATTCTTGGTAATGTACAAGAGGTGATGGAGTTGGAAGAAAGACTTCAGAAACCAATTCCACAGAGGCACCTAGTGCGCAGAGAACGCGGCGCGTTGTGACAGTTGACATGGCAACACTGAATGAGAAATATTGATAGAAAGTCGTGAGCAATCTTAACAGGAAACTAGATTTGTGGACAGGGCATGCACGTTTTACACCTGATTTTTAATAATATGTGGAAAGAGGGCGAATTTGGAAAGGCAGTTATTTCTTTAACCTTTCTTTCCCTTTAAGCAAAAGTGCATGTTTAAGATCTACTGAATGAACATCACCAGAAAAATTGCAAACAAACAAAATATCTATCAATGTTGACCTCACAAAAGGAGATGAGATTAAGTGTTTGATCTTGTCCTGATAGTATATCAACCCAGAAACTTACAGTGACTAGCTGCATAATACTATGTCCTCTAGAAAGAAGGTAAGTTTCAATTAAGATCAAAAGGATTTCCATGGGCTCTTGAATTCTCACTTGATTATTCATTTGTCTTTGCAAAGTAAAGCCCTTCCCACGTCCTTTATGAACAAAAAAGATACAGAAGCAAACTACTGTGGATGCTGGAAATCTGAAATAAAAACAGAGAAGGCTGGAAATAATCTGGTGGCATCTGTGGAGAGAGAAACGGAGTTAACATTTCAGGTCAATGACCTTCTATTAGAGTTTCTAACACAGGAAGTTGCTGATCTTTTTTTTTCATTACTTTCCTTTTCTTTTCTAGTTATTCTCCCCATCATGATGGAGCATCTAGAGAAATATCCATTTATGCAAGTAAGTGGAACCTGTTTCTAAAAATAAAATCCAACCTTATGATAAGACTTCATATGCTAAAGGGGAAGCCATTTTGAAGAAATACCCAATGCTATGGCAGCTCCCTTGACCCTTAGCGGTATATTGTAAGCAATATTATAACTACATATGGTTAAGCAGTAACATAGTACCAGTATTGGAGCTGCTCAATGTGCTAGCAACTTCAAAAGCAATTGGAAATGATTCCCTATCTCTAATATTTCTCTCTTGTTTTTACGAAGCTATTCGTAATTTCAATTGTCTTATTGTCCAGAAACAGCATGTTTAGTATCTTTGTGAATCCTACCAAAATCTTTTCTTTGGGGGAAAAAAATAGCGCAAGAAATTCAAGTGATATATATTTCTTTATTCTTACTGCTCCTTTTTTCTCCCTTCTGCCTTAGGCTAAAGATGTTGACCCTTATTAAGGTGCAGTTCTATGCCTGAGAGGTGCTCTCCTTAACATGCCTAGCTGGATGTTCCCAATGAATAAGCCAGCCCAATGTCACCCAGGCTGTTCAATAGTGAATGGCCGACACAGCGTTGCAGTGGGAGAGAGGGTGGTAAAGAGCTGAGTCTGACTTTGTCTCACCCGTCATTCAGTTATTTGTATGTCCATTACACGTTGCTGCTTAAGCATCAGGACTAGGATCTCTTTTATAAGAGCGTAAGAACATCAGAACTAGGAGCAGGAGTAGGCAATTCAGCCCCTCGAGCCTGCCCCGCCATTCAATACGATCATGGCTGATCTTATTTCGGCCTCAACACCAATTTCCCGCCCTCTCCCCATAACCGTTCAACCTGTTACTAATTAAAAATCTGTCTATCTCCTCCTTAAATTTATTCAGCGTCCCGGCATCCACTGCACTCTGAGAAGGAGAATTCCACAGATTCACAAACCTTTGAGAAAAGTAATTCCTTCTCATCTCTGACTTAAATCTACCACCCCTTAGCCTAAAACTATGGCCTCTCATTCTAGGATGCCCCACAAGGGGAAAAATCTGCTCCACGTCTACTTTGCCTATCCCCTTTAGCATCTTATATACCGCAATTAGATCTCCTCTCATCCTTCTAAACTCTAGCGAGTATAGGCCTAAACTGCTCAATCTCTCTTCATAAGACAAGCCCCGCATCTCTGGAATCAATCTAGTGAACCTCCTCCAATGCAACCACATCCCTCCTCAAGTAAGGGGACCAAAACTGTGCACAGTACTCCAGGTGCGGTCTCACCAATGCCTTGTACAGTTGCAACAATACTTCCCTATTTTTATACTCGATTCCTTTAGCAATAAATGCCAAAATTCCATTTGCCTTCCTTATTACCTGCTGTACCTGCATACTAACTTTCAGCGATTCATGCACGAGGACACCCGGATCCCTCTGCACTGAAGCATTCTGAGGTTTCTCTCCATTTAAATAATAAGTCATCTTTTTATTCTTCTGACCAAAATGGATAACCTCACACTTACCCACGTTAAACTCCATCTGCCAAATTTTGGCCCATTCACCTAACCTGTCCATACCTATTTGTAAATTTCTTATTTCTTCATTGCAACTTACTTTCCCACCTATTTTGGTGTCATCTGCTTTGCATTATGTTTTGCTTCCTACCACACCACCTCTACCACTATAAGCTAGCCAATTTTAAAGCTTTTATTATGCCTGACAGCTGAGGCTAGCTACCCACATAGCCAATTTTAATACTCGTCACAAGATAATTATGATGAATTAAGTCCATTCAGCAGCGTTATAAATTACCACCCCCCCTATTGTGGCATCCGATCATATCTCAAATGATTCTGCTTCCGCTTCTCTATCTGAAAGTCTATCCCACAGGTTTATCACTTTTGGTGCAAAAAAAAGTATTTCCTGATAATCAGTCTCCAGTTTGCCTTTTACTGGTTCAGACTAGTTTCCCTTTGACTCCACCTATTTAATTTAAAGTGATGTTCCCAGTTTATTTTTTTTCCCATTTCTTTGACAATCTTGTATACGTCTCCGGAAACTCCTCCTTTCTAGCCTAAAAAAACTCAGCTTGCTCAAGCTTTTCCTTGTAACTGTTGGAAACCCTTGGAAACTAGGGATCAGCCTCAAGGCTCTTCTCGGCGCTGCACCCGGTGCTTGAATGTCCACCTTGTTTGTCGGTGACAAGAACTAGATACAGTTGTCCAAGGCTCTATAAAACGTACTTTCTACCATCCCTGACTTACATTCAACTGTTTGGTTATATAATTCAAGGGGAGGATTTTTCCCTTGTCGGGCAGGTGGGCCTGGGGACGGCCATGAATGGTCTGCCAACCGCGATCGGGCCCTGACCGTGATTTCACGCTCGCTGGCCAATTAACGGCCAGCCAGCATGAAACGTGTACCGAGTGCCTCAGCGCTGCTGGGGTGGGGGTTGGGAGGAGCACGAGCGCTGAAATTCGGGGGTGCGCTCACTGAAAGCTCCCCGAAGGCACAGAGCTGCCTCAGGGAGCTGAAGATTTTCAAAAACAAAATTAAAGATGTTAGAAATCCGGGAAAAAAATGTCCACACGGTGGACTCGTGCACCTTTACATGGTGATTATTAAAATCCTGCCCAAACGTTTTTATGTGCTTTTATTTAATTACAGAAACGTCATCCCGCCCGTGGATGAGGTTTCGCAAAAAATGCAAAGGCCGCCTGGCCTGTTCGCCCACCCGCCAACCGTAAGGTTGGACGGGCAGCGAATAATTCAACTTAATTACCAGCTTAAGGGCCTTAATATGCCTCTTAATTGTCAGCGGGCGCACTACTGACTGGTGAGCGGGCACATCGGCCGACCGTAATATTGCACGCTATTTCACGCTCGGGTGTGTCTGGCACGCGCCTGCACACCGAACTGAAAATCCTTCCCCAACATTCAGTTAACTTTGTTGATTGTCGCTATCTGTTGGTTGGGTGTGTTTATTGGGAAACAGTGCAATTTTTCCCTACAGTATTTGGTCAACACCCTCCCCTCTTAGGATGCACATTGCCTGTTCACGCAATATAACTAAGGCAAATTTAGAAGCAGGGAAGGCCCATTTGGTAAAATGGATAGTGTTGTCCTTTTGTGAAAATGTTACAGTGGGTCAGCACACCCAAATCACTTATATAGATTGTGAACAGTTGTGGACCTAGCACTGATCCTTGTGGTACCCCACTTGTAACAGCCTGCCATTCTGAAAATGATCTGTTTATTCCTACTGCTTTCTGTCTGCTAACCAATTGTCAATCCATACTACTATATTTCCCCCAATCCCACCTGTGTGGGACCTTTTCAAAAGACTTCTGAAAGTCCAAATGCACCACATCCGCTGGTTGTCCTATACCTATGCTTTGTTGATTGTCGCTATCTGTTGGTTAGGAGTGTTTGTTGGGAAGCAGTGCCAATTTTTCCCTATTTGACCTGCACCCTCACCTCTTAGGACGCGCATTGTCTGTTCATGCAGTATAACTAAGGCAAATTTAGAAGCAGGGAAGGCCCATTTGGTAAAATGAATAGTGTTGCCCTTTTGTGAAAATGTTTGGAGCATTCTAAATACATAATTGAAAGGGCTGATGCCAAAGACCCATAGAATGATACTGCGCAGGAAAGGGGCTAATCAGTTCTTGAACTGACCTTCATTGGAATGAAGAAGCCAGTTTTTATTTCTTTATTTCCCTTAAGCAAAAATGGAGATGATACAGGCTGATGAAAGTTATTGTGTGCTATTCAGGAGAGATTAGTTTTAAGGGTTTGCAAGATTAGTGAACTGAATGTTCAGTGCTGTTTATCCCAAAGTGGCAGGTTGTGTGACAGAATATGAGCCAAGCATGAGTTGGTGAATTTGTTAGTTAAATAGGTGACATGCACCTCAGAAACCCAACAAGCGAGCAAGCAGGAAAACTCTTGATTTGGGTTAAGAGAAAAGGGTTTCCTTTTAAAAGATAAAATTAAGTTTTAAAATTTATTTTCTTCTCTTGCTCTTGGCTCAACCAGGTCAGACTGAAGGTGGGTAAAGTACTTGACAATCTGTTCTCAAGATGCCGTGTGAAGCTGCTTTTATTTTGTCCTTGGACCTGTGCCAAATAGACTGAAGTAAACTTGCCAGATTCACTGAGGCCACAAGACACTTTTGAGGTGAAGTCGGACATGGGTGAAGAGTCAAAGTGGGCGATGTGCTCATTATGCAGCTCACTTCTCCCCACCACCCACCACCCAGCCGATTGTCTCTTCCATTGACTTCAGTTGGACTGAGTATTGCATGTGCTGTGCAAAGGGTGGAAAGTGTGATCCCTCCTGTTTTGCATCCCTGCTTTAAGTCCAATTTTGCCCCTTTATAGCTCTTGGTGATTCCAGCAAGTTTACTTTAGTATTTAACCTGTCAGATACGTAAGAACCACAGTCTGGGTATGGGTTACTGACGTTGGACTAAGGGTATAGAAACAGTTTAACTGACACAGGGAAGTATTGGGACAATTTCCCTAAGGAGTGACTCTCCCTGATTTATTTACCTTTTGTTGGGACTGACTCACCCTCCCACCTCTCCCTGTTTGTGACCAGAGCTACTCTCTTCCTAGATTCTGACTCATTTCTCATCATAACAATACGAACTGTAAGCTGATGTAACTGAAGTGTTAAAAAATTTCATAGGATGGGACAAACAGCAGATTGTTTCTAGCAGTTGATAGGCCAAGACCGAGAAGCCATAGATACAGGTTTAAATGTAAGAAATTTTGAACAGACGGCAGGAAAGACTTCTTTAGAGAGAATTGTGAGGTGTTCACTTCCAGGATTAGTGGTTGAGGCATAAACTGTGTCACCATTGAAAATTGGATTGGCTAGATTGATGAGTGAAAGTGTTTGAAGGAAACAGAGTGGGTGTGCTGATACAAATTGGTTGGATTGAATGATCTGTTTCTGTGTTGTAACTTCTATGTATTTACCTCCACTTGGGTGTGACTCCCTGATTCATTACCCTCCCTTCCCATTTCTCCTGGCGTAGAAGCAACCAGGCTCCACTGATTGGATTCCTGTGTTTGTACACCTCAAGTTGAGAAGTCATCAGCTAGGAAAACATTTTGTGACACAGGTCATTAGTTTCCCCAGCTGTAACACCCTCTATATTAGGAACATAGGAACAGGAGTAGGCAAATCAGCCCTACCAGCCTGCTCTGCCATTCAACTAGATTATGGCTGATCATCTACCTCAACACCACTATCTCCATATCACCTGATGTGAATAGTCTCCAGAAATCTATCGATTTCTGTCTTGAACATGCTCAATGATTGAGCTTCCACAGCCCTCTGGGGTTCAGAATTCCAAAGATTCACCACCCTCTGAGTGAAGAAATTCCTCCTCACCTCAGTCTTAAATGGCCTGCCCCTTATCCTGAGATTATGTCCCCTGGTTTTAGACTCACCAGCCAAAGGAAACATCTTATCTACATCCACCTGTCACACCCTGTACGAATTTGGTCAGTTTCAATGAGGTCACCCATCCTTCTTCGAAACTCTAGGGAATATAGACCCAGTCTCCTTAATCTCTCCTGATACAACAATCCCACCATCACAGGGATTAATCTGGTGAGCCTCCATTGCACTCCCTCTATATGGCAAGTATTTCTTTCCTTAGATAAGGAGACCAAAGCTATGCCCAATACTCCAGATGAGGTCTCACCAATGCTCTGTATAGCTGCAGCCAAATGTTTTACTGCTGCACTCAAATTCCCTCGCGTTGAAGGCCAACATACCATTTGCCTTCCTAATTCCTTGCTGCACCAGCATGTTAGCTTTTACTGACTCATGAACAAGGAAACCCAGGTCCCTTTGGACACCCGCATTCCCAACCTCTCACCATTTCAGAAAAATACTGCCTTCCTGTTTTGTTTGCCCAAGTGAATAACTTCAGATTTATTCACATTATGTTCCATTTGCCATTCACTGAGCCTGTCCAGATCCTCTTTAAGCCTCCTCGCATCCTCCTCACAACTTATGTTCCCACCCATTTTTGATGTCATCAGCAAATTTGGATATATTACAATTGGTCGGCACATCCAATTTATTTATATAGGTTGTGAACAGCTGTGGACCTAGCACAGACCCTTGTGGTACCCCACTAGTAACAGCCTGCCAACCTGAGAGTAATCCATTTATTCCTACTTTCTGCATTCTGTCTGCTAACCTGCTAATTCTCAATCCATACTAGTATATTTCCCATGTGCTGTACTTTTATTTAAAACCCTCTGTCTGGGGCCTTATCAAAAGTCTTCTGAAAATCCAAATAGACCACATCCACTAGTTCTCCTTTATCTATGCTACAAGTAACATGCTTAAAAAAAACTCCAACAAGTTTGCCAAACATGATTTCTCTTTCATAAATCCATGTTGATTCTTAACATTCTTTTCTAAATGTCCAGTTATCACATCCTTTATAATAGATTCTAACATTTTCCCGACTACTGACGTCAGACTAACAGGTCTCTGGTTCTCCATTCTCCCTCTCCCTCCCTCCTTAGATAGTGAGGTTACATTTGCTACTTTCCAGTCTGTAAGAACCTTTCCAGGATCTGTAGAATTTTGAAAGGTAACCACCAATGCATCCATTATCTCTCTAGCCACTTCCTTCAGCATTCTGGGATGTAGCTCATCTGGAAAGGGGATTTATCAACCTTCAATCCAGTTAACTTTTCAAGCACTACCTCTTTACTAACACTAATTTCTTTTAGTTCCTCAGTTTCACAAGTCCCTTTGTTGCCTAGTATATCTGGGAGATTTTCTGTATCTTCTTCTGTGAAGATAGATACAAAGTAAATGTTTAGTTTCTCTGCTATTTCCCTGTTCTCCATTATAAATTCTCCTATCCCCACATTTGTCCTAGCTAATCTTTACCTTTTCACATACCCAAAGAAGCTTTTATAGTCTGCCTTTGTGCTCCTTGCTAGTTTGCATTCATATTCTCTTTTCCCTTTCTTAATCAGTTTCTTGGTCCTCCTGTGCTGGGTTCTAAATTGCTCCCAAACCACTTTCACTGGTATCCATATAAGCCACTTCCTTTGATTTAATGCAATCTTTAACTTCTTTCGTTAACCACAGTTGATTTACCTTTGCCTTTGGGTGTTTGTGCCTTAGAGGAATGTATGTCTGTTTTAGACGGTGTAGTATTTCTTTAAATGCTAGCCATTGCCTGTCTACCATAAATGTCTTAGTGTATTTTCCCAATCCACCATAGCCAACTTGCCCCTCATACCTTCATAATTTCCTTTCTTCAGATTTAAGATTCTAGTTTCAGAATGAATTATATCACATTCAAATTTAACGTGGAATTCTAACATATTATGGTCACTATTTCCCAAAAGCCCCTTTATAACACTAAATCCAAAATAGCCTGATCCTTAGTTGGCTCCTCAACGTCCTGTTCCAGAATCCCATCTCTGACAACTCCAGGAGTTCCTCCTCCACAGAATTAGTGCTGATTTGGTTAACCCAGTCTATGTATAAAATGACGTCACCCATTATTAAAGTGTGACCCACGTTGCATGTATCACCAATTTCCTGATTTATACTGTGCCCAACATTAGCACTATAGTTTGGTGGCCTATAAACAACCTCCACCAATGTCTGCTGCCCTTGCTGTTCCTGAGCTCCACTCAAAACTGATTCTACATCTTGACCCTTCGATCTAAGATCCTCTTTTACCAGTGTACTCATCTCGTCCGTTATTAAGAGCACTACTCCACCTCCTTTTCCTTGTTGCCTATCCCTCCTAAACGTGAATATCCTTAATTATTCAATTCCCAATCTTGGTCACCCTACAGCCATGCCTCCGTAATGGCAATTAAATCATACCCATTTGCCTCAATTTGTGCATTCAAATCATCAATACTTTTGCAAATGTTATGTGCGTTCAGATAGAGTGCTTTTAACTCTGTATTTTAAACTTCATTCTCTATCCTGATTTGATGCTTGCCTATCCTTCATTTGCCTCCTATTTTTGCTTTCTACTTTTCTACTAACCTTTACCAGCTTTGCTTCCCTTGAATCTGAGCTCCCTCTCAGGTTCCCATCCTCCTGCCAATCTAGTTTACACCCTCCCCAACATTGGGGACAATGAAGTGTTTTCTGTCTAATAATTTGCAGGGAAAGGTGGCCCACGGAGCCCCATCATTTCCTCATTTTTTGATCTGCGTGTCCGCCACCTAGTGAAAATACTTTGTCCGGATGAATCTTCTAGAAAAACACTTTTTCCCCTTTGTGTTTTACATGTTTGTTTTTTGTGTTTCAGAGGATTAAGTTTCTCCACGCGCCCATGCAAGTGATGCTGGTTGGATGCTTGTAAGTAGGAGCACTTATCACCTTTAAAACCTTGTCTTGTCTCGATGCAAATTGTGTGTTTGGGGTAGAATTTCCACTTCGAGCACAACTGGTGACCCGGGTACAAATTGTACCCCTTAGAACTTTTTTCTTCTCTCTAGGGTTTCCGCTCAAACTCGTTTGAGTAAACTGCAAAATCTGCCGTTTTACTACATAATTTAAAAAAAAACACTTTAAAAACTAGTTCTTGATGAATTTAAGAATGGTAACCCGGTGCAATTTGAATAATGCAGCTGACAACTCGTTTATCACAGAACATAAGCGTTTTTAATCATAGTGTCCATCCACCGCCTGTAAATAACCTGAATTTCAATGACTGAAAATGGCTTTCTAACAATATGCAGAACCATTTGCTCGTTATGTTGGGTACAGTTGTAAGTGTCTTTGTAAAATTTTCAAGAAAAGTGTTCAGAAATCATGTAAAACATGTCTATTGGTGTTTCAGTGTCCAAAGAAATAGTTTAATGTTTGGAGCTTTCTCTAAGGCCTTCAAACAGGTACAGTTAGTGAAAACTACCAATGGTGATTAATTTACCCCGCAGCACGCAGCCTGTACGGGGGGTGGAATGGGTTTCAGCATGACATCCTTTTTTAAACTGTTGCAGAGCATTACAACATGATTTCTACCTAAAATTTTGCAATCTTTTGTGTGAGTTACGCCAATTTCGGACAAATTGCACCAAGAAGACGAGTGCAGTTGAGTAGAAGCTCCATACCCCTATGGTTAAAGAAACGACACTGGTCACTGTTTATTCTTCTCTCTCCTCACAATCATACTTTTTCCCTTCCTCTCCTCTCCTCTCTTTTCAAAGTTCCATTTTTCTCATGTGATCTGATGAAGCGGCTGCGGGCTATTAACCTGGAAAGGTCATCACAAATGAACCCACTCTTGTCTTCACCTGTTTTCAGTCTTGATGGGATCCTGCAGGACCACCCAGGCCTTTCAACAAAAAAAAGCTACCCTATAATTCTGCAGTTACAATCGCCTGGATTATCTATTCTGCTCCACACAAGCTGTGTGGCCCTTGCTTTCCACTCTTGCACAGTCATCTCTTGGGAATGGAAAGAGGATCTGTCATGGGATAGAGGAACAAGAGTAGGTCATTTAGCCCACTGAGCCAGTCCCACCATTCAATCATCTATGCCCTAACTTCATGGGCTGAACTTTATGTTGGGAGGTGGTGGGGAAAGTGTTGTTGGTACATTGCTCTCCCTCTCCGGAAGAAACGTCGGACACCAGCCAACCCACGTTAAACAAGGCTGCCCCACAGCAGTATAACCGCTGCGGGTTGCGTGAAGGAGGTGAGAGTGGGAGCTCCACCTCTCAGTGGGAGGAAGTCCCACCCACGGGAGCTGGCAACAGACGCAGCTGGGACTGCAAGTACCCTCACGGGTGAAGAAGACATGGCCACCGGAGTGGGGTGAGTCTGGGAAGGATCGGAGAGCCTAGAGAGGGAAGGGGGTGTGGGGAGTCAGGCGCATGGGTTTTGGAGGCCAGGCCGGGATGAACAAAAGTGGGGGTATCATATTGGAGGGTGGGGGGTTTCCCCCCATTATGCACAGGGCACCCCTCAAAGGGGGCAGTTTGCTTAAAAAACCTGCCTATCCACTACTGCCCTCCTGCCCACTACTGCCCTCCTGCCCACTACTGCCCTCCTGCCCACGCCAACTGTAGTATGGTGTTGGCAGCGTATTAAAAGAGAACAGCACCTCATCTTCCGACTAGGCACTTTACAGCCTTCCGGATTGAATATTGAGTTCAACAACTTTAGATCATGAGCTCTCTCCTCCATCCCCACCCCCTTTCCGATCCCCCTTTTTTCCAATAATTTATATAGATTTTTCTTTTCCCACCTATTTCCATTATTTTTAAATGTATTTCCATCCATTGTTTTATCTCTACCTTTTAGGCTATTTCGATCCCTTCCCCCCACCCCACCCCACCCCCACTAGGGCTACCTGTCCCTTGCCCGTCCTGCTTTCTACCCTTAATGTCACCTATTAGCACATTCCTTAGATAATATCACCACCTTCAACACCTCTTATCCTTTTGTCTATGACATCTTTTGGCTACCTCCACCTGTCACTGGCCCTCTATCCAGCTCTACTTGTCCCACCCCCCCCACCTTAAACCAGCTTATATTTCACCTCTCTTCTATTTTACCTTAGTTCTGTTGAAGAGTCATACGGACTCGAAACGTTAACTGTGTTCCTCTCCGCAGATGCTGTCAGACCTGCTGAGTTTTTCCAGATATTTTTTATTTTTGTTTTGTATTAAAAGGGTTAATTGGCTTGGGAACAAGCTCAATTGACTTAATTATTTATTTAAGAACTTGCATATTATGGGTGACAGCTCAAGGGTGGGCAGGAAGGTAATGGGCTTGCCATTATGTTATGACACAGCAGTTGGTAAAGGCTGAGTTATTTAAAATCCCAGAGGGAAACTTTAAACAACTGTCATAACCTATATTTTCAATTGGTATGTTTGAGATGCAGCTCTGAATTCAGAAGTGAAACCACCAAGCCTCCAGAGGGTTTTTATATAAATTAAATTAAACATTTATTAATTTAACAAGGTATTAAATACATACACATGTCTACAAATTACTACCATGATAACTATTAAATAAATCCCCCAAATTAATCACTACCAGGTAATCTTCCCCAAGGCAACAATAACCCGTAGACTAAACAGACACCAGGCAAAGCACATTTTATCTTACAAATTCAAAATGAGGTTCCTTTTATTGTTAGAAGAGGTGGAGTTCAAAGGGCCTGGTGATACAATGAGAATTTACATTCAAAGGGAAGGCTGGGTATATACAGAAGAATTTTGTGTGTGGGTCAGAGGCACGTGTCATAAAAGCACTACAGGAATGTAGCAGGAACCTGTTTTACTGTGCAATACTGGAAGTAGATGAAGAATGGATTCAGAGACAAGACAGAAATGTACATTAACAGTGAGTGAGTGAAAGCCCGCAAAATCTGGAGACAGAAATAAAGACCACAGCACAAAGGAAACATCTCTGCCCATGCATATGCGCAGACAGTTGTAGGCTTAGAGGCTTAGATCTCACATGCCTCTGACCCCCACACAAAACTCTTCTGTATATACCCAGCCTTCCCTTTGAATGTAAATTCTCATTGTATCACCAGGCCCTTTGAACTCCACCTCTTCTAACAATAAAACCCCTTTCATAGCACCAATTTTATTAGTAATATAAACATATTGCTTGGTGTCTCCTAGCTAGGTGCAAGATTTCACTCCCCAGTCTTTGAATGGTTTATTCAACAAATGTACTCTTTACCTAACTGTTTACATCTCAAAACTACTATACATCAAAGCACCCAGACTAGCTGGCTTTAATCCAATTAAGACACTCACACTCACACCCACAGACACAGATCCTACTATAAGTCCAGTTTAAAATAATTTCCAATAACATTATATACATTAATATCTTCATGACACTCCCGTGTTTTACATGCACCCCACCCCCGACAACCCTGCTGAAAACATGCCTGGCGGAGACTGGAAAAATCCAGCCCCATATCTTTCACTTGGAGTGTGTGTGCTCGCACATGGGCGTGCGCATATGCATGGGCAGAGATATTTCCTTTGTGCTGTAGTCTTTATTTCTGTCTCTAGATTTTGCGTGCTTTCGCTCACTCACCGTTAATGTACATTTCTGTCTTGTCCCTGAATCCATTCTTCGTCTACTTCCCGTATTGCGCGGTAAAACAGGTTTCTGCTACTTTCTTGTCGTGCTTTTATGAAAGCTTTTCCAGAGTGGTTTTAAATTGTCACTCTGTTTTGCTTTTCTTACTGGCAATTACCATATTCTTACTGGCAATTCCAGCTTTGCACACATTCCAAATTCAAATCATACAATAATAACTATCTACATGTTGTAACTAATAACTTAGTACACCTGCGTCCCCTCATCTCTGTTATTTGTAATCTGCAGATTTTGATTTTGAGCGGAGACCCATTTTGGTTTTTGTTTCATTGTTCTGACCTTTAAGGTGAATTGTGTTCTTGTTAGATAAGATTCACATAAAAGGGCAGGTGATCATTGTAGAATAATGGAGTATGTTAGATTAAGTTCCATCTAGGGTTAACTGTAACAGTCTGTATTGTCATGGAGGGAAGTGACATACACTCATGTGATCTGAGACTCGAGGAGAGTAAGCATTGTCAGAAGCAAGTGTAGGGTGTTTTTATAACTGTAAATATGTTACAATTAACGTTAGAGTATTTTGCAGCCAGCAGTCTTTGAGAATTTATTGACACTATTCCAAACCAATAATACAATATTATATGATGGCAGCAGTTAGAAATATAGTAACAGAAAAACTCTCTACCTCTACTGGAGCACTCCGAGATAGTTGCAGGCCTAAATCAGGCTGAAGCAAGGCCAAAATGGTTTGCTCAATTTCGAACTGCATCAAGTCTTGCATTGAAGCCAGACTGTGAGCAGGTCAGTACACCTTTGTATACAATGGGCGACTGTGCAGACGACATCCTAATTACGCTGCGATCAATGAGCGTAAAGCCACATATGCCAAGGTTATTGATGCATTGGAAACGTATTTCAGCCTCCGCAAGGACACCATGGTGGAATGCGCAAAGTTCGATACACATACCCAGAGACACAGGGAAAGCATTGACTCATTTGCTAATGATTTGTGCTGATGAGCAGAAGACTGTGGATAAAGTAATCTGAAGGAGGAGCAAATTTGTGACAGAATAGTCGTTGGAGTAGCGGATGATGCATCATCAGATAATTTGCAGTCCCAAGATGACGACACTGCTGAAGGCGATTCAATTAAGTAGAGAAGCTGAGATCAGGAGACAAAACTTACCAGAGGAGAGAGAGAGAGACAGCCCGATTCCCAATGTAACAGGTACAGCTGAATTCATTGGATATGAAAAGGAGAAAATAGAGAGAAGGAGACACATGCAGCAAGAGGAGCAATTAATGGCGGCACCCCAGGCTAGCTGTTGCTAGTGCAACAGAGAAAATACGTAGGTGCCTGAACTGTCTCACCAAAGATGGGGCATTTTCAGCCAGTATGTCGCAGTAGAGAAAGTGGGCTGAACATTCAAAGAGAAAGTTTTAAGTAGAAACAAAATCCATGAAGTGGAAAATTCACACAAGATGTTAAGACTTAAGAGAAATTAAATAATTTAGCGGAAATTATTGGAGTGCAGAGATCCTGGTAGAAGGTAACAAGGCACACTTTCAAATTAGATACTGAAACAGAGTTTTGGTTCTTCTCAGAGGATGAACCATGGTTAAACAAAGTTCTTTAACCATCCTGTATAAAAAGCTTCATGGACCAGGAGGGACAGAGCTGAAGGTTCTGGGAGAATGAAATTCTACTCTAAAGCACAGAGAAAGTAATTACTGAAGTACTGTACGTAATTCAAGAGTTGTTCGCTTGTATGGCATGTATGGAACTGAATCTAATTTGCAGGTTAGAAGAAATAAAGAATAGCGAAGGTCAGTCAGGAGACTTCAGAGCAGAATTTCTTAAGTTGTTTACAGGGTTGGGAAAGCTGAGAACTGCGTATCGTATAACACTAAGCTCAGAAGTGAAACCAAGTTGCTTATATGCATTCAGAAAGGTTCCATACCCTTTACTTCCAAATTTAAAGTAAGTGATCGACACAATGGTAAGACAAGGAGTCATTTTCACCCGTAACAGAGCCGAATTGGTGCTCAGGGATGGTACCGGTTCCAAAGTCAAAAGCTTTCATAAGAATATGGGGGGAATCATCCGGTCCTGTTGGCGGCAGGTATTGAATTCGTCGGGCATGCGGTTTAAGAAGGCAGCTCACCACTACCTTCTCAAGGGCTGCCATTGTCCATCTAGCTGGTAGCGGTCGTGGGTTTGGAAGGTGCTACCTAAGGAGCCTTGATGAGTTTCTGCAGTGCATCTTGTAGATGGCACTCACACTGCTGTTACTGTGCGTCAGTGGTAGAGGGAGTGAATGTTTGTGGAAAGGGTGCCAGCCAAGCAGGCTGCGTTGTCCAGGACGGTGTCAAGCTTGACTGCTGTTGGAGCTGCACTCATCCAGGCAAGTGGAGAGTATTCCATCACACTCCTGACTTGTGCCTATAGATGGTGGACAGGCTTTGGGGAGTCGAGAGGTGAGTTACTCACTGCAGGATTCCTAGCCTCTGACCTGCTCTTGTAGCCACAGTATTTATATGGCTAGTCCAGTTCAGTTTTTGGTCAGTGGTGACCCTCCCAGGATGTTGATAGTGGGGGATTCAGTGATGGTACTGCCTTTGAATGTCATGGGGTGATGGTTAGATTCTCTCTTGTTAGAGATGGTCATTGCCTGGCACTTGTGTGGCACGAATGTTACTTGCTGCTTGGACATAGACTGCTTCAGTATCTGAGGAGTCACGAATGGCGCTGAACATTGTGCAATCATCAGTGACCATCCCCACTTCTGACCTTATGGATGGAGGGAAGGCCATTGATGAAGCAGCTGAAGATGGTTGGGCTGAGGACACTACCCTAGGGAACTCCTGCAGTGATGCCCTGGAACTGAGATGATTGACCTCCAACAACCACAACCATCTTCCTTTGTGCTAGGTATGACTTCAACCAGCAGAGAGTTTTCCCCCCAATTCCCATTGACCCCAGTTTTGTTAGGGCTCCTTGATGTCACACTTGGTCAAATGCTGCCTTGGTGTCAAGGGCAGTCACTCTCACCTCACCCCTGGAGTTCAGCTCTTTTGTCCATCTTTGAGCCAACACTGTAATGAGGTCAGAAGCTAAGTGACCCTGGCAGAACCCAAACTGAGTGGCAGTGAGCAGGTTATTGCTAAACAAGTGCCAGTTGGTCAGGTGGAGTGGGGCGGAGGTGGGTGGGGTTTCAGACAGCCATGAAGCACACTACATACTGGCCACCCAAGTGGTGGCCAGCACTCTCCTGCATGCGTGAAGGGGCCTTCAGACTTAACCAAGAGAGGTTCTTAGGACACACATGCTAACCCACTCATGTCGCTCTTTGATCCTGCAGGAGCAGGACATCAGGATCATGGAGCTTGGTGATTTAGCAGTATGCCTCTTGGCTTACAGGGAGCAGAGGAGAAGAAGAAGAAGAGTGTGATGGAGGCGCCTGACTTGAGGGAGGTGCTCCCCCCTTTGCCAAGATGAAGGGGCGGCAGGGTCTGCTGCGCATGCAGCTGAAGATCCAGAGAGCTGTCGCTCTTAGGCGCTTCACTAGACCCAGGATCCGTAGGTAGCTGTTGTCATTCCTGCAGATGACTGAGAACCAGTGCCGCCGAATACTGCACACGTCCAGCGAACTGGTCGGTCACGTATGCTGCCTGCTACAGGATTTGGCACCACGGGGACTTGGAGGGCATCCACTGCCAGTGGCTGTGAAAGTGACGGCAGTACTCAATTTTTATGCCAGTGGCTCCTTCCAGGGCTACGCAGGTGACCTTTGCGGGATCTTGCAAGCCTCCATGCACATGTCTATCCAGGGGGTCATGGATGCCATCTTCGAGAAGGCACAAAACTTTGTGCATTTTGACCGGGATCAGGAAGCAAGAGCGCTGGGATTTGCCCATATCTCAGGCTTCCCATAGGTACAGGGTGCCATCGACAGCACTCACATGGCGCTTAGATCTCCGTGGCAATAAGCAGTCAACTATGTCAACCACAAGGGTTTTCACTCGCTGAATGTTCAGCTGCTGTGCGACCACCACAAATGCGTCCTACAGGTCTGCGGACGATTCCCAGGGAGCGTCCATGACACCTACACCCTTGGCAGGTCTCAGATCCCTGGCATCTTCCAGGGTCCAGAGAAGCCGCAGAGTTGGCTCCTCAGTGACAAGGGCCACCCACAGAGGACGTGGCTGATGACACCCGTGTGGCGGCCTCAGACTGCAGCAGAGCAACGGTGTAACGAGGCTCATACTGTGACCTGGATTTCGGCGGAGCAAACGATAGGCATCTTAGAAATGAGGTTCCAGTGCCTCAACAGGTCCGGTGGAGCCCTGTAATACCCCCACCCCCGCCCCCCCCCCCCCGCCCCCCGAGGGTGTCGCGCATCATCGTAGCTTGCATCGTCGCTACGCAACCTGGCGCTGCAATGGGGGAGGACCTATCTGAGGAGGAGATGGAAGAGCTGCACATCTCCTCTGATGAGGAGGACATCGTAGGGGGTGACGGCGAAGGCGAGGATGCTGATGATGAGGCCATCGTGTTGGCCAGATGAGGCAGGCGCGCTCAGGAGGCCCTCATAGCTGCAAGACACATGGAGGATGATGACGATATGCAGGAGAGACAGTCCTGACATCCTATCGCAGTATCTTTACAGTGCAGAAGGAGGCTATTCTGCTTACTGAGCCTGCACTGGTTCTCTGAAAGAGCATTCCACCTAGTCCCACTCCCCTGCCTTTATCTCTGTAACCTTGCTCATACTTTCTTTTTGGTCCTTTCTTTTCAATCCTCTCCTTGCATCTGTGAACGTTTGACTCCTGAGTGGCTGATGACAATGCACATACCCTCGGTGCTCATGCTCGTGTCATGGAGACAAGGCGGAGGCCTCAATAGTCGCTAGATTCCAGGAGGATGATGAGAACATACAGTGAGGACACTCCATAGATCTTCACTTTGCCTCTGTGAATGTCTGACTCCTGTCTGGCTGGGGACAGCTCGCTTGCGCTCTGTGTTTAGGGTCATATCTTGGAGACGCAGCCGGGAAACTTTAAGTGCGCCTGATCCTTTGTCAGCCTTCAGCACCTGTCCCCTTCAGGAGCACAGCGTCACTGAGGCTGAAGAAATGGGGGACCAGCCCTACCACAAAGGTGCTGAAAGCGCTTAGGGAGAATGACGGAACTTTGTGACGCCTGCCCATGACATTCTGGCAGCAATGACCAGCACCATCGAGGTGCAGGCGTCAGTAATGTGTCCAGTGAGTGTGAAGCTGGATGATCACTTTGGTCTGAAGGTTACACACTGCACAGGGAAGAGGCCCTGGACTGAGACACCTGCCTTTAACTTGTGCAGGAACCAAAGTTTCACATCTAAGTGACACGAACACTGCCCATCATAACAAGGAGCCATAGGCAAGCAGACATTCTTGGAAGTTTATTAACAATAGTGAACATTATGTAGAAGTGATTAACACCCGTTCTCTGGCTGTGTAACCACATCTTAATTGTCCTAACCCTGCCGCTACGTCTTGGTGCTCCCCGACATCCAGGGTGGAGGTGGAGGCAGCCTGCCGACTGCTACGCCCTGTCTGCGATGACCTTGGCGGATGTCGGCTGGAGGGCCGAGACCTGGAGGACCCCAGCCTGCATTGGGTGTCCTGCTGTGGGCCAGCTGCACCCACTTCGGCTGTGGAGCTGGAGCTGCAGGGGTCACAGGAAGAGTGGATTTTGACCCCGGAGTCACCTCGGTGGATGGCCCCACGGTGTCGAGCTGCTGGTCGTCCTCCCTATGTGTGCCCCCAAGGCCACTGGCTGACTCCTTGAGGAGAAGGGGAAGCTGGAGTGAGATTGAGCTGCCCCGCACCCCTCTCGCGTTGACACTGTTGGAGGCTAACCGTGGGTCAGTGATGGAGTACCGAGTCCAGAGGCTCACCATCTGACTTGGACTCAGCAGATTCCTTGCCTCCAGCAGTCCTCCGAGTGCCAATGATCAAGGATGTCCCTGCCTCCACCTTGCTATGGAACAGAATGTGTGATGTGCTCACTAGATTGTGATCCCGAGGTTACTCTACATCTAGGTTTGTGTCGCTGCGCTGGTGGAGGATGTGATTGATCGCTGTGACGGGTATTCAATAGTTCTATTCAATGGTCCTCATGCGAGGTGCTCTCGGTGCTGGGGTCAGGGTTAAGGTTGCCTGAGGGTGACGTGTCAGATGTACTTAGGAAATTGTTAGTGCATGGCAGCCATGTTGAACACAGAACAGTGGACTCAGAATAGCGTTGAAGGAGGGATGGTGTGATACAGGATCCTCACTTGGGTGTTCACTGCCAACTTTGCCATTGCTGCAGGAATGGTCGACACCCGTTCCGGCCAGCTCCAACGTGCAACTCTTTAACAGAGTGAGGACCAAGGCCAAGGATGACACCTGAAAAAATAAGCTGCTATGAAATATATTAAATACTGCCACCCCAAAATAAAATATCCCATCCCCCCCCTCCCCCCCCCGCCCACCCCGGTCTGGGATCTCCCCCAGCGATTGTGTGCAATCTTGTCCTGCATGCCAGACCAAATGAGAAGTATGCCAGGCATGCGTGTGTGTGCTGAGTGGAGCCATGGACAGGATGAGGAGGCAGTCTCCTGAGGAGATGAGGCCAGATGGTGATGTGAGGATATGTGAGAAAGAGAGAGAGTGAGTGGTGATGTCCCTTGAGCTGGCAGTGAATGAGATGCCAGTGAATGTGTGATGGGCTTGTGTGGGTAAATTAAGATTGATGAGATAGTTGACTTACCCTGGTAGCACGAATGAGATCATTCATCTGTTTTCTGCACTGGATGGCTGACCTCTCTGTGCAGCGTTGGCACTGACCACCTCTGCCACCGCCTCCCAAGCCGGAGTGGTGAGACTGATTGGCCTCCTGCAGCCAGAGTGGGTGTAGAGGACATTGCAATGGGCCTCCATGGCATCCAGAAGGAGTCCCAGGGATGTGTCACTGAATCGGGAGCTGCAAACCTCCTGGCTTTTGAGGCCATGCCTTGACCGGAGCAGTCTTGACCCACAGCAATGCGGTTGATTCTGAGCAAGGGCAATTAGGGATGGGCAATAAATGCTGGCCTAGCCAGCGATGCCCACATCCCATGACTGAATAAAAAAAAAAGTCCTGGGCTGAAAGCATTGAGAAGTATGCGTGCGGCTGCATTTTATATATGATGTCCGGTGTGAGAAACTGACAAAGTAACAAACAGCCTGGTGGGCCAATCAGAGGCCACTAAAGCGATCCAGGGCGTTTCCTATCTCTGCATCATTTAGGAGGCGGGAGGGGGATGATACGGCTCGAAAACCCGTAAAACGGGTAAAACGTCTATTTTCACGCCTGCTACCACCCTTTGTGCAGATCTGGAAAGCTGTGGAAAGAGAAGTCCATTTCATGGCATCAGTCAATAACAAAAGTTTAGCCAAATTACGGAAGAGATCAATTTTCTCTAAATTAGACGCTGATTGCAGGTTTTGGCAAATACCACGAGAAGAGGAGTCCAAACTTCTCATAATGTTCATATTACCATTCGGAAGATTCAGCTTTAACAAGTTATTTTTTGGTATAACATCAGCCCCTTTCAAAGAATCTTTTTTTCAAAGAACAATGGCAAATTTTTTTAGCGGGCTTCCACGGAACTGTTTGCCATATGGATGACGTGTTGGTACATGGGTCCACTCAAGCTGAGCATTACACGGGAGTGAGAGAAGCACTGAGAAGACGGCAAGAGGGAGGATTGAGACACAACAGTAAGTGTGAGTCTTCACAGACAACTATCAGGCTCCTTGGTCACATTGTGAGTGCATCAGGGATAAAGGATGAGGTTGGGACAGGTAGAGCTCGATAGGGGACCAGTGATAGGTGGAGGCCAAGAAGAGACTGCCAAAGATGTCATAGACAAAAGGACAAAGGGGTGTTGATGGTGGTCTGTTGACGGTGACCCCTTTGTCCTTTTGTCTATGACATCTTTGGCAGTCTCTTCTTGGCCTCCACCTATCACTGGCCCCCTATCGAGCTCTACCTGTGCCACCCCACCTCTACCAGCTTATATTTCATCTCATTTCTATATTTCTTAGTTCTGATGAAGGGTCATACGTACTCGAAACGTTAACTGTAACCCTCTCCGCAGATGCTGTCAGACCTGCTGAGTTTTTTTCAGGGTATTTTTGCAGTTACAAACGTTCATGGGAATGATGAATCAAGTAGGAAAATTTCTAAGAAACTTAGCAGAGCTCAATGAGCCACTATGTCAGTTGTTGTGCCAAGACCATGAATGGTGTTAGGAAAAGGCACGTCAGAAATCATTTGAAAAAATCAAGGGGAGGTTAATGTCATCAGAGATATTAGCACATTACAATCTGGAGCTACCCACCAATTATTGCAGCGGACACGTCCTCTACAGGATTGGGGCAGTACTTTTTCCAAAGGTGTTAAACACATACCAGTTTATTACATATCACAGCGATTAACAGATACAGAGAAGAGATACGCGGTAATTGAAAAGGAAGCATTGGCAGCCATGTGTCTAGAGTACCAGCCAAGATCTACTTAGAGTTGGCCTTGAACCTATGACCTTCTGATTCAGGCAAGAGTGCTACGCGCTAAGTGACAGTCAGCACATCCAGTCCAGACTGGGGAAGGAGTGACTGGTTCCCTCCACTCAAAGACAAAAATCAACCGGTTAGTTTTTTAGGACAGTTCAGCAGTTTTTATGATAATTTTCTTTCCTGTTGCCAGCCTGCAATTGACCCGATTTATTGAACGCCTAACTTTCTAATGTGGAACTTCAGCTACTGGCCTCTGTGTTGCTAGACCAGTACTATAAAAACTACGCTATAGAGACCAAAAAATTGTTAAACACGATGGATTGCCTGAAAACATCTAAAGTTTGTTTTGAATCAGTAACAGATGACACCAGCCTTGTCTAAATATAATTCAAAACATCACCTTGCATCAACATCGTGGTGAACCTTTGCAGTCACACTATATAAATGGCCTGTTTTTTTCAAACGCTTCCTTTTTCATCCATTTCTCCCCTTCCAATCCCATCCTAAGCACATGTAGGAGGACAATTCTACACACAACCTTTGTTATCTTGACCAAGCGGCTATTAACAATGTATGATCCTAGGGATATGGAATGAGAATCAGTCATTCAGCTCCTCAAGCCTGTTTGTCATTCAGTTAGCTCTTGATTGATATGTATCTGAACCCTCTGTGCCTGTGTTGATTTCGTAACCCTTAATAACTTATCTAACAAAAATTTGCCAATCTCTGTGTTGAAATTTTCAGTGACCCCACCAGCCTAAATTGGTTTTTTGGGGGAGAGAGTTCCAGATTTTCGCTCCCCTTTATTTGATTAAGTGCTTCCTGACACCCCCTGAGTAGCCTAGCCCTAATTCTAAGATTATGCCTCCCTGCTATGTGCTCTCTCTACCAGAAGAAATGATTGCTCTCCATCTACCCTATCTAGCTGAGGCAGTGAAGGTCACAGATCATTTAACCGGCATGATTTTTTTTTAAACTAATCATCTCTTATAGACCCAGACTTCAAGCACTTGATGTGGTTCAGGAATGGGAACCCTGGCCAATATTCCCCGTACTAACTTGGGATTTCTTGGGCCAATTGCCTCAGATGATTTAGCACAGACTGGGTATCAAACCCTGGGACTTTCCGTGGGGAGCCCACCATAAGTTTTCATGCGGTGTACGTGACAAACTACATGTTAGTGGTATTGATATTGTTTGTATTGGTGCAGGCGATGAAAAATAATTTTCTAGATTATTTTCAAGTAATTTTGTTTAAACATCCCCAGGCATTAGTCAGGGTGAGTCATGGCCATAGAAAGCAGAGCATTTTTTTTGTACTAAAACACGTTTGAAGCATAAGCACTGCTATTTGCAAGGTTAATGAACTGTGCCTATTGCAAAGTACCTCACCTTGCAGCAGTTCCTTGGCGCACAGTGTTTGGGGAAGGATGGGCCCTTGAGAACGAACTTGGAAAACCTACCCTAGTATCTATTAGTTATTTTAAAAATTCATTAATGGGATGTGGGCATCACTGTCTAGGCCAGCATTTATTGCCCATCCCTAATTGCCCTTGAGAAGTATTAACAGTAAATAATATATCTCAAGATTAAACAAAAAAAGAGTTGCATTTACATAGCCCCTTTGATGATGTTTGGAACATCCTAATGCATTTTACAGGCAACGCATTACCTCTCAAAGTGTTGTCACCGTTGTTATGTAGGAAATGTGACAGCCAACTTGCACAGGGCAAGGTTCCACAAACAGCGATGTGATCATGGCCAGATAATCTGCTTTAGTGATGTTGATTGAGGGATAAATATTGGCCAGGACACCCGGGATATCTCCCCTACTCTTCTTCAAAACAGCACTGTGAGATCTTTTACGTCTGCCTGAAAGGGCAGTTAGGGCTAAGGTTTAATGTCTTATCCTAGAGACAGTACTTCCAACACTGCAGCACTCCCTCATTACTGCACTGCAGTGTTGTACTCAAAGCCTTTGGAGTGGGATTTGAACCCACTACCTTCTGACTCAAATGACACGCGCTTTCTAATAAAAATCAGATGAAGATGAGCCTACAACTTATTCATCTCATCCGTTCAAAACATCAGTCCTGCTGTCTTCCCATTATGACACGTAACAGGCCCATTTAAAAGGGGTCTCAATTGTCTTTCCTTGAAGCCCGGTTGAACTGTTAACCACCATCTACGTAAGCAAATGCTTGCTGGCATCTGTACGAAATTTGCCCTGCAAGATGCAATGCAGCAACTCGCCAAGCCTCCTTTGACAGCACTTTTCAAACCTGCGACTTCTACCACCTGAAAGGACAAGGACAGCAGACACATGGGAACACCGTCACCTGCGAGTTCTCCTCCAAGCCACACACCATCCTGACTTGGAACTATAGTTCACTCAACTCTTTCTGGAACTCCCTCCCTAACAGCACTCTGGGAGAGTCTATACCACATGGACTGCAGTGGTTCAAGAAGGTGGCTCAACGCCACTTTCTCAAGGGCAATTAGGGGTGGGCAATGAAAAAAATAAAAACAAAAAGCTAAAAGCTACTGCAGATGCTGGAAATCCAAAACAAAAACAGAATTACCTGGAAAAACTCAGCTGAGTTTTTCCAGGTAATTCTGTTTTTGTTGTGGGCAATGAATGCTGGCTAAGCCAGTGTGCTCCCAGCCTATGACCTATGGTGTGTGTACTTGTTATTGTACCCAATGGATTTTACCTTCATTTTAATGTTTTTATTCTGCAATCTTTATGCTGTAAACCAACATCTGTAGAAAGATGAAGATAAATAATTTTGTTTTTGTTTCCACAGCTTGATCTTTATGGTGCCTGCTGCATGTTCCCTTTTCCCTCAGAGGTGGTAAGTTAACCGTTTAATGTTCTGTAGGTTGGCAGTTAAGAATTGTTATTTTTTTCAAACTTCAGCATTTGTTAAAATGAATGTATAAAAAAGAACCACTTGTTTTGAATTACTGGAAGGCAATTTGAGACCACCCACTGGAGTAGTCCAGAAATACCACAAGAGTCTGGATTGAACTCGATTTCTCTCTCTCTGCTTGAAATCAACACCAGGCGGCTGGATGGGGACTAGGACCTTTGTGAAAAGAATAGGAGCCTGATGAGTGCGCCGCAAGATCCCTTTCTCATATAGCACTGGGTGCGGGTGTCCATCAGAACATCAGGCCCCACCCTGTCTATAACCAGCAGCTGTAAACCATGACAAAGGGATATCGGTCAAACATTCATAAGTGGCGTATACATTCATTTTGTGATAGTGAATGCTACATAATAATTCAGTAGGTTACACTTTCACTTAAAGCATGCTTCTCAGTTAAGCAGAATGACATGAATTTATAAGCTAGACTGGCCCACCCTTTAGTTCTGGTGGGGGTGGAGGGCTGAGTCCTAACTTTTTGGAGTGACTGTAGGGTTTACAGGCACTGGTGTCCGAGCAGTTGGCTGAACATTGCGTTCAGCAGATAGGGATTTGGAAACCTAGGGCTGGATTCCGCCACCGGGTGTGTTTTTGGTGGGGTGCGGGAGCGGGCACGTAAAATTGGGCAAGTGCCAACCCCCGTGACCTTCAAACCATCCCCGAACTCACTCCCATAATACAGGGGTGGGTGGACACCGAAATCAGCAGTCTCCCTGCCATGTTTAAATAAATAATCAAGGGTCAATTGAGCTTGTTAACAAGCCAATTGACCCCAATATTATGCTGCCCATGCCATGCTAAGTGGGCAGCCGGGCAGGAGTGGGCAGGCCGTTTTTTTTAAAAGGGCAGGAAGAAAGGGGTGCCCTTAGTGCATCGGTGGGGGAAGCCCCCCTAAGATAGCACCCTTACTTTCTTTATACCTGCCTGCTCTATTAAAAATAAAACCCTCCCTAGGCTCCCTCCATGGGCCTCCTTCTTGGGCCTACTTGCAGTCTTGGTGGTTGAAGGGGTGGGGTTGGGGATGGGGGGCAGTGGGGGGAGTTATGGGGGGAGTGGGGGGATGGGGGGAGTGGGAGAAGGGGGAGTGATGGGGGGAGTGGGAGAGGAGGGGAGTGATGGGGGGGTGAGGGGATGGGGGGTTGGGGGGATGGGGGATGGGGGGAGTGGGGGGATGGGAGGGAGTGGGGGGGGGAAGTGATGGGGGGAGTGGGAGTGGGGAGGGAGTGGGAGTGGGGGGGGAGTGATGGTGGGAGTGGGGGGGGAGTGATGGTGGGAGTGGGGGGAGTGATGGGGGGGGTGGGAGTGGGGGGAGTGATGGGGGGGGTGGGAGTGGGGGGAGTGATGGGGGGGTGGGAATGGGGGGAGTGATGGGGGGGTGGGAGTGGGGGGAGTGATGGGGGGGTGGGAGTGGGGGGAGTGATGGGGGGGTGGGAGTGGGGGGAGTGGTGGGGGGGGTGGGAGTGGGGGGAGTGATGGGGGGTGTGGGAGTGGGGGGAGTGATGGGGGGTGTGGGAGTGGGGGGAGTGATGGGGGGGTGGGAGTGGGGGGAGTGATGGGGGCGGTGGGAGTGGGGGGAGTGATGGGGGGCGGTGGGAGTGGGGGGAGTGATGGGGGGCGGTGGGAGTGGGGGGAGTGATGGGGGCGGTGGGAGTGGGGGGAGTGATGGGGGGGTGGGAGTGGGGGGAGTGATGGGGGTGGTGGGAGTGGGGGGAGTGATGGGGGGGGTGGGAGTGGGGGGAGTGATGGGGGGCAGTGGGGGGGGATGGGGGGGTGGGGTGGGGGAGTGGATGGGGGGGTGGAGGGGTGGGGTGGGGGAGTGGGTGAGGGGGTGGGGGGGTGGGGTGGGGGAGTGGGTGGGGTGGGGGGATGGAGGTGGGGGGATGGGGGAGTGGGTGGGGGGATGGTGGGGGAAGTGGGGGTTGGGTGGAGTAGGGGTGAGGTGGGGTGGGGGCAGTGCTCTGCCCACAACACCACCCCACAACACCACCCCACAACACCACCCCACTCCCCCATAATATGGCGCTCATGGTGTGCGCGCGTGTGTGTGTGTCCAATACGTGAATATCGAAGTGTGTGCCCAGCTTAACTAGAAAGGGAAATGTGTTGGGGTTTCCAAATTAGGATCCAAATGTTCATTTTTGCTGAATGACTGATGATTATTTAGTTGTAGCCTTAAACTTTCATCCGGGTGGGAGGTTTCGAATCCTAACTATCGTTGTAGAAACACGGCTGCGTTCTGAAAGATTGTCTTTCTCTATTTTTCTACAGTTCTATGGCAGTTTCTAAATTGGAGCCAGAGCTGAGAGACTCAATAACCACTAAATACGGAGACAAAGTGAACTGGGTCTACTTCAATAAGGGGCTGTAGGCTTTCAGAAGTGGTGTCCTGTGAAGAGTTGAGGACTGCTTTAGTTTTCTAACTTATCTCCACATAATCAAGGGTACAAGATAACAAGATAACAAAAGGAAAAGCCACGTGCAGTGTGGGGTATAAAGCCCCTATTACTATCACCTCTGGTTGATATCCCATCAAATTGAAGACTCATTTTTGGGCCATTTGCTCCAATATGTTTACCATATGTTAATGTTTCTCAACACAGTGACTTGGCAGAGGGAACAGAACTCACTTCACACGCACAGAAAGCTGAGAAACCTCAGGCTGAATTGAACCAGATCATTGCATGGATGCGTATATAGATAGCTACACATTTCTTGGAAGTCAAGTTATGTTTAATATGTCCACTGGCATTTTCCCAATTGAAAACGAAGAGGGTGAGAGGGCAGTAAACATTTTACACTTCTATGAATCTATTGTCTTATCTTGATCTTGTTGCCAAAAACAGGGTGATGGGTCAGTGAATTAAACACGAATACAAAAGCAAAATGATGTGGGTGCTGCAATTCTGAGATTAAAACAGAGAATGCTGGAAAAGGCGACTTTCTCCCCCCCTCCCCCAGATACTGCCTGGCACATTGAGTGCTTCCGCATTTTCTGATGTTTTTCAAATTGTCTTTATTCAACCTATTCATAATTTTAAGGAGCTCAACCAGGTCACCTTATTAATTATACGTGTAAATTGATTGCCGACTGCTTGAATACACACCTCATAAGTCCTTTCCAAATCCTTTCAGTGACTACGTACACTCTTCCCTCACACGCGCTTATATGTTGGTTATGGTTCAGTGGGTAGCACTTTTGTCTTGGAGTCAGAAGGTTATGGGGTCAAGTCCTACTTCAGAGACCTGGGGCAAAAATTTCCACCTGTCGGGGGTGGGGGCGGGGGGGGTGGTGGGGGCGGGCGTGCCTCGCCTCCGATCAGTGCCCCCAATCAAGGGTGCACCGCCATTTTACATGGGCGGGCCAATTAAGGCCAGCCCAGCATGACGTCCGCCAGGAAGCGCTATGTGCTCCCTGTGTGTGGGTGGGGGGGGGGGTGGGGGAGGTGGAATTTCCTCAGCCAGGAATGCGCTCTATCACGAATGTGCGCGAAAGAGCGCACAGATCTCCCTGAGGCTAAGTGCTGCCTCAGGGAGAAAGGCTCCAATTTAAAACTTTGAATAAACATGTTTAAAAATTTTCCCTGCCATGTCCCCTGAGTCACATGAGTTGGGACATGTTTCAATAAAATTTAAAGCCTGCCAGGGTTCCTGGCCTGCCCACCAACCTTAAGGTTGGATGGGCAGGTCCATTAATGACTTTAATTAGTTTTTCAATGGCCTCAATAGGCTGTTGACAGGTCGGCGGGCGCACAGCTGACTTGGCTGCGCCCCTGCCAACCTGAAAATGGATATGACACGAGGTGATGTCGGGGGTTCCACCCGATGTCATTCCGCGTCATTTTGCGCGTCGGCGAGCGGGCCCCGCCCCCCGCTGGTTGTTCAGAAAGGTGGTCACACGCAGGCTAGGAGCACGGAGGGAGAAAAGTGACCGCGCAACAATCCAAGAGAACCATACAGGTAGTGCAGGAGTCCCCTGAGGTTCCACTCGCTAATCGGTTTTCCATTTTGGATACTGGTGAGGGCGTTGGTTCCTCGGAGGTGTTCAGTCAGAGCTAAGTTCGTGGCACTGCAGGCAGCTCAGCTGTACAGGAGGGGAAGAAGAAGAGGGAAAGACAGTAATGACAAGGGATTTGTTAGCTAGAGGAACAGATAGCGTTTCTGTGGCCGTAGACGTGACTCCCGGATGGTGTGTTGCCTCCCTGGTGCCAGGGTCGAGGATGTCATGGAGTGGCTGCAGGACATAATTCTGGGGAAGGATGGACAGCCAGAGGTCGTGTTGCACATCAATACCAATGGCTTAGGTAGGAAGGGGGATGAAGTCCTGAAAGCAGATTTCAAGGAGCTAGGAAGGAGAGTGAAAACCAGGACCTCCAAAGCAGTAATCTCAGGATTGCTCCCAGTCCCACGTGCTAGTGAGCATAGAAATAGGAGAATTGAACGATTGAACATGTGGCTGGAGAACTGGTGTAGGAGGGAGGGCATCAGATTTCTGAGGCATTGGGACTAGCTCAGGGACAGCTGGGACCTGTATTAGATGGACAGGCTGCAACTGAACAGGACCAGGACTAACATCCTCGCACAACAGCATGGCTGTCGGGTGATCAAGATTTGGAACTGAATATCCAAGGATATTCGGCATTTAGGAGGGATGGGCAGAAAGGAAGAGGTGTGTAGCACTCTTAATAAGGGGCAAGCTCAGTACATAAGTTAGGGTGGATATTAAATCAAAGGATCAAGATGTAGAATCAGTTTGGATGGAGCTAACAAACAGCAAGGGGCAGCAAACATTGTTTATAGGCCACCAAACTGTAGTGGTAATGTTGGGCATCGTATAAATCAGGATATTAGGGACGCATGTAATGTGGGTAATACAGTAATAATGGGCTACTTCAATTTACACATAGGCTGGGTTAACCAAATCAGCACTAATGCTGTGGAAGAGGAATTCCTGGAGTGTGTACGAGGTGGGTTTCTGGAGCAGTACATTGAGGAGCCAACTAGGGATTGGGCTATTTTGGGATTTAGTGTTGTGTAATGAGAAAGGGCTAACTAATAATCTTGCTGTAAATGAACCTTTGGGAAATAGTGACCATAATATGATAGAATTTGCATTAGGTTTGAATGTGATAAAGTTCATCCTGAAACTAGGGTCTTAAATCTGAAGAAAGGAAATTATGAAGGTCTGAGGGGCAAGTTGGCTATAAGATTTGACAGTCGACAGGCAATGGTTAGTATTTAAAGAAATACTACACAGTCTACAACAGATATACATTCCTCTAAGGCACAAACACCCAAAGGGAAAGGTAAGTCAACCGTGGTTAATGAAAGAAATTAAAGATTGCATTAAATCAAAGGAAGTGGCTTATAAGGATGCCAACAAATGTGGTAAGCCTGAGGATTGGGAGCAATTTAGAACCCAGCACAGGAAGACCGAGAAACTGATTAAGAAAGGGAAAAGAGAATATGAATGCAAACTAGCGAGGAACACAAAGGCAGACTGTAAAAGCTTCTTTGGGTATGTGAAAAGGTAAAGATTAGCTAGGACAAATATGGGTCTATTACAGGTGGGGACAGGAGAATTCATAGTGGAGATCAGGGAAATGGTGGAGAAACTAAACATTTACTTTGTGTCTGTCTTCACGGAAGAAGATACAGAAAATCTCCCAAATATACTAGGTGGCCAAGGGACTTGTGAAACTGAGGAACTAAAAGAAATTAGTGTTAGTAAAGAGGTAGTACTTGAAAAGTTAACTGGATTGAAGGTGGATAAATTCCCTGGACCAGATGAGCTTCAACCCAGAGTGTTGAAGGAGGTGGTTAGAGAGATAGTGGATGCATTGGTGATTATCTTTCAAAATTCTATAGATTCTGGAAAGGTTCCAGTGGACTGGAAAGTAGCAAATGTAACCATACTATTTAAGAATGGAGGAAGAGGGAGAATAGAGGACTACAGACTTGTTAGTTTGACGTCAGTAGTAGGGAAAATGTTAGAATCTATTTTAAAGGATGTGATAGCTAGACATTTAGAAAAGAATGTTAAAATTGGGCAGAGTCAACATATGGATTTATGAGAGGGAAATCTTATTTAACAAACTTTTAGGAGTTTTTTGTGAATGTTACTTGTAGCATCGATAAAGGAGAACCATTGAATGGGATGTATTGGGATTTTCAGAAGGCTTTTGATAAGGTCCTACACAGGAGGTTGGTAAATAAAATTAGAGCACATGGAATTGGGTGAAATATACTCGTATGGATTGAGAATTGGTTAACAGACAGAAAGCAGAGAGTAGGAATAAACAGCTCATTTTCATGCTGTTACTAGTAGGAAACCACAAGGATCAGTGCTAGGTCCACAGCTGTTCACAATCTATGTAAATGATTTGAATGTGGGGACCAATTGTAATATTTCCAAATTTGCTGATGGCACCAAACTGGGTGGGAATGTAAGTTGCAAGGAGGCTTCATGAGGACTTGGACAGGCTAAGTGAATGGGCTAGAACTTGGCAGATGGAATATAATGTGAATAAGTCTGAAGTTATTAACTTTGGTGGAAAAAACAGAAAGGCAAAATATTTCTTAAATGGTGAGAGGTTGGGAAGTGTGGGTGTCCAAAGGGACCTGAGTGTCCTTGTTCATGGGTCACTAAAAGTTAGCATGCAGGTGCAGCAAGAAATTAGGAAGACAAATGGTATGTTGGCCTTCATCATAAGGTGATTTGAGTATAGGAGTAAAGATGTCTCGCTGCAGTTGTATAGAGCCTTGGTGAGACCTCACCTGGAGTACTGTGTACAGTTTTAGTCCCCTTACCTGAGGAGGGATATACTTGCCATAAAGGTGGCATAGTGGTATTGTCACTGGACTAGTATTCTAGAGACCCAGGTTGATGCCCTGAGGACCTGGGTTCAAATCCCATTATAGCAGGTGGTGAAATAAAAACCTGGAATTAAAAGTCTGATGATGACGACCATGAAACTTTTGCAGGTGTCACAAAAAACACATCTGGTTCACTAATGATCTCCTTTAGGGAAGGAAATCTGTCTTTACCTGGTCTGGCCTACATGTGACTCCAGACCTGCAGCAATATGTTTGACCACTTAAATGCCCTCTGAACAAGGACAATTAGGGATGGGCAATGAACGCTGGCCTAGCCAGCGATGCCCACATCCCATGAATGAATAATTTTAAAAAACAGCCTTTCACCAGATTAATCCCTGGAATAATGGGATTTTCTTATGACTGGGTCTGTATTCCCTAGAGTTTCGAAGAATGAGGGGTATGTGAAAATTGGCTGCTGTGTTTCCTACATTACAACAGTGACTACAGTCAATTGCTCAATTATCTGTAAAACGCTTTGAGATGTCCTGAGGTGATGAAAGGTGCAGTATAAAAGCAAGTCTTTCTTTCGTACATATTTAGAGGCAATTTTATGCTTTGGGTCTGTTGTCCACCAGGAACTAGACTGAGCAATCTTTGGTGTAGAACATGTTCAGCCAACAGACAAAAAGGCTGTTCTTAAGCATTGGTATAGTATACTGCCCTTTCTTTAAGTGACCAACTGAGTAAGACATCAATGAAGGTGCCTGGTAGAATGGTGAGATGCACTTGAGTTCTCTCAGTTCAGCTCTTCAAAGCATGAGGATTGTTGGCAACAGGGTTTTAAAAACGAGTCAGGATTTTCCGCTCCCATTTGCAGCGGGCCATCATAGCGGGCAGGAGCAGAAAATATCAGGAGTTTGCGAAAATCAGTTTCATTGTAAAACCAGTTTGCAAAGGGAGAGAGGTGGCCTCTGGCAAGAGAAGAGGCCGCGGGGTGAGGGGTATACTTGGGGAAGGGGGTATCGCAGGGTGTGTGTGGGGGCACATGTTGATCTGTGCAAGTGGCTTCAAGATGGTGAGGGCTGAGGAGGCAGCCTCCAGAGGAGGTGAGGCCAGATGGCAATGGGAGGGTGTATGTGAGAGAGTGAGCGGTGATGTCCCTTGAGCTGGTAGTGCGTGAGATGTCAGTTAATATGTAATGGGCTTGTGAGTGTGTAAGTTTAGAGTGATGAGTTGGTTGACATACCCTGGTGGCATAGATGAGATCATTCATCCTCTTTCTGCACTGGATGGACAACCTCTTCTGTGCAGCATTGGCACTGACCACCACTGCCACCGCCTCCCAAGCCAGAGTGGTGAGATTGCTGGACCTCCTGCTGGCCGCAGTGGGGGTAGAAGAAATCATGACGGCCTCCAAAAGGCATTCCAGTGATGGGCCACTGAACTCTTCTTGGCTTTCGGGGCCATGTCTTCACTGGAGCAGCCTTGGGCTGTAAGCATTGAGGACTGTGTGTGCGGGGCTGCAGTTTAGAGATGGCACCTGGAGTGAGGGAACGGTGAGATATCGGTGTGGCGGGCGATTCAGAGGCTGCACGCCAATAAGACAGCGTGTTTCCTGTGGCTGCATAATTAATGAGGTGGGAAGCAGGCGATTCTCCGCAAAAACCCACCCTTGCAGCCGGCGGGGAAAAAATGCCTTTGTTCACACCCGCCACCGGGTGCAGTGCAATTCCGGGAAAATTCCACCCATGGCTTTCTACTTCAAAGGCTAGAGTTCTGAACTCTCAGCCCTTTTAGTTACTTGCTTTTCTCTGTTCTCCTTTTTGGCTCTTTGGACTAAGCATCACCTGCAATAGGTGAAATGCGGTATCTCAAATTTGCCACATTCTCCATGAGGGGCTCACGCCGCACAGACTTGGAGGGCACCCAATGCCCGTTGCTCTGAAGGTTACCACCGCACTGAACTTTTTTTTGCCTGCGGATCCTTCCAGGGCTCCACAGGGGACCTTTGTGGAATCTCACAATCAGCGACACAACAAGTGCATAAGGGAGGTGACCAATGCCCTTTTCAATAAAGTTTTCCATTACATGGATGAAGCAGGGCAGGCTACCAGAGCTGTGGAATTCACCGCGATCTCAGGCTTTCCTCAAGTGCGGGGCCCCAGCGACTGCACATGTGGCCTTGAGAGTTCCCTGGCAGCAACCTGTGAGATTCATTAATAGATAAGGATTCTACTTTCTAACCTCCAGGTAATTTGTGATCACAGAAAGCAGATCATGCATGTTTGTGCTAGGCACCCAGGGAGCTCACATAACTCATACATTTTGAGTCACTCCTAGGTGCGAGAGATATTTGAGGAAGCTTAGATGGTTTGCTCCTCGTTGATAAGGGGTAAAGGCATGGCTAATGACACCCGTTCGTCACCACAGAGTGCATCTGAGGAGAGATACGAGGCTTCACATTCAGCCACCATGTCCTTAACAGAGCAGACTATTGGTCTCTTAAGGATGCGTTTCAGATGTTTGGACCAATCAGATGGGGCTCTCCAATACTCACCATAGATGGTGTCCCGCATTATTGTTGTTTGCTGTGCCGTGCACAACCTTGTGCTGCAAAGGGGGTATGTTTTGCCACAGGGAGACATGGATGAGTTAGACGTCTCCTCGGACGAGGAGGAAGCTGAAGGGAATGAATCTGAAGAGGGCAAGGATTTAGACGAGCCACATGAGGAGGCCATTGCACAGTCACAACACGGAAGACATGCCTGTGGCAACCTCATAGTAACAAGATTCCAAGAGGAATAAGGTGAGGACAAGTTGTTACAAGTGCAGCTCTCTTCACGCTTCAATGCGGGGGGGACAGCATCATCTTTAGTGTCATCTTCAACATATGACAAAGGTCATCAATCTCAGTGATCACGGGGGAAGCACAAATCACCTTCAGCCCTAATGATGGGGTCATCCTTGGAAGGCGCAGTAGCCCAGGGACCATGTGACCACCGTGGAATGTGATGAGCGCTCCACTAGCACACATCCTTAAGCAACCATACATAGTGCAGTCCCTTCAACCATGGTGTCAACAAGTCAGGGACCATGGCATCCTTCAAGAGGCTGAAACCCTATTGCACACATAGATGCACTCATATCAGTGTGACAGCAGCCTAGCAAGGCAGCTCCAAGAGGAAAAACATTCGTCAATGGTCAGCGCTTGACCGTCTCAAGATGGAGCTAGATCCGGACAGCACCATCTCTCCAAACACCAGCTCTCGTGCGTGATTAATGCAGCGGCTGAGCCCCAAGATGCCAACGGAAATCAGGACGCAGTGATCTGTCACACGACAGCATAGATGCAAAGCTACGAGTCATGTTCGCATCTTCCTCAGAGTGAGGTTCAGCCGAACCATCATGTGATTATTGACAAAATAAAACATTTATTAAACAGGAAAGATTAACTATATTACGCTACTCCTTCACCCTAACTACACTTTTACAGTTATATATGCAGATTCGTAAAATTGCCACAAGTTAAAAAAATCTATCTTATACTCTAATGTTCACAGGGAAGGCGGTGGCATAGTGATATTGTCATTGGCCTAATATTCCAGAAGACCTAGGGTAATACTCTGGGGACCTGGGTTTGAATCTTACCATAGTAGATAGTGAAATTTGCAATCAAAAATCTGGGATTAAAAGTCTGATGGTGACCAGGAAACCATTGTCATAAAAACCCATCTGGTTCACTACCGACTCCCACAGCTGACTCGACTACAGCTCCTCACACCCTGCTTCCTGTAAGGACTCCATCCCATTCTCTCAGTTCCTTCGCCTCAGTCGCATCTGTTCTGATGATGCCACTTTCAAAAACATTTCCTCTGACATGTCTTCCTTCTTCCTTAACTGAGGTTTTCCACCCATGGTCGTTGACAGGGCCCTCAACCGTGTCCGGCCCATCTCCTGCGCATCCGCCCTCACACCTTCCTCTCCCTCCCAGAAACATGATAGGGTCCCCCTTGTCCTCACTTATCACCCCACCAACCTCCGCATTCAAAGGATCATCCTCCACCATTTCCGCCAACTTCAGCATGATGCCACCACCAAACACATCTTCCCTTCACCCCCCCTGGCGGCATTCCACAGGGATTGTTCCCTCCGGGACACCCTGGTCCATCACCCCAGACACCTCAACCCCCTCCCACGGCACCTTCCCATGCAACCGCAGAAGGTGCAACACCTGCCCCTTTACTTCCCCTCTCCTTACCGTCCAAGGGCCCAAACACTCCTTTCAAGTGAAGCAGCATTTCACTTGCACTTCCCTCAATTTAGTCTACTGCATTCATTGCTCCCAATGCGGTTTCCTCTACATTGGAGAGACCAAACGCGGACTGTGTGACTGCTTTGCAGAACACCTTCGGTCTGTCCGCAAGCATGACCCAGACCTCCCTGTCGCTTGCCATTTCAACACTCCACCCTGTTCTCATGCCCACATGTCTGTCCTTGGCCTGCTGCATTGTTCCAGTGAAGCTCAACGCAAACTGGAGGAACAGCACCTCATCTTCCGACTAGGCACTTTACAGCCTTCCGGACTGAATATTGAGTTCAACAATTTTAGATCATGAACTCTCTCCTCCATCCCCACCCCCTTTCCGATCCCCCCCTTTTTTTTCCAATAATTTATATAGATTTTTCTTTTCCCACCTATTTCCATTATTTTTAAATGTATTTCCATCCATTGTTTTATCTCTACCTTTTAGCCTTTTTCGATTCCTTCCCCCCACCCCACCCCCACTAGGGCTATCTGTACCTTGCTTGTCCTGCTTTCTACCCTTAATTGGCACATTCCTTAGCTAATATCACCACCTTCAACACCTCTTTGTCCTTTTGTCTATGACATCTTTTGGCTATCTCCACCTATCAGTGGCCCTCTATCCAGCTCTACCTGTCCCACCCCCCTTAAACCAGCTTATATTTCACCTCTTTTCTATTTTTACTTAGTTCTGTTGAAGAGTCATACGGACTCGAAACGTTAACTGTGTTCCTCTCCGCAGATGCTGTCAGACCTGCTGAGTTTTTCCAGGTATTTTTGTCCTTTAGGGAAGGAAATCTGCCATCCTCACCTGGTGTGGCCTACATGTGACTCCAGACCCAGAGCAATGTGGTTGACTCTTAAATGCCCTCTAAATAAGGGATGAGCAATAAAATCTGACTAAATTAGAAATACCACAGCTGATAAACTTTTAACACAAAAGAATAAAACATATATTAACAAGAAAGATGAACAAGATTACACTACTCCATCACCGCAACTATACCTTTACAGATAATATATACAAATTTGTAAAGATAACACAAGTTACAAAATCTATCTTATACTCTAATATTCACAGTAAGTATACAGTCCATTTAAACTAATAGGTGAACTGTGGTCAGACACCACCTTCCGAAACCAAGTTTCTATGGATTTCACATCAGCCCCCCAGATGCTTGTCACACCATGAGCCAACCAGTCTCACCGGAACTCTCCGTCTTTCTCACGATGGTTTCCAATCTCCACGCTCGAAGAACTTGCCTCGGAATTCCCTCCCAAACGACACCACCTCTTGGACATCTTCCACCTCCAGGGTTTCGCTCTCTCTTTTCGATGTCCCTTTTCCCTGGATCTCTACGTTCATTCAGTCTTCACTTTCCACGCGCACTCAGGTATTCGGCTGTGCCAAGCAGGACACCACTGCTCCAAAGGCCCGTAGTAAGGAGTCGCAGACCTTCGGCTGTCTCCTCGGATCTCCTGGCGTCTTGCAAGCCCACTTTGTTCCAAGTCTGCTCCCCACAGCTCTCTCTCTCTTTAATTTGGTGCCTTTCCCTCTGCTCCTTCCTTTCAATTCCACTGAACAGGACCTGTTGTCTGATTTCTGGCCTTGTTCCTTGACTTAACTGCCTTCCTGGGACCTCTTTCTGTCCCACTCCCTGGGTTTTGGGATTTGCTTCTTTCTTTGGGACCTGCTCTCTGCCGTTCCCACCCTGCCTCCTCTGGCACTCTCTGCAGAATGGCGTGTTCTTCTGGGTCACCTGACCCTCTTTTCATGCTGTTTTACTTTTATTTCATTCTCCTCTTCTGCGCAAGCGCAGAGCTGGCTTCCAAGCCTAAAAAAATTTTAAAAACAAGCTGCACATGTGCGCAGGGCTGTTTACTGGCTTGAAGTCATCAAAACGGACCAACTGTGCATGTGTGGCCATTCATTGGCTGGCGCGTGTGCAGAGACCACGGGGGCCCGATGGAAACTGCAGTTCCCAAACTCCGAGGCCCGATCTCCATTTTAAAGGATTAGTTTTTTTATCCCTTTTCCCTTCGGGTTCGTTACAATTGGCATTGGGGAGAGATGTGGCCCAGACACAGCAGGTCAATGATAACTTATTCCCCTCATAGGTACTGGTGAGCACTCAGAAGATGTGCCAGAGCATCGCTTTCATACCATTACAGTCCTCAACCCTGTCCATCTCACAAAGGCCACTCCTTTCAATGAACCCTGAGTCAATGAATGCACAGTCATGTAACAAATTCCATATCGATTGGTGTTCTGTGACCTCACAGAGGGATTCCGTGAAGCAACGCGCGTTCAGGAGAAAAGCAGGATCCTCTCAGCTAAGGAGATGGCTTCATCGGGATGAGCACACACCTCTGGCAGCACAGACTCATTCCTGTCTAACAGATATTTCAGATATCACCAAGTGGAACCAACTTCCATTGCACTACGTCATGCATGGGGAGAGTAGGAACTAATAAAGGAATAATGTTCATCCTTTAAAAGTGGAGATGAAATAACACTGCAGGGTGACATGAAAGGCTATGGTGCTCGATGATGAATAACACTTTCACCAAAACCTCACATTCATAAAATAAAGGCCATTGAAAAGGGTGAAATGACCCCATTGTTAGTCACGACAAATACTTCTAACATCCACAAACTATAGACTTCAGTGCAGCACCATAAGGATAATTACTAACCTTGATGAACAATTCTTGTGAGGTCACATAATGTCTGCCTGAGATGCAAGGGTTAAATGTGTATTGTCCAGCCATCATTTTCATATAGGAAGTGCCTTTGTTCATTTCACTGATGTGCAACTAAAGGCAATTCACAGCGATGAGATTGAGTGAGACTTAATGAAACTGAGGGACAAGATGGGAGATAATTGGGTTGGGGGGTGTGGATGACATCATTTTGTACCCTTGAATGAACACGGGATCTTACATCACATTGATTAGCCACCTGAAACTTGGAGAGGGATAAATACGAAATATATTTACAATGGTTGAGGCTATGTACAATGAACTAACACTCGTGCCACCATTGTGCATTCAAAACTTTTTCATTTTCCTAACTCTGTATCTATGTCTAGATGCAGCTGTGACATCCGTAGCAGGGGTGTATTATGACACAGCTGATGGTAAATGCTGAGTTGTTCAAACCCTAGAGGGAAACTTTGAACAACTGTCATAACCAATTTTTGCAATTTGTATGTTTCGAGATGCAGGCTTTGAATTCAGTTATGATAAGATCACCAAGTCTCAAGAGGTTTTTTTATAAAACTAAATTTATTATTTATTAATTAAAAGATTGTAAGCATATACATATGTCTATAAATTACTACAATAATAACTTCGAAAAAACTCCCCTAATTAATCTGACTCTCAGTCACATCTCCATTAAGGCAACAGTAAAACATATAGATTCAAACAGACCCCTGGCAAAGCACACTCTGGACAGTCGAATCCAAAATGAGTTTCTTTCAGCTCTGGGTCCTTGCAGACAGCGACTTGAGGCTTGGAGTCTGGAGGCTTTAGATCTTAGAATCCCTCCTCTTTCACCAACAGCCTTCTCTGCCTTTATATATATTTTCCTCTTTGAATGCAAATTCTCATTATATCACTAGGCTTTTTGAACTTTACCTCTTCTAATAATAAAACCCTTTCATAACACCACTTTTATTATTAAGTTTTGGAAAAAGTAAACCCAATTTTTGGCTTCTTCTGGCTAGGTGTAATATTTCACCCATTCTTTTGAATGGTTTATTTAAAAATGCAAATTTCCCCCTTTACACTTGTCATCAAACCCACTGACAAGGGTGGTGCTGTTGTTGTCTGGCGCACTGACCTCTACCTCGCGGAGGCTGAGCGTCAACTCGCAGACACTTCCTCCTACCTCTCCTTGGACCATGACCCCACCACAGAACATCAAGCCATTGTTTCCAGGACTGTCACTGACCTCATCTCCTCTGGAGATCTTCCTCCCACAGCTTCCAACCTGATAGTCGCCCAACCTCAGACGGCCCGCTTCTACCTCCTACCCAAAATCCACAAACAGAACTGTCCTGGCAGACCGATCGTGTCAGCCTGTTCCTGCCCCACGGAACTCATTTCTCATTATCTTGACTCCCTTCTCTCTCCCCTTGTCCAGTCCCTTCCCACCTACGTCCGTGATTCCTCTGACACCTTACGTCACATCAACAATTTCCAGTTCCCTGGCCCCAACCGCTTCCTCTTCACCATGGATGTCCAATCCCTCTACACCTCCATCCCCCACCAGGATGGTCTGAGGGCCCTTAGCTTCTTCCTTGACAGAGGCCCGAACAATCCCCATCCACCACTACTCTCCTCCGTCTGGCTGAACTTGTTCTCACACTGAACAATTTCTCCTTTAACTCCTCTCACTTCCTCCAAATAAAAGGTGTGGCTATGGGTACCCGCCTGGGCCCCAGCTATGTCTGTCTCTTTATGGGATATGTGGAACATTCCTTGTTCCAGTCCTACTCCGGCCCCCTCCCACAACTCGTTCTCCGGTACATCGATGATTACTTCGGTGCTGCTTCATGCTCTCGTCGGGACCTGGAAAAATTTATTAATTTTGCTTCCAATCTCCACCCCTCCATCATTTTCACATGGTCCATCTCTGACACTTCTCTTCCCATCCTTGACCTCTCTATCTCAATTTCTGATGATAGACTGTCCACCAATATCCATTACAAGCCTACCGACTCCCACAGCTACCTCGACTACAACTCCTCACACCCCGCTTCCTGTAAGGACTCCATCCCATTCTCTCAGTTCCTTCGCCTCCGTCGCATCTGTTCTGATGACGCTACCTTCAAAAACAGCTCCTCTGACATGTCCTCCTTCTTCCTTAACCGAGGTTTTCCACCCATGGTCGTTGACAGGGCCCTCAACGGTGTCCGGCCCATATCTCACGCATCTGCCCTCACGTCTTCTCTTCCCTCCCAGAAACATGATAGGGTCCCCCTTGTCCTCACTTATCACCCCACCAGCCTCCGCATTCAAAGGATCATCCTCCGCCATTTCCGCCAACTCCAGCATGATGCCACCACCAAACACATCTTCCCTTCACCCCCCCGGCGGCATTCCGTAGGGATCGTTCCCTCCGGGACACCCTGGTCCACTCCTCCATCACCCCCTACTCCTCAACCCCCACCTATGGCACCTCCCCATGCCCACGCAAAAGATGCAACATCTGCCCCTTCACTTCCTCTCTCCTCACCGTCCAAGGGCCCAAACACTCCTTTCAAGTGAAGCAGCATTTCACTTGCATTTCCCCTAACTTAGTCTACTGCATTCGTTGCTCCCAATGCGGTCTCCTCTACATTGGAGAGACCAAACGCAAACTGGGCGACCGCTTTGCAGAACACCTGCGGTCTGTCCGCAAGAAAGACCCAAACCTCCCTGTCGCTTGCCATTTTAACACTCCACCCTGTTCTCTTGCCCACATGTCTGTCCTTGGCTTGTTGCATTGTTCCAGTGAAGCCCAACGCAAACTGGAGGAACAGCACCTCATCTTCCGACTAGGCACTTTACAGCCTTCGGGGCTGAATACTGAATTCAACAACTTTAGATCTTAAACTCCCCCTCCCCCCATCTCCACCCCGTTTCTTCCCCCTCCCTTTTTTTTCAATAATTTATATAGATTCTTCTTTTCCCACCTATTTCCATTATTTTTAAATCTACAACTAATACTTTATTAGTCTTTCCACCCCACCCCCACTAGAGCTGTACCTTGAGTATCCTGCCATCCATTCTTAATTAGCACTTTTCTTAGATAATATCACCACCTTCAACACCTCTTTGATCCTTTTGTCTGTGACATCTTTTGATTAGCTGCTCCTATCACTGCTTGCTTATCCCTACAACTACCCCACCCTCAACTTCTCTCTCCCCCCGCCCCCCACCTTAGACCAGCTTATATTTCACCTCTCTCCTAACTATACTTCAGTTCTGCCGAAGGGTCATGAGGACTCGAAACGTCAACTGTTCTCTTCTCCACCGATGCTGCCAGACCTGCTGAGTTTTTCCAAGTAATTCTGTTTTTGTTTTGTAACTTTCATATGTCTACCTAATTAACATTTCAAACCTACTTCTCTTCTGTACATCAAAGTCTCTAGACCAGCTGGCTTTAATCCAATTAAGACATAGACACACATAGACAAAGACACCACTAGAACTCTATTTTAAACATTAACCTTAATAATTATAATTGTTAAACAATAACATTATAGACGTTATTATATCTTCTTGACAGGTGAAGGCAGCCTGCCGAGTGCTATGCCCAGTTCTCTGAGATGACTTTGGTGGGTGTTCTCTGGAGGTTAAAGGCCTGGATGGCCCTGGGCTCCCAAGGGTCTCCTGCTCTGGGGCAGGTGCACCCTCCTCGGCCTGACCTGCTGGAGTTGATGGGAGGTCACAGGTTGAGAGAATTTGGAGTGGCAGGACACCCTTGGAGACTCCTAGGTGGGTGACCCTGGGTTATCTGGCTGGCACTCCTCCTCCACCCTTTGGGCGACCGAGGGTCCCTCCCTGACTCCTTGAGGAGAAGGGGCAGCTGGAGGGAGATCAAGGTGCCCCACCCCCCCTCTCACCTAGCCATAGCTAGAAAAATGGAGTGCAGGCCCCAGCGCAAATCCGGCAGAAACTGTGCGTTCTGCTGGACCTTGGTCTCCAAGGCGGCCACCGCCCTTTCCATGGAGACTCCAATGTGCTGACATGCCGGAGCCACGACATCAGACAGAATGCTTGTCCTATGAGGATAGGTTGGCTTATTTCCACTGGAGTTTAGAAGAGTGAGGGGTGACTTGATTGAACTATACAAGATCCTGAATGGTCTTGACAAGGTGGACGTGGAAAGGATATTTCTTCTTGTGGTTGACTGCAGCACTAGGGGGCGCTGTGTTAAAATTAGGAGCCGCCCTGATAGGACAAGAGATGAGGAGAGTTTTTTCCCTGAGGGTTGTGCGACTTTGGAACTCTCTGCCTCAGAAGACAATGGAAATGGGGTCGTTGAATGTTTTTAAGGCAGAGGTGGATAGATTCTTCTTAGGCATGGGAATCAAAGGTTATCGGGGGGGTAGATGGGAATTTAGAACTTGAAACACAAACAGATCAGCCACGACCTTATTGAATGGCTGAGCAGGCTCGAGGGGCCGAATGGCCTACTCCTGTTCCTATTTCATGGGTGGAATATTGAGCTTGGCGGGCGGACGCGCGCCTGACCCGGCCGAGCGTAAAATGACGTGCGATGACATCGGGCGAGCGTCCTGACGTCATCGCGTAGTCCTGCGATATTTCGTTCGGCGGGCGCGCGACAGAACCGTTAGCGAACCCGCTGACAATTACAAGGCCTATGAAGGCCATTAAAAGGTAATTAATGTCAAATTTACACCTCCTGTCCAACCTAATCGCCAAGCAGTCTTTGCACTTTTTTCGGAAACCTCATCCACGGGCGGGATGAGGTTTCCAAAAGCAAATAAAATAAAACTTTCACACCTGAATTAAAAACATGTGTCTGCTCATGTGACAGGGTCACATAAGGCAACGTGTTTTATGACATTTTTATTTTGCACATTAAGTTTTTTCATGGAGTGCTTCATGTCCCCTAAGGCAGCTCCGTGCCTCAGGGAGATTGAAGCGCTCTTTCGTGCGCATGTATGAAGTTTGCGCTAGGCCTGCTCGCCCTCCTCCCCCTGTCTGCACAGGCAGCGCTGAGCGTTGCTGCTCGTGTATCACGCTGTGCGGGTCTTAAATGGCCCTCCCACATAAAATCACAGTGCGGCGCCAAGCCAACCATCACCGCCGAACACCCCCACCAAGGGCAAAATCCTGCCCCATACGTTCAACTCCTCCAGCCTTTAGTACAGTCTGGTGAGGGCCCCTGATAACCCTGCCTGATGTTTCCCCGCCTGTCTCTGCATCTCCAACATTTCTCTCAGTGCCGATTTCAAAACCTCGTCATCGAACTCAGACTCAGCAGGGGCCTGGCCTCCAGGAGTCCTCCAAGTGTCAAGAGACCTCGGCTGCAACTGCCTCCACCTGCTGTGTATACGTTTCTGTGTATACACCAGATAGTGACCCTGAGCTACTCTAGAACTAGGATCCACTGAGGTATGTGTATCTGCACTGGTGGAGGGTGCAGGTGAACACAGTGATGGGTCTTCATCTGATGGTTCCTTGGCATCCTCATTGGAATGTTCTGATGGCTGGGGCTGAGGCGCTAACTTGAGCTCTTCCTCCACCTTTACTTGCCGGTGGCTGGAATAAAGAAAAGAGATAATTAGCGATTGATTCTGCAGGCTCCTATACTATAGGCCACTCACGGTTGTTGTTTGCATGTGGCCAATGTATACTGCATGGAGCCTCACAGGTTTATTTTGGGAGTCCAATCTCACCTTGCACGCAGGAACAACCTCTGTCCTCGCCGGCCAACTCTGCGGCCTGGTCCTTCTGGGAGGAGTGTATCCTCAGCTCCGGGGTACGCCCACTGGTCTAGGCTCTCTCCTGTCAATTATGGGCAACTTTGTCCTGCGTAAAGACAGATGGATTGACTGTGAGCACAAAGGATGGAAGAGCAGTTCAGAAACATGCATACCTGTTGTGTGTGCTGAGCCTTCCCCAGTGAGGGATTAAGATGCTGTTTGTGCAGGAACTTACGTGAGATGGGGATTTTAAAGTGGCTGGCATACAATCAGTGCTGATGTCCCATCTGCTGGTAGTGTGTGACATCCCTGTGGACGCTAACCCTTAGTCTGCCTAATGCCCCTGTGAGGGTGTGAGTTTGCAGTGAGGAGAGGTTTCACTTACCCTGGTAGAGCGCAGCAGATCATTAATTATGTTCCTGCACAGCAGGGCGGTCCTTTTCTATTGGCCACAGGCGCTGACCTCCCTGGCAACCTCCTCTCAGGCCGGCGTGGTCAGGTGGGTGGACCTCCTGTGTCCATCCCTTGGAAAGGGGACCTCGAGCCCTTTCCTGGACACCCTGGAGGAGGACCCTTGGGGAAGGCCTCACTGAACCATGGAGTGGAGGGTTTGGTTCTTTAGGACGCCATAAAGAACCAGAACAAAATAACACACCAGGCCTGCAGTCTGTGCAGGTGCCGTTTAAATATGGTGTCAGGACCTTCGACCTCCATCAGGTAACGGTGGGGCAGACAAATCCCTGTCCACCCCACCATAAGACTCGACTAGCTCCTCACTGATGCATAATTAATGAGCTGGGGAGCAGAAAATCGGGTGCGAAAATCCACCCTCCTTCCCAGTAGGAATCACACTGGCTTTCCCGCCCACCACTGCACTTGGTCTGCAGAATGGAAAACTCTGCCCATTGTTTTGGAGCATGCAGGATAAAGCATATTAAAGCAGACAAACGGTAAATAGCAGAACCCAAATTTTGAAATTGGAACGTTATTGAAAAGAAACATTGCATCAAAGTAGAGAACGAGGGAAACGGAGGAAAAATAACAGTTTTACAACCATACCAACTCGCATTTATTGGTGCATTTTAATGCTCAACAAAAATACAGCTTAAAGTACTTCCCAGAGGTACAGTTTAAAAGTTAAGTACTGAGCCAAAGGAGGAGATATTAGGTGGGGTGATGAAAGACTTGGTGGATTAGGTGAGTTTAAAATCTCCTTTAAAGGAGAAGAGGGAAATGGAAGTCTAGGATTTAAACATACTTGCGAAAATTAACTCTGTGTCTGTGGATGATATTGCCAAGAGACAGCATGTAGATAAAAAGGACTGGGTTTCAAGGATAGGTCCCCAAGGGACACCAAAGGTAGCAGTGTGTGGACTGGAAGAGAAACCATTACTGGGAATATTTTGACCACAATCAAAAAAAACTATCAGCAGAACCAAGCGGGGGCAATCCCGCTGAGCTGGGCAACATAGGGAAGGTGCTGCAGAAGGACTGCGTCAAAGGCTGTAGAGTGATCAAGGGGGGGGGCATGGATTTTTCTTTCATGGAAGAAGAAGGCAAAAGGTAAGAGGAAGGAGAAAAGGTGGAGAACACAGGGAGAGAGAGCCACTGTAGGGCTGAAATAGACAGCAATGCAGTTGCTTTCATGCAGGACATCAGGCTGAGTGACCTCAGTCCAGAAACAACATTGTTCAGGCATCAGCCAGGGGAAAGATAGATTTTCTTCATTGTTATGAATAGAAGAAGGCACTTCAGATTTTTTAAAATTCCCATTATCTCATTGTGTATTTTTGATTCTGCTGACCTAACAGCTCTCTCTGTTCATCACACAACGGAACCACAAGGACCCACTTTCAATTTGGACAGTCACTGACCATGAATTCACCTCTTCAAGGCGTTGGCTGTAAGGCTTGATTGATGGTTTTCAGAAACATTGCTTTTCCTATTCCCTTTTCCTGCTAACATGGGAAAGAAGCCCTTCACGCAGATGTTAGCAAAGCAGAATGGAGGGCAATGGAATTTTCATACCATGCCCACCGGAAAAGCAGAAAAACCCAACATTATTGATATACAGTGTTCTTCCAAATTGTTCTCCCTATTTTGAGCTGCAAAATACCCAGGTAAAGCACCAGTGATTGAAAGATCTGCCACTGTCATGTGACAGTAACATGAACAATTTAACATCATATAGAGCAACAAACAAGAAGCATATAGCACATAGTGTATCGGATTAATGTTCTCCTCCAATAACATATTGGTACTAACATGACTGACAAGTTCAATAATAACATTAGGAATCATAGCACTCTTGCTTGAGTCAGAAGGTCGTGGGTTCAAGTCCTACTCCAAAGACCTGGGCACAAAAATCTAGGCTAACACTCCAGCATAGTACTGCACGGTTGGAGGTGCTGTCTTTCAGTTGAGATGCTAAACCAAGGGCCCTTCTGCTCTCTTAGGTGCAGGTAAAATATCCCTTAGTACTATTTTGAAGAAGAGCAGGGGCGTTATGAAGATACAAACGAATAAGGAGTAGGCCATTTGGCCCTTTCAGCCTGCTCCGCCATTCAATAAGATCATGGCTGATCAGATAATAACCTCAAATCTGCATCCAACCTATCACCCCCTTGCTTATCAAGAATCTATCCACCTCTGCCTTAAAAATATTCCAAGACTCTGCTTCCACTGCCTTTTGAGGAAGAGAGTTCCAAAGCCTCACGACCCTCTGAGAGCAAAACATTTTGTCTCATCTCCATTTTAAATGGGCGACCCCTTATTTTTAAACAGTGACCCCTCGTTCTAGATTCTCCCACAAGAGGGAACACCCTCTCCGTATCAACCCTGTCAAGACCCCTCAGGGTCTTATATGTTTCAATCAAGTCACCTCTTACTTTTCTAAACTGCAGTGGATACAAGCCTAGCCTGTCCAACCTTTCCTCATAAGATAACCCACCCATTCCAGGTATTAGTCTGGTAAACTTTTTCTGAGCTGCTTCCAATGCATTTACAACCTTCTTTAAATAAGGTGACCAATACAGTACACAGTACTCCAGATGTCATCTCACTAGTGCGCTGTATAACTGAAGCATAACCTCCCTACTTTTGTAATCAATTCCCCTCACAATAAATGATAACATTCCATTCGCTTTCCTAATTACCTGCCGTACCTGCATACTAGCCTTTTGTGATTCATGTACTAGGACACCCAGATCCCTCTGCATCTCCGATTTCTGCAATCTCTCACCATTTAGATGAGGGGTGAGGTTTCCTAAAGCTAATACAAATTAAATAAAAGCTTTCTTTTGGCATTAAAAACATGTCCCCTCTTATGTGACACAGTCACACGAGGGGACGTGTTTCATTAAATTTTTAATGTCTTCTTTTTTTAAAAGGCGCTTCAATCTCCCTGAAGCAGCTCCGTGCCTCAGAGAGATTGAGACGCTCTTTCGCGCACATGCGCTCCAGGCCCGCTCTCCCTCCTCCCCCGCCTGCACAGCTAGCGCTCAGCGCTACCGCTCGTGATCCACGCAGGTTGGGCCTTAATTGGCTCGCCCGCGCGAAATTGTTGTGCGGAGCCGATTGCGGGCGACGGTCGGCAGTCGGCTCCCCGACAGCCCCGCCCACTCCCGCCGAGCCCGCTTGGCTAGGGAAAAATTCAGGCCTTGAGGTCCCAGAACTGATCCCTGTGGCACCACCACTCCTTACATCTTGCCAACCTGAAAAAGACCCATTTATGCCTACTCTCTGCTAATTGTTAGCCAGCCAATCTTCTATCTATGCCAATATGTTACCCCCTATACCATGTGCTTTTATTTTATGTAGTAACCTCTGAAGTGGCACTTTATCACATGCCTTCTGGAAATCTAAGTATGGTACATCCATCAGGTCCCCTTCATCCACTATATCCCAGCCAATATTTACCCCGCAAGAAACACCACTAAAAAAAAACAAATTATCTGGTCTTTATCACATTGTTGTTTGCAAGAGCTTGCTGGGTGCAAATTGACTGCTACGTTTCCTACATTAGAACAGTGGCTACACTTCAAAAGTATCTCATTAACCGTAAAGCGCTTTAGGACATCTGGATTTGGGACCTGGAGCTGCATAAATGAAGACCGGCTTTACTTGCTCTACAAATAGGTTGGACAAGATTTCTGATTGTTCCCCTTGGAGGACAAGACTCACCCAACAGTTTATCTGGAATGTCTAATTTGAACCTGCCTGCTGTTGTGTATTTGATCAGTTTGAAATGTGCATTTCCAATGATGCTACTGTTACGGGGGATCAATTTAACGGAGAATGTAACGGTCCATCTACTCTGGTGACTATTGAAGAATGGAGAGGTGTTACAGGAATTGTGGGAATCTCTTGAAAATACGAAAGGAAATTGACAAGTTGCATTTAAATTAAATGCTTGTTTACAAGAAAACAAGCTTGTGGAGTTCGTGTATGGTACATCCTTACTGTCACTGCAGCCACCCAGTATTCAACCCGTCTTTTAATTCAGTCATTTCAAGCTTGTTTTAAGTGTGAATTTTAAAACTCTGGCAAAATGTGAATACTTGTTGAAATAAATGTGCGTCCTTGGGCCTTAATTAATGATAATGGCGCACTGTCCAGGCCGTGTTATGTGAAAGGCAAAATACTGCGGATGCTGGAAATCTCAGAAACAAAAACAAAAAATGCTGGAAAAACTCAGCAGGTCTGACAGCATCTGTGGTGAGAAAGAATTAACGTTTTGAGTCTGTGTGACCCTTCCTCAGAGTTATGTTTCCTTTGCTTGGTTGTGAGTTGTAACTTGAATATTTTGTTAAAAACAAAACTCACAAATTACTTAGCAGATTGCTAAGTAATTAAGATTGTGCCAAATTTCAACTCTTCAAAGCTTTGAAGTTGAAAATAACTTTGAAGTGTTATTGTTTTAAAAATATTCATGGCCGTTTGTGGTGTTTGAGAATGTTGCAATCTTCTGCTTAGACCTTGCTGTTTTGGCTTCACTTCATTGATTATCCAAAGACTTTGGTATGGTTTCTTCTTCTTGGTTTTTAGCACTTTATGTAGTTCAGCTGTTGTCCATTTATTGGGTAAAAGTGAAATTATTATTGTTCTAACATTAGTGCAATGTTTAGGAACACAGGAACAGAAGGAGGTTATTCTGCCCCTCAAAGCTGTTGTAGCATTCAATTAGATCATGGCTGATCTGTATCTTAACACTATTTACACAGCTTGGTTCCATATCCCTTACTGCCCTTGCCTAACAAACATCTTACACACACCCACACACACACACCCCCACACGCCAAACTGTGAGTCTGTTAAGCCGGTATCCTCAGCCCACTCCTCTACAGTGCTGAGACCTGGACAACATATGATACGCAGGAGAAAAGGCTGGACAGTTTTCACATTTGCTGTCTCAGATGTATCCTTGGCACCTCATGGCAAGACATGGTCACCAACTCAGAGGCCCTACTAATTCCATCAGCATAGACTCACTGCTAAACCAAAGATGTCTGTGCTAACAGGATGGATGGATGACAACTGTAAACCCAAGGACCTACTGTACGGTAAATTGACCACTGGGTCATGATCTCCTGGGGATCCATACCTCCACTGCATGGACACCTGTGAGCTAGGTTTGAAGATGGCAGGCGTTGACACTGACAACGGGGAGACAGTCGCTGACGGCCTCTGGAGGCTGATTGTTTGGAGGGGCATTGGAAGAGGGAAGCAGAAATAAAAAGCTCAGTTGGCCAAGAGAGGGAGCAGAGAAAACAGAGGCCCGTGGATCGTGCACCTTCTCAGCCCACTGTCTTCCTCTGCAGCAAATGTGGCAGAGATTGCCAGACAAGAGTGGGGCTCCTGAGTCACACCAGGCAATGCTGAACGCAGTTAACCACCATGGCAAAAACCATCGTCTCATGAGCTGAAAAGCTGCCATCAGTAACAAAACCCCATTCAAAACCCCCTCACTGTGTCTGGCTGGTCTGGTCCCAGTGGTAGTGGATGAAGGTCAATGCACGCCTGATCAGAACCTCTGTAACCTGCTTGACACCAGTGTGGACAGCTGATTGAGAGACACTGCAAAGATCACAACCTGGGCTCACAAGAATTCTGCGGTGAAGAACCTTTTTTTTTTGCCTGCAGGTTTCAGGAAGCCCTGGGAATGGGAGTTGAACTGTCCACTGGAGGCACCTCCCTGAGGAGGAAGGGAGGGCTAGAATGGGGAGGAGGCCAGGAGGCACATGCAGCCTCCGGGGGAGCCACCTTTGGGAGGCCAGGCGCAGGCACAAGGGGCGCAGGGCCAAGAGGTAGACCAAGACGGAAGGGGCCGCAGAAGACGTCACTATCCTGCTACCAGGGTTTACAGGCAGAGAAGCAGCTACCTCAATATGACTGAGGTGCAGTGCCGAAGGAGGTTCCATCTCTCAAGGGAGACAGTCAACTATATCTGTCAGATGATTGGGCCTGAGATCTCCGCTAACTGTGTGGGTGGACACCCCATGCCAGCGGCTCTGAAGCTCACAGTTGCCCTTCACTTCTATGCCTCTGGCTCCTTCCAGGGCTCGGTGGTGATCTTTGTGGTGTCTCCCAATCAGCTGTCCACACTTGTGTCAAGCAGGTTACAGACACTCTGTTCAGCCGCGCATTGACCTTCATCCACTTCCATTGGGACCAGGCAAGCCAGACAGAGTGAGCCAGAGGCTTTGCGGCCATTGCTGGCTTCCCCCGTGTCCAGGGTGCTATAGACTGTACACATGTGGCCATCAAGGTGCCAGCAGGTGAGGCCGGTGCCTTTGTCAACAGGAAGGGATTCCACTCCATGAACGTGCAGAAAGTGTGTGATCACAGGATGCTGATTCTGCAAGTCTGTGCAAGGTACCCAGGCAGCTCCCACGACACCTACATCCTCAGACACTCCCAGGTGCCGGGGCTCTTCAGTGCTCCAGCCTGGCTGGATGGTTGGCTGCTGGGTGACAAGGGCTGTCGTGGAAAGAGCCATCGGCCTCCTCAAGATGCACTTCTGATGCCTGGACCGCTCAGGGGACGCACTCCGGTACCCCCCAGATCATGTGTCGCTGAGAGTGGTTGCATGTTGCGCTCTCCACAGTCTTGCGCTGGAAAGGGGGGATGCAGTGGATGATGAAGACATTGACGCAGTTGCTCCGGCTGCACACGAGCCCAGCAATGAGTCCGAGGATGAGCACACACAGGGAAATGCTGAGGTGGGTAGATGCTGACCTGGGCATACTCCAGGGAGGTAGGGACACCCGGGAGGCTTTAATCCAATGAACCTTCAGCTAGCACCCCACATATGGACCACCAGGACAAGCCTGGGCTGTATGCTCCATACTCGATACCTGAGTGGAAAATCTGCCTGAATAGGAACATTAACTATGGTCCTTGTTAATAAAGCTGAATGTCCCACAAATCATTCATAACATTTTTGGAAATCATCCACCTGCAGAAGAGAAGAGGCACCCTCAGCCATGGTCACATGTCTGAATTTAATATTATAACAAAAGGAACTTAAGAAAACAAAATGACAAAGGTGTTAAAAATCACACCAACTCATAAAGGCTTCATCTCGGGCCAACACAAAAGCACCAGTGAGAAACCCGTGATGTGCCTAAGGTGCCTTATGTTTATATTTTCAGGTGTTACATCTTGGTGCTGACCCCTCGCAGGGAGTGGTATCTGAGCCAGCCTGCTGACTCTGCTGTCCTGTTGGCCTCGGTGACCTTGGCGGGTGTCCTCTGGCCCGTGGAGCCTGTGCTGGCCCCAACTGGGAGGGAGCTGCCAGTTCCACATCAGGCATCTCCCCAGTCGTCGCAGCTTCACCAGATGTAGCGGTCACTGGGAGAGGGGCGGAGGAGCTGCCGCCCACATCTGGAGCGCCCTGAGAGGAGCCCGCAGAGACGCCAGGCAGCTGCTGCGTCGAAATGATGTCGCATCAGACCTCCCTTCTCACCGTGGATGGATGGGCACCGAGCTGGGAAACTTGGTGCCCTGACCATCTCCCACACTGGCAGTGACCAGCTGAGGTCAATGCCGATGTGAGGGCTTGCTGGTCCGAGCGTATCCCCAGGAAGCCCTGATGGGTCTGCTGGAGGAGTCTCTCCATGAGAGTCGCCACTCTCTGCATGGAGGACGCATGGTGCTCGGACATGAGGCTCATTGCTTCAGTGATAGTCTGGGTAGACTCCTCCACCACGGACACCAAGCCAAGCATAGCCTCATGTATCTCCACCAGATGCTCCCGCACACCCGGCCGCATTTCCTGCGTTTGCTGCATCGCGGACGACTCCAGAGGCACATCATCAGGCACCGACTGAGCATGTGCCTGGTCCCCTGCAGTCCTCCGACTGCTGGCACCATGGGTACTCTCTGTCTCTGCCAGCTCCTCCAGCGACTGTGAAGTGCCCTCACCACTGTGCCCCAGCATATTAGCCGATGTTCCAATTCCCACCGAGGTGCTAGTATCTGTGCTGGTGCCTGCCTGGCAAAGATGGTGTGACTCTGGTGAGTCCGAGACTTCAGGGCCCTCAGGTGTGAGAGGGGGCCTCTGCTGCTCCTCCTCCTGGCCATGCTCCGCTGATGCTGAAAGGAAGAACAAGGACATTGGATCAGTTAACGTGGAGACAATGTCAAAGTGCATCCCTGTCCCCCTGATCATTATACGCTCATCCTTCCATAAGCAATGGTCAAGCCATGTTGCAAACTTCAATCACTGAACATTTAGCAGTGTCATGGCTGCTGGGACACACATGGTGACCTCACTGCTGGGCAAACATACCTGCCCATGGCACCCCAGCCTCACCGACACCGGTGGACCTGGGCGCATGGCACCTCTCCAGATCTAGAGCCTCCTGCTCGGAGAGGCTGAGAATTGCCACCTGGGCCAGCCCTCACCCACTCGGTGGCATTATGTGCATTCTCCTCCTGAAAAGAAGAGAAGAGCATTGATTATTGCTAATTGTACCTGGATTCGCTTCTCGGATGGCCCACCCCAACCAGAGTTGGACATTGCAAGGTTCCAGTGCCTCCTCACCCCACTGCTGCCGAACACTCACGCAAAGATGCTAGGCCTGTACCCCTCACCCCACCCCCTTGGCCAAATGCTGCCTACATCACATTTGGCGCCACAAGGTCTAACCTTCCATAGCATGGAAGCACGTGGAGCGCAGAAGGCAGCAGATCGATAGGTGCCAATGCCACCTTGAAGCTCCTCTCCCAGCATCTCCTCACCCTGACTTGGACATGCCCTGGAGTTCCAGCTCTGCGCCCAGGTGCAGCTCCTCCAGGTTGCCCCCAAAACAGCAATGTGGGTCTCAGTGTTCCACATGCTACGGGTGCAGAACCCATCTCTTCCCCACCCTCTCAGGGTGACATCGGCATGGGCAATATCTGCTGGCCCACTCAGCGAAGGACACATGCCATCAATGATTCAATCCAGTCACTACACTCCGACTTGCAGCGGGAGGGTGGGGGGAGGAGGTGCCAGGGGTAAAAGCCTACCTGCTGGGTTAAGTGACCAATGCCAACAATGGGTATCCACCCTTCCCGAGCGCAACCATTGAAGTGCTTGCGACAGTGGATCCAGGTGCATTGCACCATATCACGGGAGCTCACCACCTCCGCCACCTCCTCCCAGACACGTTTCGTCATGTGAGGGGGGGGGGCTTCCTCCTCCCGTCCTGGGGTACGAGGACCTCCAGCCGGGCTGCCACCTCCTCGAGGAGGGCAGCAAGGCAATCGTCTGAGAAATGAGGGGCACAGAGCCCCCCTGTCCTCTCCTCCTGCCAGGCCTGCTCACCAGCAGCGCCCTGGGGAGCCCTTCCACTGGCCGGGATTCACAGCCTGTGAAAGGCTGCAGGAGCTTTTTAAAACAGGCGGCCGGATCGCCATTGGACCCGATGGTCACTGCAGCCCCGCTGCCCCCCGCCCACTCCCGCTGTCCTCGGGAGCCGCGTTTCATGCTGGGCGGGCCTTAATTGGCCCGCCCGCGTAAGATGGCGGCGCGGACCCGATCGCGGGCGGTGATCAGGTCTGCGCTCGCCCGCACCCGCTCCCACACGGCCCATCCGACAGGCAGAAAATTCTGCCCCCAAAGTACAGAATATTCAACAGCAAAGCACTCCAATCCCTGTATAGATTTTAATGCTCAAATCCATGGAGTGGGATGAGCCCACACCGTTTGACACAGAGGCCAGAGTCAAGGCTGTCATGCAATGGTGCACATTGGCAATGGCATTCTCCTGACTCTGACTCACCAGTTACATGAAATGTAAATTCCTATTGTGCATTTTGTTCTCTCAAGTGTCACTGACTTTTACAACACATTTTGGGGTAAAATTCTGTGTGGTTCACATGCTTAAACATGGCAAATGGCTTTTTAAATGAACATTGAAGTATTTCATTCACAGTCTCCACATGCCAGTTACACTAGGAACATAGGGACAGGAGAAGGCCATTCAGCCCATCAAGCCTGCTCCGCCTTTCGATAAGATCATGACTGATCTGATTGTAATCTCAACCCCACATTCCTGCCTATCCCGGATAACCTTTCACCCCCTTGTTGATCAAGCATCTGCCTAGCTTTGCCTTAAAAATATTCAAAGACTCTGCTTCCATTGCCTTTTGAGGAAGAGAGTTCCAACCCTCTGAGAGAATAAAATTCTCTTTTTTTTTGCAAAAATATACTTTATTCATAAAATATCATCTCTGTCTTAAATGAGCAACCCTTTATTTTTAAACAGTGAACCCTAGTTCTAGATTCTCCCACAAGAGGAAACATCCTCTTCATATCCACCCTGTCAAGACCCCTCAGGATCTTAAAGGTTTCAATCAAGTCACCTCTTAGTCTTCTAAATTCCACTGGATACAAGCCTAACCTTGTAACCTTTCCTCATAAAACAACCCACCCTTTCCTGATATTAGTCTAGTAAACGTTCTCTGAACTGCTTATAATGCATTTACATCTTTGCCTAAATAAGGAGACTATTACAGTACACAATGCTCCAGACGTATTCTCACCAGTGCCCTGTACAACTGAAGCATAACCTCCCTGCATTTGTATTCAATTCCCCTCACACTAAATGATAGCATTCTATTAGCTTTCCTAATTACCTGCTGTACCTGCATACTAACCTTTTGTGATTCATATTACTAGCCAGCTTCCTCTTGTACTCTAGGATTTCCCTCCTTGTTAATCTTTTTGTCATTCTTTGCTGCAAATAAAAATAAAATAAATAAACTAAAAACTTAAATTTTTCATTATTTACATGCCCCTTGCTCATGTGACAGACATGTTTCATTACATTTTTATTTTAAAAAAATTTTTTTATATACATCTCTTCATCTCACTGAGGCAGCTCCGTGCCTCAGGGAGGTTAGGAAGCACTCACTCGTGCGCATGCGCAAAGTTCACACTCAACCATCTCGCACTCCACCCCACTCTCGCCACAGGCAGCGCTCGGCACTGCTGCTCGATTTTCACGCCGGGTGGGCCTTAATTGGCCCACCCAGCATGAAATCGCGGTGTGGTGCCGATCGCGGGCGGCAGTCTGCTTCCCGACCACTCCCCCACCGAGCACCCCTGCCAAGGGCAAAATTCTGCCCGTGAGTTTAAATCTGACCACAGCAGTTGGGACATTTATTAGCGTTAGTGATGGTGACCATGAAACTAACGGATTATCACAATAACCTATCTGGCTCACTAATGTTCCTTAGGGAAGGAAATCTGCCATCCTCACTGGGTCTGGCCTTTAGATGACTAACAGCAATATGGCTGACTCTTAACCTACCTCTGACATGGCCTAACAAACCTTTCATTTGTATATCGATGGACAGTAAATGCTGGCCCAGCCAGTTACCCTCAAATCCTGTGAATGAATGAAAAAAAGTGAGAATAGTGATTGGGAGAATTGTTCAGAACTGTGTCAGAAGGTTAATTTCCTTCTTTCTTGTAGTTTAGACAGGGTGAGCTCACTCACAGCTGTAGGAGCTGAGCAGTTCATTAGCTAACCAGTTGAACGGTCACTGTAGCCCCCGTTCAGTTTATGATAAATTCAGGGTCCCTTAGTGCAGCCTTGGCAAACGGAGTGCAGCTGAGCTAACTGAGTAAAGACTTGGAGTTTGGTGAAGGAGGTGTTTGTTTCCTTTTCCTAACTTTCTCACCCCATTGAGATTGGTTCTTGCTCTACTACTGGGAAAGGAGCTAGCTCTTTGGTGAGTATCTGGTAAGTGGGTAAGTTCTATTCCATCCCTAAGGCTTAAAATAGTACACAAATTGGTGGTAAAGCTAATCAAATATATAAGAAAGCAACAAAAATAAGTGATTAATATTATTAAGTAATTATTTAAAACACCGTAAGGATGGCAGGACAGGTGATGTGTCGAGGCTGCAGCATGTGGGAGCTCCTGGATAACATTGTGGTCCAGGGCAAACACGTCTGCAGTAAGTGTTTGCGGCTTTAGGAACCGTGGCTCAGAGCCATTGAACTGGAGGCTGAGCTGCAGACACTGACACATCAGGGTAGGGGAAAGTTACCTGGGTGCTTTATAACAGGAGGCAGTCATACCACTTAGGATAGGGTCTTCTGATTTGGTCAGTGGTCAGGGACAGGAGGGTGTGACTGTGAGTGAGGCAGGCAAGGGGACCCAGAGGGCAGGAGTGCTGGAGTGTGAGTCTCTGCAATTGTCCAGCAGGTTTGAGGTTCTCTCAGCTTGTCTGGATGAGAGCAGAGGCTGTAGTGTGGATGAGCAAACTCGCCATGGCACCGTGGTACAGGAGGCCTTTCAAATGGGGGGAGCAAAAAGGAATGTAGTGGTGGTAGGGGACAGTATAGGGAGGGGGATTGACACTGTTCTCTGTAGAAAGAGTGAGAGTCCAGACGGCTTTGTTGCCTGCCCGGTGCCAGGGTTCAGGACATCTGCTCACGTCTGGAGAGGAACTTGCAGTGGGAGGGGGAGGATGCAGTGGTCATGGTCCATGTAGGTACCAATGACATAGGCAGAATGAGGAAGGAGGCTCTGCAGAGTCAGTATGAGGAGCTCGGCACCAAATTAAGAAGCAGAACCTCAAAGGAAATAGTTTTTGGATTATTACCTGAGCCACGTGCAAATTGGTATAGGACAAATAAGATTAGAGAGATGAATGTGTGGCTCAAAGCCTGGTGTGGGGGAAGTGGGTTCTAGTTTGCAGGACACTGGCACCAGTATTGGGGAAAGTGGAACCTGTGCTGTTGGGATGGTCTACACCTGAACCATGAGCTGCATAACTGGGGAAGTAGAGATGGTTTTAAACTGAATAATGGGGGCAAGGGATCAAATCTGGGAAAATGTGGCAAACCAAAGAGTAGAGACAAGGCAAGAGAGAAAGGTATTAATATGGTAAACGATAAACAGTCCATATCAGGAATGGACAGAGAGTACAAATCTAAGAGTGAGTCAGCAGATAAGGCTAAACACTACAAAAATAATAAAAGGACAAAACTAAAAGTTCTGTATCTAAACACATGTGGCATTCGAAACAAAATAGATGAACTCATAGTGCAAATAGGAATAAGTATGATCTGATAGGCATTACAGAGACAAGGACACAGGGTTACATAGATTGGGACCTGAATATTGAAGGGTACATGACATTTAGGGAGGGCAGGAAGTTAGGAAAAGGAGGAGGGGTGGCTATGTTAATTAATGACGGTATGAGCATCATATGAGGGATAACCTAAATTCAGGAAACCAGGATATAGAAGCGGTTTGGGTTGAGATGAGGAATGATAAAGGCAAGAAGTCACTTGTAGGAGTGGTGTGTGGGCCCCCTGATTGTAACTAAACAGTAGGACAGAGTACAAAAGAAGAGATAATGGGAGCTTATCCGGAAGATACAGCAATAATCATGGGGGATTTTAATCTACATATAGACTGGAAAAATCAGATGGGCAGAGGTTGTGTGGATGAAGAGTTCATAGAATATTTTCAGATAGTTTCTTAGAACAACACGTTCTGGAGCTAACCAGAGAGCAAGCTATACCAGACCTGATATTGAGCAACGAGATAGGATTAATTGATAACCTCATTGTGAAGGCACCCCTAGGTAGCAGCGATCATAATATGATTAAATTTTGCATTCATTTTGAGGGGGAAAATGAGTATGTCCAAGACTAATATTTTAAACTTAAATGAGGGCAATTATGAGGGTATGAATGTGGAGCCAGCTAAAATGAACTGGCAAATGAGGTTAAGGGATAAGTCAATAGAGGTTCAGTGGCAGATTTTTTTTTATTCATTCATGGGATGTGGGCTTCGCTGGCTGGGCCAGCATTTATTGCCCATCCCTAGTTGCCCTTGAGAAGCTGGTGGTAAGCTGCCTTCTTGAACTGCTGTCCATGTGGTGTAGGTACACCCACAGTGGTTTAGGAAGGGGGTTCCAGGATTTTGACCCAGCGACAGTGAAGGAACGGTGATATATTTCTAAGTCTGGATGGTGAGTGGCTTGGAGGGGAACTTCCACCTGGTGGTGGTGTTCCCATCTGTCTGCTGCCTTTGTCCTTCTAGATGATAGTGGCCATGGTTTGGAAGGTGATGTGGAAAGAGACTTGGTGAATTCCTGCAGTGCACCTTGTAGATGGTACACACTGCTGCTGTTGTGTATCGATAGTGGAGAGAGTGACTGTTTGTGGATGTGGCGCCAATCAAGCGGGCTGCTTTGTCCTGGATGGTGCCAAGTTTCTTGAGTGTTGTGAGAGCTGCACTCATCCAGGCATGGGGAGCGTATTCCACCACACTCCTGACCTGTGCCTTGTAGATGGTGGACAGACTTTGGGGAGTCAGGAGGTGGATTACTCGTCGCACGATTCCTAGTCTCTGACCTGCTCGTGAAGCCACAGTATTTATATGACTAGTCCAGTTCAGTTTCTGGTCAATGATAATCCCCAGGATGTTGATAGTGGGGGATTCAATGATGGTAATGCCATTGAATACCAGGGGGCGATGGTTGGATTCTCTTGTGTTGGAGATGGTCATTACCTGACGGGTGGCAGGTCAGAAGTTGGGAAAGAATATTTTTATTTCCCGCCCGCGGATAAGGTTTCCAAAAAAAATGCAAAAGCTGCTTGGCCTTTTCCGTTAGGTTCGATGGGCAGTGAAAAATTTGATTTAATTGGTTATTCAATGGCCTTAACAGGCCTTTTAATTGTCGGCTGGCGCTCTGCTGGAACTGGCAGTGTGCCTGCTGACCGAACTATTGCGTGACTGCGTGTTGACATTGGGATCCTCGGCCGACGTCAATGCGCGTCATTCTCATGCCCGAGCGGGTCCGGCTCGCGCCCACCCGCCCGAGCGAAAACTTCTGCCCCAGTTTGGACCTTCTGCCCCAGTGTGGACCTCTCAATACTATCCCAGTGACATAACTGGAATGCTACTGCACCCCATAAATTGATTCTGGAGCCCTGATAAATTTGTTTCTCTGCATTTATAAATGTGTTTTTTCCTGCATTACCCTTCAAAGCTACTTCATTGGCTCAAAAAACGCTTTGGGACATCGTTCTGTCACTGTGAAAGGCACTATATAAATGCAAATCTTTCTTTGTACTCCACTTCAATCCAAGTTAAATAACCTTCTTCAATTTTGCAGAAACCATGCTTTGCAGCACCTCAGAGACAAGGATCATGTCCCCACTAACTTTCTTGTATCTTACTTTGGATTGGCGTAAAGTGTGAGGTTTCTTGTTTAAACTATTCCAGTCAAGGGTTAGAACTTCCATGAACGCAGTGGAATAATATAATGTTCGAATCCGTACTGTTAGTGTATAGTCCTGCCTTTTTAAGAGGAGGACCGTGTGGCCTGTTCTCAGGCACGTGTTAAGGAAACTTAATAAGACAAATGCAGGAATGGTGCTGCTCTCCCTGCTCATAATTAGATACGTTTCCCCGCTGATAACAATTAAGTCTGGGGTGTTCCCTTGTGAAAGGAAAAATGCACGTTAACTCTTGGTTGAAAATGCTACCAAAACACAGCATTCCTTAAACTTCTTTCTCCTTTTTTAAAATTTGGTCTCTCAAGAACACCCCTCACGGGATTAATTTTCCTTCCTCCTTTGCCTGCTCAGGCGTGGAACAATCAACACAAGGGCAGCTGATCAGGGCCGAATGTTAGAAAGAAACTACAGGACCTCACCTGCATTTCCAAATTCAGCTCCTTGTCATGATCTTGGTGTGTCCCCGGCTGGCTCTGTGCCCAGCTTTGAGAGCGGAGATTCAACCACTGCTTCAGGCCACAGAGTAGTGGTTGCTGGCTGTGAAGTCCTCTGGCTCATGCCCAAAAAAAACCAGAAAAACCCGAATGATTTTTGGAAGCATCTGTAAAAGAAGGAATGTTTTCGTCTGGTGATCCCCCTCAGCTGATGGTTAGCAACCCCCAACCAGAGTCTACAATCTGAGCGAAACTGGGCGGGGGGCTCCGAAGGTCCACATGTACTGGTCTTCTCTCATTGGTGTTTGTGGGACCTCACCTTGTGCACATTAGCTACTGATTTGACTACATAACGACAGTGACAACACGTCCAAGTAACTCAGGCTATGACATGACTTGAAAGATATTGGTAAAGTGCAAAGATTTTCTTTCGTGACTCTGTTTCTAAGGTACATACTGCTTTTTTATTTCTGCATTTTGGAGTGTCTCCACCTCTGCCCATTCACCCACGTGTTGGACAGGCATGAACTGAATATCAAGTTACAGCATTGACTAGGAGCAGAGAGCAGCTCATTTGGCACGGCAGACTGGTTTGTTTAAACACACCGGGATGAACAGTTTTAAAACCTGAGCGTTACCTATTGATTTATTTTTGGACTGTTGTACTTTAAACTCTAGGGTTAACCAACCAAAAAAATTCCGGGAGAGCATTGAGTTTCTAATTATTGTCTTTATGAAATGTAGCTGTGGTGTCAAAGTTGAGTGCTTAGGTGTAAAGTAGCATTTTTAAAAGCGACTTTCTACACTTATTAAATAACCCTTAGTTGAGTGGATCGTGAGTTGAATCAAATAGTTATGCACTTCCTGCTCCCCCAGTTAGACAATTGGTATGAAAGAAACAGATAGTATTTATATAGCACCATATCCTTAGGGACATTTCAAAACATCTCATAACCAATGAATTGCTTTTGCAGTGTTGTCACAATTGGTATGTCGCAAACATGTCAGGCTAAGTTGCACACAGCAAGACCCCACACACAGATGAATTAGTCTGATTCTGGCAGCATTTATTGAGAGAGGAATGTTGGTCAGGGTTCCACAGAAACGAAAAGCAGTTTTTTTTTTCCCCTTCGGATACAGAATTGGCTGAAAAATAGAAAGCAGAGAGTAATGGTCAACGGATATTTTTCAGGCTGTAGGAAGGCTTGTAGTGGAGTTCCCCAGGGGGTCGGTATTGGGACCCTTGCTTTTCCTGGTATATATATTAATGATCTAGATCTTGGTGTGCAGGGGACAATTTCAAAGCCTGTGGATGATACAAAGCGTGGGAGTGTTGTAAACGGCCAGGAGGACGGTGTGGAACTTCAAAAGGATGCAGACAAGTTGGTGGATTAAAAGGCCTGTCAAGGCCATTAAGTAACCAATTAAATCAAATTGTTTTGCTGCCCGTCCAACCTAACGATTGATGGGCAGATGGGTGGCAGATGAAGTTCAATGTGGAGAAGTGTGGGGTGATTCATTTTGGTAGGAAGAACATGGAGAGACAATATAAAATAAAGGGTGAAATTTTGAAGGGAGTGCAAGAGCAGAAAGACCTTTGTGTATATATACATAGATGATAGAAGGTGGTAGGACAGGTGCAGAGAGCAGTTAATAAAACATATAGTATCCTGATGTTATGGCGCAGCCAATGGTAAATGCTGAGTTGTTCAAATCCCAAAGGGAAATTTGAAACAACGGCCACAACTTATTTTACAGTTTGTATAAATTTAGAGATGCGTGTCCTGAATTCAGTAGTAATAAGACCAACAAGTTTTATATGTTTTTATAAGACTAGATTTAACATTTATTAGTAGAAGAAATGACTTTAAGTACATACATAGATCTACAAATTGCTACTTTGATAACTTCTAAATCCCCTAATCAATCTAACTCCCAGTTACACTTTCGTTAAGGCAACAGTAAGACACAGAGGGGAGAAAGTTTCCTTTGGTGGGTGGGCGTGGAGCCCATCGCTGCCCACGATCGGCTGCACGCTGCCATTTTACGCGGGTGGGCCAATTAAGGCCCGCCCAGCGTAACGCGAGGCCAGTAGCGCTCAGCGCTACCTGTGCGGGCGGGGGGAAGGAGGGAGAGTCGGGGCCTAGGCATGGAGCTGCCTCAGGGAGATTGAATGGGTTATCATAAATAAAGTAAAAATTTATTTAAGCGTGTCCCCTCATGTGACAGTGTCACATGAGCTTGGACATGTTTGTGAAGTTAAGAAAATTTATTTACTTGCTTTACAAAAGCTTTAGGAAACCTCATCCCGCCCATGGTTAAGGTTTCCTGAAAAATGTGAAGTCCGGACAAGGTTGGACGGACAGCATTGTTAAATAAGCTTGATGACTTTTTAATTGGCCTTAATAGGCCATTGACAGTTCGGTGGGCGCGCGTGCCTGCCGAACGAAGTATTGAAATGATGCGTGATGACGTCGGGATGCACGCCCAATGCCATCGTACGTCATTTTATGCGTCGGCACATCGGGCCTGCCCCCGCACGCCGACGGCAATATTCTGCCCCTAGATTTTAAAAGACTCAGGCAAGGAAACATGATACCCTGAACAAGTCAACTTCCAAGTGAGTTTTTTTTAACTTCAGTCCTTTGAAGACAGCAGCTTGAGGCTTAGATGCTGAAGGCTTTTTCACACACTTGTACGATCATAAAAATGCCTTCCCTTACACACAGCCCTTGCTCCTTCTTTCTACATATGTTTCTCTTTGAATGCAAATACCCATTGTTTCACTATGCCTTTGGACTTTACCTCCCTGATAATATAACCCTCTCATAGCACTAAGTTTTACCGGTGATCTTTGGGAAAAATAAACACACCATTTCTAAACTTCACCTGGCTAGGTGACACATTTCGCCCCTCCTTTGAAAAAAATACAATCCGGTTTATTTCAAAATGCAAATATTCCCTTGACACCCTATGTTTCTAACCTTCCCCATGTTTATCTAATTAACAATTCAAATCTAACCTCTCTTCTTAGATCAAAGCACCCAGACTAGTTGCCTCTAATTCAATTAAATCTCACACACACACACACACACACACACAGACACAGACAGACACAGAGGGCAGAATTTTGTCCTTGTCATTGCGGGCTTGGTGGGGGCGGGCGGGGGCGATTGGGAAGCTGACCACCACCCGTAATCGAGGCCGGAAGGTGACTTCACGCTGGCTGGCCGGTTAATGCCTGCCCAGCGTGAAACGTGAGCGCTCAGCGCTGCCTGTGCGGTGGGGTGGGGCAGAGTTTGAACGGGGCGAGTGCGAAGGTTTGAGAATCTCCCCAGGCACAGAGCTGCCTCAGGGAGGTGAAGAGTTTTTAAAAAAAAAAATAAAGATATGAAAAATGTAATAAAACATGTCCCCTCATGTGACTCTGCCATATGAGCAGGGACATGTTAATAGCCTGGGCCTCTGGAACACTAGTTCAGTGACAGTAACATCTCCTCTGAGAAATACCCCTGATGTCATATATAGCACTGGCTTCTTTCTTTTCATTATGGTACCTTTGGGATTTTAATCCCTGCTGGTTACTGTATGTCACTACAGTGTCCATAACTGGCGCAGTGACAGGTTGCTGTTATGAGACCAGATTCTTTTATTACATCAGTGAATTTCAATCAGTGCTTCTCCGGCTCTTTAAGTTGAAGGGCCTCTTTTCAAAAGAATTAGTCACTCCGGGCCTCTACCCGCATTTAAATTTTAATATTTTATACACTTCTTGCACATTTGCATGTCTGAATTTAAAGTTCATCAGTGTCCTGTTAAAGGGACTTGCACGGGCATTTTTCCAGGGCTGTCCAGTAAGATGAGCATCAATGCGATTCGTGATGTGGTAACTTTTACCTCCCTTCAGCTCAGCCTGTTGAATACTTCACTGGCTGGCGCCTCCCTGCACTGCTTGGGGAAGAATTTTTACATTCGGCATGCGGGCGGGCGCCCGACACACTGGAACGTAAAAATGATGCGCGATGACGTCGGGCTTGTGTCGCGATGTCACTGTGCACCGTCGCGATATTTCGCTAGGCGGGCGCGCTATGAGGGCAGAGATCAGCCACTAATTAACGAGCCAGTTAAGGCCCTTGAGGCACCAAACGTCTGTGATTTTACACAGCCCGTGTGATTTTCACAGCGTCGCACGGGTGCAACAGGCGGGCGGGTAGGCCACATTTTCAAAAACCTCATCCACGGGCGGGATAAGAGGGGTGATTGGGCTCGCTAATGTGAGTTGTTTGTACTTTAGGTTATAACTTGCTGCTGCTTGCTTGTGTGAACAGGACATCTTCATTTCGCTTCAGAGCTGCTTTGGCAGAAATAAGAGGCTTCAGTTCAGGACTCTGGAGGAGTCATTCCGCTTGGGGCCTTCCGGGTATCAGACCTTCCCTTACCCTGGGAATGGGGATTGTGGTCTCCGCTGGAGGCACATCCTCTGAGGAGGGAGAGAGAGGCAGAAGGGGGAGGAGGCCAGGTGTCCCTATTCAGCCTCCGGGGAGGGACCTGTGGGAGGAGAGGCGCAGGCACAAGGGGCGCAGGGTCAGCAGGTAGTCCAAAGTTGAAGGGGCCGCAGAAGATGCCACTATCCTGCTGCCAGGGTTTACAGGCGGCGATGCAGCTACCTCAATATGTCTGAGGTGCAATGCCGAAGGAGGCTCCGCCTCCCAAGGGAGACAGTGACCTCCATCTGTCAGAGGATCAGCCCTGAGATCAACTCCGCCTGTGTGGGGTGGACACCCCATGTCAGTGGCTCTGAAGGTCACAGTGGCCCTCAACTTCTATACCTCCGGCTCCTTCCAGGGGTTGGTGGGTGATCTTTGTGGAGTCTCCCAATCAGCTGTCCACAGTTGTGTCAAGCTGATGACAGATGCTCTGTTCAGGCGTGCATTGACTTTCATTCACTACCGCACGGACGAGGCCAGCCAGGCAGACCGAGCCAGAGGCTTCGCGGCCATTGCTGGGTTCACCCGCGTCCAGGGTGCTATAGACTGTACACATGTGGCCATCAAGGTGCCAGCGGGTGAGCCGGGAGCCTTCATCAACAGGAAGGGCTTCCACTCCATGAACGTGCAGATAGTGTGTGATCACAGGATGCAGATTCTGCAAGTCTGTGCAAGGTACCCAGGCAGCTCCCACGACGCTTACATCCTGAGACACTCCCAGGTGCCAAGGTTCTTTAGTGCCGCAGCCTGGCTGGGTGGATGGCTGCTGGGCGACAAGGGCTATCCTCTCAAAAGGTGGATCATGCCGCCTCTCCGCCATCCAAGAACAGAAGCTGAGCAGCGGTACAATAGGAGCCACACCTCCACAAGGGCTGTGGCAGAGAGAACCATCGGTCTTCTCAAGATGTGCTTCCGATGCCTGGACCGTTCAGGGGGTGTACTGTAATACCCCCCCTGATCGTGCGTCACTGATAGGGGTTGCATGCTGCGCTCTCCACAATCTGGTGCTGGAAAGGGGGGGACACAATGGAGGAAGAAGATCTTGATGCAGCTGTTTTGGCAGCAGACTTTGAGTCCAGTATTGAGTCCGAGGACGAGCACGGTCAGGAAAACGCTGAGGGGATAGACGCTGACCTGGGCAACCTCCAGGGAGGCAGGGACACCCGGGAGGCTTTGATCCAATATTTCTTCAGCTAGCCGACTAAAGAAGAACCACCAACACATGCCAGGGCTGCAGGCTCCATACGTGATACCTGACAGGAACATTTGCTTGGTGAACAACATGCACTATGTGCCATTTCAATAATGTTCAATGACAAACAAGTCACTCATAACATCATGGGTTACCCTGCACCTGCAGAACTAATGAAGCCCACAGAGGCTTGTTGAACACAAACACATTTAATGGTGTAGTGCCTGGCATACATAAAACAAATTAAATGGAAAGGTGTTCTCCATCACACCTACTGATAAAGAACTTAAAAGTGGGGAAAAAAAATCACCCGTGATAAGCCTGTGTTGTGTTTAAGGTGCTTTACATTTTCACTTGTGGGTGCTATATCTAGGTGCTCCCCCCTCGCTGGCACCAGCATTGGAGACAGCCTGCTCACTCTGCTGTCTTGTTGGCCTCGATGACCTTGGCGGGCATCCTCTGGCCCGTGGAGCCTGTGCTGGCCCCGCCTGGGAGGGAGTAGCCAGTGCCACAGCTGGCATCACCCCAGTCGCCGCAGCCTCATCAGATGCAACAGTCACTGGCAGAGGGGTGGAGGAGCTGCTGCCATCATCCGGGGTGCCCTGAGAGGAGCCCGCAGAGACGACAGGCAGCTCGAGCACCAACGTGAGATCACTTTGGACCTCCCTGTTCATCATTGATGGACGGGCACCGAGCTGGGATACTGGGTGCCCAATCCATCTCCCACACTGACACTGACCACCTGAAGTCATTGCCTGTGTGAGGCCTTGCAGGTCCGAGCGCATCCCCGGGAACCCCTGATTCAGCTCCTGGAGGAGTCTCTTCATGAGAGTCACCACTCTCTCCATGGAGGAAGCAGTGCACTCGGCCATGAGGGTCATTGCATTGCTCATGCTCCGCATGGACTCCTCCACAATGGAGACCATGACACATGATACATGACCCTCATGTATCTCCGCCAGATCCTCCCACACACCCTGCTGGACATCCAGGATTTGCTGCCCCAGGGACGACTCCAGAGGCCCATCATCAGCCATCGACTGAGCATCTTCCCGGTCCCCAGCAATCCTCCGACTGCTGGCGCCCTGGGTACTCTCTGTCTCTGCCTGCACCTCAAGCGAGTGTGAAGTGTCCTCACCGTTATGTACCGAGATACTATCAGACAATCTAATGCCCATCGAGGTGCTGGTATCTGCGCTGGTCCCTGTCTAGCTGAGGCTTGCGTTTCTATGGTCGCTGTCCTCTGGGGTGAGCGGGGGGCCTTCAGGCTCCTGACCCTGACGGGCTCCTGGTGAGCCTGAAAGAAAGAACAAGGACATGTCATTAGTTACACTGTTACTGTGCATGCCTGGCACCCGGGTCAGGGTGCCCTCATCGTTCCATTATCAATGGGGATTCCATGTCCGAGGCTCACATCAATATAGAGACAACAGTGGAATGGTTGCTATTACAGACATCCTGACCTCGGTACACTGCAGTCTTACCTCCCTGTGGCACCCCAACCTCGCCGCAGCCAGTTGACCTGGGTGCCTGGCGCCTCTCCAGCTCCAGGGCCTCCAGCTCGTATCTGGACAGGATTAGAAGATGGGGTGGTCCTTCACCAGTCCGCAACCTTTCTGCATTGTTATGGGGTGTTTCCTCCTGAAAGGACTTAGGAGCATTGATTAGTCCATTGCAGCCTGGCCAACCCCACCTGAGGAACACCTCGCAGGGCTCAGCTGATTCATGACTCCCGGAAGACACTCAGTCCAAGCAGCCAGGGCTCACCCCCTTGCCCAGTTGCTGCCTCATTGACATTTTCCACTCACACTCTAAGAACCCTGAGGTCCAAGGGGGGGAGGGAAAGATGGGGTGGGGGCTGGGGGGGGAGGGCGGATGGGGGGGGCAGCGGTGGTGGGGGTTGGCACTCCTAACTGCTGTGCTGAGTGACCCACGCCAACACAGTACTCACCCTTCCCGATCACAGGAGATCATTAAAGCACTTCCGGTGCGTCACCCATGTGCGCCCCACCACACCGTGGCTGCTGACCCTGAATGCCACCCGCTCCCAGGCATGTTTGGTGAGGTGGGGGGAGGGAGCCTCCAACACCCATCCATGGGGGCAAGTATATCTCTGCGTGTTGCCACCTCCTTCAGGAGGGCAGTGAGACACTCGTCTGAAAAATGCGGGGCCATCTGCCCCGCTGACCTGCCCTCCCGCCTGTCATGTTCGGCACTGAGGTGCTCCATACGAGGTTCCTCTGAGTCACTGGCAGCCTTCACACGGCTGCTGCGGCTGCTCTTGAATCGGCCGCCGAGTCGCCATTGGACCCGGCGGACATTGAGCTCCCACCCCCGCCCCTTCTCGCTGATGCCGCTGTTGCGTAGTACACTGGGGGCCTTAATTGGCCCGCCCACGTAAAATGGCGGCGCAAGGCGATCGCGGGCGACGGTCGGGTTCCGAACCGTCACCGCCCGCCCGACGAATGTAAAATCCTGGCCTCTGGTTGGGGTTAGGCTCAATGGCTCCAGTTGGGGGACACTGACCCTGCTTCAGGTGTAACTCTCCACCACCAACCAATCCACTGCCCAGCTGGGTGCTTCAGGATTTATTTCATCTCTCTATCTCTCTGCTATTTGTCAGCCTGTCTGCATTGGAAGATTGCTGACACACTGCCTGGTATGTGGCATTTCTGCCATCGGACAACGGCAGTAACTTGGAACAGCCAACAACGTGCACCTGACCCAGCCATCACAGCAACTGTCCACGGTCACTGATTTAAATAGCCAGGCCATTTGGGTTAGCACCACCTGATAGCCACTGGCTTTGCTCTGGGAGCAGCCTAGGGGGATGAGGCAACATCCTATAGGCTTTTCAAATGCTAGATAGGCCTATATGTAAACCTGCCAAAGTGTCAAGCTATTCAAATCCAGTCTACTAAACTACACAAGGTGCACACTCTGGCCAAGCATTGTCTGTGCTGTGAATCCTGTTAATCTTTAACTGCTTGACATAGTTCCACAAAATATCATTTTTGATTTCCTTTGTCATGTTCTATCTTCAAAGCGTTTTGGAAGACTCGCTCTAAGCTGGCAATTCTTTTGCAACCATCAGAGAGACAGAGAGATGGGTAAACCAAAGGCTGTGTGTTAGGTTATCAGCTGTTCACTTTATAAGATTATGCTCCGGGATTACATTTCAGGTCTAGTATTTTATTAAGTCCTCGTGCAGGAGACATGGCATTTTTGCCTACGTTAAGAGGTGATGACCCATCAATGACCAATCATGAGAAATTGTAGCTAAAGCGACCAAGTTATTGGGTTGTACTAATAGAACGCTTTAATTTAAAAGAAAACCATTTTGACACTATACAAGTCACTGGTCAGACTGCGTCCAGAGTTCTGTGCTCAATTTTGGTCCCTCCGACGTTATGAATGATAAAATGGTCTTGGAAGAGGCTGAGCATGAGGGTGAAAGAGCGCAGGCCCCGACTCTCCCTCCCCACCCCCCCACCCAAACAGGTAGCGTTGAACACTACTGGGCACGTGTCACGCTGGGTGGGCCTTAATTGGCCCGCCCACGTAAAATGGCAGCACGCAGCTGATCGGGTAGCAATCGGCTCCACGCCCACCCACGCCCGCTCCCAACCGGCCCACCCACCAGGCAGAAAATTCTGCCCCAAGTCTAATACAACCTGCTCTCTGGTTGGTTGCAGAACGTGCTGCTCTAAGAAACTATCTCAAAAGCATTCTAAGAACTCCTCATCCACGCTACTACTGCCATTCTGATTTTTCCAATTTAGATGTAGATTCAAATTACCCATGATTATTGCCTTCCCTTTATCACAAGCCTCCACTATTTCTTCTTGTATACTTTGCCCTATGTTGTGGTTACTGTTAAGGGGCCTGTAGACCACTCCCACTAGTGACTTCTTTCCCCAACTGTTCCTCATCTCCACCCAAACCGATTCTACATCCTGATCTCCTGAACCAAGATCATCTCTAACTATTGCACCAATGCCATCTTTAATTAATAGTGCTACCCCTCCATCTTTACCTAGCTTCCTATTCTCCTTGAATGTCATATAACCCTCAATATTCAGGACCCAATCCTTGTTATCCTGCAGCCATCTCTTTGTAACGGCTATCAGATAATATTTATTTACTTCAATGTGCACTATCAATTCATTTACTTTGTTATGAATGCTATGCGCATTCATATAGAGCCTTAAGTTTTGTCTTTTTGTTATCTTTGTAACATCCAGTATTGACTGTTGATGTATTCTTAGGTTTTTTATCTCTCTGTCCCTTCCTACCCTTCTCTGACCCTCACTTCCCATGTTACTATTTTGCTCCCTTGCCTTAACATTACTCTGTGATTTGCTAAATCTACCCAAGCTTGATCCCTCACCCCCTTGTTTAGTTTAAAGCCCTCTCTACTTCCCTAGTTATGTGGCTCACTAGAACACTGGTCCCAGCATCATTCAGGTGTAGACCGTCCCCATGGTACAGCCCGCACTTTCTCCAGTACTGATGCCAGTGCCCCACGAACTGGAACCTACTTCTCCCACACCAGTCTTTGAGCCACGCATTCGTCTCTCTAATCTTATTTGCTTTATGCAAATTTGCACACAGCTCAGGTAATAATCCAGAGATTATTACCTTTGAGGTTCTTCTTCTTAATTTGGTGCCTAGCACTTCATGCTAACTACACAGAACCTCTTTCCTTGTCCTACCTATGTCAACTAAGTCCACTTCGAAGACTGGAAATGTGCAAAGTTTGCACCACACGTAAACCTATTCCCTGGCGTTATTCTCCAAGTAGGAATTCGAATTCAGAAACAGTTTGATAGGCAGGTGACACTTCTGTGACCCTGGAGGACACTTTCAGGCAAAATGCAATTTCCCACAGGCACAGGATTGTGGTTCTGTTTTAATCTTCATTCCAACCAAGACTAAAGCTGTAATCTAATAATTTTGCTTTAAAAACATTTTGTCTTAAGATGAGTATTGGACTCTAAGACTCTACCTATTATTAGAAAAAGTAGCACATTTCTAGAACACTACCAGGTGCTTAGATAGTCCCAAAGTGCTTCACAGCTAATAGTTGCTTTTGAAGTGTAATCACCCTTGTTATGAAGGCAAGCACAGCGGCCAAAATCAACAATGAAATAAATAACCAGCCAACGTGTTTTGGTAGCATTAGGATAAATGTCTTGTCAGGACACTAGGAAAACTCCCTTCTCTCCTCTAGCCAGTGTTGTACAACCTTTTACCTCCATCTGAACAAGCAGATACGACCTTAGTTTAATGTTTCATCCAAAGCGCAGCACCTCCGGCAATCCAACAATTCCTTGGAACTGCGCCGATGCATCAATCAAGCCGACACAGTTACGGCTGTACCTGTGACCCGGAGTAAGTTGTATTAGGAACATTAGAATCTCATTCGGACAACCAAAATCAGAATGTCACAGTCAACCTGTGACAGCTGAATTGGTCACTGTTAAATATCTCCAGTTAGTCGGATTAGTCCCAACTCCCATTCTTCAGAAACGTACCTGCTGGCCGCCATTCATAGAGTGATATTTACTTGTCTTCTGCTTTTTGGGTTAAGCATGATGGCCAATAGCAGCAGCATGGGTTGGATGATAAACAATTGTCATCACGTTGAACAAGTCACTAGCCCCACGTGACCCCAATGACTTTAGAAAGCAGTCTAGATAACACTATCAGCATTGGTTTAGGCATTAAGCTGCCGAACATACTTCTTAACGGTCAATAAATAAATAAATGAACAGTAGTAAAGACAGATACTAGGTTTACAGTCATTAAGGACTTACTGGGCCGGCTTTTCAAATTTCCCCAGGTTTTTTTCAAAATCATGGTCCCAAAGGTCACTTCAGGATCCCATCGCCTCTGAGGCAGTTTGAAATTTTCCCAGGCCTGGTGAGGTGGAGGGAACAAGAGACCTACCCACCTCCAATTAACTGTCCATTAAGCTCCTTTAGGAATTTATTAAGGGGTCGGTGTGGCCGGTAATTCTATTTTAATGCTGATTTCGGTGAACTCGAATAATCTGGTACATGTCAATACAGCTGTCAGGATTGCCGTGAAGACAAAGAAACATTAATCTTGTGATAGGGAAAGTTATCAGGGCCTCAGCTATTCACTCAGGAATGTGCGCCTTTGGTTTGGCTCAGTTCCCTCTTAAGCAATCATTTATCCACCCTGGCCCTCTGAGGAGTTGCCTGCTCCCTTCAGCAAGGCAGCGGCAAGCCCAAACATGGCTGCCATCTGCCTTTGCCACTAGTGCCAAGCAGGCAGCTCCCGCCTCCTGGAGGCGTTCAGCATCACTACTTGGGTGCCGAGCTCACCTCCTTCCCAAATAAAGCATTTCTCTAAGGCATTTCAGAGGCTCACTACTCTCTAGCAAAAGAAGAACTGCCTAACATCCAGTCCATGCCCGCTCTTACACAGTTTAAACTCGTGTCCCTGGTCCGCTCCAATCTGATAAACTGAATTAATCTATCAATAGGCATGTTATCCAACACTTTCATTATTTTATAGACCTTTATCAGGTTAACTCTAAGTCTACCCTGCTCTGAAATAAATAAACCAAGGCCCTTGAGACTACTTGAATATCTGAGGTCCTGTAAGCTATCATTCACAGAGCTGCCTCAGGGAGATTAAGTTCAGGTTTAAAATTTAAAATAAAGAAAGTTAAAAATCATTTACACATGTCCCGTCATGTGACAGTGTCACATGAGCTGGGCCATGTTTATGAAATGTTTTTTAAAAAATTATTTATCCAATTAAACCTTCATGAAACCTCATCCCGCCCGTGGATGAGGCTTCATGCAAAACGCAAAGGCCGCTTGGGCTCTTTGCCTGCCCCCCCGCCAACCTTAAGGTTGGACAGGCAGCCCTGTCAATTTATTTAATTGGTTTATTAATGGCCTTAACAGGCCTTTGACAGTTCGGCGGGAATGCAGCCGACTCCGGTGCGCGCCCGCTGAACGAAAGATCGGTCTGATGCGCGGTGATGTCGGGACACACGCCCAAGGTCACCGCGCGTCATTTTACGTGTCGGCGTGCGGGACCCGCCCCCTGCATGCCGAAGAGAAAATTCTGCCCTTGGTACCGTGTAACGTGACAGGATCAATTAATGACTTCAGAGTAAAGTAACCCTTAGGTAGCAGTGACCACAATAGGATTGAATTTTACATCCAGTTTGAAAGGGAGAAGAGTGGGCTTAAGACTCGTATTTTAAACTTAAATAAAGGCAACTATGTGGGCATGAAAGCTGAGCTAGCTGAAGTGAACTGGTATACTAAGCTAGGGAATAGATCAATTGAGAAGCAATGGCAGACTTTTAAGAGCATATTTCATAATACTCAGAATAAGTATGTTCCTATTATAAAGAAAAATTCTAAGGGGTGAACCAGCCATCCGTGGTTAACTAAAGAAGTTAAGGAAACCGTCAAACTTTAGGAAAAAGCATATAAATGCGCAAAGATGAGTGGCAGGTCAGATGATTGGTCAGAATATAAAGAAGGGCAGAGAATGGCTAAAAGATTAATCAGAAGAAGGAAATTAAAGTATGAGAGGAAGCTAGCTAAAAATGTAAAAATGGATAGTAAGAGTTTAAAAAGGAAGAGAGTAAGTAAAGTGAGTGTTGATCCCCTGGAGAGTGACAATGGGGAGTTAATAGTAGATAACGAGGAAATGGCAGATAAAATTAACAAATATTTTGCTTCTGCCTGCACTATAGAAGATACAAAAAACATTCCAGTAATAGCTCTAAATCAGGAGGTGGAAGAGAGAGAGGAGTTTGGTGAAATTACAATCACTAGGGAAGTGGTACTGAGCAAACTGATGGAGCTGCAGCTGACAAGTCTCCGGGTCCCGATGGACCTCATCCTAGGGTCTTAAAAGAGGTGGCTAATGAGGTAGTAGATGTGTTGGTGTTAATTTTCCAAAATTCACTAGATTTTGTAAAAGTTTGATCAAGCTGGAAAATAGCAAATGTGACCCCTCTATTCAAGGAGGGAGGGAGATGGAAATCAGGAAACTATAGGTCAGTTAGCTTGACGTCTGACATAGGGAATGTGCTAGAATCGATCATTAAGGACGTTAGAAAAAGTCAAGGTAATCAGGAAGAATGAGCATGTTGGGAAAAATAAACACAATTCTTATCCTTGCTTATCTGACTAGTTGTAAACAGACTAACATCCCTTTGAATTCCAAACAATCCCTTCACTTATCTAAGAATGCAAATTCCCTTCACACCTTACATGCTAAGCCAGCATCCAGGTTTACTCATCAGCATTTTAAACACATTTCTACACCTAGCTTCTTTTGATAATTCCAAGCTTGCAGTCTACCTGACTCCAAATGTGATTAAATCACACAAACAGACCCATCCACACTCACACCCACAAACCTACTTTGCAACAAACCAGAAAAATATTACGAAAATTATTATACTTTCGGAACAATAAGATCCTGAATGGTCTTGTCAAGATGGATGTGGATAGGATGTTTCCCCTTATGGGTTAGACCAGAACTAGGGGCGCAGTTTTAAAATTAGAGGCCACCCTTTTAGGTCAGAGATGAGGAGAAACTTTTTCTCTCAGAGGGTTTTGCGACTTTGGAACTCTCTGCCCCAGAAGGTGGTGGAGGCGGGGTCATTGAATATTTTTAAGGCAGAGGTAGGTAGATCCTTGATAGTCAAGGGAATCAAAGGTTATCGGTGGTAGATGGGAATGTGGAATTTGAAACACAAACAGATCAGCCAGTATCTTATTGAATGGCAGAGCAGGTTCAAGGGGCCAAATGGCCTCCTTCTGCTCCTATTTTATATGTTTGCACGTTCATATGTTTGTATGTTGTGGTGCTGAAAGCTTGTGATGTAGCCACTGTTCCTGTAATTGCTTTCGTTTTTAATATTGTTGCTTGCAATTCATTTGCAAAATCTAAAACTGTAGATTTCAACACTTCTACCTCTGCACATGAATCTCCATCATTGGCAATGCTGTTCTTCCAAAGACACTGGAACAATGTCTTCTTGTGGACCAGCTTAGAGAAAGAAGTCCTAAAAAACATTCCATGCCCTTTAATTCAAACTATCTGACAATTTAACTTACTTTAGTGTTAAATTCTCGCATTGTTGTGCAGCTTATTTTTCTTAATTCAAAATATTGGATATTTATTAGTGCAAAAAGAAGCCTTGAATTAGAGTATCATGGGCAGACTGCAGTCTGAGATGAGCGACTGTGACAAACGTGCTGATGGTTGAGATGAGTGTCTTCTGTGGAATGGAGAAATGAATGATGAAGATATGAGAATCAATTATTTCAATCGGGAGTTCTGCTTCATTACTTTCTGAGAATATTTTATGCAGAACTTTCCTTTAATAGATTAAATTGGTGAAGCAGAGGCCATCGTACTGGCCATGGGGCTGGTAATGTCTGGATAAATCCTTTTCACATTTCATGGCTCCTTATGTTCTTGACAGTTTATAGGGGGTTGGGGGGGGGGTGGGGTGGAGTGGAAGGTAACTTCATTTAAAGTTGAGTTTGTTATTGTAACTACGTTCTCCGTAAACCTCTGCATAATTATTCAGTCACTACTCTCCATGGTACAGAATAGATTAGATGAAGAGTAAATCTGTATACTTTGCATGAAGTTTTTCTAGTTCTGACATCGTTAAGTTTAAACTCAGTCTGAAAACCACTTAGCTCCATAGTTAATTGTTAGATAATCAGCAAAATGCTTGGTTTAAAATGGTAAGCAACATTTAATTTATAGATAGATCAATGAATAGGTTATGTGAACTGGTAGCAATAACACACACATGGCATATCTAGTCTCGCCCCTAAAAAAATGGACATTTTGGTGACTTACTGCAGGGACAGTCGATGCCTAAGGACAATTCCTCAGCAAAATGCAATGTTTCAGGATGGGAAAGGAGAAAATTAGTGTGAAAAGCTTACTTTACTTAAAATTTCCTGTTGGATAGTTGTTTTTACAAAACAGAACTCCTCTACATCAAAGGTAAAATTGAACAAGCAGACAAAACAAGTTTTTCTTGTTTTTTTTTATGTGTATAGTTAAGACTGTGCCAGTGTCAGTTAGTCCCAGATAATTAGAAATGTGTCTAATTCTGAGAATGGAAGAGTACAGTCCTTTGTCTCACTGGCCATGCCCTTGGGTTATTTTCTACGTAAGAAACCTTGTTCAGCAGCTGTCTGGCAGACAATAATGTGGAGTCTCAGAAACTTTCAGGGAATTACAGTTTGCCACAGCCAAGTTGTGTCAGCGCCAGGTACATGTGCAAAATTGTGCATCTGCTTTGTGCTCTACCCGCCCCACACAACACCAGAAATGTATCATTCGTATTTGAGTGTTGACAGAGTGATAACCTGCCCCTGCTGCGTTCAAAATTTCACTGGATATAGATCATTATGTTACCGACGGCATGGAGAGAATTCTACAGCGCATCTCTTCCAGAACTGCCCTTGGCCATTAGTTGGAAGACACAATCCTCACTTCCAACAAAAATGATGCAGGTCCCTGTGTTGTGAGGTCGATCCACCATTAGCGCCCAATAGATTTAGGACAACACCAGAATTTCTGCAACACATGCAACTTGAAGTTGGACTTGGGTCTTCACCATTCTGGCCATGGGCCCTCGCTAATGTCAGGGGGAAATCTACCCAGGCCAGCAATGTAAAGGTGCCATCTTGATAAGTGTTGTTCTCTGCTACTGGATGTCTTGATCACCAAGGCTTAGGGAATGTGTTAGACACAAGAAGGAAGTATAAGACTCCATTAAATACACAGGTGTCAGCCATGGCTCAGTTGGTAGCACTCTCACTTCTAAGTCAGCAGATGCTGAGTTTGAGTGTCACTTCACAGACTTGAGCTTGAGTATTGCTGAAAAAGAGACATGTTGAAGCTTTTAGTCTTGCACTCATCAGGACACACAACACTTTATACTGAATGTGAAGAGAGTGCTAATTGGTTAGCAAGTGAGCTCTGAATGGGAGAGGCACTGCCAGGGAGAATGCACCAATGATGGTGACTGATGGTTAACTGCCAAGCATTATTTAAAAATTTAAACCAGGCAGCTCGACCCTGATCGGTCAGGTCATTGCCCTGAGGAATGAGTCAGTGAATGGCTGTCACTTATTTTGTTTAGCTGAAACAGGCGCAATGTGTGTGTACACCTGCATGTATGCCTGAGGGTGAAAGGTTATGGAGGTAGGCGGCTATGTGCGGTTGAGGTTGCATTCAGATCAGCCATGATCTTATTGAATGGTGGAGCAGGCTCAAGGGGCCGAGTGGCCTATTCCTGCACCTGATTCATATCTTCATATGTAAATCCTACTTCTGACCGTATGATGGAAGGAAGGTCATTGATAAAGCAGCTAAAGATGGTTGGGCCTAGGACACTACCCTGAGGAACTCATGCAGTGATGTCCTGGAACTGAGATGATTGACCTCCAACAACCATAACCATCATCCTTTGTGCCAGGTATGACCCCAACCAGAGGAGAGTTTTCCCCCTGATTCACGTTGACTCCATTTTTGCTAGGAGTCCTTGATGTCACACTCAGTCAAATGCTGCCTGGATGTAAAGGGCATCTCATTCCCACCTTACCTCGGGAGTTCAGCTCTTTTGTCCATGTTTGAACCAAGGATATAATGAGGTCAGAAGCTGAGTGACCCTGGCGGAACCCAAACTGAGCGTCAGTGAGCAGGTTATTGCTAAGCAAGTGTCGCTTGATAGCACTGTTGATGACCCATTCCATCACTTTACTGATGGTAATTGGCCAGGTTGGATTTGTCCTGCTTTTTGTGTACAGGACATACCTGGGCAATTTTCCATATAGCCGGGTAGATGCCAGTGTTGTAGCTGTACTGGAACAGCTTGGCTAGCGGCACAGCAAGTTCTGGAGCACAAGTCTTCAGTACTATTGCCAGAATATTGTCAAGGCCCAGAGCGTTTGCAGTATCCAGTGCCTTCAGCTGTTTCTTGATATCACGTGGAGTGAATTGAATTGGCTGAAGACTGGCATCTGTGATGCTGAGGACCTCTGGAGGAGGCCGAGATGGATCATCCACTCGGCACTTCTGGCTGAAGATTGTTGCGAATGCTTCAGCCTTATCTTTTGCACTGATCTGCTGGGCTCCTCCATCATTGAGGATGGGGATATTTGTGGAGCCTCTACTACTCCAGTAAGTTGTCCACCACCATTCACTATTGGATGTGGCAGGACTGCAGAGCTTAGATCTGATCCATTAGTTGTGGAATCTTTTTTTTTGTAAAAATATACTTTATTCATAAAATATCTTCAATCACATTCCAAACCATTTCAAAAACAACATTACAAGGGTACAATCCAGGTTAAACTTTTACAAAATGTATCACCAGGTGCATCAGTACAAACAATATTACAATCATTTACAGCCTTTCATTTTGATCTGTACAGCCCGAGGGGCTCTAAACAGTTCCCAGTCTCTCGGTGCGCTGTGGTAGAAAGGTCTTAGACAGCGACCCTTCCCCATTGCGCCTTTGCGGCAGCTGCCCCAAGCTTTAGTGCGTCCCTCAGCACGTAGTCCTGGACTTTGGATTGTGCCAGTCCGCAACAAACGGTCGGGGACAACTCTTTGTGCTGGAAGACCAACAAGTTTCGGGCAGACCAAAGCGCGTCTTTCACCGAGTTGATGATCCTCCAGCTGCAGTTGATGTTTGTCTCGGTGTGTGTCCCTGGGAACAGCCCGTAGAGCACAGAGTCCTGTGTCACAGAACTGCTCGGGATGAACCTCGACAGCAACCACTGCATCTCTCTCCAGACTTTCTTTGCAAAGGCACAATCCACAAGGAGGTGAACAACGGTCTCTTCCCCACCACAGCCACCTCGAGGGCAACGTGCAGAGGGGGTGAGCCTCCTGGCGTGTAGGAAGGATCTGACGGGGAGGGCCTTTCTCACCACCAGCCAAGCTACGTCTTGGTGCTTGTTGGAAAGTTCTGGCGATGAGGCATTCTGCCAAATGACTTTGACAGTCTGCTCGGGGAACCATCCCACAGGGTCCACCCTCTCCTTTTCCCTCAGGGCCTCTAGGACGTTACGTGCTGACCATTGCCTGATGGACTTGTGGTCAAAGGTGTTTTTCTGCATAAATTTTTCCACCAGGGACAGGTGGTACGGCACGGTCCAACTACTTGGAGCGTTCCGCGGCAGCGTGGCCAGACCCATCCTTCGCAACACCGGGGACAGGTAGAACCTCAGCACGTAGTGACACTTGGTGTTTGCGTACTGAGGGTCTACGCACCGCTTGATGCAGCCACACACAAAGGTGGCCATCAGTATGAGGGCGATGTTGGGCACGTTTTTTCCCCCTTTATCTAGAGGCTTGTACATCGCGTCCCTGCGGACACGATCCATTTTCGACCTCCAGATAAAGCGGAAGATGGCTCGAGTGATCGCCATCGCGCAGGAGTCTGGAATGGGCCAGACCTGTGCCACGTACAGCAACAGCGAGAGTACCTCACACCTGATGACCAGGTTCTTACCCGCAATGGAGAGGGAGCGTCGCTCCCACATGCCCAGTTTCCTTTTCACCATAGCCACTCGCTCCTTCCAGTTTCTAACGCATGCCCCGGTCCCTCCGAACCATATCCCCAGCACCTTCAGGCCGTCAGCCCTGACAGTGAAGGGGACAAAGGATCGGTCAGCCCAGTTCCCAAAGAACATGGCCTCGCTCTTCCCACGATTTACCTTGGCTCCCGAGGCCAGTTCGAACTGGTCGCAGATGTGCATCAGTCTGCGCACCGACAGCGGATCCGAGCAGAAGACGGCGACGTCGTCCATGTACAGGGAGGCTTTTACCTGAGTGCCTCCACTGCCTGGGATCGTCACTCCTCTTATGCCCGGATCCTTCCTGATGGACTCGGCAAAGGGTTCTATGCAGCACACGAAAAGGACAGGCGAGAGAGGACAGCCCTGCCTGACTCCAGATTTAATCGGAAAGCTATCTGTTTCCCACCCATTGATTGAGACTGCGCTACTGATGTTAGTGTAGAGCAGTTGGATCCAATTTCGAATTCCCTCCCCAAAGCCCATTTTGGAGAGCACATCCCCCATGTAGGTGTGCGATATTCTGTCAAAGGCCTTCTCCTGATCCAAGCTGATGAGGCAGGTATCCACACCCCTGTCCTGTACATAGGCAATCGTATCCCTGAGCAGCGCCAGGCTGTCAGAGATCTTCCTGCCTGGCACAGAGCAGGTCTGGTCAGGGTGAATCACCAATTCCAGAGCGGATTTGACCCGATTGGCGATGACCTTGGACAGAATCTTATAGTCCATATTCAACAGTGAAATGGGTCGCCAATTTCTAATTTCCTCCCTTTCCCCCTTGTGCTTGTAGATGAGGGTGATGATGCCTTTCCTCATGGATTCTGACATACTACCGGCCAGGAGCATACTCTCGTACACCCCTAGCAGGTCTGGGCCGATCAAGTCCCACAGAGCCGAATACAACTCCGCCGGCAAGCCGTCGCTTCCGGGGGTTTTACTCTTCTCGAAGGACTCGAGGGCCTTAGTCAGTTCGTCAGGAGTTAGCGGTTTGTCCAGGCTCTCCCGCGTACTGTGGTCTAAGACCTCCGTGATAGAGGACAGGAAGGACTGGGAGGCCGTGCTGTCCGTGGGCTTCACGTCATACAATCCGGCATAAAAGGATTTGCTGATCCTCAGAATGTCGGACCGTGATGACTTTACTGAGCCGTCTTCTTCCTTCAGGCTGCTGATCACAGAGCGCTCTCTGTGTACCTTTTGGAAGAAGAAACGTGAGCACGTCTCATCCTGCTCCACGGAGCGGACCCTGGAACGGAAGATGATCTTGGAGGCCTCCGAGGCAAAGTGCGAGGCTTGCTGGCCCTTCACCTCTTGGAGCTCCTCCTTGACATCGACCCCCATCGACTGCAGCCGGAGCAGATTCTGCATCTTTTTCTGGAGTCGGGACGTTTCCCTCTGTTCCTTTCTAGCTTTCTGGGTGCCTTTGCAGATGAAAAACCTCTTGATGCTTCCCTTGATCACTTCCCACCAGTGTGTCAGGGACTCAAAGAGGGGTTTCACGGTTCTCCAACCTTTGTAATCCCTCTTGAGCTCCTCAATGTTCTCTGGGGTCAGCAGTTGCACATTTAGCTTCCATGCCCCCCTGCCCACCCTCAGGTCCTTCTCCAAGTGGCAGTCCGCCAGTAGGAGGCAGTGGTCAGAGAAGAACACTGGCTTGACCTCGGTGGATCTGACTGTGAATGCACGGGACACAAACAGGAAGTCTATCCTGGAACGAATGGACCCGTCTGGCCGCGACCAGGTGTATCTACGCTGCGCTCCGTCTGCAGGGTTGCTGAAGACGTCGTGCAGCTTGGCATCCTTAACTGTTTCCATCAGGGATCTGGACGTAGCGTCCAATCTGCTTCCGGCCCTGCCGGATCGTCCAGCCGCATCGATGATGCAGTTGAAGTCCCCGCCCAGAATGACCGGCCTGGAGGTCGCCAGCAGCAGTGGGAGCTGCTGAAAAACCTCCAGCCGCTCAGCCCCTTGTGCCGGGCCATACACGTTAATTAACCGGAGTGGAGCGTTCTTGTACATTACGTCTGCTACGAGGAGTCGCCCGCCCACCACCTCCTTGACCTCGGAGACGGTGAAGTTGCCTCCCCGCAGCAGAATACCCAGGCCGGAGGAACGAGAGTCGTTTCCGCCCGACCAGATCGATGGCCCGTGGGACCACCATCGTGACCATTGCCTGTAGGAGCTGAGGTGCGGTATCGCACACTCCTGCAGAAACAACAGGTCAGCTTTGACCTTGGCTAGGTAGTCCAAGGTCGCAACACATCGCGTAGTAGATTTAATGCTACGCACATTTATGGATACAATCTTTAAACCCATTTTAAAGCATTTATTCTCCTACCAAACCCACTGTCTCTGAGAGTCCCAGACCTTTAGTTGTGGAATCACTTAGCTCTGTCTGTCGCTTGCTGCTTATGCTGCTTGGCATGCGAGTAGTCCTGTGTTATAGCTTCCCCAGGTTGACACCTCATTTTTAGGTGTGCCTGGTGCTGCTCCTGGCATGCTCTCCTGCATTCTTAATTGAACTTCCTGCAATCCTTTTAACAGTGATCATCAGAATACCTTGAATGTCTGTTTTTAATGGATCAGGTGGATGTTTAAGGTTCCATGGCATATGTAGAAGAAAAACAGGAAATTCTCCTAAGGCATTGACAACATTCCACTCTCAACCAATGCGGCCAAAAATTTGATTGACTGGTCATTCATTTAACACTGTGAGACATTGGTGACACAGAATTGCTGCTGCTTTTACGTAATGTACAAACACTATTTTTAATTCAGCCACAGGATGTGGGTTTCAATTGGCTAGGCCAGCATTTATTATGCATCGTTAATTGCCCATTCCTGATTGAAGTTTCTGGCATACTTTGAGATACTTTGAATTGTTATGAAAATCGTATTAATTAGATATACACTTGAAAAGGAAATATTTTCAGGACTATGGGGAATGAGCAAGGAAGTGGGACTAATTGCTCTTTCAAAGGGATGATACAGGCATGATGAGCGAAATGGCCTCCTTCTGTGCTATATGAATCTACAATCACAGAATGGTTACAGCCCAGGAGGAGGCCATTCAGCCCATTGTGTTTGTGCTAGCCCTCCAAAGGAGCAATTTACCTAGTGTCTTCTCCTGTCGCCCTGCCCATTCTTCCTTTTCAGATAACAATCCGATTCCCCCTTAAATGCCTTGATTGAACCACTCTCCACCACACTCAGATAAAATAAAATGTGGGAAATCTGGAATAAAAACAAAAAGTCCAGGTAGTAAACAAAGCAATCAGCTTCTGAAAAACCTGAAAAGAGGGTTAGTATTTTAAAGCTGCCCCTTTGTCAGAAAACACCTTGCATTTCAATAGCACTTTCACAAGAAAGGATATGATTGCATTAGAAGCAGTTCAGAGAAGGTTCACTAGACTGATTTCTGGAATGGAGGAGTTACTTTATGAGGAAATATTGAGCAGGTTGGGCCTATAGCCTTGGAGTTTAGAACAATGAGAGGTCTTATTGGAACATGCAAGATTCTGAGGGGACTTGACAATGTGGATGGTGAGAGGACGTTTCCCCTTGTGGGGAATACATTATAGTGTTGTTGGGTTGGAGTAGTTTCAATAAATTCTCAAAGAACGCTGGCTGCAAAACACTCTAACTTTATTGTAACATATTTACAGTTATAAGAACACCCTACACTAACTTCTAGCCACGCTTACTCTCCTCAAGTCCCAAGTCACATGAATGTATGTCACTTACTTCCATGACATCGCAGGCTGTTACAGTTAACTCTTAATGGGACTTGGTCTAGCATACTCCATTATGCTCCAGCCTCCCACCCAAATCTCTGTATGGACTTGAACACTCTTTGACATTCCTGGAGACCCAACGCTTCGGTCTCCTAGTCATTTCAGTGTCTTGTAGTCCTATAGGAAATATGGCCTCTTTTTGCTCTCTCTTCTCACCCCTCAATGTTCTCTTACATTCATAAGTGTTTTGGTGCCTTCACAAGTCTACCGTATCTAGTTCTGTTCTTGTTTGTAGGGGATAAGGCATTCTCATTCTGATGTCGGTCCTCTGGACACTGTTGAACAGAATTAGAATTAGCAGGTGGTTCGCGCTCACCTGCTTCTGTGTCTTCTTTGATTTGTGATGATTGCTGCCTCTCTACTCTCTGTTTTCCACTCTGTTGCTCAATTGCAATCAAAGCTGCTCTCTTTCTATTCACTGTGCCCAATTCCATCTGGACAATGTTAAGAGCTCAGGTATTGGGCTTTCTCCACTATTTCTCCAAATCTCAATTGATCGCTGATCCAAACCTATTCTCTCGGTTGAAGATCTGATAATGGTCTCATTCTGTGATGACTATCATAGTATTTCATCTGTTTACCTTGTAAGTTTCCCCTCAATGTCGTACTTTCTCTAAGTTGGTGTCTTGGACCTGTGGCATCAATGTAGGAAGGGTAAGAACTTGTGTCCGCAACCTTCTTCCCATGAGTAACTCACATGGAGCTAGCCCATTCTGCAGGCATGAGGATCAGGGAGACGTAGGAGCAGAAGTAGGCCATTTGGCCCATCGAGTCTGCTCCGCCATTCAATGAGATCATGGCTGATCTGATAATCCTCAATTCCACTTTCCTGCCTTTTCACCATAACCCTTGATTCCCTTACTGATTAAAAATCTGTCTAACTCAGCCTTGAATATACTTAACAACCCAGCCTCTACAGCCCTCTGTGGTAAAGAATTGCACAAATTCACTACCCTCTCAGAGAAGAAATTCCTCCACATCTCTGTTTTAAATGGGCGACCCCTTACTCTGAGATTATGCCCTCTGGTCCTAGACTCTCCCACAAGGGGAAACAACCTCTCAGCATCTACCCTGTCAAGCCCCCTAAGAATCGTATATGTTTCAATAAGGTTGCCCCTCATTCTTCTAAACTCCAATGAGTACAGGTCCAACCTACTCAACCTCTCATAAGAAAATCCCTCCATCCCCGGGATCAACCTAGTGAACCTTCTCTGGACTGCCTCCAATGCCAGTAAATATTTCCTTAGATAAAACTGTGCACAGTATTCTAGGTGTGGTCTAACTAGTGTCTTGTACAGTTTTAGCAAGACTTCCCTATTTTTATACTCTGTTCCCTTTGAAATAAAGGCCAACATTCCATTTGCCTTCCCTATTACCTGCTGAACTTGTGTGCCAGCTTTTTGTGATTCATGCACGAGGATTCCCAAATCCCTCTGTGCTGCAGCTTTCTGCAGTCTTTCTCCATTTAAATAATATTTAGCTCCTCTATTCTTCCTGCCAAAGTGCATAACCTTACATTTTCCCACATTATATTCCACTTGCCAAGTTTTTGCCCACTCACTTAACCTGTCTATATCCCTCTGTAGACTCTTTATGTCATCCTCACCACTTGCCTTCCCACCTATTTTTGTGTCATCCGCAAACTTGACGATAGTACATTCATTTCCCTCATCCAAGTCATTAATATATATTGTAAATAATTGTGGCCCCAGCACTGATCCCTGTGGCACTCCCTGTTGCCATCCTGAAAATGCCCCCCTTATCCCAACTCCCTGTTTTTTATTAGTTAGCCAATCCTCTGTCTATGCTAAAATACTACCCCCAACACCATGGGCTCTTATCTTATTAAGTAGCCTTATGTGTGGTACATTATCGAACTCCTTTTGGAAATCCAAATATATTTCATCTGCTGGTTCCCCTTTATCTATCCTGCTCGATACCTCCTCAAAGAATTTTAATAAATTTATTAGGCATGATTTCCCCTTCATGAAGCCATGCTGACTCTGCTTGATTCTATTATGTATTTCTAAATGCTCTGCTATTACATCCTTTATAATAGACCCTAACATTTTCCCATTGACAGATGTTAAGCTAACTGGCCTACAGTTACCTGTTTTTTCTCCCCCTCCATTTTTGAATAAAGATGTTACATTGGCAGTTTTCCAATCCTCTGGGACTTTTCCAGAATCTAAGGGTAGAATTTTCCCCATGTCGGGCAGGTTGTGCGGGGGCGGGCGGGCCGATTGGGTCTGCGCCACCATTTTATGTTGGCGGGCCTTAAGGTTGGACGGCAGCTCCGTTAATTATTTTAATTGTTAGTTAAATGGCCTTAATAGGCCTTTGACAGTGCGGCGGGCGCGCAGCCAACTCAGCTGTGCACCGTCCGAACTGAAAATCTAAGTGACATGCAGTGACATCGGGACGCATGCCCAACGTCACCCCACATTATTTTACGCCTCGCGAGTGGGACCCGCCCCCGCTCACCGAGCCGAAGATTCTCCCCTAAGGATTCTTGGAAGATTACTATCAGTGCATCAACTATCTCTGTAGCTACTTCCTTTAATATCCTATCAGGTCCAGGGAACTTATCAGCCTTTAGTTTCCCTAGTATTTCCCTAGTGATAGTTATTGTATTTGTTTCCTCCCCATCTTTTGCCCCTTGATTATTTAGTGTTTTTGGTATGCTATTAGTGGTTTCTACTGTGAAGACTGATGCAAAGTGTTCATTCAACTCCTCTGCCATTTCCTTGTCCCATTATTATTTCCCCAGCCTCATTCTCTAAAGGGCCTATGTTCACTTTAGCCTCTCTCGTCCTTTTATATATTTAAAGAAGCTCTTACTGTCCATTTTTATATTGCTTGCTTGTTTACCCTCAAAGTTTATTTTCTCCCTCTTTATTATTTTTAGGTCATCTTTTGTTGGTTTTTAAAACTTTCCCAATCCTCTGGCTTACCACTAATCTTTGGCACATTGTATGTTTTTTTCTTTCAATCAGTAATTTGTGAGCGCTAGTTGAAAACCCTCATTCTTTTTCAGTAATGCCTTTACAATTCTGACACCTCTCTCAGCTTCTCCATTAGCCTGAGGAAACCTCAGTGAACTTGTTGTGTGAATAAATCCAAATGATTCTGTAAATTCTTGAAACTCTATATTCGCGAATTGTGGGCCACTATTTGAGATCACAATATCAGGAATTCCCATGGACTGCGAAAATTCCTTTCAATGATGTTATCACTGCCTCTGATGTATGACCATGTAACTGTTTCTCTTCAATCCACCTTGAGTAGTAATCTACTACTATCATGATCATTTTCCCTCTATGCTCAGATAAATCCATTCCGAGGTATTCCCATGGCCTTGTAGGAAAACAAGATGAGATTAGTAGTTCCTTTGATTCCCGTCTGTGAATTGAACCTGTGATACATCTGCATGTAATTTCTTCCTATGAGTCCAGGAGAACTGGCCGCTCAACCAAATACCCTGCTCTGGCTCTGTACTTGGCAATACCTAAATGACCTTGATGTAGGCGTTGTAAGATCTCAAGTCTCAATACTCCTGGGATTATTATTCTCTGATATATACCAGTAACTCCTCAATCACTGTCAGATGTGCTCGCTGCTTGAAATATGGTCTCAGGGTAGGACTATGTGGTATTCGGTGTTGACCATCCTCTCACATAAAATTCTTTGACCTGCTTACATTCCACGTTGGATTTCTGAGCCTCCTTGATTTCACTCAATCTTCGTGTTGCTGCCGGTAATGTATGCACCATCATTATTGCAAATTCCTCAACTTCTTCCACAAATTCAATATCGCATCTTTCTGGATCCTCTGTTTCAATGCGTGATAATGCATCTGTTGTATCCTATTGTTTCCCTTGAATATATATCGTATGAGTGTCCAACCTCGTCAATCTCAATTTAGATCTTGGAACTCTTGACATGGCTGCAAGCACTTTTCGAATTCCATCATATGACTAAAGGTTTGTGATCTATTCCTGTCGTAATGTGAAGATCTAAGACACAGGCAGAAAATTTCCTGCATGCACACATAGCTATTAATGCTTCCTTTTCAATTACTGCATATCTCTTCTCTGTATCTGTTAATGACCGTGATGTGTAATAGACTGTTTAACATCTCTTTGTACCTGAAAAAGTACTGCCCCTAATCCTGTAGAGGATGCATCTGCTGCAATAATTGGTAGGTAGCTCCAGATTGTAATGTGATACTATCTCTGATGACATCAACCTCCCCTTGGTTTTTTTTCGAATGATTTCTGATGTGCCTTTTCCTAACACCATTCATTGTCTTGGCACAACAACTGACATAGTGGCTCATTGAGCTCTGTTATGTTTCTTAGAAATTTTCCTACTTGATTCATCATTCCCATGAACCTTGTAACTGCGTCATGTTCCTTGGAGCTGGAAATTCAAGTCTTCAGTGGATCAACCTTTATTCCTGATGTACTCACTATGTGACCAAGGAACCTGACTGTTGTCTGTGAAGACTCACACTTACTGTTGTGTCTCAATCCTCCCTCTTGTAGTCTTCTCAGTGCTTCTCTCACTCTCATGTAATACTCAGCTTAAGTGGACCCATGTATCAAAACCAAAGAGTAACCTGTTAAAACTGAATCTTCCAAAAGGTCTTATGAACATCATGTGAAGTTTGGACTCCTCTTCTAGTGGTATTTGCCAGAATCCACTGTTAATGCCTAATTTAGAGAATATTGATCTCTTCCATAATTTAGCTAAACTCTCATTGACTGATACCATCGCATGGACTTCTCTTTCCACAGCTTTATTGAGCTGTATAGGATCAACACATATTCTTATGGAAGCTATTGACTTCGAAACCGTTACCATCCCTGAGCACCAACACGTCGGCTCTTTCACAGGTGAAATGACTCCTTGTCTTACCATTGAGTTAATCCTTGCTTTATCTTTGGAAGGAAAGGAACCTTTCTGGGTGCATAAAAGCAATTTGCTTTCACTTCTGGGCTTAGTGTTATCTGTGTTAGAATCATATCTCTTTAAACTAGATTTTTCTTTTTAAAATCTGGAAGGATATTGCAGTGTTTGGACACTTGGAGGCTGCCCGTGAGTTTTTTTTTAAAAGAGTCATAAGTTCACCTTGGAGCTGTCAACAAGCAGGGCTCTCCCAAACAATCACCTGAGCTATATGGTACTCGAGAAGGAGTTGCTGGTTTGTTTTGAACTGCAAAGAACTTTAGTAAATGAAAAGCTGGAAGACAAACTGACAATCACATGGCAGAGGCAAACCTTAAGTTTGAACCTGTCATTTTGCTTTCAGTCTTGTTGGGGAAAGGCTGAGAGCAGGAGGCTGCCCTGACCAGCTCGCCCTCTCTCGCTCTCTGCTTTGTGAAACCGTGTGTGGTTCTCGACCTGTAGCCAGATAATCCTCATCTGACTGTAGTTTGTCTGCCTAATTTTAGACTTGCTAGCTGAGACAGGAAGAATTGGTCCAGCTATACTCTCCTCCACGCTGAAGCATCACGGGTGAATTTCCTGACATCTGCTGGCCCCCCCCCACCGAGGGAACTTCAGACCGACAGCATCGAACTTCCGTAAACTTTAATTTTTTCTTTCTTTCTAAGAAAGTTCTTTTTCCATCCGCCTGACTCTGCAGGGGTTACCTGTGTGTCTTTTGTTTGTCCATGTGTGTGTGTGTGGGTGTGCTGGGGAAGTTTAAAGGGTTTAGTTAGATATACTTCCAGATTACAATTGTGTGTTAACCTAATTCTTGCAACTTGTTAAAAGAAGTTTTGTTTTCAAATAAATTAAACATTCTGAATTTTTGGAAAAAGCCTGGTCTTTTTTCATCTGGGTACTAGAGGTATAGGTAAACAATTGGCCATTTTGGTGAGAAAATTAAACATTTAAATTAATGGTACGGCATGCAGAGTAGTGGGGCTTGATAATTCATGCGCTCCTCCCATCCCAGTCGTAACATACTATACACTGTTCTAAACTTTCCCAATCCTGTACACAACTTCGGGAATTCTGCTCCGACATCTCCTGACTGACTTTCACCATTCTTTATTTCTTCTATTCTGCAAATTAGATTCAATTCCACACATGCCTTTCTACTTAAGAGCGAACAACTCTGATCTTGAATTAGGTACAGTGCTTCAGTAATTACTTTCTCCCTGCGCTTTAAGTTAGCTGTTAGTTCTCCCAGAACCTTCAGCTCTGTTTGTCCTGCTCCATGTGACTTTTAGCAGGATGGTTGAAGATTTCTCTTGTTTTAGTTTACATTTCCCTTGTCATAGTTCAGCATCTGAAAGATACTAGAGCAGCAGTTTTGGTTCTAGTTTAAAGTGTGTCCTTTGACCTTTTACCAACATCTCTGTGCTCCAATAGTTCCCGCTTAACTCGTCAATGTCTCCTAAGAAGAGTATCTCAATGTCTTGTGAATCTTTTCATGGACTCTGTTTCCATTCAAAAATTTCTGTTTTTGAGTGTTCTGCCCATTTTCTCTATGTTGTATTCTTGCTGATGCTATTGGCGGAATGGCCTTATCATCACTGAACAATCCCATTAGCGGTTTATGGCCCAATACTATGGTAAAATGTCGTCCATGTAGGTGCTGGTGAAACTTTATTACACCGATTACTACTGATAATCCTTCTTTTTCTCAGCTTGGGAAAGGGTTCTCGAGACATAGCCAATGGGCCTTTCTGACCCATTTTCCATTTATGTGATAACACAGTTCCTACACTGTAAGGAGAGACATCACATGTTAATACTAACTCTTTCGATGGGTTAAAGTGTACCAATAAACATGTCTAATGCAGCAATTTCTTTACTTTCACAAAGGCTTCTTCCTGTTGTGAACCCGATGACCAACGGTAGGTTTTTTTTTAGTAGTGAGTGTAATGGTGCCAAACAGTTGACAGGTTGGGTAAGAAGCGGATATGGTAGTTGATCATACCCAGGAAGGACTTGAGTTCAGTTACATTGGATGGTGATGGTGCATCTCTTATTGCCTGAACTTTATCTTCTACCGTATACAAACCCATGGTGTCCACCCTGTGACCTAGATATGTGACTTCTGGAGCTTGAAATGTGTGTTTTACCTTCTTTAACCATACGCAGGCTTCCATGAACCTTCTTAGCACCTCCTCCAGGTTGGCCAAGTGTTCAGTCTCGGTTGATACAGTGTTGAGAACATCATCCAAATATATGACCACTGTGGGGGTCCTTGCAAAAGACTCTCCATTGTTCTCTGGAAAATAGTGCATGCTGAAGAGACGCCGAAGGGTAGACGAGTGTACTGATAGAGACCTTTGTGTGTGTTAATAGTCACATATTCTCTCAACGTGCTATCCAGTTTTAATTGTTGGTAGGCATGGCTCATATCCAATTTCATGTAGGACTTGCCTCCAGCCATCTTGGCATATAAGTTGTCTATCCTTGGAATGGGGTATTTATCTAGTTTTGCTGCCTTATTCACAGTCAGTTTATAGTCTCCTCAGACGCATATGGTGAGGTCAGACTTAACCAACGGAACTATGGGTGTGGCCCACTCTGAGAATTGGTCAGGTTAGATGATGCCCAGCTTTTCTAACCTGCACAGCTCTGCATCCACCTTATCTTTCAATGTATAAGACACAGGCCTGGCTTTAAAGAAGCATGGTGTCGCCTGAGGATCAACATGTATCTTGGTGTGCATGCCTTTTAACATCCCTAATTCATCCCGCGAAATCATGTTGTCTTTCCATAGAAGTTCTGGGATTCGGTTTTTAAAATTAATTCATGGGATGAGGGCTTCGCTGGCTGGGCCAGCATTTATTGCCCAACCCTTGTTGCCCTTGAGCAGGCAGTGGCGAGCTGCCTTCTTGAACCGCTGCAGTCCACGTGGTGTAGGTACACCCACAATGCTGTTAGGAAGGTAGGAAGGTAGTTCCACGATTTTGACCCAGCAACAGTGAAGGAACGGTTATATATTTCTAAGTCAGGATGGTGAGTGACTTGGAGGGGAACTTCCAGGTGGTGTTCCCATCTATCTGCTGCCCTTGTCCTTCTAGATGGTAGTTGTCGTGGGTTTGGAGGGTGCTGTCTAGAGTGCCTTGGTGAATTCCTGCAATGCATCTTGTAGATGGTACACACTGCTGCTACTGTGCGTCGGTGGTGGAGGGAGTGAATGTTTGTGGATGTAGTGCCAATCAAGCCGGCTGCTTTGCCCTGAACGGTGTCAAGCTTCTTGACAGTTGTGGGAGCTGCACTCATCCAGGCAAGTGGGGATATTCCGTCACACTCCTGACTTGTGCAGTGTATATGGTGGACAGGCTTTGGGGGGGGTCAGGAGGTGAGTTATTTGTCGCAAGATTCCTAGCCTCTGACCTGCTTTTGCAGCCACAGTATTTATATGGATAGTCCAGTTTAGTTTCTGGTCAATGGTAACCCCCAGGATGTTGATAGTGGGGGAATTCAGTGATGGTAATGCCATTGAACATGAAGGGGCAATGATTAGATTCTCTCTGGTTGGAAATGGCCATTGTCTGGTACTTGTGTGGCACGAATGTTACCTGTCACTTGTCAGGCCAAGCCTGGATATTGTCAAGGCCTTGCTGCATTTGGACATGGACTGCTTCGATATCTGAGGAGTCGTGAATGGTGCTGAACATCCCCATTTCTGACCTTGTGATGGAAGGAAGGTCTTTGATGAAGCAGCTGAAGATGGTTGGGCCTAGGACACTACCCTGAGGAACTCCTGCATTGATGTCCTGGAGCTGAGATGACTGACATCCAATAACCACAGCCATCTTCCTTTGTGCTAGATATGACTCCAACCAGTGGAAAGTTTTCCCACTGATTCCCATTGACTCCAGTTTTGCTAGGGCTCCTTGATGCCACACTCGGTCAAATGCTGTTTTGATCAAGGTCAAGGGCAGTCACTCTCACCTCACCTCTGGATTCAGTCTTTTGTCCATATTTGAACCAAGGTTATAATGAGGTCAGGAGCTGAGTGGTCCTGTCGGAACCCAAACTGGGCATCAGTGAGTAGGTTATTGCTAAGCAAGTGCCGCTTGATAGCACTGTTAAGAAGAACTTGGATGTGCACTTGCGATGCCATGCATGGGTCTAGTGCTGGAAAATGGGATTAGAATAGTTAGGTACTTGTTTGACCAGCACAGACTCGATGGGCTAAAGAGCCTTTTTCTGTGCTGTAGATCTCTATGACTCTATGACTTTATGACCCTTTCCATTACTTTACTGTTGATCGAAAGTAGACTGATGGGGTGGTAATTGGCCAGGTTGGATTTGTCCTGCTTTTTATGTAAAGGACATACTTGAGCAATTTTCCACATTGCTGGGTAGATGCCAGTGTTGTAGCTGTACTGGAACAGCTTGGCTAGAGGCGCGGCAAGTTCTGGACCACAAGTTATAGTAATAGCAGTACTATTGCCGGAATATTTTCAGGGCCCATAGCCTTTGCAGTATCCAGTGGCTTCAGCCATTTCTTGATATCACGTGGAGTGAATCGAGTTGTCTGAAGACAGGCATCTGTGATGCTGATGATATGATATCCGGAGGAGGCTGAGATGAATCATCCACTCAGCACTTCTGGCTGAAGATTGTAGCAAATGTTCAGCCTTATCTGATTTTAGATGAAATATCTCAGACCAGTTGAGTTTCATCTTCTGTAACCAATCCCGACCTAAAAGTCTGTGTCCCTCTCCTTTCACTATTACTACAGGCTGTTGGGCTGTCTGTCACTTGTAAGGGATTGGGACAGTGGTGATGCCCTCTACTTGAATAGATTCTCCCATGTAAGTTCTTCATTTAGCGGTTGTCCGCTCCAAGTTTATTGGCTGTCTCCCTTCATTAAGGTACCTGAAAATGTGCTCTCCTACCACCGTAGTTGAGGCACCACTATCCACTTCCATTGTCAGTGGCTTCTCATTCACTTGTACTGTTACCGTAATAGGCTCAGTCTTCACAGCAGTCACATTATATAAGGAGTAAACGTCAGGAGCAGCAGTTTCAGCCTTTGCTGTACCTGTTACTTATGTCATGTTTGTTTACTGTTTTGCAGACTGCTTCAACTTTGTCCGGCATCGCCTAACCATGTGACCCTACTTATGACAGTAATGGCATTCTGCCTCTTTTGAGTTTACAGATATCTGCTCCGTAGTCACCTCCACAACTGTAGCAATTTTGTCTTGGAACCAAAGATGAAGCCTTTCTGTTAGGCTTCTTAATGCTTCTCACAGTGGCCATTGAATCTTGCTTTTAATTCTGCAGGTCTGGCTTCAGCCACACTTGGCGGCAGGTTCCCGTCCAACATGAAGTGCGGCGCCATTATCCATGTGTTGCAAAGCCCGCGAGTCTCTCGCAGCACTTTCCATGGCGAGGGAGATTTCTAGGGCGCGTTTAAAATCAATATCGACCTTGGCAAGCAATCAGCGCTAAACGGCGTTGTCCTTGACTCCACATACCAATCAGTCCCAACACATATCGTTTAAAATGTCTCCGAAGTCGCAGTATTCCGTCAACTGCTTGAGGTTCGCTACATAGGTTGCAATGGACTCTCCCAAAGCCCGAACCCTTGCCTTGAATTTAAAGCGCTGCATTATCACAGATGGCTTCAGCTGGAAGTGTGTTTTCACTAGGTCCACTAATTCGCTATGTGACTTGGAATTTGGCGTGCTTGAGGCTGTCAGGTTACGAATCAAGTTATATGTTTTACTGCCGCATACACTTAAGAGGATCGCTTTCCACTTTCCTTCAGCGGTTATTTCATTTGCTACAAAGTAAAATCCGAGATGCTCGACATACTGGCTCCAATCTTCAATATTAGCATCATATGGGTCGATTCTTCCAAACAGCAGCGTGGCTGGTGAGTAGTTTTTAAAAAAAATTTATTTACTCATAGTAACAGGGTGAACTGCAGAGTCGAAGTTGATCCCATCCTCATCGCCAAATCTGATGACTCTATGGAGCAGAGAGCTTTTGTCAAGAAAACTTTGTTACAGAGACATTTTTAGTCTTGTACATTCGACCAGATCTCTCATCAGGGAGCCCTGCCCCATAGGTTGCTAAGAGCTCACTGGTCAGAGCCCCACAGTACATCATGTGACCTGTTCATGGGATGTGGGTGTCACTGGCCAGGCCAGCATTTATTATCCATCCCAAATTGCCCTAGTTCAGAGGCCATGTAAGAGTCAACCACATTGCTGGGTGTCTGGAGTCACATGTAGGCCAGGCCTGACCAGGTAAGGGGATAGATTTCCTTCCCTAAAGGGCATTAGTGAACCAGATGGGTCTTTACAACAATCGACAATGGTTTCATGGTCATCATTAGACTTTTAATTCCAGGTTTTTAATTGAATAGTGGGATTCCATAGCGGGATTCGAACCCTGGTCCCCAGAGCGATACTCTGGGTCTACTGGTCTAGCGACAATACCACTGCACCATTGCTTGCCTCCTCCCCTCCCCTCCCCTCCCCTCCCCTCCCCCCCACCCAACTGTGATTGGCAGGAGGGAGTGAATACACATCCAGGGCAAAATTTTCCCCCTGTCAAGGGGGTAGTGCAGGGGTGGGCGTGGGCGGGTGGCCCGCCAATCGGTGCCCCTGATTGGGGGCATGCTGCCATTTTTAGTGGGTGGGCCAATTAAGGCCCAGCGTGACATCCGCAGGGAAGCGCTATGCGCTCTCTGTGCGGGCGGGGGGTGGGGGGTGGATTCCTAAAATCGGAAGTGTGCTCCAAACTCCCTGAGACTAAGTGCTGCCTCAGGGAAGTCGGTTCCCTAAGTTAAAATTTCATTCACCATCCATGTCACATGAGTTGGGACATGGACATAAAGTTAATTAAAAGTGTCTCTTAATTTTTTTGATTGAGCGATGAAACCTCATCCCGCCCATTGTTGAGGTTTCATGCTTTTTCAGGTGGCTACCAGCGCTCCTGACCTGCCCGTCAACCCTCAAGGTTGAACGGGCAGGTCCACTAATGAGCTTAATTGTTTTCTCAATGGCCTCAATAGGCCGTTGACAGGTCGGCGAGTGCTCAGCTGACTCAGCTGCGCCCCCGCCTACCCAAAAATGCAAATGACACAGGATGACATCATTCCGTGTCATTTTACATATCGCCGACGTGACAATCCAGCCCCCCACAACTAGCTTCTGACCATACTCTCCTTGAGTCCGAGGTCACATGATTGCATGTCACTTCCTTCCATGACACCACAAACTGTTACAGTTAACCCTTAATGGGACTTAGTCTAACATACTCCAATATACTACAGAGGAGTCTAGAACGAGGGGACACAGCTTAAAAATCAGGGGTCTCCCATTTAAGACTGAGATTAGGAACTTTTTTTCTCTCTGAGGTTCATTAGTCCGTCGAATCCTTTTCCCCAGAGAGCAGTCTCGGAGGTTGGGTAATTGAATATATTCAAAGCTGAGTTGGATAGGTTTTTAACCGGCAAAGAAGTCGAAGGTTATGGGGGCTAAACAGTGGAGTTGAGGCCACAATCAGATCAACCATGATCTTAATGAATGGCAGAGCAGGCTTGAGGGGCCGAATGGCCTACTGCTCCTAATTCTTGTTTTCTTGTGTTCTGTAACAACAATTTGTGTTTATATAGCGCCTTTAAAGTAATAAAACATCCCAAGGTGCTTCACAGTGGCATTATAAAACAAAATATGTCACTGAGCCACTCCTAAGCAGGTGACCAAAAGCTTGGTCAAACAGGTTTTGAGAAGTGTCCTAAAGTGGAGACATAGTGATGCAGAGAGGCTTAGGGAAGAAATTCCAGGGTTTAGCGCCCAGGCATTTGAATGTATGGGTACCAAGGGTGGATTATTTCTACATGTATGTTTCTAGTTTTCTTTCTGACACTATGCATTGTGCCAGTACAATAGGTAGTGGTCTGCTTGGTCAGGGTGGACATAGGCTAAGACATAATAATAAAAGCAAAATGCTGTGGATCCTAGAGATCTGAACTAAAATAAGTAAGTGCTGGAAAACTCAGCAGTTCTGGCAGCATCTGTGGAGAGAAACAGATGTAATGTTTGGAGTTTCGAAGAAGCGTCATATCGGACTCAACATGTTAACTCAAGTTTTTTCTCCCCACATCTGCTGCCAGACCTGCGGAGTATTGTTCCAGCACTTTCTGTTTGATGAGCTAAGACATCTTGGCAAGACGATGTCGTTCAGCATCTGCATTTGTTACTGATAGCTATCACTAAACCCGTGCAAGGTTCAAGTAGTATCGGTGGAACTGAAGTGATCAGTTAAATCCAAACTGCAGCATTTTCAAAACCTGTGGTAAGAGGGATGTGAAATATTGGAAGTTACTGACCTCATTGGAATGACTGCTGGACATTTCACCCTAAGTGCATGTGTAGTTTTTATTGAATTGACTTGGATTGCACACGCTCCTACAATATTATCCATGTAACGAAACTGGAATTGACAGCAATCCGAAAGCTGGGCTCTAGATGCACTAACAACGTGCATTGGAGGGTAAGGGTTGGAAGTGCAGGGTGGAAGATGGGGGGGGGGAAGAGAGAAAGCAAACGATCAGGATTTCTTTTTCAAGCGAACCTCCACCTCTTTGCACAGATCTCATCCGCACAATTGCATGCATTAGGAACAGAGAGAAAAGCACAGGCGGGTTTGCATGAGCGCCGGCCGATCCAAATTCGCAGAGAGAGAGAGAGAGAAAAAAACACAACAACCCATCTTTCCGCCGGTCCCCACCCTGTGCAAACGCGAGACCTCCTCGCTGGCTCGGCGCGTGACGCCGCCAGGGCGCCGGGCGAGAGAGGCCTGAGTGACAGGGGCGGCCGGCCAATGGGGAGCCGGGAAAGTTTTAATTGGGGAGGGGGCGGGCCAATGGGAGGGGGGAGAGGAGGAGGAAGGGGGCGGGACTCTCGCGCGGGTGCGAGTCGGTGGAACTCTCCCCGGAGCCGGGGAGGCAGCAGCAGCAGCAACAACAACGGGGAAAGGCTGCAGGTCTGGCTATGGAGCCGGCAGCAGCCGCTGGTGGTGGTGGTGGTGCCGGTGCTGCTGCTGCAAGGCGAGGCATGAACAAGATCACGCTGAAAACGATCCTCTTGCTGCCTCAGATCTTCCCTGTCAGACTGGCCGGGGTGGAAGCCCAGGTAAGCGGAAACAAAGCGCTGGCCTTTTAAATGTGTTTCCATTTAACAGAGAAAAAAAAATCCCCCTTCAAACAGCCTCGCTACATTGTAACCACTTCAGGCCTTGGTTACATCATAATTTGTTACATTTGTATTCCTCACTGGCGTCAGTGCTGTCATTTAACTGGATATCTATTATATCAAATAGATATTTTTTTTAGTATAGGTATGATTTGCATGAGAGTTTCCTTGAGCACTTCTGGCTGGTTTAACATCTTTCACTCAAACGCATCTTTTCAATCAGAAGCAGTCAATGTTTTCACCCCCATCTCTTCATTTTCCTTTTAATGTGAGCTGTGTTTTAAGTTTGGTTTTGACTTCGTTTTTTTTATATGGTATCTGTTTGGGCCAGTTGGTAGCAATGCCTTATTCAGGAGGAGGTTGTGGGTTTCTCGACCACCTCAAAGGACTTGATCTTGGCTGCCACCACTCTCCAGGCCCTTACTGTTGGAGTGGTACACCCTCCAGGAGGGCTGTGTTTTGGATCAGTTGCTAAATTGAGTCTCCTTCTACCGGTTTGATGGCACTTTGACAAAGAGCAGGGAAGTTCCACTGCAGGCCTAACTAACTTCTCTCCTTCAGTGAATTTCAAGAACACTTAATGGAGCATTTATCTCATTTGTGCTTTGTGGGATCTTCCTGTGTGCAAAATGGTTGCTACGTTTCCCCCAACAAGTTATTGACCTTGAAAAAAATTATTCATTACGTGATGTATTTTGAGCTTTTTTTTTGAGAGATCATTAAATCGTAAGAAATAGATGTAGGAGTAGGCCATTCAGCCCCTCGAGCCTGCTCCACCATTCAATAACATCGTGCTGAGTGGATTGTGGCCTTAACTCCACTTTCCTGCCTGCCCCATAACCTTTGATATGGGCTGGGGAGCTGAGGAGTGGGATTTCAAAGAGCAGACACAAACACAGTAGACCGAATGGCCTGCTTCAGAGCTCTGTCATTCCATGGTGAAATTGAATTTTTTTTTTCTCTAGTAAAAATGTTAAGTGGGCTGTAATAGCAAATAGCACGGTATCAGTTTATAAGTTGCAAATTATAGTTGGAGGAATTTATAAGAACAATCACATTAAGGCATACCCCGAGTCTGTTAGAAATGTTGACTATGTAGAGGTGATTTTGGGCAGGGGAGATTTTAATATTTACTTTGCTTCCTGCTTCTTTGGGTGATATGACCGATATTAGCCAAAGATACTTTATGCAGTGGTACTAATTTGTTTGTTTAAGGATTAATGATTGTGATTATTCGATGTTGATGACTATAAATTCCAGAATACATTTGAGCATAATGGGTACCTGACTATTATGTACCTGACTATAATGGATACCTGAATAATGATACCTGACCTTGCCAGTAGATTCAGACGATCATGAAGAATGACAGTAAAGCTCAGGCATTCAATTATCTTTTGAGCTACATGAGAAGGTTACTGCCCTGATATCCTTTATGTATCTTTTGTAACGTTTATTTCACACCTGAAACCCAATATGATGTTTTTCTTTGCTTTGTTTGGGGAGCTAAGGCTGCACATGACTATAGAGGTTTGTGGTGCCTACTGTTCATCCAAGCAAAAAGCATTCGTTGGTGATAATAGTTTTCCAAAATGATATGGGGAAAGAGCAGGGAAATGAGGTTAGAGTGGACAGCTCCAATTGAAAAGCTAGCATGTGTGATGGGCCGAATGGCAGCCTGCTCCACTGTATTTGGTTATAATTAAAGCTGTTGAAAGTCTGAACTATGCAACAGTTGATTGGGAAACAGCACACTTGAAGATTTTTAGAAAACATTTTAGCTCTATGAATCATGTTAAATGCTTTGGAGGAGGAACAGGAGACTTTGGACCTATGGTTCTCAAACCTTATCGCCACTGGGGTTTTCCTCAGGATATGCCTGGGTGTGCTGTGGACTAAGTGAAAGAGATTGATTGCTATGATTAGTCAGCAACCTAGCTACCATTGTTTCATGAGACTACCAGAATGGTAGAAGGTGAGCCAGGTGAACCTGGGTCTTTTTTTTCAATCTGGCCATTCCTATGTTCCTGTACATGGGGGAATAATTACTGAGTAGGGAAAGTATTGGGGTTTTTCCAAGTGATAACATAAAAACAAGAACATCATTGACAAAAAACATGCTCCTATTATGGGTTTTTCTGTTTATTAACATGTATACATAACGATTCTGCTGTCTGATAATATTGGGAACACTAAAGCCATTGTCTTCAGTCACTGCCTCTCTTCTTAGACACCATATCTCTGCCTGACAGCTATCTGAGGTTAAATCAGGCTGTTTGCAACCCTATTGTCATATTTGAACATGAGCTGAGCATCTGACCATATACTTGTGCCACCATTAAGACCACCTGATCCACCTCTGTAATATTGCCTGACTCTGCCCCTGCCTCAGCTCATCTACTGAAAGCCTCTTTGTTACCTCTAGAATTGACTATTCTAATGTACTTCTGGCCAGCCTTCCTCATTCTGGACTCTGTAAACTTCGTGTCCACGTCCTAACTTGCACCAAATCCTGATTCTACACCCCTCCACCCCAACCCCAACCACCTCTGTGCTCACTGGCTACAATGGCTCCCAGTTTTCAAATCCCTTTATGGCCTCACCCTCCCTACCTTTTAATCTCCTTCAATCCCTCAACCACCAGCGATTTCTGCACCCCTCTAATTCTGGCCTCTTGTGCATTCCCAATTATACTTGCTTCACCATTGGTGGCTATCCCTTCAGTCTCCAGGCCCTAAGCTCTGGAATTCCCGCCCCACACCTCTCCAGCTCTCTAGCTCGCTTTCCTCCTTCAAGACACTCCTTAAACCTATCTCTTTGTTTTTGATCACCTGAGCTAATATCACCTTATATGGCTCAGTATGACACTTTGTTTTTTAATGCTCCTGTGAAGCAGCCTGGGACATTACATTAAAGGTGCTATATAAATCCAAATTGTTGTTATTAGCCAGTAACACATGTGAAAAGGCAAGTCATGTCTGTAAAGTTTAATGTAGTTCTTTTGAGGAAGAAAAGTAAGAAAAGCTTGCATTTATATAGCTCTTTTCATCATTGCCTCTTGCCCTTTGGCACTTTACAGCCAGTGAAATGCAGTCACTGTTGTAATGTAGAGAATGCAGCAGTCAATTGGCTCAGAGCAAGCTCCCACAACCAGAAATGCGGCAATTGCCAGTCTTGTTTTTGTGATGTTGATTGAGGGATAAATATTGACCAGGACGCTGGAGAGAACCTCCTGCTCCTCTTCAAAGTAGTGGCATGGAATCTTTTACACCCACCTGAGATGGCAGACGGAGCTTCAGTTTAACATCTTATCCGAAAGTCAGCACCTCAGTGCGGCGTTCCCCATTGCAGCATGAGAGTGTCAACCTAGGTTTTTGTACTCAAGTCCTGGAGTGGGATTTAAACCCACAATCTTCTGACTCTGGGGCAGGAGCCGATTGAGCCACAGCTGATATAGTAATGGAATGGAGTTGCTGTATATATGGATTTTCAAAAGGTGTTTGACACAGTGATGTTGATTTAAAATATAGACACACTTAAGAAACCAGGCAGCAAATGGTTAGGAAGTTGGCTGAAGGACATTAGAAAGAAAGTTCTTGTATTTATAAGCACCTTTCACAACCTCAAGATGACCCAAAGTGCTTTGTAGATATTAAAGTGTGGTCCTTTTTGTATTGTAAGGCAAAGTGGCAGCCGTTTTGCACACAGCAAGGGCCCTTAAACAGCAATGAGATAAATGCCCACATTGTAATGTTAGTTAAGGGATCGTTTCAGTACCAGAGGGATGTAAACAGTAGTATCCCCTAGGGGCCTGTATTAAGATTTTTTTCGTTCACAATACGTATGAGGCCTGGACTAAGACATAAGAGTGCAGTATCAAAAGTTACAGAAACAGAATAGGGAATCTGATTTAACTGAGCAGAGAGCAGCAAGTGGCATAAAGTGGACATAGACAGATTAGCAGTTTGGATTGAGAGATGAGAAATGTGAAATTATAAATTTGGGCAGGGAACACAAGGACAGGAAATATGCATGAAGTGGCACAACTTGGTAAAGGACCAGACATATTTGGATTTAGGTGCTGTAACACTTTAAATTGAAAGAACAAACTGCTAAAAGTTACTCTTTTTTTATATGAAAAAGCAACAGTATGAGATTTAAGGCTTTATAAAAAGGCAGAGTATGAAAGCAAATGGACAGTGCTGAACCTCTACAGTTTAGACTGCAGTTAGAATATTCTGCTTTTTTTTGCTTTCTTTTCCAGCCTGAGATTTTGTTTCACCAAATTAATAGAACATTTTACTAGGGGTACACTTACGTCTGAATTTAAGCAGCTTACTTTCAGAAAGTTGTCAAGACCAAGGAGAGGGTACAGAAGAGTTTTATGGAGAGGCTTTAGTCATGAGGAAAGAGCAGAGTAGGGGACCAGCCACTAGATCAAAAGGAAATTTAATTGAACTGTTTGAAGTTATGTGGGGTGGTAATGTGCATAAGGTAACAAGGGAAAACTTATTTCCACTGGTTGGTGAGTCGGTAACACATTTAGACCATGAAAAAATGAAAAGGAGATGATCAGGGAAATTTTGTACGAAGTGGATATGAAAAGGGAAGGGGATGAATATTTTATATTGTGCGGAAGGGGCTGGGACTCAATGGATAGCTCTCCGAGACCCAGCTCAGGCATGATGGGCCGAATGTCCCCCTACTTCTGCTGTAAAATTATGTATAGCACAATGTGACTCAAGTGTCACAAAGCATGTGACATATCGCAAATCATGTTTAAGTGTATTCACTGTTAAGTAGGCAAACACAGCAGCCAATTTGCATGCCGATTTTCCACTGGAAGCACATTTCAATCAGACAACTCACTGTATACATCTGTCTTTTGTTGTATAACTGCTACCTGTACTTGCTATCTATCCCGTGTGCTTGAGAATCAGTCCCAACATTACACCTCAGCTGACCCTTCAAGTAGTACAATCCACTGTCTTACCCTTGAATACAAGATCCATGACCTCAAAAAATCCAGTAAATTGATTGGACGTGGTCTTGCCTCTTCTATTCAGACCTAGTACATTCCAGATGATCTCTCATTTTGTTCACTTAATTCTCAAATGCATTCCTCCCCAGTCAAAGTAAGTCTCACAGATCCATCAATGAATACTGTAAGATGCCTTGATAATATGAGGTACATCAAGTACAGTGTCAATGTTGCACATATTATTGAAATCTAAGTAGACAATCTAAGGACTTTTAACTCCGCAGCACATACCTAACATTGCTGTTGGCTGGGTGTTCTAGTCATAAACACAAACAAGTTAGAGTGGTTGGAACTCTTACATATTGATGTAAATGCCTTCAGGTTAGACGTGACGTGGGGGGAATGCAGATTGATCTCTAGGGCTATAATTTGAATGAAATAAAACTTGTCCTAACTTAGCAATGTCTACTGGAAAAGATATATTTAAGGACTGGCTCTGATAGTACAAATTGTACTTGTTTTGTTTGCCATTCCACTTCCCTTTTCCATCCCCTATCTCCACACACGAAAAATTGGATAAATTAAACTCTTTCTGTATGATTCTACTAACTTTTCCCAGCTTCTCTCTTGAATTTGCTTATTCATGTTGGAGTACAGTTCCACCGGCAATGGCAGTGCTCAATACTTTATTAGCAAAGTGGGCATTCTTCATAGCTGGACAGTAAGTGACAGTAAAGTACTTCAGTCTGACTATTACAAGTGAACCAAATACAACTACACTCTAGGTTTCTGGCTGATGACCAGGTATAGGAATGCTCACTGATAAATCCATGAGACCTACTAACTCAACACAGAGCACATATCAACACTCAAGAAGCTCAACACCATCCAGGACAAAACAGCCTGTTTGATTGGCATCCCACCCATCGCCTTAAACATTCATTCCCTCCACCACTGATGCATATTAGCTGCAGTGTGTATTATCTACAAGATGCACAGCAGCAACTCATCAAACTTCCTTTGACAGCACCTGCTAAACCTGTGACCTCTACCACTTAGATGGACAGGCTTTGGGGAGTCAAGAGGTGAGTTACTTGCTACAGAATTCCCAGCCTCTGACCTCTCCTGTAGCCACAATATTTATATGGTGGTTTGGTTAAGTTTCTGGTCAACAGTAACCCACAAGATGTTGATAGTGGGTGAATCAGCGATGGTAATGCCATTGAATGTCAAGGGGAGATGGTTGGATCCTCTCTTGTTGGAGATGATCATTGCCTAGCACTTGTACGGCATGAATGTTACTTGCCACTTACCAGCCCAAGCCTGAATGTAGTCCAGGTCTTGCTGCGTGGTCACGGATCGCTTCAGTATCTGAGGAGTTGCGAATGGTACTGTACACTGTGAAATCATCAGTGAACATCCCCACTTCTGACCTTATGATGGAGGGAAGGTCATTGATGAAGCAGCTGAAGATGGTTGGGCCTAGGACACTACTCTGAGGAACTCTTGTAGTGATGTCCTGGGACTGAGATGATTGATGTCCAACAATCATACCCATCTTCCTTTGTGCTAGATATGACTCCAACCAGTGGAGAGCTTTCCCCTGATTCCTGTTGACTTCAGTTTTGCTAGGGCTGCTTGATGCCATACTTGGTCAAATGCTTCCTTGATGTCAAGGGCAGTCAGTAACTCTCACCTCACGAGTTCAGCTCTGGAGCCAAGTGTTCATGAGTTGTTTAATTGTCCACCACCATTCATGGCTGGATGTGGCAGTACTGCAGAGCTTTGATCTGATCTGTTGGTTGTGGGATCACTTAGGCCTGTCTCTCGCTTACTCCTTATGCTGTTTGGCCCGCAGGTAGTCCTGAGCTCTAGTTTCACCAGGTTGACACCTCATTTTTAGGTATGCCTGGTGCTGCTCCTGGCATGATGATCTACACCCATGTTGAACCAGAGTTGATCTCCTGGCTTGATGGTATTGGTAGAGTGAGGGATATGCTGGGCTATGAGGTTACAGATTGTGGTTGAATACAATTCTTCTACTGCTGGCCCACAGCACCTCATGGATGCCCACTTTTGAGTTGCTATATCTGTTTGAAATCTGTCCCATTTAGCACAGTGCCACACAACATGATAAAGGGTACCCTCAATGTGAAGATGGGATTTTGTCACCTCAGAGATGTTTACAACACAGAAGGAGGCCATTTGGGCCATTGGGTCCACGCTGGTCAACAAAGATCTGACTACCCTAATCCCATTTTCTAGCGCTTGCCCATAGCCCTGGAGGCTATGACGATGCAAGTGAATATCTAAATACTTCTTAAAGGTTATGAGAGTTTCTGACTCAACCACCCTTTCAGGCAGTGAGTTCCAGACATCACCACCCTCTGGGTGAAAAAATTTCTCTTCAACTCCCCTGTTAGTCTTCTACCTCTTAAGTCTATGTCCCCTGTTTATTGACCACCCTATCTATGCCCCTCAATCTTATACACCTCTATCAGGTTCCCTCTCAACCTTCGCAGCTCCAAGGAAAACAGCCCAGTCTATCAAATCTTTCCTCATAGCTCAGACTCCTACCAATACAGTCATGGACAGATTCATCTGGAACAGATTGGTGCAGACGAGTTCAAGGAGATTTTTTCCGCGTTGGCTCTTTCACCACCTGCCACAGGCCCAGATTTGCACCATGTTCTTTAGGACTGGGCCAGCTCAGTCAGTAGTGGCGCTACTGAGCCACTATTGGTGATGGATGTTGAAGTCCCCAACCCAGAGTACATTCTGTGCCTTTGCCACCTTCAGTGCTTCTTCCAATTGGTGTTCAACATGGAAGAGTATTGATTGATCAACAGAGGAGCAGAGTGTGATAGGTGGTAACCAGCAGGAGTTTTCTTTGCCCATGTTTGACCGGATGAGGCCTCATGGGGTCCAGAGTAAATGTTGAGGACTCCCAGGGCAACCCCCTCCTGTGGAGTATACCACTGAGCTGCCACCACTAGTGGGTCTGTCCTACCAGTGGGACTAGACATGACCAGGAATGGTGAGGGTGGTGTCGGGGACATTGTAAGGGATGATTCAGTCAGTACGACTGTCAGGCTGTTGCTTGACTCATCTGTGGGACTAAATAATCAAAAAAGAGGAAGAAAGCCAGTAATTTCATTTTGGCCTCCTGATCGCTGGACATCATCAATTTATGAGCAGCCTTAATTACCTGGGTTTTCACAGTGATTACTTGAAACATAGCCTTAAAGGAACAGACAAAGTTAGCAGCCAAACACTATAACAATAATCCAGGCTACTTGGGAGAAATGTAATGATCTAGCAGTATTGACAGAGATGTTTTTACCCCATCCTGTCCTCAGTAATCCTTCATGGGCACAGCATCTCCAACAATCAAGAGGGTGGGCAGCTTATTGTAAGGAAGATGGCCAGTGAGCAACTGAGCAAAGTGAAGGGTCTTGACCTGAGTCCCATCACTCTGTGGCACCATGCAACAATGCTCCTCTGCTTTTTTTTTTAATTAAGAAAAATTTATGTGCAGACCCCTTGTTTACAATGACTGAGTAAATCAAATTGTGTTTTTATTACACTGGATTCTAGAACTCTCAGTTCCTGATGTCAACATTCTGCAATTCCAGCTGTTTCTCTAAGTACAGAAGAAACTAGTTGCAGTTCTAGTTTTCATTTTATTGCGCTGCATGGAACACAGGGCATTTCACAAGAATTTGAGGTTCGTATCCTGTGACCCCCCCCCGCCCCCAAACAACCACCACCCCAGGAAAACAGAATACCAAGGGCTTTAGTAACGTGCAATTGTAGCTCCCTTCAAATAAGCATTCCTGAGAGAGTGATTGGTTAGATATGAACGGAACAATTTCGTAACACTTCAGATTTGTTTTCTTGTATCCAGTGAATTTGTGTGTGCTACGTGTTATCTAAACGATTCAGTTCCAACAATGGAGGCTCTGTGTACTGTACTTCCCTTGGACTGCTCCTTGATAAGTGGCTCTATCTTTAAACGTCAACTTGAAAGTGAGATACTGCCCTTCAAAAAAAAAAATTTAACTAACTACAACTGCTCCTGTAGTGATGCTTGAATTTTGTTGCTGATGGAGAGATGTTAACTTGTTGCTTGGGTGTACAGGTGAACTGGCGAACCTGCCACCCATTATACAAATCCCCTGATCTTAATTTATCGGGTGCATTCTGTAACAGGCAGCTGGCTGCTGCCGCTTTTACCGCTGGTCAACATATTGATATTAAACCCCATTATTTAACATGTTGATGGTTTAAGAGTTCTGTGTCTGTCTCTTTGTACTGTTCATTCAGCTGTCCGTTCATGTCATCTGTCCCTAACAGCTGCTTGCTTCTATCCCAGAAATATCTGCACAGCAGAGATATATTAATCACAATCCCAGTAATCAGATTAGAAAGTATATGCCCTGCCTGCAATTTACTCCTCTCCTCATCATGCAGGTGCTGACTCGTCGTTGGTGTAGGAAAGAGTTCATTTCTTTGGGGTAGATTGTGTGTCGTTAAGTGCTGACAAGTTCAATACAACTTCTTCAAAAAGCCTCTTTTTTCCAAACATGAATTTCACAGCAAGGTTCAATAAAAACATTATCTCGTTTATTAAGCGAACCACAGTTAATTAACGAAAACAAAAGTACCTGGAAAAGCTCAGCAGGTCTGACAGCATCTGCGGAGAGAGATACAGTTAACGTTTTGAGTCCCAATGGCTCTTCATCAGTTAATTAACGATTGGTCTATTGTGGCTTAGTTGGTAACACTCTTGCCTCCGAGTCAGAAGGTTGAGGGTTTTTGTCCCTCTCCAGGACATGAGCACAAAAATCTAGGCTAACACTTCAGTGCCATATTGAGGGAGGGATTGTTAGACCATTGGAGGCGCTGTCCTTCAGATAAGATGCTAAACTGACACCCTGTTCACCCTCTTGGGGGAGGCAAATGATCCCATGGCGCTCTTTAAAAGAAGAACCAGAAACCTTCGCCCAGTACCTTAGCTAATCTTTATTGCTCATTCATTAATACGTTGTTGCTTGTGGGAGCTTGCTGTGTGTAAATTGGCTGCCACATTTCCTACATTACAACGGAGGCTACATGTCAAAAGTACTTCATTGGCTGGGTAGGGTGTTTTGGGATCTTGGAAGGCACTGTTTCCAAGTTCTTTCCTTAACCATTCAGATAAAGCAAAAGAAAAGGAAAAAGTCTTGTTTGACAAAAACTCTTCTGTCATAACTTGAGAAATTGCCAGGAATAGTAACAATGAAAGTTTAGAAGTGCAGGGTTAACTAATCAGCTTTCACTGGCCAAATTTTGAAACTGACCAGCTTTGGAATTACACCTGCTGGGTCTATAGTATATCAAGTGATCAAGAGCAATGTATCCGATTTTCTAATGATACAAGGCTAAGTGGGATGTAAGCAGAGAAAAGAGAAACATACAGGTTAAGTGAGCAGGTAACAAGGTGGCCGAAGAAGTATAATGTGGGTAATTGTGAGGTTATTCTTTGGCAATAGGGATGGTAAAACAAAATATTGTTTTTAAAAGGCATGAAATGTTGATGTTTAGAGATGTGGGTATACTCATACAAGGAATATTGAAAATTAGCACACAGGTACAGCAAGCAAAAAATGACATGGTCTTTATTGCAAGGAGATTGTAATACCACAACAAGGAGGCCTTGCTGCAGTAGTACAGGTCTTTAGCAAGATCACATCTAAAGTATGCTACAGAACTTTAGTCTCCATATCTAAGGAAGGATAAACTGGCCTTGGAGACTAGATTGGTTCCTGGATGAGAGGGTTGATCCTGTGATGAGAGGCTGAGTAAATTGGGCCTATGCTCTCTGGAGTTTAGAAGGATGAGAGGTGACCTGATTGAAACGTACAAGATTCTGGAGGGACTTCACAGGATAGAACAGAGGTTGTATTGGCTGGCTGGGGAATCTAGAACATGGGGGCACAGTCTCAGGATAAGGGGTTGATCATTTAGGACTGAGATGAGGAGAAATTTCTTCGCCCAGGGCTGTGAATCTTTGGAATTGTCTACCGCAGAGGGTTAAGGATGCTCCATTATTGAAAGTATTCGGGACAGATCGATAGATTTTTGGTGTCTCAGGAATCGAGAGATATAGGGACAGGCAGGAAAATGGAGTTGAGGCAGAAGATCAGCCCTGATCATGTTGCAAGCTCAACAGCCATATGGTCTACTCCTATTTCTTACGTTCTTGTGGTGCATTCTTTCAATTGAAGGTGTGACTCTATTTTACTTTTTTTTAAAGAGTAGTCATAAATTTCAGGGAGTGTTTGAACACTCTTCACAACACCACCTTTGGGTTATAGTTCAATGGCTGCCAAGCTAAATCTCTCAAACCTACACTTTTGCATGAGTTTGCATGTCAGCAGGTATGTTTTCATAAGGGGAATTACAATTGAATTCAATCCTACGCTCTCCTGTCATCCCACTTGCACGTTTTCCAGTCAGAGCCACTGAATTATGACCGCAAGTGAGACCCCAAATTGTGAGCCGTTCTTTGTAATGTTCAAATTTTTTCCCACACTCCAAAATCATAACTCAGACATTTGTTTTAAAAGTTTTTAGATGTTTTGTTGACCCTTTGTGAATGCATATTCAAGAATTAGCCTTTAATAGGCTCTTACTGAGAACAGTTTTTGGGTTTCCTCACCCTTGCCATGCTCAGCTATTCTTTGAAAAAAGTCAAACCTGTTTCCTCCATACTTTATAGGGACTCGTTCAGTGCAAATTTTCAGAGCTTGCATTATTGATGCAGTTATGTGAGGCACAGCATTGAAGGAGACTATTGTGCACATCTCCAACACTAACTCAATTGGAACAATCTACTCCAACCCTTTTCCTGTATCCCTTTTACATTTCTTTTCAAATCCAATTTTATTTTAAATTAAGCTATAGGCACAGTCTCAATAGCTAGTTGCAGTTCAACATTCCATGTCCCAATAACATTCACTGTGGAATTTTTTAACACTTAACTTTCATCTTCATTCTTCTAAGGGTAATTCTCAGTGAATTCTTTCTTCTCCCAACCCCCCAATCTGTTGATTTCACTATTTACCCTCTTGAACTTTTTAAGTTCCTATTGCAGAATGAAAGGCATGGGCTAAGTAATTATGCTCTCCATGGATTTCTGTAAAGCACAGTGTTAGGCTAATTCAATTGAGATTTTTGTGGAAATTGGCTTGTTACAGATAAGAGAAATAGGGTGAATATTGTATATGTCAACATGAATAAGATATTTGATAAGTGTCATGCAAGAGGCTTGTTATAATGTAGCTACATATCATTGATTTAAGGGGCTATATCAAGAAACTAATAAAGACCTTGCATTTACATGGAGCCTTTCACATTTTCAGGACATCCAAAAGCACCTCTCAGTGAATATAAGTATTTACCATTTGAAATCATGGTTGTAACGTGAGCAAACGCAGCAGCCAATTTTTGCACAGCAAGTCCCACAAGCAGCAATGAGATTACTGACCAGATAATCTGTTTTAATGATGCTGGTTGAGGGTTAATTGTTGGTGAGGACACCGGGAGGACTCCTGTCTTTGTGTTATGGAATCTGTTATGTACACCTGAAAAGGCAGATGAGGCCTCACTCACTTACCTTCTCATCCAAAAGATGGCACTTCTGACAGTGCAGCACTTCTTAGTGTCGTAGAGTTTACAGCATGGAAAGAGGCCCTTCAGCCCATCATGTCCACGCCAGTCATCAAGCCCCTGTCTACTCTAACCCCATTTTCCAGCACTTGGCCCGTAGCCTTGTCTGCTTTGGCGTTTCAAATGTTCATCTAAATACTCCCTAAATGTTGTGAGCGTTCCCGCCTCTGCCACCTTTTCAGGCAGAGTTCCAGATACCCCCCCCCACCCGCCCCCACCCCTTGGGTGAAAAAAATTTCCTCAAATCCCCTCTAAACCTCCTGTCCCTTACCTTAAATCTATGCCCCCTGGTTATTGGCCCATTCACTTAAGGGAAAAGTCTCTTCCTAATCTACCTTTCTTCCCATCTATCTTTCTTTAGTAACCTGTGAAGTGTTAACCCAGTGCTTTAGTATCTGGAAAGTAGTGGGGGTGGTGCTTTCTCACTATGAGTTGGAGAGATCTGAGACAATTCTTCAATTTTGTAGCTTCAAAACATGATTGAAGTAGTAGCTTTGCATTTTATTGTTCCTTCCGATGTGGCTTGTTTGATTTACATATTAAGCAGTTTGTATGGTGTACCAGAATATTTGATACAGGAAACAGAAATGCACAAAATGTCTTGTCCTCTAAATCAGTTTTCCTCACCACTATGCGGTTCAGTTTTTTTTAATTGCACGTTTTCAGAGCACCTGCAGCCCTTGTTTCACTGGATTTTCTTTGATGTGCTTCATCATCACTTCACCCCAAATGGTATCAGTATCACCCAACAGTGTGTTGGTAAATGATGCTGACATTTGGCAGTTTTACAGAGGGTGGGTGAGGGAGTTGGGCAGATCACCTCTTTCTTAATAATATCTAACAGTTTCTAAAGGACTAAATTCTAATTGAAAAAAAATCTGTTGGGAAATGCAATTGAAGCCATTGGTGTCAGTTGTCAAGCACATCCATGAACCCCACTTGAGGGTAAAGCTGCATTTGTAATGAGCTACAAACAAACTAGGTGATTATAATGATCAAAATTACTGGGAAAGTTTGGAATAATGGAAGGAAAACAAACATGGATGTAATATACAGAACTAGTTTAAAGTTTATTAATGGGTGGACTGCAAGACTGGGACAGTGGATGAGAAGCTTTTCTGTGTGGGAGAATTTTACTGAGCAAACTTTTCTTTAGCTACTGTACTATGCCATCATGACCACGAGTCAGCTTCCAGAAGCATGTAACTCTCCTGTGAATCAATACCTGCAGCTCTTCGTATGTCAGGAGTGAAGTAGTACCATTAGACTAGGAATTATTCTTTAAAAATAGATCATCACACCAGATACCACATGCAATGTCTCCTGTTTATGCCAAAAGTCTGCACATACAACACTATCAGGCCTTCATATTCAGGCTAAAATGGATAGGTGGATTTATTTGCAAGCAGGATAATTATACAGAAGTAGATACTAATGGTAGTGCAATACTTGGCTTTCACACGTGATTCAGAACAAGAAGAACCTACAATCTTCGCAGTTTGTTCATTTCAGCGGCTTTTGACTGAGCTTAGGAAGGATATTAAATGAGATTGAACTTGCACCAAGCTCCTGTTGGCCTCCTTTCATGGTTCAGACTGTGTGAAGAAGGGAACTGGGGACCATGGGGCTCTACAATTCTGTTGTCTTTTCTTTTATACTAGAGTGGACTCAATTGTTGATCAAATGAAAGCTTTGCAATAGACAATTGAAATATGAGCCATTTCTACCACTAATATGTAAGCAGCGATCTCTGGCCATCTGTTTGCTTTTGGTACCTGACTCCTCATCGAGCAAAGGTCCTCTGGTGGCATAGTCATTTGAAATGAAATGTTTAACCTATAAGCCTGCACTTTTTTGACAAGCAGCATTCTTTCAGAATGGCATGACCCGAAACCTGCAAATAAAATGGCCCATTCTGATCTTGGAAACTAAGCATGTGCACTGGGATAATACCTTGACTGGATGTCGGGAATACCAGGTGATGTCCAAAACTCTGGCCAGTATCCTAACCTGCACCAATCGCATCGCTGATTACACCTGTGCTCACTGAACTACATTGGCACCCAGACCAAAAAAGCCTTAATTTTAAAATTTTCATCCTTGTTTTTGAATCCCTCTATTAGTCTTACCCCTTTGTCTCTACACCCTCTGATAACTCTGAGATCTCTGGACTCCTTCAATTTTAGTCTCATGCACGTCCCTGATTTTCATCACTCCACCATTGGCGGCCATGCCTCAAGTTCTATAGACCCTAAGCTCTCAAATTTCCTCCCTAAATCTCTCCCTTAAGACACTCCTTACAGTCTAGCTCTTTGACCAGGCATTTAGTCACCACCTGTCTTAATGTCTCTTTACGTGGTTCGGTATCAAATTTTGTTGCAACTGTGACTGCCTTGGGGCGTTTTATTACATTAAAGATGCAATATAAATGCTAGTTGTTGTTGATGTATATCTTTTCAAAACTGTTTCATATTTTCTGATACCCTTTATTCATCTATTACTGCACTTAATTTGACAGTCCCTTTGAATGCAATAAATGTAGTTCACAGAATTCATCGTGTGATTGAAACTGTATGCTACCTGTTATTTAAGAATCAAAACAATATGGACCCACAACAGACCTATGTAGACCTACATTCATGCAGCCCAAACACACTAACCCCCATCACTTGACTGAATCCTATTTATTTACTAATCAGGAGCTAGCTAACTCAAAATTAATTGCCTTGATCTTCAGGAACTTTATAAAATATTTTCTGGAATTTCGAGTACAGTAAACAATGTCCTCTGGATGGTTCTCATCTGATAATTTAACTGAAGTGAAATGTAATTTACAGCTAACTGCACGCAAGAGTCTCACACAAAGCCAAGGGATTACCGAGGATTATCTAAGAAGACAATCCTGCGATCTGAAACAGTAACCTGTTCAGGAGTCAAGCATTCTGCTTTAGTTGCTTCATTGTTGTTCTAGAAGTTGCATACTTGATATTGGTTAAATTATATCACAGCAGCTAAACGATGAACAATTTGTTGTGTTGCAACAATTGCTGGATAGAAAATCTTGCATTTATATATCACCTTTCACAACCTCAGGATGCCCCAAGACATTCTATAGCCAATTAAGTACTTTTGAAGTATAAATAGAAAATGCTGGAAACACTCAGCAGGTCAAGAGAGAGAAGCAGAATTATCGTTTCAGGTCCGATCTTTCTCATCAGAACTGGAAAACATTGCGGACGTATAACAGATTTGAACCCAGTACAGTACAAATTTGGTGGAGGAAGAAGGAAAAGGAAGGCATGTGGTAGGTTGGAAGGTAATTTAATGGACAGCAGAAACATTACCACCACCTGCTGTCCAAAAAAGAAAAATGGGAGCAGTGGCTATGATTTGAGATTGTTGAACTTGATTTCGAGTCTGGATGGTTGTAAAGTTCCTAATTGAAAGATGAGGTACTTCTGAAGTGTAGTTACTGTTGCAATGTAGGAAACGCAGTAGCCAATTTCACGTGGAGCAAGCTCCCACAAACAATGACCAGATAATCTGTTTCAGTGAAGCTAGTTGAAGTATAGCTATTGGACAGGACAGTAGAAATTTTAGAATCATAGAATGGTTACAGCACAGGAGGTGACGATTTGGTCCATTGTGTTTGTGCCAGCTGTTTGCAAGAGCAACTCAGCAAGAACAATTCCCTCGCCCTCTTCCCCATTGCCCTGCAATTTTTTACTCTTCAGGTCCTTATCCAGTTTACAGTTCTTGGAATTACAATACTTAAAGTTTTGATATTCCCCCACCCCCACCCCCACCCCCCCCCCCCCCCCCCCCCCCCCCCCCCCCCCCCCCCCCCCCCCCCACCCCCACCACCCCCCCCCCCACCCCCCCCCCCCCCCCCCCCCCCCCCCACCCCCCAATCCCTCCGGAAGGTGCCAACTTATCACAATGATTCCCCACTAGCAAGCAGTCCAAGTGCCATTCTGTAAATGTGGTTGTGGGCGTCAAGTCCAAGCCTTCAATGTTGGTCATTTGTGGCCAGCTGTATGGCAAACAGTTTCATTATGGAGGACACAGTTGAGTCTGGACCCACTTTTGCCCAACCTTTGCACTAGGTGGCTTCCCAGAATGGATGACACTGATTTTATTTGTGTGCTCTCCCCCCTACTCACAATAAGAGGTTGTGGTGGAAGAATCAATCCAGGCTGGTCTTTTGGTTCAAGCTGGTTTATTTTCGAGCCAACTCCTCCGTGCTACTGACTTCCAAGTAGCTTCCACACAAAGTGTTCCAGCTGTATCTTTTTATTCTATTTAGATGGGATAATCAATGCCCATCACCTAACTAACTAACTAACAATTTAACATTTAACTAACAATTGTCTTTAACAAGTTGAATTGCCATATTGACATCCCTAGCCCTATCCCTAGCTGTTAAACCCAATTAGTTTGCCCCATCTCTTGTTGCTGGCCAATGAGATCAATGCAGATTCTGAATCATATCTGTCACCCTCTACTGTGTAGCTTGGTATAACCAAACGCTACATTTGTCATCTGATTGGGTAAGCTTTTTCCTTTTCCATAATGCGTTACTTCTCCAGCTTCCTGTATTTTTTAAGATAATTTTTTTTTAACCAGGAGCTAAATATATTTAAGATAAAAGCAAAATACTGTGAATGCTGGAAATCTGAAACAAAAACAGAAAATGCTGGGAAAAGCTCAGCAGGTCTGACAGCATCGGTGGAGAGAAAGACAGAGTTAACGTTTCGAGTCCGTATGACTCAAAGCTCTGAAGAAGAGTCGTACGGACTTGAAACGTTAGCTCCGTCCTTCTCTCCACCGATGCTGTCAGACCTGCTGAGCTTTTCCAGCACTTTCTGTTTATGTGTGCTAAATATAACTTAGGTTGTCCTTCAGGATATGAACGCTTAATTGAATATCTTCCAGCTCGGTTTGAAGCAGGTTTCTTTGTTTCTGGAAGAAGAAAACCATCCAAAGGAGTTTCAATTTTCAGATCACATGTAGTGGTGAATCGTCATCTGTTTCCCTCTGTGGGCTGGTGTAGGAGCCAAACGAGGATTCAAATTTCTTGCTGCCTTGGGAGGAAAATAATTGATTGCATGTAGAAAATTTGAATGTTGTTCCTAAGTTGAGCAGATGTATCATGACATATTGAGGTTACTGATACTGTTATGTTAGAAATGCTGTACTTTTTTCTTCATTTCTTAGAACTTTTCTTAGGCTACAAGTAATCCAACTGCTGGGTCAAGGCTGTTGAAATAAGTAGGAATAAACTAAACTGTTGCCTGCTGTCATGGAAATGAACATGGGTTCCAAGAGATTTATCATTTATAAGAAAAAAAAAAGTTTCATATGTCAACTCTAGGTGCCTTTTTTGCTAAGACTCTCCACTCAAAACATTAATCTGTCTTTTCTCTCTTCAGATGTTTTAAGAGTTGCTATGTACGTCCAATGTTCTGTCTTGTGATTTCAGATTTGTAGTACATTTTTAACTTTGCATGTGTGTGTGTTGCGTTTCTACTCTCCTCACCTGAAATGCTACCTCGTACTGGTATTTATTTGTACAGCTGTTTACAACCTTTTGGGACCTTGACATGACCATTCTTTGTCTGAACCTAAACATTTGAGTGTTGGTCGTTTTTGGCTACAAGAAATAAAGAACTTGGCATTTGTGTGGCATCTTCAACATCCTCACCCAATCACAAACTATTTAGTATTAAGTAAATTTGATGTGCAATCTGTGCTGCAGTATAGGCAAGTGTTGCAGCCAATTTGTTCATAAAATTCCAATAATAACAATGAGATAATGACCAGATCTGTTTTAGTGATGCTGGTTGAGGGATAAATATTAGTCATGTCATTTGGAGAATTTGGTTTCTCCTCTTCACATAACAAAATGGTATATTTTACTTCCACTTGAGGGGGATACATGGGACCTCAGTTTAAGATCTCATCTGAAAGAAAGCATCTCTGACAGTGCAGCTTTCCCTCAGTACTACACTGACCGAGTCAGCGAAGATACTATGCTCAAGTGTCCTGAGTGGGACCTGGGTTCACAACCCAGACTGAGAGATATGAGTGCTACCCATTGAGCTGTGGCTGACACCTAGGTCTCCCGGTTGAGTCCTGATCGAATGCCCACTAGTTTATTGGGGGTTGATGCAGAGAAAGAACCCTGTTTAGTTTCTGTACCCACCAAAGCAAACCCTAGTAAGCCAAGATAAAGTGTAGCATTTTCAGCACTTAGTAATTGCGAGCTGCCAACAGCATATAACTTGAGATCAATTCCCAGACTACCTGGTCAGTATGATCCCATGCTGCTATTACCCTGGTCTCATAGGGTGCATTTACCTTAGTCTTTGTGGTTACAAATGGTGCATTTACTGGCTGAGATAGTTTTGGAAGTCATTTTAGGATTTTGACTAATAGTTACAACATTGCAAACTGTAATGTATGTAACAAGACCAAAAGTGGTGCCGTCATCAGTTTGTTAGCGATACTCCATCTGATCCTTGGCATGGTTCATTTAAAAAATAATCACACCATTCTATTTCTTTCCAGCCTGTTGGCATCTTGTGCTAGTCACTGGGGCCACTCCCTAGAGGTGTCTATGTAAAAATTATTATAAGCGAGGGATCTCATTTAGGAGGCTCAGACACTTTGCCATTACCTATTCCTGTCATCAAAACTTTAATTAGGTTAAATTGACAGGTTAAATATCAATACCTAAACTTAAGTGATAATCTGCACTTGTTTACTGAAATAAGATATAGGCGCTCTGTGTCATACTGGTTTATGGAAGTGCCGTTTTAGTTTGTCTCCTGTGGCATTGCTTTTAGTGAGATAGAGGAAATACTGTTGAAAGTGTTATGGGTATTATTAGCAGAGACCTGTAAAACATTCCTGGTCAAATTAGTATCATTACTGCAAGAGTACTACTTTAAATACAGGATTTCTAGTTATTCTTTCACCAAAGGCTTAATGGAATCATCAAAACTTGTCACTCTGGAAAGCGTAACATTACACCATCCATGTGTAACACCAGGCTGAGGAATGTAAATACCAATTTTGTCAGGATTCTGGCCTTATAACATGATTGTAGTTGTAGAATATGGAAGTTTAATTGGTAACTGTTTTCTCCTGAGTTAAAAAGGCAGATTCACATCTGATGGGCTTAATCTGGGAATAAATGCTCCCTTTCCTTGAAATCTGCCTGCTCTAACTTTAACATCTATCATTGAAGAAAACAGCTTTCTTGCCAATCTTGTTCCATGACAAAGTCCTCACTTAGGATTAAAGTTTTGTTGCAACATTATAACTGCTCTTTCCTTGAGTCTAGGTTTGTGCAGTGGCATACCCATTGGAGTTAAACTGTAAAACTCTGGAGGGTATAGACTGTTACCATCATCTTCGCCTATCGAATCATTGCTGAGGTATTCTTTTAACTCGCCTTACAGATTTTCTAAAACGTTTTCATTCAAAACTTGTGAATCTTCATTTTTAGCACAAAAAAAAGGTTTCTAATAATAGGTTGTATCCAATAAACATACATGCTATTTTGCCGCACTTAACCATTTCATCCCCTTCCTCCCATGCCTCTCATGCCATCCCCATCTCATTCCTTCCATCCCCCCCCATCAACCCCACCTTAGCCCATCTTTCATGGAAACAATCTCTCCAGCCATGGTAACCTTTATTGTTGGGCTCCCCTTACCTTCCACTGTTTTTGTTCTCCACCAACAGACCCCCTCACCCTGCTGCCACCGCCAACCATTGCCAGCCACACATGTATCACGTTCCTCAGGCCTCCATGCGCCCACCAAATCAACCCATCAACAGACGCCCCATAAACTGACCAATCAAAACAGCCCAGACGGACAAAACCTGAGTATTATTATTATTGATGCTGTGTAACGCATTAATTTTTTTTTAAGTTGCTTTCCTTACCTTTATTTTATATCATCCATAACTCATCAATTCTGGGTTGCTCCTGCTCTTCAATGAGCTGCTCAACGAAGCATAAGATGATAAGAAATAGGAGCAGGAGTAGGCCATTCCACCCATCACCACCTGCTCTGCCATTTGATAAGATCACGGATGGTTTTAATTCCGCTTATCTGCCTGTGCCCCATAGCCCTTAACTTCGACAGTCAAAACTTAGCTTTGAATACATTCCATGACCCAGCCGACACTGCTGCCTGGAAGAGAATTCCAAAGATTTTCTACCCTTTTAGGGAAGAAATTCATCCTCATCGCTCTCTTAAATGGGAGACTCCTTGTTTTTAAACTGTGCCCCCAGTTCTAGGTTCCCCCACAAGAGGGGAGATATCTATAAATATGATGCTGCGAAGAAGTGCGTGCTATGTGTAAAACTTTAAATGTATTACATGAATAATTACTGTCAGTAAAGCTTAGAAACAGGAATAGGATATTCAGTCTGTCAAGCCTGTTCCTCCATTCCGTTAGATCATGGCTGATTTGCGCCTCAACTCCATTTACTGACCTTTTCTCCATATCCTTTGATACCCCCTACCCAACAAAATCTCTCCATCTTGGTCATGAGTATTTCTTATTGACACAGCATTCTCACCCTCCTGGGGGAGAGAGGCCAGATTCCACAATCCTTAGTGTGATAAAGCGTTTCCTGATTTCACTCTAAAATGACCCACCCATCAAATCCCTTTATCATCTTAAATACCTCAGTGAGATCACTCCACAACCTTCTAAACTCGACAAAGTCAACTTGCATTTATGTAGTGTCTTTAACGTAGTAAAACGTCCCAAAGTGCAGTGTTATCAGACCAAATTTGACAGCGAGCCACGTGAAATATAAAGTAACCTGAAATTTGTAAACTCAAGAGCAACAGACTTGTATAGTGAGTTACTAGAGAAGGATATTAATGTGTGTAGTTTAAGTGGGCACAGGGTAACAAGAGGGTAAGCAGATGCCGATAATTTCCATCAAACAGAACAGGCTTCTTCAAAGTAGTTTACATTTTGGCCACGTTTATCTTGCTTTTTAAAAAAAAGTGGTAAGATTGTATAACCACAGGAGTTAATTCATCCATAAACACTCATCATTTTTATGATAATTTTCATCAGACAATTGAGAACTCGGGTGAATTCAGTGACCTCGGTCTGCTGAGCACGATGGTTAAGGCAAAAGTGACTAAGCCAGGCAGAAATGCAGTATATTGCAACTATGCCAAGTTGTGTGCGTTTCTCATAGTCAGCAATGCTACCGTTTCATAAGTGCTGAGTGAATAGTGCACTTCCATCTATTTCAGGTGTAGCAACAAATTATTTTAATTATATGTTTGGTAAAGTTGCTTGGTAACTATTTTTTTGCTGGCGGTTTTGCGTTTACATTTCTTGATGTCATTTGGCAAGTATTCGTCTTGTGATGTGAAGAGAATGACATGAAATTGCGTCAGTTTATTTCAACAACAACTAAAAGAGCTTTGCGTGCATCATGCCGATACTTGGTTAAGTTTTGAGTTGGATAATAAGTCTCTTGGTGTGGGCTAAGCCGCTTGACTTAAGACGTCAATTGAACATTCCTGTTTGTTTGTGTGCAGATATTTTTCATTGTGAGGCTTGACAAAATTCTGAACTTGAAACAATTAAGCTAATTTGCATCTTTCTGCTACCACATATTGATCAAATGGATGTAACGTCATTAAATGGTTTAAAGAAACAAGTTTAAATTCATGTTTTTTTTTATCTAGAGTCTCCTAAAATCTAAATAGTAGCATGCTTCTTATAGGGCTTAGTGACTTTTCTTTTCCTGATTGTTACAAGTTCTTTTTTTTTCTCACACACATGCCTTTGCGACATCATATATTAAAGGTGCTATATAAATGTAATAAAACCTCCCAAGATGCTTCACAGAAGCATTATAAGAACAAAACATCATATGGAGCCACATATTTGGTCAGGGGACCAAAAGCTTGGTCAAAGAGATAGGTTTTAAAGGTGGGAAGTGGGCTAGAGAGGTGCAAAAGTGTAGGAAGGGTATTCCAGAGCTTAGGGCCCAGGTGAAGACACGGCCACCAATGGCTGGACGATTAAAATTGGGAATGCTCAAGAGGCCAGAACTAGAGGAGCCTAGAGGACTAGGAAGGGCTGAGGCCATGAAGGGTGAGAATTTTGAAATTAAGGTTTTGTTTGACCAAGTGCCATTGTAGATCAGTGAGCACAGGGTGATAAACGTACAGGATTTGGCCTGAGTTAAGACACCAAGCAACCAAGTTTTGGATGGCCTTGAGTTTACAGCGGGTAGAATGTGGGTGATCAGCAGGAATGTATTGAATTTTCAAGTCTAGAGGTAATAAAGGCATGAATGCAGCCACTTTAACCATTTAGAATATATTACAAAATACAAATATGCTTTGAAAATGGCACACAGTTATGTTTTCATGTGCCATGCATATAACGCCATTTTTGCTAAATGATCAATGCCACTACTTTTTCAGCCATATTATCTTGAATCTTGCTTTGATACTTGGTCTGAAAATCACATTTCGTGTTCTTCTGCTACTCCCTCAGAGAAGAAAGGGCAAAAGTTGTATTTTTGATGCCCCAGTATTTTTTTCTCCAGGGTTGCCTCTCAAGCGCCCCCGCCCCCCCCCGCCCCACCAGTTCTCTTCACTCTCTCCGGTTTGCCATTCACGGGGTGGGGGAATTATCAACGTATCCCCAATTTTAAATGCAGCACCTGCTGTGCCTTCAGCTGCCTCGGACTTGAGCTCTGCGGTTTCTTCCTTTTAAACCTCTCCACCACCCCCCCGCCACTTTAACTCATTCCTCAAGGCCGACCTTTTTAGCCAAGCTTTTGGCCACTTGCTGGAGTATCTCCTTTTGCGGCATGGTGTCATGTTTTGTTTCGATGTGCTCCTGTCAAGCGCCTTGGGATGTTTCACTTAATTAAAACCATTATGTAAATGCAAGTTGTTGTTATAGAGTGATTCACACAATCATCTTATATTAACCTTCTGAACATATGTATATGTGTATTATATATATATATATATATATATATATATACTGTTAGAATTTATTGGTCAGTAAGTTGCACAATGAATTGTCATCAGTGAGAAGGTTTTTAATGGTTTCCTGTAAATCATCAGGCTTATCTGCACATTCTCTTCAGTTTATTATTCAGCTGAATGCTCCCTCCTACCCAGTTTTAAGTTTTGTTTTCTTGGCTGCCGAATTGCAGCACTCTGTGGCTGACACGACAGATTAACCCTGTGCGCCTGTTTATGTGGAATAAGAGACAGCAGAGATTCAATTGGAAAGGAAAATCTCATCGAGGTGTTCCAACCCGATTGTAACCTGCCAGAGCGAAACTTGGGCAGTTTGTCTTTCACTGGAACCCCAGGATTAAATTTTTGGCTTCCCTTCAAACCCTAGGCCACTAGGGCGGAGATGTAATTACCCATCTTATCGAGGTATAAAGCTGAAGTGATGCAGATACTCGGCGAGGGGAAAAAAAAAAGGGAATATACTCCCTATTTTTTCCTATAATTTCCAAATGTGGTAACGCGAGTCAAAAAGCTTCAATAGAAAAGCTGCCTCTCTCTATAATATTATCCCACGCTTGCTGCCCTTTCTGAATGACTCACCGCCTGGTAAACTGAACCGATCGTAGCCTACTAACATGTTTCAAGATGCTCAATAGTGGGGTCTGATGAAATTGTAACTCTTGTTGCCAAGGTTTCTTCCCACCCCACCTCGACCCTCAAAAATCCTCCAACATGTGTTTGTGTCGTTGCGTTCAGAGAGAATGAGACAACATTTGTTGGGGGCGGTTGGGGGGTGGAGGGAGGGGGGGTGGGGGGGTGGGGGAGAACAGAAAAACTAAACTTGTTTTTTTTTGTTCTGTTTATGAAACTTGGCTGCAGTGAAGGCTGTAGTTTATTGAATTATTGCCAAATGGTTTCTGCAATAACACAATTGCTTGTTATGTTCATAAAACCCTGCACTGTCCTTCACTCCTTGCCCCAAAGACATTTTCGTATGCCATTTTCCTAAAGGGATGCCTTAAGCAGCCTTGATGACGTTCCACCGGCACCCTGCAGGTTGGCGTCAAGGGCTACGTTGTGTCTTTGAAACACCTTCGTGGCCTTGCTCCACCTTCCCTGGGTGAACCTTTGTCAGCCTCTCATCACCAGCAAGAATAGTAACTTTGCACAATGCCTTTAACATAGTCAAATGCCCCAAGGTGCTTCACAGGCACATTATCAAACCAGGTTTGACGCTGAGCCATATAGGGAGAAGTTAGAACAGACAGCAAAAACTTGGACAAAGAGAGGTATCTTTTAAGGAGTGTCTTAAAGAAGGATGGAAAGGTACTTTACTCAGTTCTGCTGAAGGGTCATGAGGACTCGAAACGTCAACTCTTTTCTTCTCCGCCGATGCTGCCAGACCTGCTGAGTTTTTCCAGGTAATTCTGTTTTTGTTTTGGAAAGGTAGTGCTGTGGAATGATCTAGAGGGGAAATTCCAGAGTTTAATGCCTTGGCAGCTGCAAGGTACAGCTGCCAATGGTGGAGTGATTAAAATTGCAGATGGGATGTGACCAGAATTGAAGGAGCGCGAATAATTGAAAGGCTGGAGGAGATTGCAGAGATAGATAGGGAGGCGCAAGACCATTGGAGGGTTTTGAAAACCAGGAGGAGAATTTTAAAATCGAGGCATTGGGTGAGAGTGAGTAATGGTTTTAATGGGGGCTAGGGCATCAAAGCAAAGACGGAGGTGTGTTTCGCTGAGCACGTCAGTAGCTGCAGAAATATCACGGCACGTGGAGGGCCCAAGACTAGACGGTTGGGGTTTTGAAAGTGCAATTGTAAATTAATTGAGAGAGGTTTTTCACAGCCAGACACAAGGAAGTAGGGGTTGAGAGGGGGCAGATGGATGTTGGTGGAGAGCAATAAAACAAAACACTCAGAGATGGCTTTTTATCTGTGAATGGCACGATGGAAGTAGGGAGGCCACATGAGATGGCAAAGTCAAGGAGGTGGCTGTGGATATGCCACAAAGCAACCCTCTAACCCAATACTAGAATATTGATATTGATCATCTCTCAGTGGTTTTTAGCCGCTACATCCTTAGCTTCTAGAATTCTCTTAAAAAAATTTTTTTTTTGATTGCTGTTGCTTCCCTTGTTCAAGGATCCTCCTCATAGCAAAGTTTCTTTGACTGTTGTTCCCCTCTCCTTCCCACCCCTTTTTTTGTTGTCATCCTTTGCTTCTGCTCTATGTCCACTTTTGGAACTAGTCCTCCACGTGGCATGTTTTTTTTTGCTTTTCATGAGACAACAATAGAAATGCGTAAGGTGTGATGTGAGGCGTTCGCAAGAGAAGTCTATTCTCTTTCTCCTCCTTGCTCCCCCTCCTCCCCTGCCTCCCTCCCCTCTAAGATAAATCTTAAAAAGACCAAAGCCGGGATTTTCCGGTCCTGGCCCCAGCCAGAAGTCCATTGACTTGCGGCGGGACTGGAAGATCGCGGTGGTGGGCTGGTGCGGGAAAATCCCACCCCCACAAGCTTTTGGTCACCTGTCTGATTATCTCCTCATGTGGCATGGTGTCGATTTTTATTTATGCTCCTGCAAAGCATCTTGGGATGATCTACTCTTGTTAAAGGTGCTATGTAAATGCAAGCTGTTGTCGTGGACTCGTAGCCAGCCGCGCTGAGCCTTCCCCAATGGTTATTCATTAAGGGGTTATTTAAAAATTCATTCTTGAGGTTTTGGCGTTGCCGGAATAACTTGCATTTTTTTTGCCTGTCGGAGGTTGCCCCCAGAAGGTGGGGGACATCGTGGACTGTTGCAATTGTTGATAATTTGAACCATTGGGCCATTTCTGTGTGCAGTTTAAAGCTAATTAGTGAGGGACCAGAGTCACAAATGGGCTGGAATGGATAAGGATGGTAGGTTTCCTTCCCGAAGAGACATTGCTTGAACCAGTCAGGTTGCTGTGGCAATCTGATAGCTTCAGGGTTGCTTTTCACTGATGTCAAATTTTATTTCCATTTTTTTTTAAAACTGAAACCAATTTCTCAAACTGCCAATTTCTCAAACTGCCCCCTCCCCCCCCCTCCCCCCAAGTGAGAGTTTACAGTGTGCCCCCAGGCCTTTTAACCAGAGGCACTCACAGCTAAAGTTAATCTGGGAACGTAAGAGCAGGAGGTGGCCATTCAGCCCCTCGATCCTATTCCGCCATTCAATTAGATCTTGGCTAATCTGCACCTGAATTCCATCTGCTCACCTTTGCTGTATATCCCTTGTTGCCCTTTTGAACATTCCGGGTCTTGGAAGTTTCCATTTTTCCAGCATCCACAACTTCGTAGGGGAGTGAGTTCCAGATTTCCCACCACCGTTTCGGTGGAAAATGCGCTTCCCTCTTACATCGCCCAGCTCCGATTTTAAAATTGTGTCTCCTCCTTCTGGATTGCCGACATTACAGGAAATCGTTTCCAGGCACGTATTGTCCTTTGTGAGGTCCTCGGGCATGCACGATCGGCTGCTGATGCCGAACAATTGTTATTAGCAGGGACCCTACCTGGTTTCTGCTTCCGGTTTTACAAGTTTGGGGACCCTGCGCTCAGCTGCTTTGACTCTTTAACGTTTCCTTAGTTGGCGTCAACCCACTCGGCACAGACTGGGAGCTGAGCCGTGGGCCCTTCCTGGCCTTTATGATTCAGTACTTCCGCATAATAGACCATTGGGGAAAACTCCTGGTTGAGGCTTTGGAAAAACTGCGCACCCCTTCTAAGCTACTTATGCCTTTTCGTCCCTATTTCCTCTGATAGGAATCCAGAACTAGGAGCACACCTATCCTAAGATTAGAGCTACCCTATTCAGCACTGGAATGAGGAAGCACTTCCCACGCAAAGTGAGCCAAAGTGTGCGTGACTGATGCAATTACCTAGCAATGCTGCCTCCTGTGTCTCCTCTACTGGGAAAAACAAGACCTTGCTGTATCTTTTAAGCAACCTGAGGTTTTTTTGGTTGGAGCACGAAAACGTTGTGCCTGGTAATAGTACACTTGTCATTGGCGTATAATCCAGTAACTAGAACTCTTTCTGTATTCTGTTCCAGTGCATAAATTCTTTACTGCACCAACCGTCCCAAATATAGCATTGCATTTGAAAGAGATGTTTACACCTATGATAACTGGCAAGGAAAGATCTTTTTTAACCTGGTAGGTTATGCGTAACAACAGAATGTTAGTATTGTTTTTCGTCTTGCACTCATCAGGGGACATGCAAGAATACCAATATAAGGGGGAAAACAATTTATACTGTTTGTGAAGAGAGTGCTGATTGATTGGCAAGTGGCATTGCCATGGAGAATGCATCACTGATGGTGACTGACAGTTAACTGCCAAGCATTGTTTGAAATTTAAACCAGGCAGCTTGACCCTGATTGGTCCCTGAGGAATGAGTCAGCAAAAGGCTATCACTTATTTTGTTTAGCTGAAACAGGCACAATGTATGCACATGTTCTTTCTGTCTGCAAAGAACAGGGCCCTGTGTATTAATATATGTAGCTTCCAGTACACGCAAATGCGCCACATTGCGAGCCTGACTGACAATCTTAAATTGGTTGCCAGCGTAATTTTTAGCACCCCGAGGATTATTTTGCAGATGTTGTCCATTCGTGGAATCACATCTAATGTTGGACACTGTGTTCTGAGTTTTGCAAGCACGGGCTGGTTGGGTATGATCTGTCCGCTGGCCTTGCAAGCAGTGGCTGGGACATGCTGTTTGATACGATCCACCAGTCTTTGGGATGTACGGCCCACATACCTCACATCACACTGGCACTGAAATTCATATACCACATTACTCATTTGTGTGATAGAGCGTCTTTTTGGCTCGACAGCAGCATCCTGTTAGTGGTGAATATCACTCGTGTTGCTACTGCATTGTCGCAGTGTGAAACAGCTAGCTTCACCTGTTGCTCAAATTTTTGAGATACCTTACCCTTCCAGGGGTAATCTGAGGTAGACTGGCCACTTTTCAAGGCCAAAGGTGACGGCCTTGGGCTCGTTCATGAGTTTGCGTGATATACAGTGCAAAATGATCTGATCAGGGTAGCCATTATCCTGCAGGATGCCTTTGATGCTCCTATTTCAGCATCAAGCTTGCATGGTGAGCAAATGGCTTGGGCCCAATTTACAAGATTGCCGACAAGGCCAATCCTCTAGCGTCTGGATGGTAAGAATCCCAACGCGTATATTGACCAGTGAAGGTAGGCTTGCGGTAGACTGGTAGAAAATCCCCTGGCAGATTTCTCAACTAGTACGTAGTTATCTATGGCACTAGCAATAAGACTGAGATGGGGAGAATGCGCACTCGAGTGTTGTAATTTTTTGGAATTCTAGATGGCTGTGGGTGCTCAGCGTTTAAGTATATTCAAAATGGAGATAGGTAGATTTTTGGAAAATAAGTGAATCAAGGGATATGGGGAAAGTGAAGTTGAGGTAGATTATCAGTCGTGATCCTTACTGAATGGCAGGGCAGACCTGAGAGGCCATATGGCCTGCAACTACTCCCGTGTATGATGTTATTATTAGGGTTGAAATGTTCCTTTTGCAATAAGTTAAAACACCATTTCTTGCAGTCTGTACACTGTCTTATCTATGCATGTGAGTGTTTATGTGTCTGAGTGTGAATATGAGTGGTAACATGCCTGAGTGTATATGTGTCTTGTGTATATATTCAGCGTGATCTTCATGTGAAGGCTTGTCAGGTATTTGTACCAGCAGACCGGACAGATACTCCTTTGAGAAACACAAATGCCGTGCAGTGAACACTCTGCAGGAAATGGTATCCCAACTTGTTTTTTTTAAATGGACTTTATCCTTATGGATGCTGAAGTATAATGCTGATTACACATTTGGCAGAGTGACAAAGGTAGTTAAACTGATCGGAGACCTGATCTTCAAACCCACCAGCTGGAGTTATACTGCAGACTGACCTTGTTGAGTCAGCACTATGGTGCATGGAGAGAATCCTTGGACACTGACATTAACGGTATATTCTTACCTCAGTCTGGCGAGAGAATGTTCAATATGCCACGGAGGAAAGAGCTTCACATGATTTGGCCTTGACACTACGTGCAGTATCATTGAAGAGCAGTCAAACTGGGTTTAAAGAGTGGATGAGATTCACCAGCACTGAAAGTGTTAAAGAAGTTACAAGTACAAAGGTCTTTTAGCTGACTATATATCAGCTACCGCTGGCTGAAAATTAGCTGTGTCTACCAATCCTGTATCGGTAGTTATAGTGCAACCAACCTCAGTATTTGTCAACCCCACCAAATCCTCAGTGGTTTTGCAATCTCTATTTGAATTCAATGAACTTTTCAGGTGAATTATCATGGCCTGGTGGGGCTTTTAAACTAACCTCCTGACACTGAGTCTGTCTTTCCCAATTCCTGCCCATTAGGCACCGATTTCCAACCATCCCAAAATGAACTTTGCATTGATTTGCCTTCCCCTTACTGACTTTAACAGTAAACTTTTGCATTTTATTCTTGTTTTTTTTTTATTCATTCACGCGATGTGGGCTTCGCTGGCTGGGCCAGCATTTATTGCCCACCCCTTGTTGCCCTTGAGAGGTGGTGGTGAGCTGCCTTCTCGAACCGCTGCAGTCCATGTGGTGTAGGTACACCCACAGTGGTGTAGGTACACCCACAGTGGTGTAGGTACACCCACAGTGGTGTTAGGGAGGGAGTTCCAGGGTTTTGATATATTTCCAAGTCAGGATGGTGAGTGGCTTGGAGGGGAGCTTCCAGGTGGCGATATTCCCATGTTTCTGCTGCCCTTGTCCTTCGAGATGGTAGTGGTCGTGGGTTTGGAAGGTGCTGTCTAAGGAGCCTTGGTGAATTCCTGCATCTTGTAGATGGTACACACTGCTGCTACGGTGTGTCAGTGGTGGAGGGAGTGAATGTTTGTGGATGTGGTGCCAATCAAGCGGGCTACTTTGTCCTGGACGGTGTCAAGCTTCTTGAGTGTTGTGGGAGCTGCACTCATTCAGGCAAGTGGGGGATATTCCATCACACTCCTGACTTATGCCTTGTAGATGGTGGACAAGCTTTGGGGAGCCAGGAGATGAGTTACTCATCGCACTATTCCTAGCCTCTGACCTATTCTTGTAGCCACAGTATTTATATGGCGAGCTACAGTATTTATATAACGAGTCCAGTTTAGTTTCTCGTCAATGGTAACCCCCCAGGATGTTGATAGAGGGCGATTCAGCGATGGTAATGCCATTGAACATCAAGGGGTGATGGTTGGATTCTTTCTTGTTGGAAATGGTCATTGCCTGACACTTGTGCGGTGCGAATGTTACTTGCCACTTGTCAGCCCAAGCCTGGATATTGTCCAGGCCTTGCTGCATTTGGACATGAACTGCTTCAGTATCTGAGGAGTCACGAATGGTGCTGAACATTGTGCAATCATCAGCAAACATCCCCACTTCTGACATTTTGATGTAAGGAAGGTCATTGATGAAGCAGCTGAAGATGGTTGGGCCGAGGACACTACCCTGAGGAACTCCTGCAGTGATGTCCTGGAGCTGAGATGACCGACCTCCAACAACCACAACCATCTTCCTTTGTGCTAGGTAAGACTCCAACCAGTGGAGCATTTTCCCCCAGATTCTCATTGAATCCAGTTTTGCTAGGGCTCCTTGATGTCACACTCCGGTTAAATGCTGCCTTGATGTCAAGGGCAGTCACTCTCACCTCACCTCGGGAATTCAGCTCTTTTGTCCATGTTTGAACTAAGGTTGTAATGAGGACAGGAGCTGAGTGGCCCTGGTGGAACCCAAACTGGGCATCAGTCAGCAGGTTATTGCTAAGCAAGTGCCGCTTGATAACAATGTTGATGACCCCTTCCATTACTTTACTGATGATTGAGAGTAGACTGATGGGGCAGTAATAGGCTGGGTTGGATTTGTCCTGCTTTTTGTAGACAGGACATACCTGGGCAATTTTCCACGTAGCCAAATATATGCCAGTGTTGTAGCTGTACTGGAACAGGTTGGCTAGGGGCATGGCAAGTTCTGGAGCACAAGTCTTCAGTACTATTGCTGGAATATTGTCAAGGCCCATAGCCTTTGCACTATCCTGTGCTTTCAGTAATTTCTTGGTATCACATGGAGTGAATCGAATTGGCTGAAGACTGGCCTGTGATGCTGGGGAGGAGGTCTGGAGGGGAGGAAGCCGAGTTGGATCATCTACTCAGCACTTCTGGCTGAAGCAAGCGTTTAAGCTTTATCTTTTGTACTGATGTACTGGGCTCCCCCAGCATTGAGGATGGGGATATTTGTGGAGCGACCTCCTCCAGTGAGTTGTTTAATTCACGACTGGATGTTGCAGGACTGCAGAGCTTAGATCTGATCCGTTGCTTGTGGGATTGCTTAGCCCTGTCTATCACTTGCTGCTTATGCTGTTTGGCACACAAGTAGTCCTTTGTTATAGCTTCACCAGGTTGACACCTCATTTTTAGGTATTCCTGGTGCTACTCCTAGCATGCCCTCCTGCACTCTTCATTGAACCAGCATTGATCCCCTAGCTTGATGGTAATTGTAGAGTGGGGAATATGGCAGGCCATGAGGTTACAGATTGTGTTCGAGTTCAATTCTTCTGCTGCTGCTGATGGCCCACAGTGCCTCATGGTGTCCAATCTTGAGTTGCTAGATCTGTTTGAAATCTATCCCATATAGTACGGTAGTAGTGCCACACAACACAATGGAGGGTATCCTCAATGTGAAGGTGGGATTTTGTCTCCACAACAATTGTCTGGTGGTCACTCCTATTGATACTGTCATGGACAGATACATCTGTGACAGGCAGGTTGGTGAGGATGAGGTCAAGTATATTTTTCGCTCTTGTTGGTTCCCTCGGCACCTGCCGCAGACCCAGTCTAGCAGCTATGTCCTTTAGCACTCAGCCAGCTCGGTCCATAGTGGTGCTACCGAGCCTCTCTTGATGGACATTGAAGTCCCCCACCCAGAGTACATTCTGTGCCCTTGCCACCCTCAGTGCTTCCTCCAAGTGATGTTCAACATGGAGGAGCACTGATTCATCAGCTGAGGGAGGGCAGTACGTGGTAATCAGCAGGAGGTTTCCTTGCCCATGTTTGACCTGATGCCATGAGACTTCATGGGGCCTGGAGTCGATGTTGAGGACTCCCAGGGCAGCTCCCTCCTGACTGTATACCACTGTGCCACCAACTGCTGGTGGGACAGGACATACCAGGGATGGTGATGGTGGTGTCTGGGACATTGTCTGTAACTTATTATGTTGGGATTTGCCATCGAGTAATTGAGGCATTCAATACCCATGTATAAAAAATGAACAGTTTGTATTGCAAGGATGGTGTTGTCTTCCGAGGTGAAGATGACCACGTTCATCACCTGGGGTGTTTGGTAGGATTCCATTGGGTACATGGGTGACTGCTGAGGCCGATCTGCGCCCAGAAGCTTTTGCTGCAAATAGGCCAGGATACTGCAGGCGATTAAGTTTTGGGCGATTTGCTGGCTCGAGATTTCCTCTTTGTTTGTGTTTTCTCTCTGCCTCTGATATGTTCTTGCTTTTGAAGGAGATAGCAACATTTTTTATTTGGCTGCGCCAGGCGCAGCGATCCTGGGTGGGCGAGCTTCTCCCGTTACTGGGGGTTGATATTAAAACTCTGAAGCAAAGTCTTCACGGTGCCCTTGTCGTGCTTCCTTTGACTGCCATGAGAGCACACCCCAGACTCGAGCTCTCCGTGAAAGATTCGTTTTAGTAAAACGGGTCAGACATTTTGGCCACGTGACTAGTCCAACTCAGTTGTGACTGTCTCAATACGGTGTGTACGCTGGGCACCTCAGTGCCTGGTATTTTGCCCTGCCATCTGATCTTCAGGATCTTTCGCAGGCAGCTCAAGTGAAACTGGTTTGAGTTTCTTGGCATGGCGTTGAAACATTGCCCAGGCATGCCGAGAGCAGAGTGGGTAGGACTGATGATTTATAGGCTTTCAGTTTGCTAGGCAGACTTACTCCTCTTCATTCCCAACCTGACATTCAAAGCTTGCCCAAGGCTACACTTTCCCTGGTAGCGCTTGCCTGTGCCTCATCATCGATAAAGACAGGTCGAGCATAGAGAAAACTGAAGTAATGTATTAGCCTCTTCCCGGAAAGCCCTATCTGGAGCTCAGCGTTTCAGTTCGTGGCCAGAACCTATCAGCAGGGATAAGTTCACATATCTCAGCAGCGCACACTCTTGATTTGTCAATAGCGATGATGAAACGTGCAGAACTGCAAAGGGTATTTTTGAACCAAATGACACACGCTGTAGTCACAATTTCTGGGATTGCTTCTCTGCAGGTCATCATTTGTTTCAAGCTTGAGAGACATGACTAGTCACTGAACAAAACCTGGTTTGGCAATAGGAATATCAAATCTCTATCCCACACACGTCCACCACTTTCCGCAAATTGCATTTATGGTGCCTTTAACAATAATAAAACACCCCAGGTGTTTCATAGGAGCTCACTTAAGGTGATGCTAGGGCACTTGGTCAAAAGCCTGGTGGAAGAGATGGGCTTTAAGGAGTGTCTTCAAGCAGAAAACAAAGATAGAGGCAGAGAGGTTGAGGGAGGAAATTCCAAAGCTTAGGGTCGAGCCAGCTGAAGACCCAGCTGCCGGTGGTGGAGCGATTAAAATAGGGAGCGCTCAAAAAGCTGGAATTGCAGGGGATTACAGAGCAAGGGAGGGGCAGGGCCGTTGGGGGGGTGGGGGGGGGATTTTACGCCCAGATCGAAAACCACAATATTTCTCAATGCTGTCTCAGCACTGAGAGCTTCCCCTTTTTCTCACACGAGATGTGCTATCCTCAGACACCCGCATTCATGTCCTTGTAATCTTACAGTAATTTCCCTTGGTTTACTCACATGTCTCGCCGGCTGAGCACCATTCCTGTGGTGAATGTATGTTATGTGGTGGAATTGTATCAGCCTCAACGTGGTACAGCTCGCCATTTTTTTTTTTAATAACTGAATACGAAAATGTTTCAGATAAATGCATAGGCTCTGCGGCAACGCTATAATTAAACATATTCTGGAGTGTTGAGGTGTTTTTGTGTAAAGAAATGCTGGCATTCAGGTTTCGTGCTACATCAACAAGTTGTCTCCAGGTGCTTATTGAGTCATAGAAACTTGCGGTGCATTTAGCCTGTTGCACCTGTGAAAGGGCTGTTGTGCTTAGTGCCACACCCCTACTTTTTATCTGTAACCCCGTAAGTTCCATGTCCCCATGTACCTGTCCAACTGCCTTTCACAGTTATTTTTTTGGAATCGACACCTTTTAAGGCCAGAGCATTCTAGATCCTGACGACTCTCGAGTGGAAAAGATTTCTCCTCACCTCCTCTCTGGATCTCTTAAGTCAATGGCTTCCAGTTAATGACCCATTCTCCAGAGGGAACAGCTATTCGCCATCTACTCTATAAAAACCTCTCATCATCTCAAACCTCCAACTCGAAAATTCTTAGCCTTACAAGGAGAACAGTCTTAACTTTTTTTCCAACCGAGTTCCTTCACCTAGTCTTCAGCATTCTGGTGAATCTCCTCTGTATCTTTTCAAATCATGGAACCTATGTTATTGTTTTTCCTCAAGTATAGTGCCCAGAATTATTATTTTTTTTAATTCGCTGGACATTTATTACCCATCCCTAATTGCCCTTGTTCGGAGGGCATTTAAGAGTCAACCACATTGCTGTGGGTCTAGAGTCACATGTAGGCCAGATTTCCTGATGGGTTTGCACAACAATCGACAATGGTTTCATGGTCATCATCAGGCTTTTAATTCCAGATTTTTTTTTATTGAATTCGGAACCCGGGCCCTCAGAGCATTACCCTGGTCTTTGGATTATTAGACGATCGACAATACCACTGTGCCATCACCTCCCCGCAATACTTCCCCAAAGCCTAACCAGTGATTTATAAAGTTCCAGTGTGGTCTCTTATCTTTTATTTTCTATTCCTCTATTTATAATCCCTTTTAGCCTCCCCTTTCAATTTGCTCTGCCACTTTTAAGGATTTATAGATATTGACACTTGGACACTTTTCAAAATTTTGCCATTTATAGTATACTATCTTTCCATATCAGTCCTCCTGAAGTGCAATTAATTATTTTTCAAGTGGCCTGTTGCTACATAAGCAAACATTGGAGCCATTCAATGACAGCATGCTGGAAACAGGCACTGAGATGGTTGATAGCTCGCTCTGTTTTTGGGAGCATTGGTTGAAGGAGGCAAGTTGACTGGGATGCTGGGAAAACTTGCTGCTTCTCTTCAGGTAATTAACATTCATTTTGACAGGCAGTGTGGGTTCAGTTTAATATCCTGTTCAGAGGATGGCACCTCCTTAACGGTGCTGTGCTAACGTTAACGATGTTGCAGCATTGGCTTAGTTTGCATGCTCAACAGTGATCAACCTCCAACTCCTTTCCCTTGCTCAGATGCATCCCTTTTGGCCTTGACCTTTAAACATGATTGACCCTCCTTGGGCAGCTGAGTCCCATGTTACAAGGAAGCAGTGTTTTCAAGGGAGGGAGGAAATTGGTGCTTAGCAACTTTTGCAAGCTTGTGCCTGGGATTTTCTTCGCTAAGGGCAGTGGAAGAGGTTGGGGAGAGCAGCAGGAAGTATGGTGTTTGGGTAGGCGTGCATAAATTTGGAGCAGGAGTAGCCAATTTGACCCCTCGAGTCTGCCCCGCCATTTGATAAGATCATGGCTGATTTGATTGTGGCCTCAGTCCCACTGTCTATCCCCGGTACCTTCTGTGACTCCCTTGTCAGTCAAGATTCTATCTAATTCAGCCTTAAAATACTCAAGTGACACTGCCTCCACTGCTCTCTGGGGAAGTGAATTCCACAGACCAATAACTCTCTGAGAGAGAAAAAAAATTCTCCTCCTCTCCATCTTAAATGGGAAGAGAGTAGAGCATTCAACAGAGTGGTGGGAGATGGATTTTGACTGAAAGTACTATGTTGTTGATAATACTGTACACCATTTCACACCTGACAACAGTTTGCATGTATAAAGCACCTTTAACGTAGTAAAACACCCCAAAACGCTACAAAGGGTCATGATCTCACGGAGCTTGACACTGAGCCACATAAGGAAGTATTAGGAGAGGCTTGGTTAAAGAGGTAGATTTTGAGGAAGACAGAACAGCAGAGAGGTGTAGAGGTTTCTGGAGGGAATTCCAGAACTTAGGGGCCTAGTTAGCTGAAAGCACGGCCACGAATAGTGAGGCACTGAAAATCAGGCTGTGCAAGAGGAGATGAATTGGGGCAGAGGCTGAGATCTTGTAGAATTGTAGTGCTGGAGGAGGTTGCAGAGGTGGGGAGGGGCAAGGCTACAGAGGAATCTGAAGACAAGATTGAGAATTTTAAATTTCGAGGTGTAGGTGGACTGGCAGTCGGTGTAGGTCAGCAAGCCCAGGGTGATAGGTAAATGGGACTTGATGTGAGTTAGGACCCAGGCAGCAGTTTTCGATGAGCTAAAGTGTCTGGGTAAGTGCAGCTCCCACAACTGTCAAGAAGCTTGACACTGTCCAGGACTAAGCAGCCCACTTGTTTGGCACCACATTCACAAACATTCAGTCCCTCCACCACCGACGCACAGTAACAGCAGCGTGTGTACCATCTACAAGACACACTGCAGGAATTCACCAAGGCTCCTTCGACAGCACCTTCCAAACTCCCGACCACTACCATCCAGAAGGACAAGGGCAGCAGACACATGGGAACACCACCACCTGGAAGTTCCCCTCCAAGTCACTCACCATCCTGACTTGGAAATATATCGCCATTTGTTCACTGTGGCTGGGTCAAAATCCTAGAACTCCCTCCCTAACAGCACTGTGGGTGTACCTACACCACAGGGACTGCAGCGGTTCAAGAAGGCAGCTCACCACCACCTTCTCAAGGGCAGCTAGGGATGGGCAATAAATACTGGCCCAGCCAGCGAAGCCCCCATCCCATGAATAAATAATAAAGAAAATCTCAGAGGGTTATCAGTCAGGAACAATGATAAACACAGGAACTTGTCAAATGCTGTTTAATTGGATTATCTTTGGAATGCCGGGGAACGAAGTGAAACTGTTGTGAAATGTTTTGCCCCCAAAACAAAACCATATTTTCACTGCACTCGCTAGCTGTTCTTGGAATCGCAATAAGAGAAGATCATGTTAAATGGAATGACAGACTGATTGATTGTACAAAAAGTGATATAAATTGTTGATGCTGAGCTGAAGGGCTTTTCCTTGATCAACTCCAACACCCCGGGGTGTCCCACAGAATGTTTTTAGAAATGTTGACTTTCAGAGGATCTGCTTTGAGAGTAATGTCCGGTTCGTCAGGACGGTGACTTTTCACCTGACTTTTCTAGCTCCGGTTTCACCCAGAGTGCGCATATGTGTGAACTTTGATGGGCAGATGTGACCTAACATGTTGGCGAAAGGCAGTGGAATGAATCCCAATTGTTTGTTGCAACCAGGCAGGAAGATTGCAGAGAAGTGGGAGAAACAAAGCCTGTCAAACGTTCCCTTCATTCGTGTGCTTGACTGAACCGTGTTTAACGTAAGGTGTATTTTTTGGTTTAATTCCAGTGTGAATATTCCGGAGTTACTATTACTGCTGGAGGTTGAGATTTTATTTTTGTTTTTTTTATATATGAAAATGATTGAACTGATTTAGCTGGGATTAGTGCAACTTTTGGAAATTAACAAATTTCATATTGCAGCGATGGCACTTTTTATTTATTTTTGCAACTCTTAAAATCAAGAAAATGCCATAGTAACAAAGCTCTTCGTTCAAGGTCTTTACCCGTACAGTGCATTGTGAAGGTTTTTTTGTTAATGCGAAGGACAGTCAGTAGGTGAGTTGTTCCCGTGCTGTGAGCAGTAAACTTGATGATGTGACCTCTATGGAGGATACGGAAGGTGGGTAGGATGCAGTGGGAGCAGACCTGCTCTGGCTCCATGTTTGCAGGGCATGAGTTGTGACGTTTAACTAGCTCGTGCCCTTGGCTGTTTAACAGCCAGAATGCTTCTTTACCCAGCTCTGAAGCCGCTGCTCGAACATAGCAACAGGCAAAGTGTTGACACAAGTCAACAAATGCAGAATTCTTGTTGGTTTGCATTTCTTTCTCCCAGTACCTGTTTGGCTAATTCTCTGACAATACACTGACTGGGCACCTCCATCTGGGGTTTTATCTGGCGTTCATCAGATGCAATTCTTTACAGCCACTCTGAGTCCAAAGTCCACCAGTATATCCAAAATGTCAAATTGAGGGTCCTTAGTCATCAGTGAAATATTAGACTTCAAAAGTATGGATTGTACTCAGGGTGTGACTGCTCAGATATGAGAGAAGATTTAACCAGAACGTACTGAGGTGACACTAGAGAGGAGGAGCAGTGGCTATCACATTTACAATGCAGTGTACATTGATCAGGTGTGCTTGGGTACTTCCCTGCTATTGGTATACACATACATGCTTCAAATTGGGCAGACTGCTGAGTTGCCACCTTAGAGTCCTAAAGAAATGGCAGCACAGAAAGGAGTCTATTCGGCCCATCAAGTCCAAACCTAGCAGATAATTAATGTGAAGCTCAGACCCACCACAACAACCTGATGCAGTCAGTCAAGCGAGAGAACATTTGATTGTCTTTTAATCACGAGTTGAACGCTGAAGGAGTTTTTACATATTTTTAAAAAGTGGATCTTGAGCCAGCTTATTGGGGTTCAACAAACCTTCTGACTGACGAAAGTACAAGACCGTTCCGTGGAAGGTGACCTGTGAATTCTGATGAAGGGGCCTGCTGCATTTTTGGACTTTTTTTTGCTTTGCTGTTGAGCCCAAGAAAACTATCCAAAGTCACTATATAATGGAGTGCTCGCTCTCACTTCACATGCTTTCTAAAATGTGGTGCCCAGAATTGCATGCAATACTCCAGCTGAGGCCAAACCAGTGTTTTACAAAGATAAAGGCAAAATAATGCTGGAAATCCAAAACAATAGCAAAAAGCGCAGGAAAAACTCAGCCGGTCTGACAGCATCTGTGGAGAGAAAGACAGAGTTAACGTTTCGAGTCCATATGACTCTCAGCTAGCTCTGAAGAAGAGTCTGACGGACTTTTTTGCTTTTGTTTCAGTGTTTTACAAAGGTTTGTCATAACTTCTTGCTTTTGTACTCTATGCCCCTATTTGCAAAGCCCAGGATACCATTTCAACCACTTTCTCAGCCTACCCTGCCACCCTCAATGCTTTGTGCACCTATACAAAGCTCCAGGTGTCTCTGTTCTTGCACCCTGTTTAGAAACATACCCTTTATTTTATATTGCTTCCCCCTCATTCTTCCTACGAAAATATATCACTTCAGTCATCGCCACGTTAAATTTCATCTGCCACTTGTCCACCCATTCCACCAGCCTGTCTCTGTCCCCTTGAAGCCCATTACAACCCTCTTCACTGTTCTCACACTTCCAAATTTTGTCATCTGCAATTTTGAAATTGTGCCTCGTTCACCCAAGTCTAAGTCATTAATGTACATCATGAAAAGCAGAGGTCCTAATACTGAGCCCTAAGGAGCACCTTCCTCCCGTCCGAAAAAAAGAACCACTCACCACTACTGTTTCCTGTCAACCAGCCAACTTCGTATCCATGCTGCCACTGATCCTTTTATTCTGTGGCCTGAACTTCTGCTGACAAGCCTGTTACATGACGCCTCATCAAACAGCTTTTTGTAAGTCCATATACACCACATCAACTGCATTACCCTCATCAGCACTCTGTTACCTCATCAAAAAATTTAACCAAATCACTGTAAGATACTGGACTATAAGACGTGCTAGGATTTTTAAAAGGGTTTATTTAGTTTTAGTGCCTTTAATGCCCAGTCTTGTTCAATGTAACATCATCAGTAGTTAGGGGAACTTGGTCCATATTTCCCATTTGTCCAAGTTCAAAACACATTTCTTTTCCCTTGCTTTAATCATGAACCTGTGAAATTGAAATATCTTTGCTTTGAGTTCAGCCAGCACCTTCTGTTGTACCCTGGTTTTAGTACGTGTGCTTACCCTGTGCCTTTTCCTGAACCTGTAGCACCAAGGTATTGTTCTGCTGGCTACGGCTACTCTTCTTGTGGGCTCAAGTACAATCATCTTGGTCGATACAGAAATTCAATTTTTCGCCACCTCTTCCAGCTGTGGCCATCTTGCCGCACACCCAATGCTTACTCCTTTTAACCCTTCCTCTTGCTGCTTCTGTTCCCATATCATTTTCTCGGTTCGAGGAGGATGAAATGTTTCCATGCGCTTTGACACTTGCAATCTGAATCTGAGCCTTATGGTTTTTTAAAAAAAAAAAATTCTAAGATTGGACAGGCCAGCCCAGTCCTAGTTGCTCGTGTACCGAGTGGCTTGCTAGGCATTTCAAAGGGCAGCTTAAGAGTCAAGCGCGTTGCATTAGGACTGGAGTCACATGGAAGCTAGGTTATTGATTGGTGAACCAGATGGGGTTTTTTTGCAACAATCAACAATGGTTTCATGGTCACTATTACTGGGACTAGCTTTTAAATCCAGGTTTTATTCACTGAATTCAAATTCTACCAGCTGCTGGTGGGACTTGAACCCATGCCCCCAGAGCATTAGCCTGGGCCTCTGGATTACTAGTCCAGTGACATGACCACTGTGCCACCGTCTCCCCTTGTACCCATTGGGTTGGTGCCAACTATTGGTGCGTGTGTGTAACTCCGAACCACGTGGTAATGATCAGTGCAACAGGGTGACGTTTGGATCATGAGATGCACAGAAATTTCAGGCAGCTTTTTTTTCAAGAAAAAAAAAGTGCATTTTATGGCCCGTCAAATATTGTAGTTAAACATAATTTGCCTTCAGCAAATCTGTGCTGGCATTCCTTAATTAATGCACGCTTGACTTAATTTTGTCCCGGATTATCTTTTAGAAAACCTTTCCCACCTCTGAGGTTAAATTGATTGACCTGTAGTGGCTGGGTTTATGTTTAAGAAAGGTTTGCATTTATTTGGCACCTTTCACAACCTTCGGACGTCCCAAAGCCCTTTGTAGCCAATTACGTCCTTTTTGTTGAAACGTAATCTCTGCAGGCTCCCACAAACAGCAATGTGATAATGACCTGTATTTGTGGTGATAACTGGGAGATTAAAAGTGTAAATATTAGGAATGACGAATTTCTATAACTTTTGAGTTTCTGGAGGCAGGCGGGGAGGTCAAAACAGACTCTTGGTTTTAACAGTACACATGCAGCACAAGAAAGTGCAAATAAGATGGCACGTTCAGAGATTAGAGTGAAAGCTTCATATGACCAGTGACTAAAGTAATGTTGACAAAACAGATGTGACTGAGAAAGAGAAGTTAGAAGCTGAAGGTCAGAGAAATATTTCCCATCAGTGAAACTGCTACTTGTTCTCTATCCAGAAACGTAGTGGGGTCAGAGGGGGGTGGGGTGGTGGAGGGGATGCTTTGCAAAATATTCCCACATATTTGAACAGTGTTCAAGCCTCGATGAATTTGGATTTTTTTTTTGAGTGAAGGGAGTGTAGTTGTTACAAGTGTTGAAAATGTGTTTTTTTTTTAAAACTACCCTCTTCACATACTGCTCTGGGTGTGGAAAATTAATGTTCAGGAAAAAGACGAAAGTCTTGTTGTTTATTTTTGTTGGACTAACGAGTGCCCCAATTAATGAGAAATTTTGAGTCATGGGGAGAATGTTGAGAGAGGGAGAAAAGGGTGACTGCAATGAGGGAGGAGGGTTGGATGGCAGTAGGGAAGGAGGACCTGATATGTAACTGACTCACATGGAGCACTTTTTGTTTCGTAATACCGTGTGCACTTTATATAAAGCTTTTCAAAGAAATCTAACTGAGGAAGTTGCTTTGTTGCACGCTTGCCATCATTAATCAGCTTGTGTTATGATGGTAAACGTGCGCGTCACAATTCCCCTGGGTAAAACTTTATTTGAGGAAGTATGAAAATAGCATGTACAGATTTTTGCCACAGCTTAAAGGGTTAAAGTGAGACAATTTGCATGAATTAGGCTTGTATTGACTGCAGAGAGATGATCTAATTCAGTCATTCTCAAACTCTTTTTTCAAATGGATTAGTAATCGCGGACACTCCATCTAACTTATAATGCTCATAACATGAAAGAGCTGCATATGAAGAGTGTTTTAAGAATGCTTTTAAGAAAACAGGTATTTATTTTCCAATATGAGTGAGATGGCTGTGCCTGCTTCTTACTGCATAGTATGTAGTGCTTAAATTTAAAAAAAAGACTGCATTCTCATGAACAAGCCTGAACTCACCTGGCGTTCACCATCCGCCTGGGTGTCTGCAGGTCTGCCTGTTGATTTTCTAACCCTCTCGTTGCTCCTTCGTGCACTGCACCGCCCCCTCCACAAGGTGAGACACAGCCAGCCCACACTGTACTGCAGATGTGGTGACTGCACTGTGCTCCCACCTTCAAACTTACATCAAAGCCACCGCACAACTTTATAATTAATTATTGTAATATAATATTCCAATAATAATATTTATTCTAATAATATATTATTATTTATTTTTGCGTGGACTCCCAGGGGTCAGTGGAGAACCATCGATCTAATTGTGATGGTTAAGATCATAAAGGGATTCGACAGGGTGGATTTGGAAAAGCTAGTTCCTCTGGTGGGGTAATCGAAAGAGGGAGGACGTAATCTTGAAATTAAAGTTGGGCCACTAAGGGGTGACAGCAGGAAGTATTTTTTTTGCACAAAGGGTAGTGGAAATCTGAAGTACTCTTTTCCCCAAACATCTGTGAATGAATGCTAGGCCAAAATTAGATTTACTAGAGTGAGATAAGATATGTTTTTATTAGGTAAAAGAATTGAAGGATTTAGACAAAGCAGCGCCAGGTAAATCGAGTTGAGGTTCAGGCCAGCCACGGTCTAATTGAATGGCAGAATAGGTTCAAGGGGGCTGATTAGCCTATTCCTGTTCCTGTGTAACTATATGTCTATCTCATTGTGGATGTGACTGTCAACAATTCAATTCTGTTAATTGGGATGTTTATGGTAGCGGGGAAATCAGTGAAATTGTTATTTATTGGACTAGAAGGAAGAGTTTCAGTATTGGGAGTCAGTTGGTACCATATATCCAGTGCTGGTACTTCGCTGAGGTGAGCTGTGCCATGGGGCAAATTTAGACAACACTTGTCCAGCCCCTCATGTAAGAAACACTTTAATATTCTACTAGAGCAGCATGTTCTTTACTAAGCAGCTACAAACCTTAGTCATAACTTGCTCCTTGGCTCTAGGCAGTGCAAAAGGGTGCCCGTAAGAAAAATTCTACCTATTTCTAAAATTGACGACAGCATGTCTTGAATCACTCAGCATCGTGCAACACAGGAGGCCATTTGGCCCTTTGTGCCCAGGCCAGCTCTAACTGCCATTCCCTTCCTCTGTCTCTGTAACCCTGCTTGTATTTCCTTTTTAAGACTCGTTTGCCGCATATTCAATATGTGAACGGCATGTACAAGAAATGGAGAAAAATGTGCTGGGAAAGCCTGTTGATTACAGCCTTTGAGGTGGTGTTGAATTAAACACTGCGTTATATGGGCATGTTTGTGTGGTTGGTTAGGCTAGCTGGCCTGTCTCCTGGCAGAGAGGAGCCATGGCTACTGGATAGAGAGAAGGAAAAAAAACTGATGCCATTGTATTCCCAGCAAGTAATCATTGTCCGCTGCTATACTTGTTGAGCTTTGAAACTTGAAACATCCACATTTCACATGTCTTCGTTGGAAATGGAGCAAGTTGCATCTCTTGGCATCCTTCTCTTCAAAACAAAAGGTGCAATCGGCCGAATAATTTGAGGATGTCCCATTGTGCTTTCTCAATTACCTGGAATACCTGAGGAGCTGGGAGGAGTTACTGTCTCTACTCGCGTGAGAAAAATTGAATTTGCATATGTCCCTTTTCAGAGAATAGCACAGCATAGAAGGAGGCCATTCAGCCAATCGAGTAAGCACTAGCACTTTCAAAGAACAATCTAATTAGTTCTACTGGTCTGACAGCATCTGCGGAGAGGAATACAGTTAACGTTTCGAGTCTGTATGACTTTTCAACAGGACTAAAGAAAAATGAGGTGAAATATAAGCTGTTTGAGGGGGGGGGGTGGGACAGGTAGAGCTGGATAGAGGGCCAGTGATAGGTGGAGGCCTATCACTAGCCCTCTATCCACAGCTCTACCTGTCCCACCCCCCCTCAAACAGCTTATATTTCACCTCATTTCTATTTTTCTTCAGTTCTGTTGAAGAGTCATACAGACTCGAAACGTTAACTGTGATCCTCTCCGCAGATGCTTGTCAGACCTGCTGAGTTTTTCCAGCTATTTTTTGTTTTTGTTTCAGATTTCCAGCACCCGCAGTATTTTACTTTTAATTAGTTCTCCTGCCTGGCTTTTTCCCCATTTCCCCCCAGCATTTATTGGACTCCCTGTTAAAGACTGTTATTGAATCTGTTTCCACCACCTTAGCAGTTAAAGCATTCCAAATTCTAACACTTTTGCATAAAAAAGTTTTTTCTCATCTTGCCTCTGGTGTTCGTTTGTCAATCCCCTTAAATCTCTGCCCTCTGGTTATCAACCAGCCATTGGAAGCAGGTTTTCGTTATTTACACCCTTAACCCTTCATGATTTTGAACACCACTATAAAATCTCCTCTTGGCCTTCTCTGCTCTAATTCTCCGTATAACTGTCCGTATAACTGTAATCCTGCAACCCCTGAACAATCCCAGTAAATCTCATCTGCACCCTCTCCAAAATCTTCACGTCTTTCCTAAAGTGGGGTGCCCGGAACTGGGCATTACTCCAGCTGGGCTCAAACTAGTGGTGACATTTGTAATCTATGCCTACATTTATAAAGCCCAGGATTCCACGTGCTTTATTTTAACTGCTTTGTCCTGAGGCTTGGGTCCTGTTCCCGATCCAGCGATGTGTTCACTGCACTTCATTGGCTGTATAGTGCTTTGGGTTGATCTGAGGTGGTGATACCTACACCACATGGACTGCAGCAGTTCAAGAAGGCAGCTCACCACCACCTTCTCAAGGGCAGCTAGGGATGGGCAATAAATGCTGGCCCAGCCAGCGACACCCACATCCCCTGAATGAATTTTTAAAAATGTTTTATCTTGCAATCTAATAATGAGAACAATCAGGATTGGTCTCTTGTACCTGACTCCTTTCTGGCCCTAAAGCAGACGTCAAACGGCAAACAACTGAATTCTGAATTATCAGGTAGACACTGCATGGAGTGGGCTTTTTTAAAATTCATTCACGGGATGTGGGCTTCACTGGCTGGGCCAACATTTATTGCCCATCCCTAGTTGCCCTTGAGAAGGTGGTGGTGAGCTGTCTTCTTGAACCACTGCAGTCCATGTGGTGTAGGTACACCCACAGTGCTGTTAGGAAGGGAGTTCCAGGGTTTTGACCCAGCAACAGTGAAGGAATGGTGAAATACTTCCAAGTCAGGCTGGTGAGTGACTTGGAGGGGAACTTCCAAGTGGTGCTGTTCCCATGTGTCTGCTGCCCTTGTACTTCTAGGTGGTAGTGGTTATGAGTTTGGAAGGTGCTGTCGAAGGAGCCTTGGTGAATTCCTGCAGTGCATCTTGTAGGTGGTACACACACTGCTGCTACTGTGCGTCGGTGGTGGAGAGAGTGAATGTTTGTGGATGTGGTGCCAATCAAGCTGGCTGCTTAGTCCTGGACAATGTCCATCTTCTTCAGCATTGTGGGAGCTGCTCTCATCCAGGCAAGTGGAGAGTATTCCATCACACTCCTGACTTGTGCTTTGTAAATGGTGGACAGGCTTTGGGGAGTCAGGAGGTGAGTTACTCGTTGCACGATTCCTAGCCTCTGACCTGCTCTTGTAGCCACAGTATTTATATGGCTGGTTCAGTTCAGTTTCTGGTCAATGGTAATCCCCAGGATGTTGATAGTGGTGGATTCAGTGATAGTAATGTCATTGAACATCAAGGGGCGATGGTTAGATTCTCTCTTGTTGGAGATGTTCACTGCCTGACACTTGTGCAGCACAAATGTTACTTGCCGCTTGTCAACCCAAGCCTGGATATTGTCCAAGTCTCGCTGCATTTGGACATGGACTGCTTCAGTATTTGAGGAGTCGCGAATGGTGCTAAACATTGTGCAATCATCAGCGAACATCCCCACTTCTGACCTTATGATGGAAGGAAGGGCATTGATGAAGCAGCTGAAGATGGTTGGGCTGAGGACACTACCCTGAGGAACTCCTGCAGTGATGCCCTGGAACTGAGATGACTGACCTCCAACAACCACAACCATCTTCCTTTGTGCTAGGTATGACGCCAACCAGCGGAGAGTTTTCCCCATGATTCCCATCGACTCCAGTTTTGCTAGGGCTACTTGATGCCACACTCGGTCAAATGCTGCCTCGATGTCAAGGGCAGTTACTATCACTTCACCTTTACTAAGGGGGAAAGATTCCCTAAACATTATATGGTGCTTTAGGTTGATCCTGACCAAATTTGGCAGATGTCCATTGCCACCCACTATCTAATTAGCTATTTGTGGCATGGACTCTTACAAAGGAGTGAACACATTACAAAGGACGTGCATGTACACTGATCATGAAACCTTGGTCAGGTTAATGTTTGATATTTCCCTTCCATTATTCATTCATGGGATGTGGGCGAAACTGGTAAGGACAGATTTTATTGCCAATCCCTAATTGTCCTTGAGAAGGTGATACTGAGCTGCTTTCTTGAACCACTGCAGTTTATATGGTGTAGGTCCACCCAGTACTTTTGGGAAGGGAGTTCCAGTGTTTTAGCCCAGCCAAATGGAGAAATGGCGAAATAGTTCCAAGTCAGGATAATGTGTGACTTGGAGGGGAGCTGGCAGGAGGTGGCCTTCCTATGCACCTGCTGCCCTTGTTCTGTGTGTGGCAGAGGCCACACGGGTTTGGGAAGGTGCTGTTGAAGGAGCTTGTTTACTTTCTCTTTCAAAATTGATTGGTAAGGGGATCAAAAGGTTACGGGGAGAAGGCGGGAGAATGGGGTTGAGAAACGTATCAGCCATGATTGAATGGCGGAGCAGACTCGATGGGACGAATGGCCTCATTTCTGCTCCTATGTCTTATGGTCTTTGCTGAGTTGCTGAAATGTACCTTGTAAATGGTACACGCATACGATTAATTGTTGATTCTATTTATCGAACCTCTACTTCTCAGATCTTCAGATCATGATAACCGTAACTACTTTTGAAGAATGTTTAAAGGGAATCGCTTTTGAGGTTCCAAAATTGTATTCAATACGCACGTGTACAGTGCCAAGTGTAAATTCACCTTCCCCAAATTGTTTTTTTAACTGCTACATATGAGCAATACCAATGGTGCTCAGCACTGCCCGTTAGAATGTACAAGGAAACGTGAATATACTAATAAATTGCCCCTGGCGCTCCACATGGTCAATTGCTGAATGTTTTTTTTAAAAATAAGCAAAATGGTGTTTCAAATATATTTTTAAAAAATCAACCCACAGAGCCACCTGGTGGCTGAAGCCTGCAATCACACCACAGCTATTGGATCGAGCAAAAATTTAAATGGCAAATTATTACCAGGAAGAGTGTGACCAAAAACGTAACAGCACGAAGTAAAATCCATGGACAGGACATGCATAGACTTAAAAATAAAAAAAATACTGAGATGTTGATATCTGTCCAGATTTCTGGTGAAACTATAATTCTGTTTAATCTTTAGATTTCCCGTTTAGTTTCAGCAAATTGTAGTGATGTCGTTTATGGTGAGGATTTATTGACAGGAATTGATGGCTGTTCTCAGCGTGTTGGGGGGGCATCCACTTTGAAATTACTGCCAGGATTTAGGTAGTGCAGGAGTATTTGGTGTTAACAGGAATTGTTTGCAGTTTAACCAACGTACCGTCCCTTTTTTTGGTTTCAACGGAATGATACTTCATAAGGAAAAGGCGAGATTGCTCTCAGCAGAGCTGGTTGAAATTTGTCGACACCCTACATCAATTTTGTTTTCCCTTTGGCTCCTCAACCTTTTTCTGCCAGTTTTGTCTCCTCCCCTGCTCTGGCCCTGAAGGCGTTGATTCATTGTCGGGGTGGGTGAGTGGGTGATACCTTCCGGCCCCCTCGTAATCTTCTTCCGTTCTTCTGCCGCACAGTCAGAGGACTGTTTGATCATAGTGAGGCACTGAGCATGATCCTCTCCTCATCTGACGTAGACAGACAGGTATCTGGTATCTCAGTGCCCCCCAGGCCATTTGTAGCTCCTCTATCGTTGGCTAAAAACAGCAGCGATGGGTGGAATCTGGGCTTTTCCTCGTCAGTTCGGCTCAGACAAGCAAATTTTGTGACTAAACTGTCAGGGGGATCTTTTAATTTGCGATTTTTTTTTTTTCCCCCATCTACCGTCCTCCGTAGAATTGAGCCCATCCAAAACTCCATTGCGTGGATCCAAGCTCTCCCACCGAGCCCAGCTCACTCGTTACCCTGACCCGAAACACTCTCACTTCTTCACTAATCTCACCGTGGCCTTTTTTTTTTTCCGTCATCTCCTCCAGACCTGCGACGTACCCAGATCTTTGCGTTCCTCCAATTTCGCCTCCCTGAGCATCCTCACATATAAACGTTCCATCACTAGCCCTGCCTTCGGCTGCCTAGACGTTAAGCTCTGGAATTCTCTCCCTAAGCCTCTCTGCTTCTCTCTCCTTCCATATAAGACTCTCCTTAAAACCTACCTTGTTGAAGCTTTCTAATAACCTAAGTCTTCTAAGATCTACTCAGGAACTGAGTGTCAAGCTTATTTGATGTTCCAACGAAGCACCTTAGGATCTTTTTATTTTGCTGAAGGCACTATATATGAGCAAGTTGTTGATTATATAAAGTTTTGGCTGAATAATATTTTTAGGTCCGTTTTTTGTAAGGAATAAAAATGCATGCAGCGATTTCTTTTTTAGTCATTCTTGTGATAGGGGCATCACTGGCATTTACTGTCAGCAACTAATTGCACTTGAGAGATGGTGGCAATGGTGAGCACTCCACTTGAACTGCCGCGGTCCATGTGGTGAAGGTTACAACTACAGTGCTGTTAGCTGCAGAGTTCTATGATTCTGACCCCTGTTTTTGTAAGTTTGACATGGAAAAAAAGTCAGCTATCTCTCAGGAGAAGCTTTCTACAGCATTGGCATGGCCTCAGCACTTTGCAGTATGGGATGCCCAGTCTTCACGATTGGAGTGAGGGGTGCAGGCAGGGTGGGGGGGAAAGCTAGAGGTGATAATTGAGAGGATGACTAGTAGAAATGTTTAAGTCTGTTTATGGCTGTAGCATTTGGAGGAGTGTGATATTTTGGCATTTAGTCATAAATAGCAGCAACCATGAAAGACATTTGCTTGTTTATCCCCTTGGGTATCACAGATTAACTATGGAGAAGCGTCAGCAAAACAAATTCCGACCATGTTTCTGTGCTCCTGCCTCTTGATAGTAAAACAGCTGACTTGTGGTTGAGACTGTGGTGCACAGTGATGTCATTTATTCTTGGCTCTTGCCACCAAACCCCAGCAGCGTCCTACATGACACTTGTCTGTGAGGTTGTTTGCTGACATTTCTCTGGCACTTCAACAAGCATTGGAATAACACACAGGCAAGCGAGGCCTGGACTGCAGATGCTGGGGAAGTGGCTGCAGTACAAAGACGACTGAAGTTCAGTTTTCTCATTCTTCATCCAGGTTTGAGTTCAATATGCCTTTCCTTCTGAATTTCAAACAGGTAATACTGTTGATGTTTTCCTTTCACCCGGAATTTGCTTAACCAACCCCCCCTCCTGCCCCTCCCCAGCTTGCGTGTTTGACTTAATTATTCTTCACGCCTGATATGCAGTGCAGCTTTATCATTTTGCAATAACACCCTGCACAGTGGGAACATGATATTTGCCTGTCGTGCTTGGCTTTGGGACCTCAGGCCGTTGCCCTGTAAGACTGGATGACTAGATTTAAAATAAAGCAAGAAAAGATTGTTAAAGTTTGTGCAGCAGCCAGATTGATGGTGTAAGGGTGATGTGAGCATTGTTTGTTTGAATAAATAAATGGGGAAAGACTGCACACACGATAGGGGTGTCTTGCATTCCACATTGTTTTTGTTCTGTTTGTGGTTTTTGTTGCTCCTGAGATGATTTTTTTTTGCTACTCTTGACATTAGCGATTTCACCCCCCTTTTTTTTTGGTCTGACTTCCATAGTCACTGTTTCCCCTACTGCAATGCTTTGTTTTGCTCCCTGCTCACATTGCCCCCTTCACCTTCACAGGAGTCCATTCCATCTTTGCGCACCATTGAAAGAAAGAATGGACTTGCGTTTATAGAACCTCCTTTGCAACCTCAGGACATCCCAAAAGCACTTCACATCAAAGGAATGACTTTTTTGTGACGTAGCACAAATGCAGCAGCCTAGATAACCGCAAGGGTTCATGAAACAATGAGCTAAACGTCAAACTCCCTGTGGGCTTGTTGGCAGAGGAAAGGGTGGTGGAAGCAAATTCAAAATAACCTTCAGAAGGGAATTCAATAAAGATTTGAAGGGAAAAGAATGACAATAGATAAGAATAGTGCAGGGGGAGTGGTGCTAATTGAAAGAACTCGTTCAAAGAGGCAGCAAAGGCATGATGGGCTGAATGGCCTCCTTCTGTTCTACGTCATTCTATGATTGCAGGCTGACCAGGCTACCAGGAATGCTCCGCTGTTCCTCCTCTTATAGTGCCATGGGATCTTTGACCTTCACCTCAGGGAGCAGACGTAGCCTTGATTTAATGTCCTTTGTGACAGACAGCACCTCTGGCCGTTCAGCACTCACACAATACTGCACTGAAGCGTCAACCAAGATATATGTTCACATCTCTGGACAAGTCCTTAAACCCACAACATTTTGGATTCTGAGATGAGAGTGAGACCAACGCGCCAAGGCCAACACCTACAAGGTTAAAAAGAAATAAAAGCAAAAATCTGCGGATGCTGGAAATCCAAATCCAAAACAAAAACAGAAACAGAAATACCTGGAAAAACTCAGCAGGTCTGGCAGCATCGGCAGAGAAGAGCACAGTTGACGTTTCGAGTCCTCATGACCCTTCAACAGAACTAAGTAAAAATGTTCTGTTGAGGGGTCATGAGAACTCGAAATGTCAACTGTGCTCTTCTCCGCCGATGCTGCCTGACCTGCTGAGTTTTTCCAGGTATTTCTGTTTCTGTTTTTGTTAAGGTTAAAAAGAAAATTGACAAAACCTGACCCAGGGAAATTGTGTTCTATGTTGAAAGGGTCAAATCCTGGGAGACAAATTGAAAATTTGGAAGTTAGGACTAAGAAGCAAAGTCAAGTGGAAACATTTTCCACCCAATGGGTAATTGAGTTTTGGAATAAGTTACAGGGAAAGACATTGACACAGATTACATAAATAGGTTCAAGCGGCATTTAGATACATTTCTGGAGGGAAAAGGAATTGAAAGGTATGGTGAGCAGGTGGGATTGATCCATTTAAGAAGGGACGGGCTTAATGGGCTTTCATTATTTTAAGACCATGTGTTTCAGCTGTCTGTAGCTGCATGCCAGACGCGCCTAGATGTAGAAGTTCCTACTGTCCGAGGATTTTACAATCATGACGCTGGCTTCCCTCCCCAGGCCAATTTTCTCCCTGCCCCCTCCTCGACCCCCCTCGATCCTGTACAGTTTCTCACCCCTCTCCTCTTCCCTTGCGCTATACATGAAAATGCTCTTTCACCACCTCCCAGTGCTCAGGTGGTTCATATGTCCCTTTGTAACATTAACCTGCTTGAGTAACTCCTCTATTTGTGATCAAAATTCAGAGGCCTTTTCTCCTCCTTCTTGGTTTTTTTTTAAAGATATTGAGCAAGCTTAGAAACAGTATCTGCATGTGCTGCGTGTCTATGCATGTTAACTGGTGGTGTGATAAAACTTGATATCTCTTTTATATCTAGGCGAGAAACAATTTGATGGTGGGAAATTCTCTTGCCTCTTCTGCTGATCTATTTTGATGTGGTGTATTAATTGAAAGCTAGCATTTTGAAAATGTCGTCTATGTACCCGTTGTGAAATCGTTAGAATGCTCCTTGCTTTTCACCTAACCATCAGGTGAAGCAGTGAAAACTCTCAATGATCTCGGGCCTACCCGTTGCATTGTCCCTGACTGTTGTTACCCAAGTCCAGTTTTCTAGTACGATGTCCCAACAGTAAGGAAAATACTTTACACCCATTTCAAAAATTCAAGCGCTCGCAGAATCTTAAAATCACCGGAAAAGGCCCTCCCCATTGTGCTTGTACCAGCCTTTTGAAAGAACCATCCAATTAGTCCCATTCCACGGTTTTTTTCCCCCCATTAGCTCCGCAAATGTTTTAAATATTTCAAGTATTTATCCCATTCACTTCTGAAAGTTAGAATTGAACCTACTGCCACAATCTTTCTGGACACTGCAAAATTCACTGTGGAAAAAAAATATCATCCCCTCCCTCCCCGCCCCCACCTCTGTCTTTTGCCCAGTTATCTTAAATATGTATCCTCTGATTATCAAGTCTCCTGCCAGTGGTAACATTTTCTCCTTATTTACACTATCAAAACTCTTCATAGGTTTGAACACTTTTTGTGAAATTTTCTCGGTGTGGTTTGGAGAACAATCTCAGCTTCTCTAGTCTCTCCATTTAACTGAAGTCTTTCACTCCTGATATCGTTGTAGTAAATCTCCTCCAAGGCAACCTGGCACAATCTAATTGCACACTTAAAAATGACGTGAATATTGAGTTCATATAGCTACTACTGAATTCTTCAGTTCAGTTTTGGTTTATCTAATGGTGTTTGATTATTCATAAGCATCAGGTGGTCAATTTCATTAATATTGCCTTAAGATGCAGTTTCTCAGTGAGAAAGCCAATGGCCTTTCCAGTCTACGTGCCACTCTTGTTGGCCACTGGGAGTTGACTTTTTTTATTCCTTCGTAGGATGTGGGTGCCGCTGGCAAGGCCAGCATTTGCTGCCCACCCCTAATTGCCCTTGAACTGAGTGGCTTGCTAGGCCATTTCAGGGGGATGTTAAGAGTTGACCACATTTCTTAGGTCTGGAGTCGAACATCGGGCAGACCAGTTAAGAGTGGCAGATTTCTTCCTCCAAAGGATATTAATGAACCAAGTGGGCCTTTACAACAATTGATAATTTCATGGTCATGGTCACTGTTACTGAGACTAGCTTTCAGTTCCACGTTGTAATTGAATTTAAATTCCACCAGCTGCCAAGGCAGGTTTTGAACCCATGTCCCCAAAGCATCAGCCTGGGCCCCTGGATTATTAGTCTAGTGGTGTTACCACTATGCCATCCTCTCTCCAGAATGTGAGATGACTAGCTCATAAGTTTCCTGTTATCCTACTGCGACAGGTATTTTTTTTCTTTTATGGGATGTGGGCGTCACTGGAGAAACCAGCAGTTATTACCCATCTCTAATTGCCCCTTGAGTAGGTGGGTGGGGTTTTGACTTCTCGAATACAACTGAGTGGCTTGCTGTGCCATTTCACAGGGCAGGTACAAGTCAACGTCATTGCTGTGGGTCTGGAGTCACCTTTGGGCCAGACCAGGTAAGGGTGGCAGATTCCCTTCTCTCAAAGACAATAGTGAACCAGATGGGTTTTTGACATTCTGGTGGTTTTGTTGACACCATTAGAGAGTCTAGATTTTATTCCAGATTCCATGATGGGCCGATTAGTCGCCTTCTGTGTTGTATGGTTGTTGCTGCAAGATCATTGTCACTGAAAATTAGCCATGCATGTGCATCAAGCAATGAGGAAGACTAATACTTTGTTAGCCTTTATCTCAAGAGTATTTGAGTACAGGAGTAGCGGAATGTTGCTTTAATTGTATAGAACCTTGGTTAGACTGTATCTGGAGTACTGTGTGCAGTTTTGGTCCCTTTACCTTAGGAAGGACATTATTGCCATAAAGGGACTGCAGCGAAGGTTCACCAGATTTGTTCCGGGGATGGCAGGATTGTTATATGAAGAGAGATTGGGAAAACTGGGCCTGTATTCGCTAGAGTTTCGAAGAATGAGAAATGATCTCATCGCAAACTACTCAGAGGGATAGACATGGTAGATGGCAGCTAAGATGTTTCCCCTGCTTGGGAAGTCTAGAACCAGGGGACACAATTTCAAAATAAGAGGGAAGCCAACTAGGGACCGAGACGAGGAGAATGTTTTTTTCTCAGAGGGCTGTGAATTCTCTAGCCCAGCTGTGGAAGCTTAGTCATAGAGTATGTTTAAAGCAAAGATTGGTATTTATAAATCTGTCAATGACGTAAAGGGAAATGGGGATAGTGTGGGGGCTTTGTTTTTTTCGCAAGAAACAAAGCACACGCCCTCACTAATATTTATATCTCAAACTTAAAAGAGGGGGCCTCCTGGTGTTCATCACATTGCTGTTTGTGGGAGCTTGATGTGTGCAAATTGGCAGCCGTCTTTCCTACATTACAACAGTGACTGCGTTGCATAGAATCTTAGAAACCTCCGTGCAGGAGGCCATTTGACTCAGTGGGAAAGTTGCCCATTGTGGGTTGCCACGAATCCAGTTCCTCAGAATCTTCTCTGTGTCCTTTAATAGTCTAGAATTGTTTATAATCTAATTCATGGAATGTGGGCACCACCAGCATTTTTGCCCTCGAGAACCGAGTGGCTTGCTAGGCCATTTCAGAGAGCAGTTAAGAGTCAACCACATTGCTGTGGGACAGGAGTCACATGTAGGCCAGATCAAGTAAGGACAGCAGATTTCTTTCCCAATAGGACATTAGTGAATCAGATGTGTTCACGACAACCGACAATGGTTTCATGGCCATCATTAGGTTTTTATTTCCAGATTTTTTTATCGAATTCAAATTTCACCATCTGACTTGGTAGAATTCGAACCCGGGCCCTCAGAGCATTACCCTCGGTAGCTGGAGGTGCTGGTCCAGTTACAATACCACTATGCCACTGCCACTTGTGGAAAGACATTCTGTGTGGGGGGTGGGTGTGTGGGGGAAAATATCTCCTCTAAGCTCCCCAAGTTTTATTTTGTATGTTGATCCTAAATTAATGTATCTATCCAGTACAGCAACATGGATATGTGAAATTGTCTGCTCAGGTATGATTCTCTACTCCTGATTTCTCACCCTGGCTTTAGTTGCCTTCCTTAACTGGAATATGCTGCCTTAGCTTCTTGGTGCCTACCTAATCAATGTGTTAAATGAATCTGACATTCATATAGCAGCTTTCAACGTGGAATCCCTTGGTCAAAAGAGAGGTGGTCAAATATGTGATTAGAGTGAGGTTTCAAGAAGATTCATGAGGGTGGGGAGATCTGTAGCTAAGGAAAGGAATTCATAGTTTGAACATGGAGGCAATGTGGCTCGAGGATCTGTCATTGGCGATCAAGTGACAGGAGATGGTGGAAACGTACCATGGCACAGAGTTGGATGAACGGAGTGTCTCAGCATGATTGTGGAACTGAAGAAACCTGGGATTGTAGGATGTAGTGAGGCTATTTAGGGATTTACAGACTAGAACAAGGTGTTTGAGGTTTACATGAGGTGGGACAGGGAGGCAGTGGTGGTTGGCAATGGTAGGTGAGCGGGATTTAGTGTGGGTGATAGCACAGTCGTAATTTATAGGTTGGAGTGCAGCAAAATGAGCATTGGAAAAGTCAAATCTGTAGGTGACAAGCACGATTGAGAGTTGAGGTGAGGCAACAAAAGGCTAATATTTTCAAAACAGATATAGTTGACAATTGCAGTTTGCTTTAGGAAACACCCTGCTTTTATGTTGCTGTAGTTTCAGTCATGAATTCTGCTTGCTTGCTGTAGTTTATGAAGACTCTTTTTAAATAGACTCTGTAGACTGTTTGCTGCGAGTATTTTTTAATTCATTCATGGGATGTGGGCGTCACTGGCTAGGTCAGCATTTATTGCCCATCCTTAGTTGCCCTTGAGAAGGTGGTGGTGAGCTGCTGCCTTGAACCACTGCAGGTGTAGGTACATCCACAGTGCTGTTCAGGCCTTATTGACTTTCTAGCGGTTTGATACAACTGAGTGGTTTGCTAGGCCATTTCAGAGAGCAATTTAAGAGCCGACCACGTTGCTGTGGGTCTGGAGTCACATGTAGGCCAGACCAGGTAAGGACGGCAGATTTCCTTCCCTCAAGGACATTAGTGAACCAGATGGGTTTTTACGACAATTGACAATGGTTTTCATGGTCATCATTAGGCTTTTAATTCCAGATTTTTATTCATTGAATTCAAATTCACCATCTGCTGGTATGGGATTTGAACCAGAGTCCAGTGACAATGACATTACACTACTGCCTCCCCTGTAATAAGTCTCACCCACAGTGGTGTCAGTACATAGTCTGATTCACGTTCCTGGTTACAGACCTGCAGCTTGAGAGATGCCACAAAAGGTTTGTTAAATGGGAAGAACAGTGTAAAAGGGTTATATACTTACACATGCCGTGATCTTGAGTTAAGCGCCATCGCCTGGACATGCTGAGTCTGGTAGCCAGAATTTCCGTTTTGTTAAAATCTTGTATGAAGACCTTGGATTCAGGTATTCACCTCACCAGTTAAAGAATGCACTAATCTTTCCTTGGGTTATTTTTATTTAAATGTGCCTATTTGACTATTTTAACCAGGTATTTAGATTGCAAACTTGAGTTTAATAGCTCCTTTCTTGAATGTTCCTTCTTTGGATTCTGGTTCAAAACAATGCATCAGTTTCTCTTGTCACCAAACTACAACATCTTTTTCTGTTGTAATCCTGTGTGGGTCTGCCTGATTGAGAGACATTCGCTCACACAAATATCAACTCTACAATGGCCGTATATCCTCTGACCTTAATTCCCCTCCTGTTTCTCGCCCCCACCTCCCCGCCTCTCGCAAGTGCCAAATGCACCACCTTCCAGACTCATCCTATATGTTTGTTGTCGAAGTTCACGCCATTTTTCTGCTGCTAGTCATTATTTTCCAGGACCTCAGAACTTTGAAACTCCTTCCACCCCTCACTGTTCCCTCGTAACTACAAACGTGAGGTTTTTGAAACTTAACCTTGGTGTCAATTAACAAACACTGGTTACTGTGTTTCATATCTCAGATTTTTTTCCTCATCCTTTCAGCCTCTGTGGTGTCCTGCGTGATGAGCCTTGATCCTTTATCTAGGCTCCCTGTTAATAAGTGTTCAGTGTGTCCCAGGTGTCAACCGGATGCAAGCAAGCTTACAACAAGTGTTTCAAACCACTTTGCCGTGCCTTTTTTGTGTTACACAAAAGTTTTACAGCACAGGATCAGGCCATTCAGCCCAACCTATCGAGTTGGTGTCTGTGCTCCACACTAGCCTCCTCCCACTCCTCTTCATCTAACCCTAACAGCATATTCCTTTCTCTGCCATGCTTATCTAACCGACCCTTTTAAGCATCTTGGCTACTCACCTCGACTACGCCTTCAATTAATGAGGTGTCATTCAGAAATAATTTGAATTGATGAAATTATGAATGCGTTTGACTAGGAACTGTAATACCAGGAGTAGAGTGCATAATCTAGGCTGATATTCCTATGCAATATTGAAGGAGTGCTGCATTATCACTGGTAATGTCCCTCAGTTGAGAAGGCAAACCAAGCAATCGCCTGCCCTATTCCATTGGTTCAGATACCGTATTAAAGATCCCACGGCACGATTGGAAAAGGAGCAGGGAGCATTCATGGACGCGTGTCCCAAGATGCTGTACAACGGAAACTTTGTTTAAAAAGTAACCGAGATAAAGCCACTGCATTTCAATTAACTCCAGCGTATGTTAAGCGCTTAGAGGCATCCCTGAGCGATGTGAAAATGTTGCATAACCAACTTTCTTCCGCCCTTTAACTTTAGTGAATTTCATTTGAAAATGTTAAAGGCTTAATTTTTTTGTACAACTCACCACCCCTCATGAAATGATTTTTAATCAAAGCCTTTCCTACTGAAAACAGTTTGTGTTTCTCTGCTTGGGCATGTGCTGAAGAAGCATTGTTGAGGGTGGTAGAGATCAAAGGTTTATGATAAATTGACTGGGTGTGAAAAATCAATATTGTAACTTGAATCTGGAGGTTTGGGGTTGGGAGGAGGTGAGAGATTCTGGTTGATGTGAAGCTCTCAAAACACTGGAGTGCTTCTGTCAGCCCCTAATCTATCATTCACTCCTGAGATAAAAACAAAAAAGCTAAAAGCTACTGCGGATGCTGGAAATCCAAAACAAAAACAGAATTACCTGGAAAAACTCAGCAGGTCTGGCAGCATCGGTGGAGAAGAAAACAGTTGACATTTCGAGTCCTCATGACCCTTCGGCAGAACTGAAGTATAGTTAGGAGAGAGGTGAAATATAAGCTGGTCTAAGGTGGGGGGCGGGGGGAGAGAGAAGTTGAGGGTGGGGTGAGAGAGAAGTTGAGGGTGGGGTGGTTGTAGGGACAAGCAAGCAGTGATAGGAGCAGATAATCAAAAGATGTCACAGACAAAAGGATCAAAGAGGTGTTGAAGGTGGTGATATTATCTAAGAAAAGTGCTAATTAAGAATGGATGGCAGGATACTCAAGGTACAGCTCTAGTGGGGGTGGGGTGGAAAGACTAACAAAGTATTAGTTGTAGATTTAAAAATAATAATATCCCGCGCATCCGCCCTCACGCCTTCTCCTCCCTCCCAGAAACATGATAGGGTCCCCCTTGTACTCACTTATCACCCCACCAGCCTCCGCATTCAAAGGATCATCCTCCGCCATTTCCGCCAACTCCAGCATGATGCCACCACCAAACACATCTTCCCTTCACCCCCCCCGGCGGCATTCCGTAGGGATCGTTCCCTCCGGGACACCCTGGTCCACTCCTCCATCACCCCCTACTCCTCAACCCCCACCTATGGCACCTCCCCATGCCCACGCACAAGATGCAACACCTGCCCCTTCACTTCCTCTCTCCTCACCGTCCAAGGGCCCAAACACTCCTTTCAAGTGAAGCAGCATTTCACTTGCATTTCCCCTAACTTAGTCTACTGCATTCGTTGCTCCCAATGCGGTCTCCTCTACATTGGAGAGACCAAACGCAAACTGGGCGACCGCTATGCAGAACACCTGCGGTCTGTCCGCAAGAAAGACCCAAACCTCCCTGTCGCTTGCCATTTTAACACTCCACCATGTTCTCTTGCCCACATGTCTGTCCTTGGCTTGCTGCATTGTTCCAGTGAAGCCCAACGCAAATTGGAGGAACAGCACCTCATCTTCCGACTAGGCACTTTACAGCCTTCCGGACTGAATATTGAATTCAACAACTTTAGATCTTAAACTCCCCCTCCCCCCATCCCCACCCCGTTTCTTCCCCCTCCCTTTTTTCAATAATTTATATAAATTCTTCTTTTCCCACCTATTTCCATTATTTTTAAATCTACAACTAATACTTTGTTAGTCTTTCCACCCCACCCCCACTAGAGCTGTACCTTGAGTATCCTGCCATCCATTCTTAATTAGCACTTTTCTTAGATAAGTTAGATAACCCTAACCCTAACCCTAACTACCTTCAACACCTCTTTGATCCTTTTGTCTGTGACATCTTTTGATTATCTGCTCCTATCATTGCTTGCTTGTCCCCACAACCACCCCACCCTCAACTTCTCTCTCCCCCCGCCCCCCACCTTAGACCAGCTTATATTTCACCTCTCTTCTAACTATACTTCAGTTCTGCCGAAGGGTCATGAGGACTCGAAACGTCAACTGTTTTCTTCTCCACCGATGCTGCCAGACCTGCTGAGTTTTTCCAGGTAATTCTGTTTTTGTTTTTATCATTCACTCCTGTTATTTGTGCACATGGATGTTACATTCAATTGATAATTCAAATCCTGGATTACAGTAAATGGATAACTTAATGTTTGCAGTGACATTTACTTAGTCTTAACGCATCTGTTTATTTTGGATTAATGGAAAACTAGGCTTGAAATGTTACACGGAATTTTTTCTCTATAAACCAATGTTTGGCACAATTGCCCATTCTTTTAGCTGCAAATGAGCTCATGGCAGAGGTGACTTTGCTGATTTGCTAGTGGCAGTGGTTTTATAAACTAAATTACTTCGTGCTGCCAGATGGATGTCAGTTGCACAGAACATTTTTGGAACAATCTTAGGGGATCCAGTGGGTGAAACTTGGAAAACGTAACTTGTTGGACAACCATCGTGGACACGGGGGGAAGGGAACTTTGGTTCCTGACCGGGAGCTAAAAACAGGCGTGATGCACAGAAAGAATGCAGTGAGATGCAGAAATTTTTTAATCTAGTTTTTACCATGATTCTACTTCAGCATTTAATAGCTCAGGTAAGGTGTTGTGGAGTGGAAGGTTAAGTATGGTGTTGGATAAGGAAGTTGGCTTAAACAGCGTAATATTTAGGGTACAGAAACACTAAGACTTGGGAACTTTTTTTTTTCATATAATGTGTTGTTATTGTGTATTAAGTCCTTACTACCAAAAGGTTTGATTATCTGTTTTGATGTAGAGAAATTAAGACTATCACACTGACTTTATAAAAATGAGAAAGGTACTTTACATCATCTTAAAGCTGTTTACTACAGCTTTATTCCCTCTTGTCCTGACCCAATTGCAATGAATTTCTGTTCTGTAACTTAATGCGCTTCAATTACTAGAGCTTTATACTTGGTTGGGTTCTTTTGATCTGACAGTCTGGTTTACTCTCCAGCTGTTTATCAAATTTTTACTGCTATTATTTTCAGGATCGCTGCTTAATAAATCCTGAAACTTTTAATTTGCTGATTTTTCAAAAAGTCTGTAACCCCCATCTTAAAATTGAGACCTAGGAGCAACTTGGGTTAACACCGCTCGGTCTGGTTCTGCATGTGTCTTAACGCAAACCAAGTTAGCAAGTGATTGGGTTAAAGGTTTGAAATGCCAGCCAGGATATGAAAGTGTTTTTTTTTTAGCTTTTGTCTTGATCACCTTGCGATTAAGAACTGACTTTGTTGAAGCTACAATATGCTGAAGGTGGAACAAAGAAGTTGCAAAGAGTTATTAGGAGAACCCTTTCCCCAGAGGCCGTGCTTCTGTATCAATAATGCTGTTTTAGTTTCACGTTGGTTTTCAGCGAGATCATTTGATTTGTAATGTGCTCCAGCAGTGGTATGCTCAAAGTTTCGCTTGTTCAATTTGGGCTTGTAGAATTCAAAGCCATCACCGTTGTGCTCGCTGACCTAGCTTGGCACCTGGTCCAGCAATGCCTCAATTTTTGGAATCTTCGTCCTTAGTTTCAAGTCACTCTATGACCTTGCCCCTCCCTATCTCTAACTTCCCCCTACCTTAGGACCATCTGAGGTCTCTGCCCTCCGATTCTGACCTCTTGAGCCTCCATCGTTGGTGGTGTGCATTTAGTTTCCTAGCCCCTATGCTCTGCAATTTCCTCCTAAACCTCTGTGCCTTTTTGCCTCTCTTGTTGTTATGAACACTTTAAACACAGAGAATGGTTCATCTTCAAGGACTAAGAACATTCTGGAAGAATTTCTGTTTTAAAATGCACTGTCCCTTAAAGGGTTAGTGCAGGACTGACTGCTATTCCTGGAAAAAATATCCTTTTACAAGAAAAGGTAATTAAGCAGTTTTAAAGAAGCTGGAAACCCCTTGACCCCGGTGGACTGTGTACTAAAGGAGTCACATGGTAGTTTATGGTTCAGGGAGGGGTGGGAAAAAACCATGCCTGGAAAAAGTGTGTTTAAAAATTGGTTTTGCTTTGAGAAGAGAAAGGACCAACTGCTTGTGAAAAGAAGACAGTAGCCTTTTTGCAGTCCAAAGCCTTTCCACAGCTGGAATGAATGTAAGCTATTCCTAAGTTGCTACATGCTGGAGTAGAGTACCTGCAAGTGTTCCTCGAATCCACCTGAAATGCAGTGCAAGAGTCATCAACCGTTTCGCAGGTCAGCGGTGAGACCCTAACTGTATAATCCGGATGCCATTTCAAGGACTCCTCCATCTTTCCTTTTCCCTCAAACCATTGACCTTTGGCGGAATTCCTCTACTTTTATTTTATTATTTGTGTGTGTGTGCGTGTGTGTGTGTGTGTGTGTGTGTGTGTGTGTGTGTGTGTGTGAAAGAGACTTAAGGTATCTCAAGGGTAATTAGTATACTTTCATATTCCATACTGTATGGTAATAAGTTTTGCCTTTCTATTCAACAAAATTGATTTTATGATAAACCGATAAGTTTGTTGTTTATTGAAAGAAGCCTGGTTAAAGTCTCTTTATTCTGTGTAACAGTAGCTAAGGTAAATGATTGGCCATTTTGTTGAGTGAAGCAAACTTTTAAACTAATGTTGCAACCTGTGGAGTAGTGGAGCTAGATCAACTCCGCACTCTTACCTTCCCGGCCATAACATTGTCCTTTAAGGTGCTCCTTTAAAACCTACCTCTTCAGCTAAATTTTTGATCACCCGTTCTAATATTTCCTTGCGTGGTTTGGTGTCAAATTCTGTTTGATTACACTCCTGTGAAGTGCCTTGGGACATTTTACTGTGTTGAAGGTGCTATGTAAGTACAGGTTGTTGTTGATTCATAGTAGGTAGTTTGTGTCAGCCATGGTTCATTTGGTGGCACTTGCACTTCTGAGTCACAAGGTTCTGTGTTCAAATCCCACTCAAGGAATTGAGTACAAAAATCAAGGCTGACATTGCAATGCATACGGAGGGAGAGCTGCACTGTTGCAGGTGCTGTCTTTCGGTTGAGACATTAAACCGTGGCTCCGTCTGCCCTCTTGGGTGGAAGAGGTAAAAGGACCCATGGCACTATTTTGTGGAAGAGCAGAGGAGTTATCCACAGTGTCCTGGCCAATATTTCTCCCTCAATCAACATCACAAAAACAGATTAGCTGGTCATTTTTGCATTGCTGTTTGTGGGAGCTTGCTGTGCACAAATAGACTGCCATGTTTCCTACATTACAACAGTGACTACACTTCAAAAACTATTTCATTGGCTGTTAAGTGCTTTCAGACATCCAGCGAAAAGTGCTGTATAAACGCAAGACTTCCTTTTTTCCTAGAAAACAGCATTAATTGAATAGACCACAGTTAATTACACGCTAAATATGCCGTTTACATATTTAGAGGTATGAACTGCTTTTTCTTGTGTGATAACAGGATGAAGGTTTACTGACTCAGGATATTGCTTATGATCTTTCACTGGTTTGCCTTCTAGATTCTGTCCTGGGCAATACTGACTGCTTGTATTTTTTTAAACAGTGCTAAGACCAGGTACCTCTCCTGAATCAACATATTTTTGAGGCATGATTGCTTTTATGTCCTGGCAATCTGTTTTGCATATGCTTTGGAGAATGACATATCTCTTTTCCTCAGTGGCCTCCTGTCTGATGTATTGGCCTTTTGTTCCTTACACAGGTACTGATTCCATCGAGCTGTGCACACGAATGTGTAACTTCAATATATCTGTACAGCTTGATAGTATCTGACAATTCTTTATGATGGGCTCACAATCAGATCTAAGGCGCATAAGTTTCTTTTCCACGATTGTGCGTTGCATGCACATCTTAGCAATAACCGCTGTATTCTTGGACACCGTTTTAAATAGAGGCCAAAAACTTAACGGTCACGGTAACTCTCAACTTCTACAGTTTAGCAGTATGTAGATCTATAAATTATTGAAGGCCTTGTATATGGTGAACACTGCCTCTCCATATACATCTTATTTATTTTTTTGACTTGATTTTGAGTAATGCTTTCGTCTACAAACGAATTCTCATTATATATGTAAACATTTACGATGAGAATTTCTATCTAAGTACACGTCTGTCAGGATGTCATTGCAAGCCTCCTGTCATTGGTGATGCTGTGGTGCTGCCCAATTCACAGCCCCTATCCCCTTCCCAAATAGTTTTACATGGACGTTGTTTTATAGCCTCCTCTGCTTTCAACCCCAGTCTTCCTCCTCCTTGCTGGGTCCTGAGGTACCCTGATCCCAGCTGTTTCATTCCTTAGCCCCACACCCTGCTCTACTTGTTACCCTGAATTGTTACTTGGCACTGGTGATACCAAATGGAACCCTGAGGCAGTGACACTTCCTGAAAGGTGTGTTGAAAGTGCATCGGTGCAAACTGACATCATTGATGCATAGTTGGTAAAGGTTCACTGGGCTCATCCAATCTAGAGAAGCCATTGAGGCTGGAATGCCTCCAAACTGGATGCTGTTTTCCGGGCTCAAAACTGAGGGTGCTTTCAGTTGCTTCATTGTATATCCATTTTACCTTCCTGGTTTTATTACTGCAAGTCCAGGGAGAGAAGATATGGGAGTATGAACTAAATGGAACAGTGGTATGGAATTCTGATGAGAAAAGAGACCTGAATGTAATGGTCAGTCTATTGTTGCTTGGCTGACATTATTTTTAAAGCCTATTACCACACCAGATTAGTGCAAGGATGAAGCACGATGGAGAGGTTGTATTGTTGATATACATAACAACGTTCAAAAACCATCCAGAATATTGTGTGCAATTGCGGCTACTTACAATTACAGAAATGTACACTTATAATAGCACTTTACACGTAGAAAAGTGTCCTAAAGCACTTGAGGCATAGTTAGAAATAAATGGGTTCCAAACCAAAGAGGGAATATTAACAGGGGTGTTAAAATGCTTGGACAAAAAAGGTGGGTTTTAAGGAGAAGAGTTAAGTGGTAAGGTGGAGAGGTTTAGGGAGGGAACTCCAAAGTGTAGGGCCAAGGCAGCTGAAGGTAAGGCTATATAATGTTGGAACGAAAGGAGGGGAGGGGTCAAAAATCATTGGAACGCAGAATTCTCAGGATGGTTGTATGGTCGAAAGAGGTTAGAGGCGGAGAGGGGTAAGGCTATCAAGTGATTTAAACAGGAGGATGAGAATTTTAAATTGGTGGCATTAGGAAACCAGGAGCCAATGTCTGTTAAGCAAGGACAGGGTAATAGGTGAGCAACACTTGGTTTTGGATGAGCTAAGATTTATTGAGGTGGGGATTGGGATGCTGATCTGGGCAATATTGGAATACTTGATTTTCAAGGTGACAAAGGCATTGGTGAGGATTTCAGTAGCAGATGGGTTAAAGTAAGGCTATCTCATTGAAGATTTGGAGAGGGCTTGACAGGGTAGATACTAAGAGGTTGTTTTCCCCTGGCTGGGGAGCCTAGAACTAGGGGCACAATCTCAGGAAAAGGGACAAGCCGCTTAGGACTGAGATGAGGAGATGTCTCAATTTTAGAACTCTCATCCTTGATTTCAAATCTCCTCAATAGCCCCTCCCTTCCCTAATTTCTGTCATCTCTTATATCCCCACAACCCTCGAGAACTCTCTGCTCCTCTATTCTGGCCTTTTACAACTTACCCAATTTTAATCATTCCAGCTATACCATCAGCTGTGTAGGTCCTAAGCTCTGGAATTCCCTCCGTAAACCCCTCTGCCTCTCTACTTTGCCTCTTTTAAGTCACTTGTTAAAGCCTACCTCTGAACAAGCTTCTGGCTACATGTCCTAGTATCTCGATATGTGGCCTGGCGTCAAGTTTTGTTTGATATAATCAATCGGTGGTACAGAAACTTGAGTATTGCTGAAAAAAAAGAGACTTACTATTGAAGCTCTCTGTCTTGATCGGGACAGATACACAAGATAAACCAATAGTAAAGGGAACAACAGCTTATACTTACATGAGAAGAGCTCTGACTGGTTGGCCAGTGGACTCTGGTAGCAGTGTTGCCATGGAGAATGCAGTAGAGAACAGTTAACTGTTGACAGCCAAGCTTTTGTTTCAAATTCAAACCAGGCAGGTCAGCTCTGGTCAAGACATTGTCATGGGGAATGAATCAGGACATGGTGCTCCCCCAAGCTTTTGCTTAGTTGGAAAAGGTATAATGAGTGGAAATGCTCCTTCTGTTTGTGAAGGGCCTTGTGTGTGAATGTATGTGGCTTCTAGCTTGGGTAAGTGAGCTACATTGCAAGCCCAACTAATAAACTTAAATTGGTTTTCAATGTAATTCTTAACGCAGTCAGGATTGTTTAGCAGGTGTTGTCCAATCGCGGAATCATATCTAATGTTGGACACTATTTTGAGTTTTGCAAGCACGGGCTGATTGGTAAAAATTCTGTGAAGCACCTTGTGATGTTTTTACTGCATTAAAGATGCTATATCAACGCAAGCTATTGCTCTGAGGTTTCTCCTGAGACAGTAGCTGGAGCAGGCGAATGAAATAGCAGAAGTAGTTAGTTTGTGACGGGTTGAAGATGAAGGCTTTGATCTTCCAAATGTTTAACTGAAGGAAATTGCAGCTCATCCGAGATTGGATGCTGGACAAGGAGTATAATTACAAAGGCAACGGAGGGGTTGAGAAGACCCATTTGAGAGGAGAGTTGGAAGCAGACCCACATGAGCTTTGTACTCAGGATCAGGGCACTGAGCTCAACAGTGCAGGATAGACAGGGATGATTGACCACGTCAAAGGTAGCGGCAAGGTTCAATATTAATACTGCGCCATGCCCTGTTTTCAGAGGCTCTCACTTGTGACTTTGTTTCAGCGTTGTGATAGAGATGGATTTAGATTGGAGAGATTAAAATATGGAGCTGGAGGGAATAAAGAGCAGGGATTTGTAATTGTCATGTAAATTAATTCTGATTTGCAGTCACTGTGCATAACCCTATGTAGAAACTGATGTGATACTTAGATTTTCAAGGTAATTAAATGCAGATTATTTATTTGATAGGCATTCAGTAATGATATAATTATTAATCCTTTAGTGTGAGCACTGATATATAGCACTACACTCAGCTGTGGCTCAGTTCATAGCACCCTCGCCTTTGAATCAGAAGGTTGTGGGTTCATGTCCCGCTCCCGGAAACCAAGAACTGTGAATGTACTCGAAAGAGTTACACAATGAACTGGTGTTGCAATGCCCTCTGGTAGATCTCTTCATTTAGTTTAGGTGAGGGACCAAGGCTCAATGTGGGACACCACCAAGAACACAGGAAGAAACATACACTAGGTCAATTGTAGCTGCTAAGTGACACCAAGCTACATTTCAAAAGGCTAAAGTTTATAAGAGAGAGTGAAGACTGAGGAACTGCTTGCCTTCCTCAGTCTGTTGGCCATGAGGCAGAATGAGTTAGATTGGGTGAAACTTAATTCTTGATTTTTCAAATGAAGAGGAGCTGATCCGATCCCATCCCTTTCTCAAGGATGGAACAAATGTTGTTATAAGATAGTAAACTAAGTTCTGAGTCATGAAGTTGGGTGAAACTAGGTGGCTAATGACTCCTTAGCCTTACGGTTACATAATGGCCTTGCAATCATTTATGCCTCCGTGATTTTCTCTCTCTCTCATCTCCGCCATAATTTTCTCTTTTCTTTTTGAAGTCTCAAGAAAGAGAAGTGTGTGTCGGAGTGAACAACCAGAGTTACTTCTGTGAAACAGGACATTGTTGCGGAGAGTCGCAATGCTGTAACTACTATTATGAACTTTGGTGTAAGTATTGGCTGTCTCAATTCTAACTGATTTGTTGGAGATGGCGACTGTCACCAGTTTTTGTTGTGAGTCATGAGCTTCACTTTACCGATTTGTGAATGGAGGAGTGAATAATGTTCCCGTCTCTTTCTCACCCTTGTTACGTGTTTATTGTGTCTCATTTTCTTGAATGTGCAAAAGGCCTATACCTACAAATGTTCTCCTCACTGAGAATCCCACTGGCATTTGGTTCCATAGCCAGTAGTGGCTCTCCATGTAATATTGTTGTGTCCTTTATAGATGGCTGATGATTAAAACATGGTTGTCTGGTCATTATCATGTTTCTGTTTGTGGACCTTTGCTGTGCACAATTTAGCTGTCACATTTCCTACTTTTCAATAATGACTATGCTGCACTTTTTCTAGCACTTGGATTATAAGTTTCTTTATTATTTGTTCTCTGAATGTGGGCCTCGCTGACGAGGCGAGCATGTATTGCCTATCTGTAATCGCCCTGCCCTGCTCTATTGCTCACCTCAGCCGCTTCAAGAGGAAGTTAGGAATCAGTGTGGGATTAGTGTCCCATGTAGGCCAGACCAGGTAAGGACATCAGTGAACATTTTGGGTTTTTATGACTGGCAGGTTCATGATCACTTGACTAAATTCCAGCTTTGTATCTCCAGTAATGCAACAACTATGCTACCATAGCCTGTAAACCCAACTAACAAATTTCAGAAAAAAGCAAGTCAGTTGCAGAAGCATGATGGGCCAAACGGCCTTTTTTTCTGAGCTGTATCGTTCTACGATTAGAATAACGAGGATACTTTTTGCCTTAATCCTGTTTAAGCTAGTTTAACATGAAGATCAAAAAACATCAGCTTAATGAGAAGTGTAGGCTGTAGAGTGAGTGAGTTAGTTTGGGAATCTGTTTCAACATTGTGCAGGTGCCTTCTCAAAACTCCTAACCTCTGCCATTCACCTGCTATTTGAGCCCCGTTCTACCTGTTTCCTTCCAGCTGGTTTGTGAAATGGTCTGAGACAACATTCCTCTTTCAGGAAAGGTATAAATTTATGTGCAGGGTGGTGCTGAGTAACACAGACCAACATGGTCCTCGCCTTAATCTAACTTTAATACTGGGACACTACAATTCATAGCAGACCCCACGGAGTAAAACTGTTGGTGATAAAAAAAAAATACAAATCGAGCAGCCTCTCCTGCTCTGGTCAATGCCAGATCCTGCAGGAAAGTGCAGATGTGTGGATTGGATTCGATTCCGATGGCTGTGATGTACTCCATTGTCCAAAAACTTGATGACCCTTACCATCAGAATTCACGTATGAATGACCGCTTGGCCCAGGCCGTAGTGGGCTGGTTAAATGCTGATGAAAACCACCTGCTTGTGCCAATGCAGTATCACCAAGCAGACAATTAGGGAGAAGATAAATTAATCCAGCATTGTAACCAGAGCTTGCTTGCATTAGACGTGGCAATGCAGTAACACATCTACTGCAGCTAGAATTAGGATGAATAAACACATTTGTAAGAATAGGAAAAATCTGTTGGGCCCAAAAAGCCCTTTCCTTTTATGATTAATTTAGATTGTATCCAACCCTTTGTTTGCCCTTGAATTGTGCTGCTATTAATTAATCTCCAGAATCGCCACAGCCTTGAAGGTTACTCTGGGTGGCTTCACAAGATTGCGCAAGATGTGTAAAAGTCCCTCTGCTAAAACACTTTCAGTGGTCAGAGCTTTATGCATAAAATCTAAACATAGAAGATAAATATATGAAACTAAAAATAGAATCAAAGTGTGTTTGTGCTTTAATAATTCCAGTAAGTCTTAATGGAAGCCGTTCCAACTTTACTGGAATAAGTGAATGTTTTATTGGGTTCCTGCTGATGAAATCTCCTCCCTTGAACATCTTCAAAGTGGGCCATATTATCCATTCATAGGAATGCTGCTATCCCAACTACAAACTATTGATTTAATAGCTAATTATGCAGCTTCTTAATTTTTGTTTTAGCCCCTCAGTTGGGTGGAGTGGGTGAGGGTGGCGGGGGCCTGTGTGTGGGGCGAGAGATCCTACCGATTTCATCGCTTATCAGATGGCAGTGTTAAGAAAGAAGGGACCTAATCTTAAAATTGGAGGCAGGCTTTCAGGAAGCACTTTACCCTTTAAAAAAAGGGTAGTAAAGATCTGGAATTCTCCCCCTAAATGTCTGGACACTACACTGGGTCAACTGGAGCATTCAATGCTGAAGTCAACTTTGCCTAATCACAATCTATTATCAAGAAATATGGTGTTAAGATGTGTAAATGGAGTTGATCAGTCATGATCAAACTGAATGGCTGACAGGCACGGGGGCTTATTTAATATTCTTTGATGGGATGTGGGCATCATTGGCAAGGCTGGTATTTATTGCCCATCCATATTTGCCCTTTTCGAAGGGAAATTAAGAGTCACCCACTTTGCTGTGGATCTAGAGTCGCACATAGGCCAGACCAGGTAAAGATGGCAGATTTCCTTAGTGAACCAGATGGGTTATTTTCCGACAGTCATGGTCACCATTACTGAGACTAGTTTTCAATTCCAGATTTGCTTCTCCATTGAACTTAAATTCCACCAGCTGTAGTGGTGCAAAGCTCTCCTTCGACTACCAGCCCAGTGGCATTACCACTGTGCCACCGTCTCGTCCTGACTGGTCTCCTCCTATTCCTACGTTCCCCGTTGACTCCTTTCGTTTGGTTCTGTGATCTGCAACATAGTTGTGCTGTCATAGACTACGGATTCTGGGGGAAAAGTCAGACAGCCCACCTTGTCTCCAGTAGCCAAAAGGACTTTAACAACTTGTTCTAATTATAATTGTCTTTGTTACAGAACTGCTTTTAGAGCAAGTACGTCTGGCAGATGCTAAAATTACATGGAACAGGGAACATACTGATTGCAATGCCCTGGGTTTTTTCTTATTCATTCATGGGATGTGGGCTTCGCTGGCTGGGCCAGCATTTGTTGCCCATCCCTAGTTATCTTTGAGAAGGTGGTGAGCTTACCACCTTGAGCGCTGCAGTCCATGTGGTGTAGGTACACCCACAGTGCTGTTAGGGAGGGAGTTCCAGGATTTTGACCCAGCAGCAGTGAAGGAACGACAATATGGTTCTAAGCCAAGATGGTGAGTGACTTGGAGGGGAACTTGCAGGTGATGGTGTTCCCATCTATCTGCTGCCCTTGTCCTTCTAGATGGTAGTGGTCGTGGGTTTGGAAGGTGCTGTCTAAGAAGCCTTGGTGAATTCCTGCAGTGCATCTTGTAGAGGGTACACACACTGCTGCTACTGTGCGTCAGTGGTGGAGGGAGTGAATGTTTGTGGATGTGGTGCCAATCAAGCGGGCTGCTTAGTCCTGGATGGTGTCAAACTCCTTGAGTGTTGATGGAGCTGCACTCATCCAGGCAGGGGGAGAGTATTCCATCACACTCCTGACTTGTGCCTTGTAGATGGTGGGCAGGCTTTGGGGAGTCAGGAGGTGAGTTACTCGTCGCAGGATTCCTAGCCTCTGACCTGCTCTTGCAGTCACAGTATTGTTTCTGGTCAATGGTAATCCCCAGGATGTTAATGAGAGATTCAATGATGGTAATGCCATTGAACATCAAGGGGCGATGGTTAGATTCTCTCTTGCTGGAGATGGTCATTGCCTGGAACTTTGCCATTTGTCAGCCCAAGCCTGGATATTGTCCAGCTCTTGCTGCGCTTGGACATGGACTGCTTCAGTATCTGCGGAGTCGCAAATGTTGCTGAACATTGTGCAATCATTAGCGAACATCCCCACTTCTGACCTTATGATGGAAGGAAGGTTATTGATGAAGCAGCTGAAGATCATTGGGCCAAGGACACTACCTTGAGGAACTCCTGCAGTGATATCCTGGAGCTGAAATGACTGACCTCCAACAACCATAACCATCTTCCTTTGTGCTAGGTATGACTCCAACCAGTGGAGAGATTTCCCCCTGATTCCCATTGACTCCAGCTTTGCTAAGGCTCTTTGGTGTCACACTCAGTCAAATGCGGCCTTGATGTCAAGGGCAGTCACTCTCACCTCACCTCAGGAGTTCAGCTGTTTTGTCCATGTTTGAACCAAGGCTGTAATGAGATCAAGAGCTGAGTGGCCCTGGTGGAAACCAAACTGGGCGTCAGTGAGCAGGTTATTGCTAAGCAACTGGTGCTTGATAGCACTGTTGATGACACCTTCCATCACTTTACTGATGATGGAGAGTTGACTGATGGGGTGGTAATTGGCCGGGTTGGATTTGTCCTGCTTTTTGTGTACAGGATGTACCTGGGCAATTTTCCACATTGCTGGGTAGAGGCCAGTGTTGTAGCTGTACTGGAACAGCTTGGCTAGGGATGCGGCAAGTTCTGGAGCACAAGTCTTCAGTACTATTGCCAGAATATTGTCAGGGCCTTTGCAGTATTCAGTACCTTAAGCCATTTCTTGATATCACGTGGAGTGAATCAAATAAATGAAGACTGGCATCTATGATGCTGGGGATGTCCATAGGAGGCCGAGATGGATCATCCGCTTGGCACTTCTGGCTGAAGGTTGTAGCAAATGCTTTTGCACTGATGTGCTGGGCTCCTCCATCATTGAGGATGGGGATATTTGTGGAGCCTCCTCCTCCAGTGAGTTGTTTAATTGTCCTCCACCATTCATGGCTGGATGTGGCAGGGCTGCAGAGCTTAGATCTGATCCGTTGGTTTTGGAATCGCTTAGCTCTGTCTATCACTTGCTGTTTATGCTGTTTGGCACACAAGTAGTCCTGTGTTATAGCTTCACCAGGTTGACACCTCATTTTCAGGTATGCCTGGTGTTGCTCCTGGCATGCCCTCCTGCACTCTTCACCATGGTGGATATGCCACCTCATGGATGCCCAGCCTTGAGTTGCTAGATCTGTTCGAAGTCTATCCCATTTAGCAAGGTGGTAGTGCCACCACATAATCAGCAGGCGGTTTTCTTGCCCATGACTTCATGGAGTCTACAGTCAATGTTGAGGACTCTCAGGGTAACTCCCTCCCGACTGTATACCACTGCCGCTACCTCTGATGGGCCTGTCCTGCTGGTGGGACAGGACAGGATGGTGATGGTGGAGTCTGGGACATTATCTGTAAGATATGATTCCGCGAGGCTGTTGCTTGACTAGTCTGTGAGATAGCTCTCCTAATTTTGGCACTAGTTAGTAAGGAGGACTTTGCAGGGCCGACAGGGCAGAGTTTGCCGTTGTCGTTTCTGGTGCCTAGATCGATGCCGGGTGACCTGTCGTGTTTCTTTTTTGAGACTTTGTAGCTTTGTAACTGAGTGGTTTGCTAGGCCATTTGAGCGGGAATTTAAGAGTCAACCACAACAGAGTCAACTAAGACCGGCGGGGTGCACGCACACGCGCACAGACACACACACACACACACACACACACACACTGAGGGGCAATTTACCGTAGCCCATCCACTTAACCACGTCTATGGACAGTGGGAGGAAACTGGAAACTGGAGGAAACCCAAGCAGACACAGGGAGAACGTGCAAACTGCACACAGACACCAGAGGTCAGGATTGATCCTGGGTCTCCGCTAACCACTGTGCCACCCTGCTGCCCCGTACCAGGGCCTCAGCTAATGGCCATAAATGTAGGTTGGCCATGAATTAATCCAAATGAGAAGCCATGGGATAAAAGCAAAATACTGCGGATGCTGGAAAACAGAAACAAAAACAAAACTTGCTGGAAAAACTCAGCATGACTGAGCTTTTCCAGCTCCATGAGAAGTGATGGGAAACTCCTTTCTAGTAAGAGTGGTTGGAATGTGGAACGCGCTGTCACATTGGAATAGTTGAGGTGAATAGCATTGATGTGTTTAAGGGTAAGCTAGATAAATATATGAGGGAGAAAGGTAGCAGCAGGGTTAGATCAGGCAAGATAGGAGGCGACTCATGTGAAGCATTAACTCCAGAATACACCTGATAGGCTGAATGACCCTTTTCTGTGCTGTACATTTAATGTAATATTGGGTAAACATCTGGAGGTGTAAAATTACCCTGCTGTAAAACACTAACCAAAACTGGTAGCTTTTATTGGGAGGCTACAAAACACTATGGGGTGGTAATGACATCTAGATAGATAAGATTGTTGAATGGGCTTGTGTAAGAACAGGGGAAAATGGAAAGAGTGGGCAGAGGAAGGGGAGAGAAAAATTGTTTGTCCCTTTTAAAGCCCAAAAGAGAAGAATATCGGGCTGTCTTCCACATCCTTGCTGAGTCGGAGCCTTCGTTTGCTTATGTGCATTGTGTGATACAGCTGTTCAAAGCACAGCAATGTGTTTCCTAAAGCACAATCTGTAACTTGGGCTCCTCTGCATGCCAGTAAACACATTCCTTGGGACTATTTCAGCGGAAGCTCAGCATCTGAATGTTCCAGAAGTCAGTGGAACAGGGGAAAAGAAACATAACTAGCGGTGCCTTGTAATGTTTACATATCGTTGACAGCAGAGCTAAACTTCCTTGCCAGTACGTTGGCCCTGGAGAGGATTTTTTTTTTGACGTACTGTATAAAATAAATTGTGATTATTCGCCTCCCCCTCCTCCCCTGCACCGCACCACCCCCCCACTCCCTTCCCCCTGCAACTTTCCCCTTCCTGCAGAGTGGCAGTTTAACACCAAAAGCAGGGCCCCAGGAGGAGTATCTGGAGGATTGGAGATTGCTGCTGTTGGCAGCTGCACTGTTCCTCCAGGATCCTCGCATTTAACCAGAAACTCACCAAGTTCACACCCAACTCCAGATTCGAAAACTGATGCAACTGAGCAGAATAGATGGAATCCACATGTAAGGTGATCACCCCCCATTTACCCCCCCATCTCTTCCCCCTCCCCACGCAACCTCCGACTTCCAAGGTAATAGCCACTTTTGATCCTAAACAGGGACTTAAATTTTTCATCTAGTATGTGAGATTTATTTTGTGTACGTGTGTGCGTACTATTTCCCTCATCCCTCCTCACCTGAAGCCGTTGACTCACAGCGACTTAAGTCTGCAGTCCTCTGGTGCCTCTCCCACTTGACCATTTTGGCTACTTATGTCAAAGGGAATTGCACAGCCAAGCGTACTCCCCTTCAACCTTTCATCTGCAGTTTACATCAAGGGGTCATATAAATAGTTCATGGGAAGGACTTTTATGAAGTGCCTTTAATGTTAAAAAAAGACTCTAAGCACTTCACAGGAGCGTTGTCAAGACAATATTTGACTCCGAGCCACATAAGGGAACATTAAGAAGGGTGAGCAAAAGCTGGGTCAAGCAGTCAGGTTTTAAAGTGCATCTTAAAGGCAGAGAGGTGGAGAAGTTTAGAGAAGGAATTCCAGAGCTTAGGGCCTAAGCAGCTGAAGGCACAGCCAATGGTGAAGGAAATTGGGAACACACAAGAGGCCAGAATTGGAGCGCAGAGATCCTGGGGTTGTATAGAGGTAGGGAGGGGCAAAGACCGTGGAGGCATTGTGACATAACGTGAGTTTTTAATTCAAGGCCAGTAAGGGTCAGCAAACATAAGGGTCATGGATGAAGGGGACCTGGTGCAACTTAGGGTATAGGCAGCAGAAATTTGGATGAATTGAAATTTGCAGGGTATGAAAGATAATCTGCTTCCCTTTTTTATTGCTTCTTTTCACTTTCCTAAATGGATGGGGACCAAAATCAGCTTTAAGGCACAATTTGCCAATAGTCAGTCAATTCAAAACAGAAGTGGGGGGATTTATTCTTTCAAATTTCCTGGCCAGCACATTCCCCCCAATGAGGAGAGTGGGCCTCGCCAAGAAATAAAGAAGGGTGTTATCATGGTCCACAACTTGAAAAAGAACATCACTGCTGGCAGTTTTGACCAGTCTGTGATTGCACTGCTGACTACTTATCACAAATAGACAGACATGGTGTGACTATTTCCCTCAGCTAAACTTCATAGGAATTCTTTGGTTCCTTTTGAGAGAATAATGTGCAATTTCTATTTTAATTTAATGTCTTTTATTTGTCCCTTTTTGAAGTTTGTGTCGTTGATTGGATAATGGAAGTTGGATGTTTGAAGTTGTTAAAATGTATTTCAGCTCTGATGGTTCTCCTGTTCGTCTCTCTCCAGGGTTCTGGCTCGTTTGGACCATCATCATCATCCTAAGCTGTTGCTGCGTCTGTCACCATCGGCGAGCTAAGCTCCGTCTACAGCAACAGCAGCGGCAGCATGAAATCAACCTCATCGCCTACCAGGGAGCCCGCAACTACTCCCTGCTTCCACTCTACCTGAGTATGTGTCTCTATCGCAGCTTATGGGTTTCCCTGGGCGATTGTGCATTATTGGTAACCCCTTTCAGGACTCCGACTTGTCATTTTCACTGGAGAAAACTGATCGTTGCATCGCCATCAATCCGCTGATGTTGGCAGCGTGCTGCTTTTGTGTCACTCTGGGTCTGATTTTTTCTGATCTGTTCGCTGCCACTTTGTATTGGAAATTCAGCCACAAGTTACACACAATCTTCTGCCCAGTTTGGTACAAAAGTTGCACAGAATTATATCGACTTTCATAGCGCAGATGTGGGCCATTCCGCCCTACTGGTCTGTGCTGGCGTATGTGCGCCACTCGAGCTTCCTCCCATCCTACATCACCTAATCTTATCTCCCCACCCCCAGCCTCCCACTCACCCGATGTGTCTATCTAGCTTTCCCTTAAATGCATCTATGCTGTTCGTCTCAACTACTTTCTGTGGTAGAGAGTTCCATATTCTATCCACTCTCTTCTCTTTTAAAGAAGCTGTGTAGAGTGTGCACCCTGAGTTTTCGATAAGGGCTCCCTGCTCAAGGCTCCCCCTGTGAGTGGTGCAAAGCCAGGTAATATGACCTCCAGGGGTTTGGGGACAATGGACTGGAACCATGCAGGGTGAGATAGTTCTCGGGTTTGATTCCTGGCCTTAGTGAATTAGCAGTGGAGGCACTGAGATTAATGACAGTATACGTAGGCTTGCAGTGGCTTGGGTTCCACTTACAGTAATTCATTGACTCCCATTATAGACCCCTTGTATGGATATCGGTTTGAGGACTGGACGGGGACAGTGGTGATGCTGCGGCTGGTCAAATACACTCAGTACTTGCCACCTAGGTTCACACTTGAAGTGAGGCACTCCTAGCCCAGTGCTGTTCGGTGGACCCCTGGTTCCCTCAAATTTACACCCCAACAAGAGAAGAAAGTGTTTTAAAAACGAACTTGGAAAGGCCCAAAATATTCATTAGAGTTCCTGAGAATTATCCTTTCATTCATTTTTAAAGATAGTGTCATTTTTTTCCAAATATGTGTTCTATTTAAGATTTCTTATTCCATGATGTTAAGATCTAAATATCAAAATAGTAAGGTGAACAGAGTTTCTCTCTATCTACCCCGTTTCTGCAGCTTGGGGAGTTTAGGACTCTGGGCACAGCCTAAAAACTACCTTCAGCCGTGGAATTAGGAAAGGGTGGTGGGAGTTTGGGCCTTGCTTGAAAATAGCAATTTAATGCCAGATCAGTTGTTAACTTTAAATCTGAGATGGATAGATTTTTGTTAAGCGAGGTGGTGGAGGGATATGGGGCAAAGGTGGGTGTAAGGAGTTAGGTCGCAGATGATCTCCTTCAATGGCCGAACAGGTTCAAGAGGCCAAATGGTCCACTCCTGTTCCTGTATTCCTGTCAGCTGATTGGAATTTTGCCCTCGACAAATCCCTACTTTCAGAGAAATGTTGGGAACAGCCAAACCCTCTGGGAACCTGGTTTCTTGAGTGTTTTTTTTGGTTGTCCAACTCTGTACTCTGAAATTGGTGACTGGTTGCATCCTCAGCAGTGTAGAATAGAACTGAGCATTTGAAGTAAGTTTTTATATATTGGCCTTTATCCCACGAGACCTGAGTTTGACCCAGTTTGGTGGGTTAGGATCCGGTCTTTCGCGACCTGGGACCTGGGCCTGAATCCGGTCAAGGCTTAATGAGATTGAAGTCTCTGCTGGTTAAACAGTGAAATGAGAAATTGTGCAGTTTGGACCTAGGTTCCTGGTGAGTCTGGGTCCAGGGTGTAAAACTGGTACTCGTTATGATCTTAGTTTGCCAATCTCACTTGGTCACAGGGTGGCAGGAACATAAGAGATAGGAGCACAAGTAGGCCATTCAGCCCTTCGAGCCCATTCCGCCATTCTATGAGTTCATGGCTGACCTCTACTTCAACATGATTTTCTTGCACTATCCCTGCATCCCTTGATGTTTTTAATATGTAGAAGCCAAGCACTCTTAGTCCTGAACATACTCAATGATTGAGCCCTCACGGCCCTCTGGGAAAGAGAATTCCAAAGATTCACCACCCTCTGAGTGAAGAAATTCCTCCTCATCTCAGCCCTAAATGGCCTGCCCTTTATTCTGAGACTGTGTCCTCTTGTTCTAGACACCCCAAGCCAGGGGAAATATCCTTCCCTGTCGAGCCCTGTAAGAATTTTGTATGTTTGAATGAGATCACCCCTCATTCTGCTAAACGCCAGAGAATAATCTTTCCTCGTAGGACAATCCCTCTATCCCAGCAATCAGTCTGGTGAACCTTTGTTGCACTCCCTCTATGGCAAGTGCATCCTTTCTTGGGTAAGGAGACCAAAACTGCACACGATACCCCAGGAAACTGCTTCACAGGTTCAAGACTGAGGTCGAGTTTGGAACAGAGTTGAGGAACCTTTATTTTGCATCTACCATGCTGTCTATACATAACCTGAAGCTGTTTGACACTGACACTTAAGTGGAAAGTGTTCTGTTCTATCACTTCTGCCTCACCCTTGAACAGAAAATTCACATTTTGAAGGGGGGGGAGATCAAACTGTTAGAATTTGGATTAGTTATTTTATTTCATGCATAATTTTGTTTAAACAGCAGTTGTGCTATTATCAACAGAACTAAAGGTTATTGACCCGAACTGTGTGACAGTTCAGTTCTGACTCTTCCTGAGAGTTTCTCATGAGTTGTGCTTCCTGTTGGTCTCGAACCCATCGAGCCAGTATTGCCACATATTTTTCTCTCTCTTTAAATCTCTGTGTTTGTTGTACGTGCCTATATCTGTCTGCGTGTGTTTGTGCATGTCAATCTTTGGGTGAGTGTCTGTCTCTCTCTCTCTGTTTGTGCCTGTCTCTGGGTGTGTCTCTTTATGTGTACCTACCCTTGTGCATATATGTGTGTTTGTCTGTGTACATCTATCTCTGAGTGTCTGTCTCATTCCGTATGTCTATTTTCATGTGCGTGTCTCTCTCTCTCTCTCTCTGTGTGTATGCTTATCTCCCTATATGTATACATTTTCTACTTCCTTCCTCTGTCTCTTTGTGTCTGTCCCTCTGTGTTTCTTTATTCCCTTTCCCCTTACATCAGGGCTGAATTGAATAGAGAAAAAATTCTTCCTCAAAATTTTTGCAGCTGTTTTTAAAATGTTAACCAGCTGCTGATGGTGCGAATCCCCCTTTATGTGGCCTGAAAAAGAGCCTGTGATCAAAATGTGCTTGAATGAAGATCACTAGTGAAGCAACAAACTGAAGTGAAACTTTCTCGTTCTTTACCTTCCTAATGTTTACCTAAGCTTGGTATTAAATTCCATTTGTCTAGGGCCTTTAGCCTATCTGTCACTGTTTACATGACTGGGATTGTGGCAAGTAACGCAAGTATGCTGTGTCATCATCAATCTGCTGTAGCTGTCTGATGCCAACAACAGACAGGTTAAAGTCCCTTTGATCTATCCACCCACCCATCCATCCATCCTGCCCCATCTTCTGCGGACACTCTCCATCCATCCCCAAACCATGTGGCCTCCTGGGAGAGGCGTAAAAACCCAGGCCAATTTGGGGAGCGGGGGCAAGGAAGGGATTTGGTAAATTCCTCTCCAACCCACCTAGCCCATTGAAATTAGCCTAGATCACGCTGGCTGTGAATTCCCTGTGGTGTCTCCCTTTGATTCAAGCAAATCTCCACCCCAACCAGAAATAGGTCCCACTCTCACTGAAAGGAATTTGGTGAATTTGCATCCACTGCACAAGGCAGCAGCCCTTCTACTATTCATTCCTGACTGCAAACCCAGAGCTGGCTTTTAAAACTGAGACGCCCTGGAGCTCCCTAATCTAATTAATTGGAATAGGCAATTAACTGGAACACAGTCTAATACCTTCATGATCGATGTATTGTTTCGTGGTTACTCTAGCAAATGCTGTTTCGTGAAATAATGAGAAACGGGTCTATGGACTGCATCAGTTCGAGAAGGCAGCTCACCACCACCTTCTCAAGGGCAACTAGGGATGGGCAGTAAGTGCTGGCCCTAGTCAGCGACACCCAACATCCCGTGAAAGAATAAAATAAGTTGTACCTGTGAGCTCCTTATAGCATGATGGCCATTTGCTGATGGAAGGTCTGGTATTTGCCCATAGGGGAAAAAAAACTGCTTTTATTAAATAGTTGCATTTTGACTGGCAACAGAATTGAAGTTGGGATAACCCAGACTCCCTTTACCGGAGAGCAACTGGGAAGGTGATGAACGCACACTGTTCAGCAGAGGGCACAGACTGACCACACGCAAATTGTGATTCAATAGTGTTCTTTTATTATATAAGAATGAGGCTCTGGACACTTTACAGAATCTTATCGTAGCCTCAGTAAGGTGGTGGTGAGGAGGGTGGAAAGTGCTCTTCGCTGCCCTCTGGTGGCAGGTCACAGAGCTGCTCTGGTCGTGGGCTGGGAGCTGTTAAATCCACTTGCTCCCTCGGTTGAAGAACACAATCGGGGAGGCATAGAAAATCAACACTTCTCTTTCAAAGACTTCTGCCTCCAACAGTATGACAAATCATTCTGTTGCTGTGTCAATATGTTTCAATGTAACCTTCAACCCAGCTTTCCTTTACAATCTCTACGTCAATACCTATATGTCAATCTATTGAAATTTACTTGTTCTCATATCTTTACAATGTTTTTGGAGCTTGCCTGTGTATTTTTTGCACGCAATCTCAGTTGTAGAGGAGTGTAGAAATTTCAGCGTGGGCAGATATCGTATTCATCGAGTCTCTGCTCGTGCGAACTCCACAGTTGAACTATCATCTCACCCAATTTACTTCCATTTTTTGGCCTTTATTTAATATCTTGCTTTCCAAGTGTCCCGTTCTCACTCAGATTGACTCGAATTCAGTAGCTGTAAATAAAATCTTAGCTTGTGGAAGGAACCGTTCAGGATCATTATTCTGTTGACTTTTAAAATTCTCACTCTTGTTTTCAACCCCCTATCTCTGTAACCTCCTCAAGTCCACAGCCCTTTGAGCTACCGGCACTCATCTAATTCTGGCCTCTTATGCACCCCCGATTTTAATTGTTCCACGTTGGAGGCCATCCCTTTAGCTGTCTAAGCTCTGGAATTCCTTCCCTGAGCTCCTTGCCCTCTAAATTCCTCTCCCCTTTTTAAAACCTAGATCTTGGCTATTTGCCCTAATATCTCTTTGTGTGCCTCGGTGTCAATTTTTTTCTGATATTAGCTCCTGTCAAGCACCTATCGGTGTTTTACAACATTAAAGGCGCTATGTAAAAGCAAGCTGCTGCCAAGGGTTAAAGCACTAATTAACCATTATATCATTGAATTGTTATTTGGGTCTTGCACTTCCTCATGTGAAAATTCCAACACCTTTTGAAAAGCTGCTGTTTGTTGGGTGTCCTGCACCCTTTGATAAGTCTACTATTGCGATGAAAGGTATTTGCACTACAAATATAAATGTCTTTCTCTCTCCCCTCTTCTTCCCCTCCATCCCTTCCGGGGGAAAAAAAACAAAACAGGATTTTTGCCAAGCTATTTGCTCCCTCCTTATGAAGAAGTGGTGAACAGACCTGTGACCCCGCCGCCTCCCTACAGTGCCTTTCATCAGCAGTGCGTCACAGCTTGCAACAGCTCCTCCAACCCCGAGCCAGCCAGGTCTCCGACCACCCCTAGTAACTCTGTGCCGACGGTGTGTGAGGTGGTGCCCCGTCAGGGGAGCACGTTGGACCTTGAATCTCCGCTCGCATACTCGGAGCACAACTTGAGCAAGACGCCGACAGCCAACCAGACTGAGGATTTGGTTGCCGGCACTGAACTAGAGCCGGTGCGAGCTTGTTGCTTGGACCTGGAAGAGGAGCTGAGCTGCCCCGAGAAGGAGCAACTGACTGACTATTACCCAGGCTCTTCCTCCAAGATCGAGAGCTGGCACCACCAGCCCTGCTTGGAAATCAAGGATGTAGATAAGACCCCGGGGAGGCACCGAAGGTTCACCGGGGATTCTGGTATCGAGGTCTGCGTTTGCAACAGAGACAATGATCCGAAGGAGTTGGACGGCCTGATGGACGGTTTGGGGGGAGCAATGGAATTCTGTGACAGCTGTCACGTGTGTGAATCCTGCCCTCGCGCGGACACGAGAGAGGAAGGCCTCACTGAAGCACACGAGCAGCAAGACCACAAGGAGCAACATGGCCCGGACGTCACAGAGGAGCCGGTGTGTCTTTTGCTGGATACCATCAACGAGAATGAGTTGCTGCAAGCTCATCAGCATCACGACTCCCAAACCTAACGGAAGCCCCTCACCCTCCGTCGGCTGCACACTCTCTTTTTGACGTTTTGTGCTCAAGGACTTCCTCGTACTCTCTCTCTCTCTCTATCTCTCTCTTTTCTTTGAGCTTCAGAATCATTCTGGTCTCACGCGTACTCGGAAGAGAGAGAAGAGAAAAAAAACGGTGAAATGCCAGATTGGTGGCGGCGGCGGACATGGAACAGAGACCGAGCTGGCAACGTTGAACCGTGAGAAATTGGTCAGGCCGGCTACAAGAATATCGTCCTGTGATGGTTAGTGTTGACCCGTCATATTGTGGTATAGCAGCAATTATGGCGTCAACTGGAATTTTGTATCCAACATTTAAATTTTTAATCGAAGCATATTTGCATGGGATCGTGACCCTACATT